>NC_091792.1:70726666-71335000 GCF_041296235.1 Equus asinus | reverse complement strand
ACCTACCCAATACACAGATATGAGCACAGAAAAAGAAGCAAAATGAGGAGGCAAAGTAATACATTCCAAGTAAGAGGACAAGACAAAACCTGAGAAAATAACTAACCAAAACAGAAATAAACAATCTACCTGAAAAGAATTCAAACAAAAAGTCATAAGGATGCTCATTGATCTTGGGAGAAAAATGGATGAACCCAGCGAGAACATCAACAAAGAATTAGAAAATATAAAAAAGAACCAATCAGAAATGAAGAATACAATACTGGAAATGAAAAATTCACTAGAGGGACTGAATAGCACAGTAGCTTATACAGAAGAACAGGTCAGTGAGCTGCATGAAAGACTAGAGGAAATCACCCAAGCTGAGCAGGTAAAAGAAAAAAGAATTAAAAAGAATGAGAACTGTCTAAGGGACCTCTGAGACAACACCAAGTGCACTAACATCTGTATTATAGGTGTCTCAGAGGGAGAAGAGAGAGACAAAGGGGCAGAGAATCTATTTGAAGAACTAATAACTGAAAACTTTCCTAACCTAAGGAAGGAAACATATATCCAGGTACAGGAAGCACAGAGAGCGCCAAACAAGATAAACCCAAAGAGGCACACCAAGACACATTATAATTAAAATTTCAAAAATTAAAGATAAAGAGAGAATCCTAAAAGCCACAAGAGAGAGGCAACAAGTAACATACAAAGGCTGTCTTCTCAGCAGAAACCTTACAGGCTAGAAGGGAATGGCATGATATATTTAAGGTGCTGAAAGGAAAAAACCTACAGCCAAGAATACTCTACCTGGCAAGGTTATCAGTCAGAATGGAAGGAGAGATAAAGAGTTTCCCAGAAAAGCAAAACTTAAAGGAGTTTATCACCAAGAAACCATTTTTAGGGGCTGGCCCAGTGGCACAGTGGTTAAGTGCACACATTCCACTTCTTGGTGGCATGGGGTTCACCAGTTTGGATCCCAGGTGTGGACATGGCACCGCTTGGCAAAAGCCATGCTGTGGTGGGCCTCCCACGTATAAAGTGGAGGAAGATGGGCATGGATGTTAGCTCAGGGCCAGTCTTCCTCAGCAAAAAGAGGAGGATTGGCAGGAGTTAGCTCAGGACTAATCTTCCTCAAAAAAAAAAAAAAAAGAGAGAGAGAGAAACCGTTTTCACAAGAAATGCTAAAGGGACATATTTAAGTGGGAAAGAGAAGACCACAAATAGGAATAAGAAAATTACCCCCTCAAAAAAGGCAATAAAATCACTGGTAAAGGCAAAAGTACAGTAAAGATAGCAGATCACCCAACTATGAAGATAACATGAAAGTCAAAAGACAAAAGTACTAAAATTATTTATTTCAATAATAAGAGAGTAATGGATACACACACGAAAGAAGAGGTTAGATTTGATATAAAAAATATAAAAGGTGGGAGGAGGGAAGTAAAAAAGTAGAGCTTTTAGAAAGAGGTCAAACTAAAGAGATCATCAACTTAATATAGATTGCTATATATGTATGTTATTATATATGAACCCCATGGTAATCACAAACCAGAAACCTATAATAAATACTCAAAAAATTATGAGAAATGAACCCAAACATAATACTAAAGAAAACCATCAAACCACAAGGGAAGAGAGTAAGAGAAGAAGAAAGGAACAGAGAAGAACTACTAAAACACCCAGAAAAAAGTAACAAAATGGCAATAAGTAAATATTTATCAATAGCTACTTTAAATGCCAACAGACTAAATGCTCCAATCAAAAGGCATAGGGTAGCTGACTGGATAAAAAAACAAGATCCATACATATGTTTCATACAAGAGACACACTTCAGAGCTAAGCACATTCACAAACTGAAAGTGAAGGGATGGGGAAAGATACTCCATGCAAATGGCAATGAAAAGAAAGCTGAAGTAGCAATACTTATATCAGACAAAATAGACTATAAAACAAAAACTGCAACAAGAGACAAAGAAGGGCACTACATAATGATAAAGGGAACAATCCAACAGGAGGATAGAACACTTGTAAATATCTATGTGCCCAACATAGGAGCACCTAAACATATAAAGCAATTATTAACAGACAGGAAGGGAGAAACTTACGGAAACACAATAGTAGTAGGGGACTTGAACACTCCACTTAGACCAATGGATAGGTCATCCAAACAGAAGATCAATAAGGAAATATTGGCCTTAAAGGACACATTAGACCAGATGGGCTTAGTAGATATATACAGAATATTCCATCCCAAAACATCAGAAGACACATTCTTTTCAAATACATATGGAATGTTATCCACGATTGACCACATATTTTACCACAAAACAAGTCTCAATAAATTTAAGAAGATTGAAATAATATGAAGCAGCTTTTCTGACCGTAAAGGTATGAAACTAGAAATCAATGACAGGAAGAAACTCAGAAAAGCCACAAATAGGTGGAGATTAAACAAAATGCTACTGAACAATGATTGGGTCAATGAAGAAATCAAAGGAGAAATCAAAAAATACCTGGAGACAAATGAAAATACAATATGCCAAAACTTATGGGATACAGCAAAAGCGGTTATAAGAGGGAAGTTTATAGCAATACAGGCCTACCTCAACAAACAAGAAAAATGCCAAATAAACAATCTAACAGTGTGCCTAAAGGAAGAGGAAAAAGAAGAACAAACAAAGCCCAAACTCAGTAGAAGAAAGGAAATAAAAATCAGAGCAGAAATAAATGAAATAGAGACTATAAAAAACATAGAAAAGATCAATGAAACCAAGAGCTGGTTCTTAGAAAAGATAAAAAAATTGACAAACTTTTAGCTGGACTCATCTAGAAAAAATAGAGCAGGCTCAAATAAATAAAATCAGAAACGAAAGAGGAGAAATTACAACAGACACCTCAGAAATGCAAAAGATTATGAGAATACTAAGAAAAGCTATATGCCAACAAATTGGAAAATATAAAAGAAATGGATAAATTCTTAGAATCATACAACCTTCTAAAACTGAATCAAGAAGAAAGAAAGAATTTCAATAGACCAATCACCAGTAAGGAGATCAAAACAGTAATCAAAATCCTCCCAAAAAATAAGAGTCCAGGACCAGACATCTTCCCTGGTGAATTCTACCAAACATTCAAAGATGACTTAATACCTATCCTTCTCAAACTCTTCCAAAAAATTGAAGAGAAGAAGTTTACTAATTCATTATACAAAGCCAAAGTTAACCTGATATGAAAACTAGACAAGGACAACATGAAAAAAGGAAATAACAGACCAATATCATTGATGAAGATCAATGCAAAAATCCTCAACAAAATACTAGCAAATTAAATACAATAATACATTAAAAAGATTGTACGTCATGATCAAGTGGAATTTATTCCAGGGGTGCATGGATGGTTCAATATTCATAAATCAATCAACATGATACACCACATTAACAAAAGGAAGAATAAAACTCACATGATAATCTCAATAGATGCAGAGAAAGCAGTTGACAAGATACAGCAGCCATGTATGATAAGAACTCTGAATAAAATGGGTATAGAAGGAAAGTACTTCAACATAATAAAGGCCATATATGACAAGCCCAAAGCTAATATCATTCTCAGTGGAGAAAAACTGAAATCTATCCTTCTAACAACAGAAATCAGACAAGGATGACCACTTTCACCACTTTTATTTAACATAGTATTGGAAGTCCTAGCCGGAGCAATGAGGCATGAAAAAGAAATAAAAGGGACCCAAATTGGAAAGGAAGAAGAGAAACTGTCACTATTTGCAGATGACATGGTTTTATATATAGATAACCCTAAAGAATCCACCAAAAAACTTTTAGAAATAATAAATTAATATGGTCAAGTTGCAAGATACAAAATCAACATACAAAAATCAGTTGTGTTTCTATACACTAACAATGAAGTAGCAGAAAGACAAATTAAGAATACAATCCAATTCACAATTGCAACAAAAAGTATAAAATAACTAGGAACAAATTTAACCAAAGAGGTGAAAGACCTGTATGATGAAAACTATAAAGCATTGTTGAAAGAAACCAGGGAAGACATAAGTAAATCGAAAGATATTCCGTGCTCTTGGACTGGAAGAATTAACATAGTTAAAATGTCTATACTTCCTAAAGCAATCTACAGATTCAATGCAATCCCTATCAAAGTTCCAATGATGTTTTTCATAGAAATAGAACAAAGAACCCTGAAATTTATATGGAATAACAAAAGACCCCAATTAGACCCAATTAGCCCAATCTCCTGAGAGAAAAGAACAAAGCTGGAGGTATCACACTCCCTGGTTTCAAAATACACTACAAAGCTAGAGTCTAAAACAGCATGGTTCTGGCACAGAAACAGACACAGCAGCATATTTTCAAGTACCATGTCTGACCTGGCAAGAGAAACCATAGAAAAATAAACAAATGGGAGTACATCAAATTTAAAAGCTTCTGCACAGCAAAAGAAACCATCGACAAGACAAAAAGACAACAACTGGGAGAAGATGTTTGCAAACCATATATCTTACAAGGGGTTAATATCCAAAATAAAGAACTCATACATCTCAACAAGAAACTAACAACCCAATTGTAAAATGGGCAAAAGATCTAAACAGATATTTTCCAAAGAAGATATACAGATGGCCAATAGGCACATGAAAAGATGTTTAACATCACTGATTATTAGGGAAATGCAAATCAAAACTACAATGAGATATCACCTCACTCCCATCAGAATAGCTATAATTAACAAGACAGGAAACAACTGTTGGAGAGGATGTGGAGAGAGGGGAACCCTTGTACACTGCTAGCGGGAGTGCAAACTGGTGCAGCCGCTATGGAAAACAGTATGGAGATTCCTCAAAAAATTAAGAATAGAGCTACCATAGGATCCAGTTATCCCACTGCTGGGTATTTATCCAAAGAACATGAAAATACAAATGCATAAAGATACATGCACCCCTATGTTCATTGCAACATTATTCACAATAGCCAAGACTTGGAAGCAACCTAGGTGCCCAGCAAGGGACGAATGGGTAAAGAAGATGTGGTATATATAAACAATGGAATACTACTCAGCCATTAGAAATGATGAAATCCGACCATCTGTGACAACTTGGATGGACCTGGAGGGTATGATGCTAAGCGAAATAAGTCAGAGTGAGAAAATCAAATGCCGTATGATCTTACCCATAAGTAGAAGATAAAAACAACAAACAATCACAGAGAGAAAGAGATTGGATTGGTGGCTACCATAAGGGAAGGGGGGAGGGAGGCGGGCCAAAGGCGTGATTAGGTATGTTTGCGTGGTGATGGATTGTAACCAGTCTGTGGGTGGTGAAAATGATGTAATCTGCACAGGAATCAAAATGTAATGACTTACACCTGAAATTTATATAATGTTATAAACCAATGTTACCACAATAAAAAAGATGGAATGACTGGATATGTTCATGTAGAGTTTTGAAAGACGTTGTTAAATTGTTCTCCCTTTAAGTTGTAGCAAGAGTGTATTATTTCTCTACCCTTATAAAAATTCTGTTTATTGATAACTTTCTGATCTTTGACATTTTGATAGATATAAATGGAGCCTCGTTAATTTATGTTTCTTATAATAAAGCTGATTTTGAGAATATTCTGAGATTTTTACTGCTTTGTTTTCTGCAGTTCTTGTCCATGCCTATTGGTCATTTTTCTACTTGATTCGATTCTTATTTATTCATAGACTCTTTATATTTTAAGAAATTAACACTTTTTTGACCACATCTTACCAATATCATTGCCAATTATTTTTGTTTTTTAACTTTGTTCTGGTGTTTTTTGTGAAGCACAATTTCTTATTAACTAAAATTATCAACATTTTCCTCTCATGGATCATGGATTTTTCTTCTTATTTAGAAATTCCTAATAAAATGATTCCATTCTTTTCTTAGATGTCTTTTTTTTAACGTTTACATTTATGAACTACCTGGGAAGTAATTTAATGTAAGAAGTAAGGTAAGGATTTATTTTTTCCAGATGGCTAGCTTGTTGTCCGCAAACCATTTATTGAACAATCCACCGTTTCCCCAATGATTTGAAATGCCTTCTTTCTCCTATATTAAATTCACACATGCATTTGGTCATATTTCTATAATATTTATTTTATTTTATTAAATCATCTGTAATTATACATCACACAATAATTGTTTCAGTTACAATACCTTTATATATAATATTTTAATAACTGGTATGTTTTAATAATTGTACCTCAGTACTCTTTAAAATTTTTCTAGTTATTCTCACACGTTTACTTTCTACATTAAACTTTAGAAGAAGCTAGCCTGGCTTCTACAAACATTTCTCCTAGTATTTTTACTGAGATCATACTAATTATAAGTTATTTTAAGGAGAACTGATCTCCTTACAATATTGAGATTTTCTATCCAAAACTAGATTATATCTTTCTGCTTATTCAAATCTTCCTTGCATAGCTGGAGAGTACAGAGATGGAAATGGAAGGAAAGAAGAGTGGTAAGACTGAACAGCCATGGAAGAAAATTCTGAGCAGATCCACTGTTTGGAGTCAAAATGAGAGTAGATTAGACCTGGAGATACAGGAGGAGTCATGGTGTTGAAGAGGCTTGAGTGCCGCCTTAAAGAATGTGAACGTTATTCAGGCTGGGGAAAGGCTTGCTTTCAGGAAGATTCTTAAGGGCTGCCAGAGGTCCTCAGCCAGGGGTGATTTTGTCCCTGGGGGACATTTGACAACTTCCGGAGACATTTTTGTTGTCAGAGTAGAGACAGAGGTGCTCCTGGCATCTCGTGAGTGTTGGCCAGTGACACTGCTAAACATCCTGCAATGCACAGGACAGCCCGCAACAAAGAATGATCCAACCCAAAATGTCAGTATTGCTAAGGCTGAGCATCCCTTCGCTGGAAGGATTGAAGGGTGAAGAAATTGCAATCAGGGAAATAATTAAGAGGCCAGTGGGGCACAGCGGGCTCTGAGCACACCTCAGTGTCGTTGCCGTTGGCATCTCCCCTCCCAGCATCTGTCGTGCTAACACGGAATGGAGGCAGTGAAGCCCACAGGGCCTGGTTGGGCTCTCATATCCTCTCCCCACAAAGGGACTGTTGCTCAGTGGTTTGAATGCCTCATATTTAGCTACATTAATTAAAACAAACACATAGAAAAATCTCAACCCTTCATCCAGAAAACGTTTTGAGAAATTCTTGCTGCAAAACTTTCTTTAAAAATTAAAGCTTGTTTAGACTTTAAATGCTCAGGATTAGGGAAATCACACTGGGCCAATTTTAGAAAGACCATAATTCAAGTGAATATGGGTGTTTACTGGCCTTGAGAAAAATGAACAGCATTTCCTTTTAAGGAACAACATCCCTGAAAATGTTATAGCTCCCACTTTTCAAAGTGGTCTCTGTTTCTGGGCCTCCAAAGCAACACCGAACATGTTGCATGCAAACAGTAGGCGCTGGATGAATAAAGGTGAGTGAATACAGAGGAACGGAAACGAGAACATGTGACTATTTTATGTGAAGTAATTTAACAATATCAATGAACAACAACAGCTAGCATGTATTTTGCCCTTAATATGTGCAAACACTCTGAGTGGGTATCGCACTGACTCCTCAAGATAATGAGGTGATGAGGAGGGTGTCATCACTACACATAAGGAAATCAGGCCCAGAGGGCAGGTGGATCACCTACAGTCACCCAGCTTATGAGCGGAGAAACGGATTCAGGCAGTTATCGCAGAATCCAGCATTTTCAACGCTAGCCTGTATTAACGCTGCTGTTCCTCTTATTAATGACGCACAACTCCCACCTTCTATCTTATTTGATCCTCACAATGGCCTTGAGGGATAAGCATAGAGGATGCCATTTTGTAGACATGGAATTTGAGGCATGGAGAGCGGGACGCGCCTGGGCCCTGTGTCTAGCAAGTCGCAGTGCTGGGTCCAGAGCCCGAGGTTTCTTGTAATATGTCACAGTCTGTATCAGTTATCAATCTATTGTCTCAGCTCCAATCTACCCTTCATTGTTCTGTGTAATGGAACTGGATCCTGTCAACGTTCTGCCTTTGCCAGCTGGCACAAGGTGAACCTTTGTTAGTAGTGGACGCTGGAGGGACACTGCCAGAGGAAGGAGTTTTTCTCTCCCTGATTCCACAGTGCTCACTTCTCCAGGCTCGAGCCACGCATGGTCTGTCCAACGTCCAGCTCCTACAGTGAACGGGCCCAGCTCCTGCAGGGCCCAGTGACCAGTAGTGCTCCTCAGCGACTCTGCAGGAAGCTTTGAGGGATGGCACCTCCCTGTAGACAGCTCTCCCTGGCACCCCAGAGGGCAGGTTTCCAGCAAGTTCCGCCAGCATGTTACCTGAGCAACTTCATGGCCATCCAGGGAGCCTCTGTGCCCTCCAGGAGGTCTGGACCTCAGCCTTACGGATAGTGACTGCACTTTCTATCTGCAAATCCTGTGTTCACTAGAGCTCTCTTTCCTCCTTGCTAACCAATTCCCCATAATCCTACTACGGTTAATGACTCTTTATTCTAAACATTCCCTCTTCACATGACTGTGTGTTTTCTGTCTCCTGGTTGGTCCCTGACTGATACAGGTTGTTTCCCTTCAAGTCATCTTACTGAGATTAAAATCTGAAAATTACCTGGCACCTCATAAACATGAACAGGGAAATCACGAAGCCAGGAGCCAAGAGAAATTTGCTCTTATATTCTGTTCTTGGTCTGTCATCTAAGTTTCATGGAATGCAGGAGAAAAGGATCAACCATACTGCACTTTTTGTAAGTGATACCTATGAAATATATAAATATTAATTTTTTATGCTCTAAAAACAATTCCAAGTCTTTTTTATCTCTAACGTACATTTCAGATACATCTCTAAGTACAATAGCCAGTGTCCAATTCTCCAACCATTGGGTCAACTGATTTTGATCACCTTTAATTTCAGTATGTTCCCTCTCCCAGGATGACGACACCTCCTCTCGTGCACACAGCAGCTTCACGTCGTGTGTGAGGTTGTTAAACATCAAAGCAGCTCCCAAGACATCCACAGCAGGTTCAACTCTCCCCCCACTTCAGATAAGAAAAACCTGTCACCGGGAGAGTTAAATGACTCTGAAAAGGGCAAGCGATAAACAGCCAAGCTGCGAGCAAAGACTACAATCCAACTCTTCTGAGCTCGTTGTTCTCTTTCCATCGTGTCCCCCACATCTGTTTCCAGACAGAAGCTTTATTCTCTGTTGGGGAATTTCAAAGATCAGCAAACGGGAGTCCATGAGGGCCTGTTTGGGTCACTGCAGGGCCCTTCCCTCTGCCCCTCACATCGCTGTTGAGCAGAGGGCATCTCACGCACTGGCCTCGCTCCACCCCCAGCCCAAAACAGAGGCAGGGACGGAGGGTGGGGAGGGCTGGGTGCGGGAGAGACGGTGGAAGTGGTGTTGCACAATCTGAAGGTAACACATAAGGTCCTTCCCCAGCAGGGAGCCAAGGCTGCACAGAGGGAAGTGAGTGTATGTGCAGGGGGAGGACGCCCCAGGCATGGCCAAGAGACGTTCTGTCTGCTCTGCTTGGATGCCTGCAAGGCTCCGTGAGAGAAGCTGCCTGTCATCTGAGGGTGCATGCTAGCTACCCTCACGTGGTTGTTTAGGACTTGTGCACTGGCAGAAAACTGACTCCAAATAAGGTGCTGGCATGTCATGCTTTGCACCAGACTATCTTAGTTTACACCTACTCTAGAGCAATTAATTTCTGTTAATTATTTTTAGCACCCCTTTCACTCTCAAATTTAATCACCTGGTCACCCTATTGGGTACCACAGACAGCAGACACTGGAATGCAGGCCTACGGGCTGTGCAATGATGCCACTACTTTGAGTGTGAATGTTATTCTCTCGAGAGAAGCACACTTTGGGTAGAATGATTTGATGTTCTTTGAGTTTCCTTCATTTCGGGGAAAAATTCTCTCCTCTTCTTTTCACTACTGATGCAGTTTCTCTGCTCACCAGCATCCCCATGCAAGTTTTAGTAGAGTGAACTCAGATTTATTCTCCAACTAATTCTGTGGTCCTTGGAAAGTCTCTAAGGATATATTTACAAGCAAACCATCAAATAAATAAATAAATAAAACCTTTTAAAATTTTCTAAGAAATTATGGTGGAGTTGACTAAGAGTCAAACTGAGAGAGAAGTCTATAACTGGAAAAAGATATGTGAAGATGAAAAAATTCCCAAGTGAAATATATGCGTGTAAACCAAACATTTCTAGACTTCAACAGCTTGTACCAACCACAGTGGCACCGACAGTGATGACAAAGCAGTGACCAGTTTTGGTAAGCACTTACCATGGGCCATTGACTGTTCTAAGCATTTTCTATGCACTATTCCACTTAACCTCAAAATAGCCATATAAAGCAGGTGTGAATAAAAAATACTATATTTAATATAATATCCAAATGGTAATCAATATTAGCTCCTGCCCGCAGGAACTTTTCATTCTCCCACACCCTGTCAAAGACCTCCTCACCATCCACCTCCACCTCCACTTATTTCTGGAGCCCCGCAGAATCTCACACGTACTTGTGTTTTCTTGTGTTTTTTTACTTTTTTAAACTTTCCATTTTGAAAGAATTTCTGACTTACATAGAAGTTGCAAAAATAGTACAAAGAATTCTAGTCTACTTTCACTCATATTCTCCAAACGTTAACATTTTATATAACCACAGTACAAAGATCATAAAGAAGAAAGTAACATTGGTATAAATAACATTATTATCTAACCTACTAATAGCTCACTAATGTAGCTTTCCGGTCCAAGATCCAATCCAGAAACACGTTTTACATTTTGCTGTCATTTCTCCTTAGTTGCCTTTAATCTGACACAATTCCTCAGTCTTTCTTTGACTTTCACCATCCTGATGCTTTTGAAATGTACTGACTTCGTACAATGTTCCTCAGTTTTGGATTGTCTGATGTTTCCTCAATGTTTCAGTTCAGGTTATATATTTTAAGCAAGAATATCACACAGTGATGTCATGTCCTTCTCAGTACGTGATATCAGGACAGACATGATGTCCTTTGTCCCCTTACAGGTTAAATTTGACTGCTTATTAAGGCGGTTTCTGCCAAGTTTCTCCATAGTAAAGGTGCTATTTTTCCTTTTGTGCTTAATAAGTATCTCATGGGAGGTACTCTGAGAACACGTAAATGCCATGTCGTCATCACACCTTTGCAAGTTAAGTTTAGCCTGTATCAATGACTCTTGCCTGTAACAATAATCACTATGGTGTTTGTCAAATGGTGATGTTCCAGTTCTATCAATCCTTTTACATTTATTAGCTGGAATTCTACATAAAAATGAGCTTTCTCTTCTCCTCTGTATATTTAATGGTTATTTATTTATATCAGTATGGACTCAAGGATTCTTACTTTGTTCCATGGGTTCTTCATCTCAGATTTGGCCATTGGGGACCCTTTCAAGGTGGCTCCAACAGGCCTCGCGGGTTCTCCAGGTGAGGCTCTTCCCTCAGGGAGGTCTGTGTGGGGGCCACTGTCTGCAACAGGCCCTGTGCCCCCCCACTGAAAACGCTGTGTGTCCAGCTCTGCACCCGCCCGTGCTCCTGCAGCCGCTGCCACCACTCGGCTTTGCTTCTCTCCTCAGGGCCTCTGGCTTCTCTGGGATCTGGGGCAGGAAAGAGACGTTGCTCTGCTCTGCATCTGCATCACTGAGCTTCAGCAGCTCTGCTTGTGACCCAGAGCCACACGTCAAGCAGGGTGTTTTCATCAAGTGACTGCCTTCCGCTTCTGACTTGTCCATCTCACACAGACAGCTTCAGCAGTCCTAATAAGAAGGACGTGATGAGCCTGGGGGCTTTGGAATGATGATGGCCGCAGAAAAGAATTAAAAGGCTCATGGAAAAGTGAGCAACAAACTGTGGGGTGGAGGGATAGTCTCCAATTCAATGTATTAGGAACCCCTGTATTGGAAGAGTAATCATTTTATATGTCTCTTTCTGTTAGAATAACAGTGAGCACCTCTCATACCATATATATGTACAGGTTTTGTTTTCCTCTAATAGCTTTTGTATCCACTATCTATCTTGATCTCAATGCATTCTTATGGAAAGAAGCGAAATAGGGTTGTTGTTGTTTTTAAATCCATTTTTTGGATGAGAAAACTAAGGCCTTCATAAGGTCGTACAGCAACAGTGAGTATCTGTACCTAATTTAGGTGTCTGACTCTTCAATTCAGGTCTCAGGTCACGCTGCCCACTGAGTCGTTTTCCTTCTCTTGGCTGGTTTCCTCTGTTATACAAAGCTGTGGTTGGATTAGGAAATGTGTTATTCTGAGAAGCATATCAAAACTTGGTGGGAAGACAATATGAGGTTTGGAAACAAAGTAGAGTTTTGAACCAGTTGTTTTGATTTGCTTTTGGTTTTTTTAAATGTGTTTTTAATGGCAACATTTATTAAAATTCAACGAACATAGAAGCAAGCTATGAGATCTTTACATTTGTCAAAGGGATCTGCACAGAAAACACCATGCTACACTGGACAGGATGGTCTGCAAGCTCCTATCTAGCTCTGCTGGTCACGGATTCCAATTCCATTTACTTAGTGGAACTATCCAGAATTTCATTGGCGTATGTTGACCCTCATTTCCAATAACTCTCAGAAACATTCATTAGGTTTGGTTTTCTAAAATTTTATTTATGCATGTATGTACATTTGTATGTATTTATGCTAACATAACTCAAACAAGAGGGTTAAATGATTTAAGACAGAATCTGGTCCAGAGGTAGGAGAAAGATTTGATGAGGTTCTTTCAGTTGCAGATTCTAAAAGAAAATAGATACCACCCAAATAAAATGCTACTGTTTTGATACAACCCAGAATATCTGTGATTTGTTTTGGTCGAAGTTCATTCTCAGGAATGTGTTCTAGAACTATGCTTCCAGGCTGGAGATCGAGGAGAATCTCTCTGCAGAGAACTAGTAGAGAAACAAATCCCGTGAACTCTGTAAGAGAAATGAAATGTATTGGCTACACATTCTACCTGCCAGCCCCTTCTTTTTCCAAACTCTGGAATCTCGGGGAGGTATATGAATCATCTTTTATTTAGGTCAATGATTTAGAAATGTTCAAGGTATGTTTGAATGTTTGGGGTAGAGAGGTAGCGGTTGAACGATAAGTTATGGAAGAGCAGAACAGGAAAGTAAGGAGAGAGCTTGGCTACAATGTGGCTCAGAGCGTCTCTCCTTTCCTTCTCCTGCCTGCACTGGAAGGAGCAGAAAATCAGGTTTTTTTGGTATTAATCATAAATGATGATTGCCAACGAGATAAAAATGAGGTGAAACATTTATTATAAATGACTATTGTAACCACCATTTTTACAGCTCATTTACTCAGAGAAGTAAATTACTCATTTACTCTGTTCGTTGTACCGAGCCCTCCTGTCAGTGTTCGGAAAGTGCTGTGGGTGGAAGTCAGGAGGCCTGGATTTCCACTCTGACTCTGCCATTCTCTAGTTAAGTGACCTGAATATGACATTGAACCTCACAGAATGTCTGTGTCTCCGTCTACAAAATGAAGCGAATAATACCTGCCCTGTTCATATTGGATCAAACGAGGGGGTGTTCATAAGATGTAAGGTGCCGCCTAAATTTAAGATGATACTATTATTATTATTTACCATTGGGGCTTTTATTTGCATATACTATACTAAATTTCTGTCTCTCCCAAAACCCTGTCTCTGGTTTTAAGGTTTGTTTCAGACCCAAGAGGAGATAGGAGATTGCCAGAATGTGCTATTTCTTCCCTCCCCAAGACTGAACGTGCTGTGTGGCTCAAGGCCCCTCAGCAGAGAAACGAAATCCTCTGTCTTGGTCTTAACACAGCTTGACACATGCTGGGACACAATATTATAATGTTATTGCTCCAACAGACCCAGTTTCAGGCCAGGCAGCTTGTCAGCCAACTTCCTGTCCCAGGGCTCTGCAGAGCAAGGCTGATTTGAGCATGGACCCCGTGCCAGGAGCCCCTGGCTTTGGTGTCAGGCGGGACTGCATCTGCTACTCTGAAGCAGCATACTTGCGGGGAAAACCGAGGCAGATGCCGCTTGTATTGGATTGGAGTTCTTGATTTGGGTTACGGGACTGCGGGGAGGGTGTGGCTGGTGCGGTGGTGTGAGGTCCTCTTTCGCCTGAAAGGATGTGTCTCTAGCTTTATTTGCCAAATAGAATGGATCCTTTTTCCAGGACTCTCAGGAGAGGAGCAGTCACATATTTTAGGAGCATTTGGCTCAGTAATGTGAATTGTGAAATGATTTTCAGAGAACTATCCAGCAATATCCTATTTGGGTGGAAAGTAAATAAGGTTTTTTGGGGGGATTTTTCTGTTTGTTTTTTAGTGGAAAAGTGAATCTTACAAAATCAGGCCAATACCCTGTGCTTCCTCTGGTTCCCTCCCCTTGTGGTTAGAGGAGAAGCCACTGAAGTACTGTGCGTGTCTTCACGCTCCCAACAAATGGGAGAAAATAGATTCTCCCCAGTGAGGATGGCGACCCCATAGTCATCTCTCTAGTTCAGTGCGTGTCATCAGAGCTGTTTGTCTCTAACACTTGAGGTACTTGCTCATGGCCTCGCCAGGCTGGAGGCTTCTTCTTAGCTCTCTTCCTGCTGTTCTCTCGTTTCCTCAGCCCAAACAAGACAAAGATTTTGTTAGAGCCGCTTGGACTCCTGTACACTCCACCACAAGGTGCAACCTCCACACCTCTGAGAGACAATGAAGCCAGAGGTCGCCAGCTACAATATGGTCACAGTAACGCAAAATCTGAGACCCTGGTTCAGGCTCTGGTTCTCTCAGGTCTGGGACATTCCCGCAGCCTCCTCACCAACTTGCCTGTCTCCTGCTGCGCCTCCCTCTCTCCTGCATCGCCCTGCCAAACTCACCTTCCTGGATTATCAGTTTCATTGAGCTCCCTTCTCTGCTACCAGTAAGATGAAGCCAGATTCCCCCAACCGGCCTTGGAGGTACCTCATAACCCAGGCCCAGCCTGCCTCTCCTTCTTCAGCTCCCATTTCTGTCCAACATGAATTTTGTTTCCTCTCCCCCTGCCTCCCTTTGTCTACTGTCATTTGTGCTCAGCTCAAGGTTTCTGTTTCGGGTTTGTCTAAGATACATTTCTGAGCTTCTCTGTCCAGCTGAAAGCCAGCTCCTTCTTGAGAGAGAAGCTCAAACTTGACAGCTTCCACAGCACCTTCCCTCACACAGTGACCTCTCCTTCCTTTGAACTGTTCCGGGAATTTTCTGTATTATTCACTTCCGTCAACCAGGCAATCTCCCACAATTGTGATCCTCAATAATTTTGCGGACGAATGTTCACATCCCTCCAAATTCATCTGTTGAAACTCTAGCCCTCAGTGTGGTGGTGTTTGGAGATGAGGCCTTGGGGAAATGATTAGGGTTAGATGAGGCCATGAAGGCAGGCACCCTGGTCTCATGAAGTTAATGCCCTTGTAAGAAGAGACCCCAGAGCCCAGAGGGCGTCTCTCTCCCTGTGTGCATGCAGGGCCTGAGGAACGGCCACGTGAGAACATGGCGAGAGGGCGGCCGTCAGCAAGCCAGGGAGAGAACCCGCACCAGAGCCCGACCACGCTGCACCCTGATCTCGGACTCCCAGCCTCCAGAGCTGTGAGAAAGAAACATCTGTGGTTGAAGCCGCCTAGCGTACGGCATTTTGCTAAGGCAGCTGAGCCGGCTGAGACAGATAACGCTGCAAGTCTTTTGCTGAGTAACTTTTTGTCTTGTTTTACTTCCCTCCATCCCAACAGGAGAGCTCAACTCTCCTGGAGAGCAAGGTCTAAACACCGAGCATCCTCCACAGGGCTTGATATTCAAAGTGTACATTGGTCTCGTTTGAATTCAACTTCACACTTGAGGCCAATTGAAGAAATCTCCGTCCACATTTATGGAAGTCTGTTTTCTGAAAATAATTCAGGAAGTCCAGGTTTATAGCTTCAAGATTATATTCTAACTAGAATAATGCTTCCTAAAAATATTGTTCAAGAGAACTCCCTTTGAGACTTAATGTGTAAATAGAAATTGTTTGCCTATCAAGGGATGAATGGATAAAGAAGATGTGGTATTTATACACAATGGAATACTACTCAGCCATAAGAAAGGATGAAATCAGCCATTTGTAACACCATGGATGGACCTTGAGGGTATTATGCTGAGTGAAATAAGTCAGAGGGAGAAAGTCAAATACCATATGATCTCACCCTAAGTAGAAGATTAAAAAAAAAACTACAAACAAACACATCGCAATGGAGAATAGATTGGTGGTTACCATGGGGGAAGGGAGGAGGGCAAAAGGGGTGATTAGGCTCACATGTGAGGGGATGAACTGTAATTAGTTTTTGGTGGTGAACATGATGCAATCTACACAAAATTCGAAATATCTTATGATGTACATCCAAAAGTTATATAATGTTATAACCCAATGTTACTGCAATTAAAAAAGATAAATAAATAAAATAGAAAAAAAAGAAATTGTTGATTCCCTTAGTAATTGGATATTAATGAGAATTCCTTACTCTTGACAACGCTAAAATTAGTTTTTCATCCTTCTAAAGTAGTTTGAACCTCCCACCTGCAATCTTGTTTACATGATCTCTTCACAGCAAGAGCCCTTTCTTTTTAATCGCAAAAGTAAATGTCAGCCCATCCTTCATCCTGAACCCCATGATTCCCCAGGAAACTGCAGAATCGGTGAAGCTTAGCAATATGTGAATTTTATAAAATTAGTTCTCATCCCTAATTTTGCAAAAGCTTTATATTTTCTTAGCACACCCACTACTATGAAGGAAAGAATCAAAACCCAGAAAAAGTTGCTGGGGGCTGATTTCCTGTTTCTCCCCTATGTCTGAGGCGGGCTTCTGACTCTCTTCCGCTGAAATACGTGCAGAAACAGTTCTGAGAGGAGCAGGAAGGGACCGACTCCTGGGAGCTCAGTGCACCTCCTCTCAGACATGTAAGAAGGCTAGGAGGCCCAGAGATCACTGCAGCTGAGGAGCAGAAGTGTGGGAGGGTATAGACAAGTGACTGAACGCTTTGGGGTTGCTGTATCCTCATTGGGCAAAAGGGTCACAGTGCATTTCCTTTCTTCGAGTGCATGTCAGTTTGTCAGCTGTCATCCATAGAAAGTATACTGTTAATGCCCCTGTCTGGTCATTTGAGGACCTTCGCCTGGTTTGGAGCCTCCCATCCTTCCAGCTCTGCTGCAGTGGCTGCTCTCTGGTGATTCCCTACCACCCCTGAGTCATTCACCCCAAGTGACTGCTCAGAATCCTTGTTCAGAAACATTTGATGGTCTGTTAAGTGCCTACAACATTCTTTCCAAACATCTTCAGAATAGTATCGAAAGCGCTCCACAATTTCTCCTCTTCTAAACTTTTCAGCCTTTTCTCTTATTACGACTTCTCATATGTGTTATTCATGACCCTGTGGGTCTGAACGTTCTCTAGTACCTCCAACCTTCACTCAAGTTATTGTCCTTCCTAATGCCAGGGGCCTGTGCCAGGGGGTCTGCAGCTCAGCTCCTCGTGGGAGGTCAGCACAGGCAAGCTCACCAGGGCGGGCTTCCTAAGAAAGATGGTGGGACAAGGGATTTTCTAATGGGACACATGCTGTTTGTCCCATGCCTGGCTCCCCACACCCTCCCCGAAGCCTGTTGGCTGAGGGAGTTCCTCAGCTGGGTTTTTGAGCACTCAGGCTGGCTAGCTCTGCCCTGAATATCAAGCACATACAGTAGCTAGAGGCTCCATTTCCAGGCTGGGAGGAGCCCTGACACTGATGTGTACAGAAAAGATCCACAGGGATGCAGAAACACAGGAACGAGCTGCACCATCAGGGCTGCCTACCACCCCTGAGAAGGAAGAAATCTCATTGTGGAGACCCCTTCTTAGGAAGGAGGGTGAAAATAAGAAGCTGAGAACTGCCATTTCTGAGGCAACATTCTGGATGTTTGTGCACGTGTCATGTGACGGCCCCAGGAAGGCAGAAGCCACACTCATCTTCCCCAGGAGACGACTGAGGCGCAGCGGTGGCCTGGCTCACCTCCTGTGACTACTGGCAGGACAGGATGGCACCAGTTCTGTCTGATTCCTCCTCTCAGGCTTTTCCCAGAAACCAAAACCCTAAGACAATCCCCTCCTCTGAGGCATGCAGGAGCCAGGTCTGTCCACTCAGGCAAGGGGGCCCCACGGCCACCTGGCAGGATGTCAGGGCTGCCACTGCCTGAAAAGCTTCCCTCCATAGCTTGCCAGCAGTGCCTGGAGCTCGCACCCTAATTTTTCCTTGGGTCTTTTACATCGCAAATATGTTTACCTGTATTCACCCTCTTCCTTTTTGCTGGCGTTTTCCCTCTCAGCCCCTGCAAGGCAGTCAACTGTCCCCATGCTAAAATTAAACAGGGGAACTTTCCACACCTCTGCCTGCCCCTATTTATAGCCTTCTCATGCATGTTCCAACTCTGCAGAAGAGTCAGAGCACAGCTGCCTGTCCTTGCCCCACAGCCGGCTCCAGGGCTGCCAAGCCGCTCCTTCCTGAGGGCCCTGCTGACTCCTGGTTGTCACCTGTGGTGGCCTCTTTTCAGTCTCCTTCCTGCCTGGCCTTTCCATGGCACTCTGTCCCTAGACAGGTAGAAGCTAGCTTTTGCCTAACGTTGTTTTTTCAGTAGAGTAGCTGACACATCACAGGAGCTCAATAAACGATAAAGATGACCATGAAAATATATGAATGAATGAATGAAATCATGCATTTAAATTGTGCTTTGTTTTTTACTTTTTTTTCCCCAAGTTTTTTTGGATAAATTTGGCATGGAACATTGTGTAAATTTCAGGTGTACAGTGTGTTACTTTGATACATTTATGTATTGTAATATGGGGCTTGCCGTTAAATTGTTCTTTCCAGAACTGTCAGGAATCAGGGAGGAGAGGGGCAGGATAGACAGAAGGGGAAGCGGAGGTGATGAAGAGAGTGGCATAAGTCAGCTTATCAGCTCACCAGCTGGACTGAAATGAAAGGGCCAGGGAGACGGTACTCTGCAGAGCTGGCAGGCAGCATCGCACCACAGCTGCCTGGGTCAGATAGGAGCAGCAGTGAGCAGACTCCTGTCCTGGCCTGGACAGCCTGAGCCTCCTGGACTGAAAGGGGATAGAGAAGTGACCCAAGTGACCACTTCACAGCTTTCCCTCGAGCCCGTTTGTGGAGTGACCATTTTCTATGCCTGAAGAAAGCTCCCGGAGGTTGAAAGAGCTGGAAGCTTCTTAGGGCTACATTTCAGTCATGTGGTTAGGGCTCCTCCTGCCGGATCTATACAAAACAGGTAAAGAATCTTTCCTAACTCTCTTCCTCTTACCCATTTATTCAACTTTCTCTCCATCAATTTTTTTATCTGTATTAGTTTTATACTGATACTGTAACGAATTATCACAAACTTGGTGGCTTAAAACAACACACATTTATTATCTTACAGTTCTACAGGTTAGAAGTTAAAAGTGAGTGTCATTGGGCTAAAATCTAGGAGTTGACAGGGCTGTGTTTCTTCTGGAGGCTGGAAGCTGGAGGGCAAGCACATTTCCTTGCCTTTTCTGGCTTCTAGAGGCCTCCCACATTCCTTGACTCTTGTCTATTCCTCTATCTTCAAAGCCAACAATGCTCAATCTTTCTGACCCTCCTACTGTTGTCACATTTCTGTCTGACTCGGACCTCAGCTGGAAAAGATTCTCGTCTTTGAAGTATTCATTTGATTAGGTTAAGCCTACCAGGATAATCTTTCCATCTCAAGATTCTTAATCTTAATTACATCTGCAAAGTCCTTTTTGCCATGTAATGCAACATATTCACAGATTCCGATTGGGACGGGACACCTGTGGTCAGCCATTATTCTATCATTACTGTTTGCCATATTCCTCCTGCTGGAGTAAAGAATGAAGAAAACGCCACTTACCTCGTGAACTCATACCTGACTGAGGGAAACAGCTTTGTAAATAGGCACGGCATCATGGTGCCTTCAAGATGCGTCAGGTACTTTAGGAGCACTACAGGCGGAGCGTCAGCGCTACTGGGAGGAGTCAGAGACAGTTTCCTGGACGGTTTCCTTACCTCAGCTGAAGATGAATTAGGAATAGCATTTATAGAATGCCTTATCCATGATCAGAGCCTGCTCTATCCACTGTTCGTAGACCATTTTCCTATTTGGTTTCCAAGAAAGAGGGAACTATATTAAAAGAGCAGGGGATGCTTAAGTGTCTGCGGAAAGGTGTCATTCCTAGGAGGTACGGAAAGCATGTAAAATGTAGCAATTGTTAGCGCCCAAGAGGGCTCCTCTGCTCACCGCAAGACATGTCAACAGTCAGGAGGCAAGGTGGTAGGAGAGAAAGGACTTTATTACAGCTTGCTAGCAAGAGGGAAGATGGCCGACTCCTGCCCAAAAGAACCATCTTACAGAACAAAGACTACAGGCCAATTATATACGGGGCTGGTCTCTGAGTGGGGACTCCAGCTGGTCTCTGGGTGGGGCAGACATCTGGTCCCAGTTCCTGATAGTCCTTTGTTTTGCGGGATATGCATCAGAGACTGGAGCAGTGCCCTCTACCCTGATCTTTCAGTTGTCACTGATGGTGGCTATCAGCATAGACTCTCTGCCTGGGGGCTATTACATTCCTAAGGAACTCAGAAGAACAAAGTCATCAACTTATAGCAGCTGGGAGGGGCCACAGTACCTACAGAGCATGTCTGGGCTAGTTAATCAGAGGTCATTCAAAGTTACAATACAGTTTATTTTCTACAATATGGCTTCCCTTATGTCAACCTCGTGTTGAGTCAGTGTCACTTTGAACTTTTTAAACTATATTTTTCCTCAGAAAACTTTAGTCAGATGAAATCTTACCTGGATGTCCAATAAGCAAAACAAATGCAAATAGAACTTCCTTAAATAATGGTTGCCCTTGGGCTTAAGTGACTGGGTGAGGGAGCCTTCTAGGGTGATGGAAATGCTTTATATCTTGATCTGGGGTGGCTCCACATGTGTTTATGTATGTGAAGTGGCTGGGGGCTGCGTGAAAACCCTGCCCTAAGGCCCCGAGGCAACTCTGCGAACCTTTGGCCAGGAGCGTGGCTGGGAGTCTACCAGCCTCTTTGGAGTGTACACTTCTGAGAAGTGCGCACGCGGGAGCGGCGGGTCCACATGGCACGCAGACCCAGCTCCTTGATGGGATGAACTCCAGAAGGGAGAGCACTCTCTCTTCATTTCTTCTTACACAAACTTCTAAATAAAATATTATATGCATACAGAAAAGTGAGCAAGTCTTGAATAAATACACCCATGAATCCGCTATCAAAATCAAGAAACAGAACGTCACCTGCGCCCCAGCAACGCCCCCACCCACGTTCAGTCACTCCCTTCTCCCAGGACAATCGCCAAATTCCAACCCCATTGACTCGCTTTGCCTAGGCTTGATTATACAAATGACTCTTACAGAATTATTATAATAATTATTATAATATTTATAATATTTATATTATTTATAAATATTTATAATATTTATAATAATTATAATAATTATTAGTATTATTTTGCGCCGGACTTTTTTCTCTCGACGTTATGTTTTGAGATTCATCTATGTTGTTGAGGGTAGCAATAGTTATTTAGTCTTAATGCTGCATATTATTTCTCGTATATGAATGCCACTATTTATTTATCTATTCCACTAATGACGGATATCTGGATTGTTTTCATCTTTTCTATCCCCCTACCCATCTGTAAACCACAGATAAGAAAACTGAAACCTAGAGAGAGAGTGATGTTTTTAAGATCAAAGAATGACTTAGGAGCAGCCGGACCTGGCCCCTGGGCCCAGCATTGGACCCACAGGGCACTCAAGCCATGGGCAGGCACGCCACCTGACACAGCCCGCTGACTTACTGTAATGTACCCCCCTGTGCATGAGCACCTAGCCCTCCCCAGTCAGGCCTAGAAGCCCTCAGAGCAACCTCTGTCTGTGGCACCGGCCCCTGACACAGTCCTGGGACACAGAGAGGCGCAGAGAAGTTTGCGGGGGACCTCTGTCCGTGCTGCTTCCCCTGGCAGGCTCAGTACCCCTTTGCCTCCCGACACTTCTCTTGCCTGTTTGCCAAGAAATTGAAAAGGAAGCTGAATTTCTGTTATTAAAATTTGAGGGGTCCCAAAAGAGGAAGGGTCGGAAGCTGTCTGCACCTCAGTGTGAATACCTAGGAGATCCCTTCTTCTCCGCTGACGGCTCCCTGAGAACCTCCCACAGGCTCTGCCCCAGGCTTTGCTCTAACACAGAGCACCCTGTGCCCCAGGCAGCCACACGGCTGTGGGACGTCCCCTTACCCGTGAAACGAGCCACGCTTCCGCCTGGACCAGCAAACTCACCTGGGGGCCACCTGCCCCTCCTGCCTCATCCCACCATCCTGGCGGGGGAGCGAGCGGCTCACGTCGGAGCCAGGCCACCTAGAGCAGTGCTTCCCACACCTGTGTCTCTGCTCCTTAAGCAGCACAGTCATTTGTTGAAACAAGATTTTAGGTGAACATTTTGGAGTCACCCCAAACTTTGCCCACCTATCTCCATGGATCGTCCAGAGCTCTAGCAGGCAGAGGTGAAAGCCTCTGATCTGGACCAACCAAAGATATTAACCAAGACCCAGAGAGTGACGACTGCTATGTGGAGGGTTACCTTCACTCTTCCTCACAGTGAGGCTTGGGCACACTGAAGGGCTGGACCAGAGGAACGCCTCATGCCTCGTGCAGCCATGCTGAGGAGAAGAGACGCAGAGAACTTAATTCCAGATGTCGTTATTAAAGAACAGAGGTGGCAGGCTTGCCCCTCAACTTCCCATGGTGGAGATTAGTGAAATTCCCCTCATTGAAACTCAGGAAAATTTCAAGATACTCCCCATCCCGAAGGGTAAGGACAGAATGTGGCCTTGTTAGGAGGGAGAGGAGGTGACCTGAGTGAGCCACCAGCCGCCTTGGGCCCAGAGCCTCTCCTGAGCCGTGCAGAGGGGGGTGCCCCCTGGTGGCTGGATCACCAGGGAGCAGGCTGGGTTTCCCCAACAAGAAGGGAGTCAGAGGTGACAAGTGTATGCTCTTTGTGGCCCCAAAGCTTCTAGCTAAGTCTGGAAATTAATTCCAAACAAACTGTGAGGAAGTGCTCTTTCGCTCTTGGTTTATCACAAAGTGTGCCGATTACAAAACTCCGCACAGAGCAGCCGCACACACCTGTGGGCGCAGAGGGACAGAGGAGGGGCTGGGGCGAAGGGTTTCTCATGGGGACACACACCACTGCGTGAGTCCCAGCTTGGGAAACGCTTGTGGGTACCACACAGTTGAGTTCATCCAACACTTATTTGCAGTGGGAATTAAAGTGATGAAACAGAGACGTCTATTGACTGGGGCGGGGAGATGAAAGTAAGGGTGGGGATAATACCTAAATAACAGCTTTATTTTTTTTTTACTTAGAAATCTAGGTCTTCTTTTCAGACAATTACATTTTTAACCTGCTTTTACTTTGTAAGTTGCTGTTACTGACTGCTAAGTTTAAATGCACCCAAAAATATATATTTTTAAAGAGCTTTATGAGAAATTCTGAACCTCCAGTGGACAATGACCTCCCCCTACAACTACAGTTTATTCTGAGGGCATCGCCATTTGTCCTCCACAGGTAAGAGCTTATGGCAGGAAGGGGCAGGGGAGAAAGAGAAAGAAGCATATATATGTCTTTATCTATATGTAGGTGGGTCACAGCAATGAGTTTTAACTGAGTTATGCTATGTGCTGAAACTACAACAGAAAGAAAAGATAGATATGAGACCCAATAATCAGCCTGGGGGCGCTTGGGGTCTAGTGAGGGAGACGGTCCGTGAAACACAGCAGCTCTGTTGTGCGCTCCCACCTCAGCAGAGGCAAGCGCTCAGGGCTCAGCCAGTGCGGAGAGGGGCAACTTGGCCTGGGAAAATCAGGGAAGACTTCCCTGAAGAGGGGATGTTTGTACTAGATCCTGGAGCAGGATCACAAGCTTTCTATCTGGTGTAAAGGGGAACTCACTGCAGTCTGAAGAAACAGTGTAGGCTAGGCATGGAAGAGGCAAGACGAGGGCAGCTGGCCCAGGCCGGCTACAGAGCCAGGGAGAGCCCAGACGCTGCCCTCTGACTCCTCCCCTTGGCGTAAGCCAGCAGCACAGAGACGGATGCCAGCTCAGTGCAGCCCAGCGCCGGCTCTCCCTGACCTCTCTGCTTGTTCAGTCTTCTTCCCTAGATAAGAAAAAACCTGCTAACTGTGAGAGCTGTCCCACAGCAGAACAGACTGCAGAAGTGGTAGTGAGGTCCCTGTGAGAGGAGACGTGTGAGCAAAGTGCCGGGACCCTTTGTCCAAGTTGAGAGGAAGTGGAAGCGGGAGGTTGGCCCAGCAGACCTCTCAGGTCTCTGACACAGTAAGAGTGTGATTCCTTGTAGAAAGTGAAGTTCCTGCTCTGCTATGGCGAGTGGAAAAACAGGCCCAGAGAAGTTATGTGATTTATCCCAGGTCACATAGAAAGTTATCTGATTATTCTGCAAACATTTCATTTGCTGAGGTCTTATCTCTCCACTGGATTTTAAGATGTCTGAGGACAGAGGCTGGCTCTTATCTCTGCAACCTCTTTGCCAACTTTGGTGAAGACGCCAGAACTGTCTGCCTGCGGGATGAGCCATGCATGAGACTCACGTGCCCTGCTTCAGTTCTGCCAGGCGGGGCCCTGCACAGTGCGAGCACGCAGTGTTTGTGTGGATGCTGACAGGGCACTGGGAGCCGAGTCCTGACTCCATGACTGCAGACAGGAGCTCACCGAAGCCTAGGGTAGGTTTCATTTATTTACGTTAATCTTGATCCTCCCTTTGTACAACACATGCTAATTACAAGCTCAGTGGGCTTCCCCTCTACTGGGCTGGACTTGTTGATGTGACTATAGAAATTCATTCAGCCTTTGAGCACACCAGTTTTCCTACTTCCCGGTCCTTGGATCCGGCAGCGAGGTTCGGATCTTCAGGTCTCCGCAGCTCTGTGAATGCTGGAGATGCTAGAAGCCGGCGTGTCCTGTACTGACGGCTTCTCCTCCACCCTCCTGCCATTCATCATGCCTCTGGGTTAAAACTGGCCTCCAGAAGACCCAGCTAAATTCACAGAGACGTTCTGGAAGGGAAGGAAATCTTTCCCAAGTTCTTGGGGCCTGAGGCACGTCTGTCGACAGACTCCCCACTGTGCAGCACGTGAGAGCAGTCAGCACGCCTCCCCACGCCTGGCCCATTTGGCCCCATGGCTCTGGCACAGGTGCTGGTTACACCTCCAGCATGCAAACAGAAAACGGGCCCATGGGGGACACCCTCTGGAGGACTGAGAGTGGAGGACTGGTGCGGCAAGAATGTTCAGCTGGGTTTTCAGACCCTGAAGCCTGGAAACTTTTCCTCATCACCAGATGGCCTGTGGAGCAAGACTTGGCTGTCCCAAGGGGAGGGATGAACAGGGCACTGAGGGGCTGGGATCCAGAGACACGAGCTGTGGGATGAGGAAACTCCAGGGCACGAAAGCACAGCCAGAACGCACTGGGCGCATGAGAGCAGATCGTGGGGACCAAGACCAAACTTTATAGCTCACTTTGGCCACACTTGGGGGCTGGACCTGAGATGGCGGCTTGTCAAAGGTGGGTGAGTGTTGGAAAACACGGTTCAATCCAGGCCATGTCCTCTCCATGTGGGACAACCAGGCTGTGATGGGCCTGCTCTGCTGGTGATGCCACCCTGGGCAAGGCTGTCGGGGACACAGAAAGACAACAAGGTTGCTCTATGGGCTTTGAGCGGCTTCATGCTGAGGGGCACAAGGAGACAGGGATCAGGAAATGGAGTGGAGCTTATGAAAACCACCCAGAGAGACGGCATCTCACACAACTGAAAACACATGGTCGAACGCTCTGCCTGGACTGTGGCTGGAGTCTGGCCCTCCGGCCTCTCTGCCTGCCTGTCCATCCTGTGTGACACAGCCAGGCCTTCCTTCCAGTCTTCTCGTGTCTTGTTTTTCCTTCTTGGATTTCTGGTGCCTGCAGGACACAGTTCACAGAGCCTGGCCCAATGGCCACTGTCTCCTATAATCTGACCCAAGCCCACCGTCCAGTCTTTTTTGGCCCCTCCTCCTTGCACCGTCCTCTGCATGCTGGACTGCTCACTCACTGTCCCCCAGGCTAGCCCAACATGTGCCACCTCTTCACCTCTGCTCATGACAGCCTCTCTCTCGCAATGGCTCCACTCTTCCTCTGGTCATGATTCCCTCTCATCCCTGAGAATCCACTTTTGACCATAGATGCCTGTGAAGACTTCCTCGATGTCTGTACCCTGAGTACCTGTCTCTCCAAACCCCTGAGGGCTTGCCACACCCCCTCCTCCCACTGTGCTCCTCCCACACTGCCCACATAGGTCCTGGCGGCCTGACTGCAAACACCCCCAAGATGGGCTGGGTCACTTTTCCTAGCCCCCCATCTCAGCCTGGCTGAGCAGCTTTTCAGTAAATATTTGTTGACCAGTTTGATTGACTGATGCAAGTTACAACTGTAATACCTCTTTTAGGAGAAGGAAGCACTGCAAGGAATGAGTAAGAGCCGGAGCAGACACCGATGTTCCCCGTTCTGCAGTCTGCAGGCCGTCTGTCTCCTGCACCTTGGAAAAGCAGATGGTTACCAGCACAACGGCGATTGCGGACGGACATTAGTGACTGCCATATCATGTAGTTCTTGCAGTTATGAGTACAGATCTTGCTTCATCCGATGTTGCAGCAATTCCAGAGCAGGAGGCAGTCTTGTGACCGAGCCTCACACTCGAGGGAGTTGGATGCAGCGAGAGGAAGCCGTCCGCTACCACGCCGGATGCAGACCAGGCCTTGATTTTGAAGTCCAGGCCTTGTTTCCACTATAGCGCAGTTACCTTAGGAAATGAACATGCTGGAACTAATCATTTTTGAGGTCTTTAATACCCACAAAGTCTTCCCAGTGCTCTTAATGAATGTCTGACCCTCTCATCTTTTTACGATCTGCTATGCCCATAGCATTGAATACCATTTCCAGTCTGACCAACAGTGAACAATTAAATCTCATAGTGGAACAAAAAGGGTGGGGAGTGATGTAACCAAGTGTAAGAAACTGTTCCATGTTAGATTTACATGATGTGAGGGCATCTCACAAACAAAGTTACTCAATGAGGCACTTATTTGAACACGGATTTTTCTTCAATTCAGTCTCATGCCAAGGAAAGCCCTGCTAGTGGCTGGTTCCCATGGTTTCTGGGGAGCCAGGTCCCCCGTTTCTCTGCAGCCTTGTCGTGACACTATCAGTAATGCTTCTGCTGTTTTTGAAGAGGGAGACTGAGGCCAAAGCCTGGTCCTGTAGTGAACTCAAAACTCATTTGATGTGATGAAACCCCCCCAGGGATTTTGCCAACCAAACCTCCATGTCCACCTTTGACTGCTGAGAAGTGATCTGATATTGACATGAAAAATGTCAATATTCAAAAGGAAAAAACAGGAATTAAACAGATTTTCCAGTCACAGGCCAGTAAAACATTCTACAGGCCCACCCAAGTAACTGGCTGGTTTCAGTTGCCCAGCATTTCTCTACACAGACCCTAAAAATGATGAAGCAGGACACACTAAATTCTAGAATGTTGAGATTGGTAAGGACCAGCCTCCCTGTGTCACAGGTGAGAACACCAAGACCCAGACAGGGGGATTGTCAGCGAGTGAGTGCTAGCAAATGGACTCCCGCGCCAGTTCCACTCCGTTAAGACTTTCCGAGCTTGTGAACGTGGAAAGTTACAAGGCCAAGCAGCGTGCAGCACAGAGGAACCCTCGGGGAGCCACGCACAGGCTTTGGGAGCTACTGTTCATACACTTGGAACAGTAAAGATGGACATGAGGCCGTGTGGACGACTGTCCAGAGAAGTGACGGCCGTGATGGCCGCAGGATTTCAGAGGTACAGGAGGGTCGGTCACCCTCGCAGAGGTCTGAGCGAGGCAAGGAAAGGCTCTACTCCACTGACCCCAGATGAACAGCAAGTCGGCACCAATGTAAGCTCTTTAGTTGCGAGATCCCCCTCGTCAGTGGTTGTGCTGCTCCCCCGAGGCCTCTGCATGTGAGTGTGGAGCTCACCTCCACAAGCAAGGCTGCGCATGCAGCCTCCTGTGTCTAAAAGTGCCTGGCACTTAGTAAATGCCCAATAAGTGTTAGCTATTTTATTTGTAGTTTTTAAATTTTCTTTCACAAAGTTCTCTTACAGAGTCGCCCCGTGCTAACCAGTGGTCAGGCCGTGCTTACCGCAGTCAAGGCAGCATTAGCGGCCACTATGAGGGCAGTCTTTAACACATACCGGTAAACAACTTTTAGGCTTGCCCTTGGAAGGAAGCAGAATCCTCAGCCTGCTCACTTCAGAACTGGAGGAGGTGAGAAGCCGGGTGGAGTGAGAGGCTGCCGGCCTCGGCTCAGGCAGGTTGAAGTTATGAAGATAAGGGTGTACTTCACTGTAAAGGGGAGAAGGGAGAACAGAGTGTAGAAAACAAACTTGACTTAGAATGCGTAGGTGTGTGTGAGGCCCACGGGAATCAGTAAACAGTAACCGCTCAGTGAGCCACTGCATCCAGTTCTGGAACTGGCGCAGGTGGAGTCCTTCAGGAAACGAGTTCAGGCTCTAAGCCAGTTAGTGTGGACTCTACTGCCCTCTTCTGGAAAGAAGGGGAAATTGACCTGCACTTCTGTTGGCACACGTAGGTCATAAACAGTAGAAATCTGAGGCTTTCACTATGGAAGGTGAGACAGAATTTGCTGGGTGTCTCAGGAGGAAGAAGATGAAGGTAATGTAGCATATTTCTTAAAACAGGCTGACAAGTTTCTACAACCCTTTCAAACTTTAGTGACAAGGGGCTCTGCTGCAAGAAAAAGCCCTGCGTGAAGTTTTGTTCATGAGCAGGTGTGTGTTGAGAATTAGTTTATAGAGGAAAGAGCTCACACTGCAGAGGCAGACCAAGGCCAGTTTAAAGCTCAGCTCTGCTGCTTGTTATGTGAGCTCAAGCTGATGATGTAATCTCTCTGCCTCAGTTTTCTCATCTCGAAAGTGGGGACAGTAATCCCTAACCCAGGAGGATGCAGTAAGATGATATATTTCAGGGCCAATACGTCATAGATTTCCCTTTAAGAAATTTAGTTGAAGAAAATTATAAAATCATAACAAGAAAAATAAAGAGAAACCTAAATAAATGGGGAAATATATATGAAGTCCAAGAACAGGCAAAAACAAGTGATGGGGATAAAAGTCTGAATAGTAGCCACCTTACGGCGGGGGGTGGATATTGATGGAGGAGACACAGCCTTCTGGGGTGATGTAAGTGTTCCCTATTTTTATCTGCTAGTTACACACATACATAAATTTATCCAGCATACCCTTAGAATTAGTGCACTTTACTGTGTATGACATATACAGTTTTTAAAAATGGGGGAGGGAGCAGAAGCTGAAGGGGAGAAGGATAAAGAGAAGAAGAAAAAAAGAATGGAAAGGAAAAAATGACTAAGAAACTGTGGTGGGGGTGGAAGAAATCCTAGAACTTGAGTCAAGATCGTGATCTAAGCATTTTCAACTCTGCTCCCCCACCAAATGCTCATTAAATGACCCATATCAGCCCTGGGAACTGTGGGACAAGATATCCAGATGCACACTATGAAGAATTTCTGCTGGTACTGATGTGACTAGATAGAGGAAAGGTGGACTAACCTGTGATTCAACTAGGTGAAATGAAAGCCTATGAGGGAGTGACACATAAGAAATGCCTTGGCTTCCAGTGGCAGGGCTGGAGACCAAGGAGGACCAAGGGGCAGCCAGAGAGGAGTTGGATGTGTGAAATTTGCTGCTACCACAATTTCTGGAAACTGGTCTGGATGCAGGGTCAAGACAGAGTGGTGATCCCCCTACATCATTCAGACACAGCCTTGCCTGTCAAGCATATTGTGCATGCCAGAAGCAAGTGCAGCCCGGGCTGTGCTCTAGCTAATTGCTAACAAGAATGGTCATGTCAGCTAGAGAATGTGAAACATGAAAAACAAACATAGGCACACAGACCAAACTCTCTTCCATACTTGTCTCTACTCTGGCTCTTTTCAGTGTCTTTATAAGAAAATTAAACTATGAGTGATGTTTTTCCCCATCTTCCATTAAATGAGCTGGAAAGATCTGAGTAAAGACTCATATAAGGTCTAATAGCTACCTTATGAAATAAAAGATTTGGAGAAAGTAGATGATAGCACATGAGAGAGAGCAACAATTTTTTGGAAATTGTTAGGATGAAAGTGTTGGCTAAAAATTGATGAGAAATTAACAAAAGTGGGATGTCCAAATAGCAAATTCAGGAACAGGAGATGCCAATAAAAATAAAGTCAACTTATGTCACAGAACTCCACAAATAATTAGGAATTGAAGATAGTTCAACATATAAGGGGCTAAGAAAAGGTAGATTGATGGGGAAAAAAGTCTATATAAGAACACCTAGGTCCATGCACCATACCCTGAAACCAGCCAAAAGCCTACCTGCCACCCAGGGTGAAGGGTTTATTTTGTGGAAAAATTGAATCCAAGAGGCAAAGAAACTGAGGATGTTGCTCACAATGGAAGGCAGAGGAGTGGTGCCATGCTTAAACCAGTGAGGGAGACTGAGTTGAGTTCCACTCCCCCACCCTGAGCTCCCTGACGACACTTTGCTCCCAGGATGTTGACTTCATCCATCCTGCACTACCAGAAGGGAGATCTTTCACTGGAGAAATTTAGAGACAAGACCGACAGACACTGACATTGGAGAGTTCTCTAATAAAAGAACCAACTGCCTCCCAGTCACCCCAGGAGTTCACAAGCCCTGGTCATCCTGTAGAGTTCCAGGAGCTTAAGACATTTGAGGAAAGTCAAATGTCCACAGTGAAAGACAGCTCAAAACAAGCAAACAACAGAACCAAGGAAACATGCAAATACTCGGAGCGAAAAATAGCTTGACCCACTCTCAGAAAGAAAATAAATATTGCAACCGTGAAATGAAATTAGGAGGCCATAAAAAAAAATCAGACAGCCGGCCTGGTGGCACAGAGGTTAAGTTTGCCTGTTCCGCTTCGGCGGCCCGGGGTTCACCGGTTCAGATCCCGGGTGCGGACATGGCACCACTTGACAAGCCCTGCTGTGGTAGGCGTCCCACGTATAAAGTAGAGGAAGATGGGCACAGATGTTAGCTCAGGGCCAGCCTTCCTCAGCAAAAAGAGGAGGATTGGTAGCAGATGTTAGCTCAGGGATAATCTTTCTCAAGAAAAAACATCAGAGAGCTCTTATAAATCAAATTATGACAGCTAAGGTGAAAAAATGTATATATTACAAAAAGCAGCAGAATGTAGAATTGAGGCGATCTCTCAGAGAGTGGAAGAAAAAAGGTAAAACAATTGAATAAGAGGAAGAAAGAAAGAAAATCATTCCACCAGGAAGCTCACAGCCAACTAACAGATTTCCAGAAAGAAAGCAAAAGGCAGACATAGAAGAAATTATCAAAGAGATAGCACAATAAAATTCTCAGAACAAAGAACACGACTTTCTAGATCGAAAGAGTCCATTAGGTGTGAGCACAATGAATTGAAAAAGAACTCCACAAAGACTCACTATTGTGACATTTCAAAAGACCTGGAATAAGATTCTAAAGCCCAGAAGCAACAGCAGATCCCACTCAGAGGCTGGAGAAGCATATGGCACGGGACTTCTCAACAGCAACGCTGAGGCCAGAAGACAAAGGCACGTGTATTCAAAATCTTAGGAAAAATTTTCTTCCACCTAGAATTCTGCATCAGACAACTATCAATCAAGTATGACATTTTTAGACATCCGATATCTCACCTTATTGACCTCCCTTGCTCCTATTTGAGGAAGGTATTGGAGGACGTATTCCACCAAACAATAGGAACGTACCAAGAAAGAGGAAAGAACTGGGGATTCGGTTCTAGAGAGCAACACAGGGAAGCCCCAGAAGAGCGGTCACGCAGACGGCTTCCAGAGCGGGTCCAGAGACACAGGGCTGGAGAACTGCCTCCAAGAAGCAAGTCGAGCTGAAACACGGCTCTGCGCGCTCAGAGGGGCTTCATAAACCTGTCAGAGGCCTTGAGAGCAATCTAGACAGCCAAGCAAACAAGGCAGGCATCAACTCCAGGAAAAACAAACAGAAACGAAATCCAAATGTGACCCTTGGTTCAGCAGTGAGCAATGCTAATTTGGTCATAATAATGCAACTAATTATTAATTTAGTAAATTGTGAGGTTAGATAGTAGGGAAGGGGGCAGTAAAAATATCAAATCTCCATCTACCATTAAAGGAAGACAGTAGATTATGCCAAAAGATATTAAATCAAGAACAAACTTAGTGAGTAGGTTTCTTAGCTGTAAAAAGATAAAATAAAATAGCTAAAAATTTGAAAGCCGAGGATAAGATTCAGGGATGAGGGAGGAAGAAACAAAAGACCACCGCTTTTTTCTCATACACTTTAGGAACTGTTTGTTTTTTTAAACTGTGTGATTTTATAGCTTACTACACAGTTACATTAATCAAGACAATGAGAAACTATCATAGAGACTGACAGATGGAACAGAATTGAGAGCTCAGAAATAAGTCCTCACATTTACAGTCAATCAACTTTCAAAAAGAGTATTGAGAAAATTCAATGGGAAAAGAATAGTCTTTTCAACAAATGGTGCTAAGACAAATGAACATCCACATGAAAAAGAATAAAGCAGGACTCCCACTTCATACCATATACAAAAATTAACTCCAAATGGATCAAAATCTAGACATAAGAGCTAAATCTAAAACTATTAGAAGGAACCAGGTATAAATCCTCATGACCATGGAGTAGGCAGTGGTTTCTTTGCTGACACCAAAGCACAAGCAACAAAAAAAAAAAACAGACACATGGGTTTCATCAAAATTAAAACCATTTGTGTTCCAAAGGACACCATCAAGAGGGTGAAAAGACAATCCCCAGAATGGGAGAAAATATTTGAAATCATGTATCCGGTAAGGGATTTGTATGTGGAACATGCCCCTTTCTCGTGTGTGATCTTAGACAGCTCACTTTCCCTTCTTGGACCTCAGGTTCCTCTTCTGTGAGATAAGAGAGTCGGACTAACTGAAAATAGAAAGTACTACTTGAATAGACTTTATAGTTCATAAACTGTGTTCTTATTTCCTTCATTATTATCTCATTTAATCTTCGTTACAGTTCTGTTACTGCGGTGTTACTGTTATTCCCGCTTTACAAATAAGGAAGTTTTCATTGTCACGTTGCTTCTATGTAGTGGAGTTCTGCCATCGGCTTTGCTCTGTAAGACTGCTGCCCTCTCCCCTATGCTGACATTCCATGACTCCGTGGTAGACCTAGTTGGAGCACCAGGCCACCTGCACGCTGTCACACTAATTTATTGCACTACATCTGTGCACAGAGAGCTTCTTGCTTTCCTGTGAAGATTTGCTCAGCAAACTGATGTGACTGCCGCCCTGTTTGGCTGCCCTTCCACATGCCCAGGACCTTGCAACTCTCCCTTTAAGAGTAGTCATCAGTTACTGACCTGGGCCAAGAGTCTGAGAAACCAAAACAAGCAAGATTCGACCCAGCAACCTCACTCTTCTCCCTTTTGACTTCAAGAGACTGTATGACGACTCTGTTTGAAGGACATGTGCAAACAGACCTTGACCACTCCTGTTGTTTCTGCTAACACTGTGCTCCTCACTCTCCAGAAGAACAAAGAGGAAAAGAGGAAGGAGAAAGAGGAGGAGGAAGAAGCACAGTTCATTTCCAATAATTTCTTGAACAGAGGAAATTAAACCTCAAGTCACATTTATATTTCTGAGGTGATGCTGGAGCACCAGATTGACCTCTCAGCTTTGACTCGGGTTCCTCACACAGGCCCTGCCCCTGGTACCCACTGAAAGTCACCCCAAAATGAGCCAGTGGTAGGAGGCAATCACAGAAAGCCAGCTCTATAGATGGTGACGCTAAAGCCCAGAGATGTGAAATGACCTGTCTCAGGCCACACAGCTGGTCAGTGGCAGAGCAAGACTAAAACACGAGGATTGGAGCTGGTTACTCTTGATTCAGTCCTCCTCTTATCACCTACAACCGACAGCCATTCCTCTCTTAAGACCCCCACAGCAAGAGTGGAGAGCACCGTGTGCCAGAGCCCCTGTTCTAGAGAAAGTTTGTCTCCCCTAGACGAGATCGAAGGTGTGAAGTCAGCAGGACCGAGCTGTGTGGCACCGTGACCCTGGTGCACGGCGCGTGAAGCTCAGCCTGTCGGGGGTAACAGACATTAAAGACAACAGGGGTGCTCTGCCGCGGCCGGCCAGGGTGCCCAGGGACCCTGCGTGGCGCCATTCCTGCACGTCAGCCTCAGAGGTCAGCTTTACACAAGCATCGCAGAGCTTCCTCCAGGAACAGAGTCATGTTTTCTTAGAAATTTATTTTTTCATTTTGGGCTACATCTTGGAATAATGAATTCTGTAAGTTAGACAATGCAGCAGGAGATAATATTCCCCAGTATTAACTCTCACCTGAGCTCTGTCGTGCTTCTGGAGCCCTTTGTGGAAGTGTTCTGAAACTCCGTGGCCACCAAGACTGGGCCTTTCTTAAAGGTTTTAGCTACTTTAATCATATCCCCTTGGATCTGGGTCCCTTCCTATAAGAATTTTCCTGTGTCTCTCCACATCACTCTCTCTGCCACCCATTCATCATCTCGTGTACCCCCCTGCATTTTCTCTGATTCCTCAGTTACTGCCTTAATTTGTGGTGCTGTGGCTCCCACCCCAGGTTTTGTCCTTTGGAAATAAAATGTCTTCTGGTTTGTTTTCAGCACTCTGTCTGAGAATACTCAATATTTTTCTGGCCTATTGAGCACAATAGCTCATTTGTTCCACTGTCTTCTTTGCTGTATCTAATTGGTAGTTCAGAGCCTATTATCCTGTAAATACGTTTATAGTCCCTGCACCTCCTGCCTTTCATAAGGGGAAACGCACATCTTCAACCTTTCCACAGTGGAGGCCATCCGACATTTCATGCTACTTTTATAAAAAAACTTCTTGTGGCTCATTCTTGCTGGGTTGGTAACTTCATTCTTAAAAGAACTTAGTGTCACCTATGAACGTAGGAAGTTTAACATGCATTCTTTTCTTCATATCATTTGTAAAGCCACTAAGAAAGACTAATTTCATTTTCTATTTTTATGGGATTCTATTTTTTAGACTCTTCTATACATAGACTACGTTTATAACCTATTTCTGATCTGTAATCAAAAATGTGTCCTGCCCTACTTTGTAGTGTTTGGTGTTGACTCTTATCAACAGAGTTTTGAAAGTCTGAGTAAATTATATCCATTGGTTTCTCCCTAAGTTTGTGTTTTACATTGCTCCAACAACGTTTACTGGCAAGTCAAGGGTGAGTTCTGTTTGTAAAGATTCTTCCTGTTTTTTTAAATGTGTAAACAATTTCTTTAAACATTTTAAATGTGTAAAGGATGTAACAAGCCCATCCTTTATCATAAATCCTACTCCACATGGGTGTGAGAATCAGTAGTGTACCCCATCAGTGCCCCGACACCTCCACACCCATCCCACCCCACACCCACTTCTGTACAGGAGGCCCAGTGCCCATGCACTCAGGCTACACTTGTAGTTACAGCTTACATATTTTGACAAATGATTTTCTAATTTTATCATTGAGCTCCTTCAAAACTTGAGACAAATATCATCCTGACTAAAGGACGATATAAATACACCGGGTTTTGCAAATCAGGTAATGCCAGCTGCCTAAGAACATATCCATGAATCAGGTATCCACTGTCTGAGTGATAAGGATTCACTGAGGTTCAGGGTGAACGTGTTCTGATGATTTGGGACTTGTACTGAACCCACCAAACTCCCGCAGAGAAGTGCAATAATCAGAGCCAGGTATTCCAGAGCAAAGTCTGATGCCCCTATCTGATATCCAGCCTGCACCTGTGGGTCTTTCCATTCCTGCCTCTGCCTCCATCGCCGCTGTTATTCCCTAGCCAGACCATGAGCATCCCTGCCTCTTTGTACTCGAACATAGAGTGTATACTAACCTGCAGCGTCATTTTATACTATGTATATCTTGTTTGCCCAAATAGATGGGAAGCTACTTAAGAGTGGGTGCCATGTTCCTCATCTCTTTGAAACCCTATCACTCAACAGCTGTTCCAGTAAGGTAGCCAAACATCAAAATATTTACAGTACCTAGCGTATTTGCCCACACTCTCTCTTTTGCTATAAAAGAGCGTCTAGCTTACCGTGTCTGAATTACGTCACAACTTATTCCTTAACCAGTGTGAACAATGCCTCATTATAATCCTCTTATTAGGAAATCCACTGTTGGAAGAGATTTTGGGGCAGTTGCTTTTCACTTCTTCCTATGAAATCTTGGAGTTAATAGATTGTTTTTTCTGTCCTACTTGCATTTCTAAGAGTCTGAGAGGTTTAGGGAAGGTAGAAACCCACAGGGGAAGTAGTGAGAGTGTCAGTAACTCAGCATAAGAGGGACAGGCTCCTTCTCTCTGTCCAGCGATGAGGAAAACAGGAGCCTCTCATCCCTGGGGGCAAACTCACCACAGTGGCTGTAGGTTTAGCCACAGAAAACCACTCAGCCTATAAAAACCAGGCAAAAACATCCCAAATTGGCAATTTGGCACCAGTACAACATTGAAGATGCTTGTCAACTCGGCTGGGAAAATTCAGGGAGGATATGTTGAGAAACAGAGGACAAAATCCTTATAGTCTGTTGGAAATGTGCCAAAGACAATCAGATAACGTGAAACAAGGTTTGTCCTCACCCCACTGGTTTCGGAGGCACACTGTGCTTGCTGTCGCCTCCATGAAATGAGTCACCTCTCGCAGAACCTGTCGTGGTTCAAGTTTAATCAGCCTGACAGAATCCTAGGAGGGAGCCTCACTCTGTCCTCCCACAAAAGATGGGACATTGAGGCATCGAAGCATAGAGAGAGAGCTATGGGTTACACAGGTGAGGATAAAACCGGAGAATGGCACCCAGGAGGGGAGGGAAGGAGATCCCAGGGGAGAGGGAAGTGAAGCTTAGTGAGCAGCCCATGGTGACCTGGTTCCAGGGAGAGGTGGTCACCAAAGCCTGAGCCTCCTGGATCCATGACAAGGCTCAGGGATCACCTGCTGCTACTCCTCACTGCCAGGCTCCTCGTCACTGTCCTCCCCCAGAGGAAATTCCCTTGTGAGCTTCTGGGTGGCATGCATCCGGGTCTCCATGGGGCAGTGCTGGCTCAGAATTGCCTGTAGCAAGAGAGGAAGAGAAATCGCTGCATGTCCTTTACCAGTCTCCCCATTCCCTTCCCCAACCAGCTCATCCAAGTCAGCGTTGCTCAGGAAAGACTCGAGAAACAAGCATAGGGCCCTCCTTCTGCTTCATGTATGTGCACAGGTCTCCCAGGCACCTAGGTGTAGTAACCCTGGTCAAGACAATCATCTGACATGCTCTTAATTGGCTCCTAACCATGGGAGTGCAGGCTACAGCTAAAGTCGGCACAATCCTCCATCAGAGCTGTTTGCTTCTTTTGTTCCTTTGACTAGCTTCCACATCCATCCCTAATCCACCCCGACCCTCAGGGTGCTCATGCTACAAGAAGAGTAAAGCATCCTATTAACTAAAATCATATGTTGTGGTTCTCTCCCCTGGGATTTTTGTACTTTAAGAGATGACCTGGTAAGGATTATGGCAGATGCAAATGAATAAATGAATGAATGTGCCCTGTGGAATTCTGCCCATTTGGGGAGATAATTTCGTAATTCACACTTTGTTAGGAAGTACAGCAAGTACAGGATGCCTTTGATGGTCCCTGTCCCCAACTCTTTACAAACTTCCAAATTTCCTTCTTTACTTAGGAGCCTTCCTAACTTCCCAGTGTAAGAAGGAAAGTGGTTACAGAGAGAAGAGAAATTAAGAAAGGGCACAATGGAAAGACAAAGATGAAAAGTGGGTCAGAGAACATGGCAAAGCAGAGAGACTGTTAAAGAGGGAGGAAATAAGAGCACAGGGTGAAAAGGAATGAGAGAGACAAGGAAAGGAATAGAAGATTCTTTTCAGTAGTCAGAGCCCCTTACAAGCTTCTCCTCCTTGGCTGGGGGGCTCCTCAGGTAATAGCAGAGAGGAGCATAGACGATATTGATGACCCCAATGATGACCATGAGCCAGGGGAAGCCGATGGCACGCACAATGGCACCCCCAGTGGATGGGCCTGTGAGAAATAAATCAAATTCACAAGTGTTTATTGAGCCTCATCACATGGAAGATGCCATGCAAGGGGGCAACAACCGAGAGGATATGCCAGGGTCAAATATCTCCAGAACGCTAGGATCAGCCTCCTGGTTCCACTTTTAGCTGGAAAGCAGTAGATAAGAGAGAGGGAGACATCAGGTCCTGGGTGCTCCCCTCTCCCCCGATCAACATACCTATAGCAAAGCCCATGCAAAAAGCCACGTCAGCAATGGCATAGACACTCCCATACACCGAGGTGTGGCGCAGATCCACCAGGTGTCCCATGATGGGCATCATAGAGGAATCCACCATGCCTGTGGCCAGAGCAAACAGGACATTGTCTATCAGCAATACCCACAGTCCCCTCCGTGTCTGTGGCATCCTCCTTCCTCCTCCTCCATTTAGTCTACTCATTTTGACTGCTGTCCTCCCTTTCAGCACCAACACCCATTCCAGGTGGGAATTATGAGCCCATCTCTCTACACCCCTACCAGCCACCCTCCTGCTCCTTCTGCCTTTCCATACACCTCCTTTGATCTGACCCAAAGCCAACATTCAGGGCCTTCTTCTTTCCTTTAAGGGCACTCCTTACCTATGGCAAAGCCAAGCCCTGCATTGGGGCCAATGAGGCCAAAAATACTATGAGCCAGTGGAACCTGCAGCGGGAAGGAGGAAGAGTTCGTCAGGAGTCCAGCTGGGTCATGTGGAGGCCACACAAAACAAAGGGTTTTCACATGAAATGCCTTTATTAACCATGTGCTATGTGCCACATATATTATCTATTTGGATTCCCTCACCTCCTTATCTCCATCTTAAAGATGTGAAAACTAAATTGGTGCCATTTGGTTAAATGTCCTGTCCAAAGTTACAGAGCTAATAAGTGGAAGATCAAGTCTTAGCCTCAGATTTGACTCCAGGAGACCATAACAATGATCCTTTTCTGTTACATGGACTCTTTCACCCCTTCCTCTACCCGCCTTCACCCAGACACACTTTTCTGTCCTCATTCTTCACTGAACAGAGTTTCCTCTCTTTTCCATTAGCAACATCATCCAAAGGCATTAGTTAAACCCTAACTTGGTAGCCATCAGAGCAAGAAGACAGAGAGAAAACACCAATAACCAATTACCCATGAGCTAGGGGGGTGGATGGCGTGGTTGGGGCCCTGCATCAGCAAGCTTGTGGAACTCATTCTCTTGTCCTCCCAAACCCTCACTAAAGCCTTCCGTGCCTCTTTTGCTGGTTCCTTACCTCCCTCCCTCGGCATCTGTCCCCCAAACCTGCTACCCCAGCACGTATACCCCTCAGAGTTTTAACAAACCATTTATATGTTAGTGGCTGATAATGATTTTAAGCATGACTCCTCAAGGGGCATTTACATTTTATCAGTAGTATTGGTTAAAATTCACTGTGGGCTCACCAGGTGCCAGACACTGCTGTGGTTTATGCGGATTATCTTAACAACCCTGTGAGATGCTATCAGAATCCTGTCTAGACAGATGAGATTCTGAGCATAGAGCAATGATGGACATAAGTAGCTCAAAGTCACACAAGCAGCAAGTGGCAAAGCTGGGACTGAACCCAGGGCTTGTGCCCCTGGTCAGGTCCTCCAGCCTTTCCTGAGCTGTCTACTCAGTGCTTTACAGCCCCATTTGCACCTCCCTCAAGCCTAGGAGGCAAGTGTGCATATGATCTGCATTGTGGAGAGGAGGCTTAGAGAGTTTGAAGGGGGCTCTTGAATGTGGTAAAGCCCTACTTTCTTTCTTCTTCCACCAAACATTCTGGTACTGGAGACTGAGGCACAGATGATGGTTCCCCTGGTGGCTTATGGGGTCCTGTCAGGGTGGGTGGGATAAACGAAGTCATAAAATGCACCATTTTGCTGACTCCAGAAATAGATACCAATATGTATGGCTTCGAGTGCCCATACACAGAACCTCAGACCCCTGTCTCCAGCCGCCTCATTGTCCTCTCCCTCTCCCAGTGCTGAATTTCTACCTACACAGAAACGGTCTTTCTGACAGTCCTTGCCAAGTCAACCTTCTGCTCATTTTAAAGGAAAGTGGTCTTTAAATGTCTGGGTATATCTCCCTCAACTAGACTGTATTATACTTACACAAAGCAAGCTGGCACCTACCACGACCATGCCAATCAGGGAGCACAGCCACCTGGAAGAAAAGAGCCATCACCAAACAGTGCTAAGGGGAGAGATTCCTTCCATCTGTCACCCTCACCGCCCCACGGGCCAGTCCTACCACCCCTAACTCCAGAAAGCCCTTAGGACATGAGAAGATGAACGCATCTCTACATGACTAGTTTGTACCCAGGTGAACCCTTTCCCCGTCCTTTCCTTGCCCTCATCTCTTCTCTGGCTCCATACCTCTTTCCAACATAGAAGCAGAAAAGGTGCAATGTGATCTCTTCTTTCTTCCCTTAGAAGAGGAATCAGCTGACTCTGATGGCACTTGCTCCTTGAGAGTAACCTTCAAACTTAACTCATGCTGTTTTCCAATTCAGACTACCTCTCACTTATTCATATTTTATTTGGTCTTCAAGGTCCATCTCAAAACCCACAAAAAATACCAAACTTCTTTCCTTCTCTGATTTTCTGCAGCAGTGGTTTTAAAACTTATTTTAAAAATCTTTATGCTGAACTCCAAAGATAAAATTAGAGCTGTTCTCACTGTCATGGAGGAACAGAATTCAGACTCATACCTCTTAGCTGCCAACCTCTTCCACTCGGTGGCCTCTGAGGCCCCTCTGTAGAACTCCCTAGGGCTCCATGGCACACAGTTTGACAACCACTGCCCCAAAGTACTGCTGTTTTCATACCTGTTCTCTGTGGGGTTATTTTATCTCTTCAACTGGACAATAAACATCTGGAAACTAAAGCTTGTCCCTCATTCCCTGCCTCTTCTATTGCAACCAGCTTGGGATCATTCTTTCTCCAGTCTTCCCTCACACCTACCCATCCCAATCCTCCCAGTGGGTGTGCTTTACCCACGTGTATTTGTCCTATACGTCGATCTCAGAGAAGCTGTTCGTCATCCCAGGTGCAGGGAGGATCTCAAAAACCTCCCCATCTTACGTTCCTATTGCTCTTCCCAGATCCCCAGGCTACATACCGACCCATCTTGTTGGCCAACACACCAAAGAGGTTGGTGCCAATGAGGTAGGACACACTGGCAGGCAGGAAGGCCAGACCTGTAGAAAGACACAGGCCCTCACTTTAGGACATGCCAGTTTACTCTAAAACACCTTGTTTCCTACAAGACGGTGAAGACCCCTGTTACCTTCAAGGATTGCAAACCGCTTTGTGTTGGAGGTTGGAGATCCTTGTGTGAACCCAGAGCAGACGATATTGGGCCCACAGCTCTGCTTTCCTCAGGAGCAGGGCTTCATTTAGCTTCAACACGCTCAATTTGCTTCCAGCTCCCGACTTAGACTTCCAGATGGATGGCCTAATGAGCCATTCTCATGTATGAAATACCGTTGATCGTCAGCATAAGAGCATGAGCTTTAGAGAAAGACACATGTACTTCCTGGGAAGTAAAATTCCTGCCTTGCTCTCACCTGCCCTTCTACTGCTCTGGTATGACCTTGGATAAGCTACTAAACCTTTCTGAGCTTTGGTCTCCATATCTGGGAAGAACAAAACTATGATTACATCATAGCAGCTTACACTGAGGAACAAATGACATAACATATATGAAAGTACTTTGTAAACTGAAGCCCTGGTCACATTGCTTTCTGTGACAAGAGAGTCAAGTGCTCTGGAGCATGGGCTGTGGAGCCACACGGTCTGGATTCAAACCAAGGCTTGACCACTTGTTAGCTCTGTGGCCGTGGGAAACTTGTTTACCCTCTCTGAGTTTCATACCTCCATTCATTCATCAGTACTTTTAATGAGCTTTTACTATGTGCCAGGTAGTCGAGGGGCTAGGAATAGAGGGGTGAATAACACAGACAAAAGTCCTAGCTCTCAGGAAGCTTACATTCCAGGGCAAAGGGACAAACAATAAACAGTAAACAAATAAGTGAAAAAGATAATTTTTAAAATGATGAGTCCTGTGAAGAAAATTTAATGTGGTAATATGGCAGAATGACCAGGAATAAGGGTTAACTTAGATTTTGGGGCGAGGGAAGGCTTCTTGGAGGAGGTAACATTTAAGCTGATGCCTGAATAACCAAAAGAGAGCTTTTGAGTAGGAAAAAAAAAATACCACCTAATGCAAATACAAAGACCTTAAAGAAGGAAGCACTTGGTCCCTTCCAGGAAGGGGGGGGAAAGAAGGTCTGTGTGACTGAAGCACAAGGAGCAAAGTGGAGAGTGATGGAAATGTATGTCTCGAATTTGGAATTTGGAATTTATTGCAAGCATAATCAGAAGCTTTGGAGGGGAGTGACCTATTCTGATTTATATTTTTTAAAGTCCCCTGTGTGTGGCTAGACGAGTGGGTGTACAGGAAAGTGTGGAACCCAGAAGGAAAGTGATAGTGACTCAGCTTGGAAGTCACTATGGAAAGAAGTGAATAAAACAGGAGGTATTTTGCAGGTGGAGGGAAAAAGGAAAAAATCAAGGCTAACTCCCAGGTTTTTATTTTAATCAACTTGGTGGCTGGAGAGGGAAGAAGAGCTTGGGGGCATCATGAAAGCTTTGACACGCCTATTAGATGTCCAACTGGAAATGTCAGGCAGTCGGGCACTCAAGTCTACAGTTCTGAGGAAAGATCCTACACATAGATATAAATGCTCAGCTCATTGGCTCATGGTTCTTCAAGCCATGGCAATGGCTGGAATCAGCTACAAAAGGTCACATAGACAAGAAGAGAAATCCAAGGTCTGAGACTTCAAGGACTCCTACCTTTAAAAGTTATCGAAGAAGGAGGAGATAGCAAAGGTGAAAAGGAGTGGCCAGTGAAGTAGGTGAGAGGGGACAGAATCCAGAAGGCAAAAAAAAGGAGGGGTTTGGGCTTTGAGGGGCACTGGAATGTTTCAACCATAAAGACAAGGCAGCGAATGTGGTACAGGTGCAGGGAAGTGAGTATATTTAGTGATGGGAACATGTGAGCTCCCTTCTCATTGCTTCTATTTTCTCAGTTACTAGGAGTGGAGAAGGATGAAGGTGAAGAGATGAGGGAGTATGTGGTCTGAACAGAGAAGTGCAAAATAGCCATTTCGGAAAGTGGGAGGGAGATTGTTGGACAGTGTGAAAACCTGCTTTAGATCTGTGGCCGTAAGTATAAGGTAAGACCAACAGCCTGGTTATATGCTTTCCTACAGTCCCATTCCACTGCTCAGACGCAGGCAAGGTGCATCTGAACCAGATGGGCTTAGCTAGAATTAAAGTTTTTCCAGGTGACAAGCCCAGAAAGAGAGCGGGCAAAGGAGTTACCAATGCTTTCAATGGAGTGATATTAATGACGGACTTGGATCCATCATGGTAGAATCCAAACTAAGTAAAGAAAGAAGTGAGGACATGAGTCATGATGGAAATATGACAAGAACTGAGGTCAATGGATTGGTGATCTTATTGTGGCCAGAATCCACTGAAGTGGGGCTGTTAGAATACCTAAGCAGGGAATACGCAAGGCGATAAGTGGACTGCTTGGAATTGAGATTTCAGAGGTGATACAATTGTAATACAATGGTGATGTCAAGGTCAAGATTATATGAAGGTTGGATTGGTTAAGGTGGAGAGGAGAAAAAGATCATTGCAAAAGAGTAGATTAAGGAATAGGTCAAGATGTTAGTAGGGTTATCAACCTGGATATTGAAGTAATGGTGACAGGAGTAGATATGAAAAGAACGTGAGCCAGGTATTGACAGCTTTAACGAATGTGGAGGGGTGCCTAAGGGGTCAGCAGATAATAGCAATGAAGAGAGATGGGGTGGTAGAATCTAATGACTTGATCTTCAAAGGATTTGAGGTCTTTGAAGGAGAGAGAAGAAAATGATTCAGAAGCAGCAAAGGACAGCAAAGTCTGGAGAATCATGGGCTTCCATCAAGAGGGCTGCAGGAAAACAGTGTTCTAGGAAACATTCAGGTCTCAGGGAAAGAAGATGAAAGAAGCGTTCAGAGAAGAGGTTGAGGGCATAGGGAATCTTGCCAATGACAGAGAATTCCACAAGGCTCAGGATTTTGGAAGGCAATGGGAAACTGGATCAGATTAAGAAATCTCTGAAATATGGGGATAATAATTCCTACCAGAGAGGCTGGTTATGAGGCTTAAATGAGTTAATACATATCAACAATTTTGCACAGTGCCTAGCACAGAATAAATGCCCTCTGAGCATCAGCCTTAATTACTGTCATCATAATCAATGAGTAACAGGGTCAGGACTTAAACCCAGGTCTTCTCCCTCCAACTCCAGGGGTTTCCACTACCCACACCACCAGTGTGGCAGCACAGATGGCTCTGGCACAAAGGACCGCACAGAATCAGCTGTGTGAGTTTCTTTGGGTCTCACCATCCTATGCCTCTCAGTACCTAAAGGAAACAGTGCTGCCTAATAGACGTTGTCCTGACGATTACAATTAAACCAAAGGTCAACAGTGCACCAGTTACTGGCTGACGGCTTGTTTGCTTTTAATCTTCTCTTCTGTGGGGTGGAAGTGAAGCATACCTTAGTATATTTGTCTAGTCTATCTGTACAGGGTGGCAATCTGTTTCAAACTGTACTCATTCGTTTATGTTTAATTGCTTTAAAAAGTTTAGAAGTATAGCTACTCAAGGGTTTACTTGGGCAATGGAAATGGGTATCTCTAGGAAGCCCACTAGCCTCCTGATACTTCTCCTTGACATCTTTTTAAATGGTGTGGAATCTCCTGAATGAGATTTTTCTCAATCAATGCAGCTTGTTCTTTAGGACCTGAGTGTAGCTTGCATTTCAGTGGCATTTTGTGCAAAGCGGGTGTTACAGATTACACATCTGCAGACATATATACTTTTCATATGTCTTCAAGGGTGGGGGATTACACTTAGCTATGACTGTCAAAATGATTTCAAGAAAAAACAATTACGAAAATAGTAGTAATTTTTATTTACTGAGTATATCCTGTATTCCACGCACTATGCTAATCCCTTTAGAATACAAAGATCTGTTGAATCCTGAAAATGACCCTAAATAGCAACTCCATTTTTACAAATGAAAAAAGTGGAGTTTGAAGGAGTAAATAACTTATTTAAGGCACAGCCAATAAGTGGCCAACTCAGGATGCAAACCCAGCTGGGCCTCTTTGGAAAGCCTGAGCTCTTTCCTCTGCCCAGTGAGAGCGGCGGGCCCAGATGGGCCACCTAGAGAGCGCTCAGTCACAGACACAAGTCACTCTCAGAAGCATTGTCTCCCTCCCTCCTCGCAGCAAGCTGGAGAGGTGTCCTGCAGTTAGAGCAGTATTTTTCAAAGTGTGGTTGCTGACGCCATAGCAGCATCACTGAAACTTACTAGGAGGGCAAACTTGTTTCTACTAAATTGCTGGGTGGGGCCCAGCAGTCTGAGTTTTAACAAGCTCTCCGGGTGCTCTGAGAACCCTTGAACTTAGACTTACAGACACAGATAACACCGAGGACAGATGTAAAGGATGGTGGGAGACAAGCCTTCTCAGGGCTCTGACTCACTCTCTGAGGAGTTTCCACTGCAGCCTCCCCTGCATGAGCGACTGTGTGGAACCAGCTCAGCGAGTTTCCTTGGCTCTCACTCTCCTATGCCTCTCCGTACCTAGGGGAGACAGTGCTGCCTAAGAGACACCGTCCTGACGATTACAGTGAAACCCAGTCACACAAACAATGTTCTAGTTACTGGCTGATGGCTGGTTTGCTTTTAATCTTCCCCTCTGTAGGTAAGGAAGGGCGGGGGAGGGGCCCTTCTGAGCTGAGTGGTCCACCCACACCGAGAGCCTGAGCCGCTGAGCCTGGGGGCAGGGCATGCTTATCTGCACCCAACTGAACCAACTAACTCGATTAATTGTCCTGGTCAGAGGCAGCAGCAGCCCAGAAAATTCAATTTGGGTCTAGGAGTGCAGCTGGGAGCCTTGCTTAGAATTGTCCCCTAAAAAATTAAATTGAGTGCTTTTCATTATCAGCCTCCCCTCTGGCCCCATAGCTTCTGCTCTCTGCAGTGACTGAATGATTTGCACGTAGCCTTCTCTGTCCCCTCTCCTCAGGCTTCCTGGAAAAGGCCAGAGCCTCCTCTCTAAGCTTGGCTGAGGCACCAGGACATGGAGCCAAGGAGGCTGGAGGCCTCCCTGCCGGGCCTGGAGTCTTCCCTGGGGTACGGAGCCCAGCAGCCTCTGCAGGGGAGGACTACAGAGCAACATCCTCCATAAGCTCCTGTTTAGAGGTGAGAAGGTGGCAAAAGAGTAATCTGCGGGGAGGGGAGCTGAAGAGAGAAAAGTGTGGATGGTAATGGTGGAGCACGTTAATATTCTACGGATGCAAAACATTTCCACATAGCATGTCATTTATTCCTCAAGTTCCACAATACCCTTTCAACTAGATATTATTCTGATGCCCATTTTAGAGATGAGAAAAGTGATTCTCAGAAAGTTCGCTCGATTTGCACAAGTATGCATCGCCAATCAGTGGAGCTGAAATGTAAACTGAGTCCTTTGACTAGAAGTCATTAATCATTAATCATTAATCACAGGTTATGATGTCACTCCATAGGCTCTGTGAACCCCACTTACCCTGCCCTGCTGGGGCTGCTTCTTGGAGGGACTACCCACCCAATCAGGCTTGATTCACAGGTGTGCACAAGGCAGGTAATTTTACAAAGGAAGCATTGTCCCTCTGGCACCCTGAAGACCGGGACCTGATGATGCTTCTAAATTACCTGAGAAAGGGCCCACGGCACATACCTCTGCTGAAGCCTGAACAGGGGACCCAGGTCACTTACCTAGCTGCCACTCAGGGGAGCACAGGGTCTGCATCATCCAGATGGGCAGTGTGGGCTCCAGCATGGCCACTCCCATGTTGGCAAAGCAGAGGGAGCCTGGGGAGACAGCTCTGTGAGCCACTGTGGCTGCCCAGACTCGCCCACCCAAAGGGAGGCATTGCCAGCCTACCTGCAGCCACCAGGATATAAGGGTCTTTGAGAAGCGTGAGGAGCGGAGTCCCCTTGGCATTCTGAGAACACGGACAACAAAAAAAACCTTTCATTTGTACTGTGTATACATCTCTCATTTTTTCACAGAATCTGAGAATGTGCAGACAGGACCCCAGAGACCATCCATGCCAGCTCCTTTACTGTAGAGACCAGATTCCCAAGTTGAAAGAAAATGACTTGCTCCACGTCACAGATGAGCTGGTGGCGGCATACCTTCTGCATGTAAGGCAGGAACTGCAGCAGTCACAAAGAGTGGGACAACATATTCCAGATGTGATTCCTGCTTTCAAATGACCATCAACCAGATCAGAATGGATTGTTAGCAAGGCCAGCATTGGATAAGTGTCTGGACTCCCGGTCTTGGGCCTCTCCACTAGATCTCACTGATACTAATGTTCACTTTGGGAGAACCACAGGCAGAGAGCTGAATCCCAGAGGTGAGCGTAGAGGTGATAACTCAGAATGCTCCTCAAGCTTTCTGAATTCTTCATTTTGAGCCATATTGGGCTGGTGTAACAGAAGGAGCTTGAACATGCAGCTTAAAAGGTCAGCCTAAATGTCAAATTCTAATTTTCCCTTCCCTTCAGAAAATCTTCATTCCAGTCAAACTCAGTCACTGCAGCTTCCTTCCATGCATCCCAGCAGTCCCTCAGCCATCGCTGTTACTTTTGCCTAAACTCCCTTCCTTCTCCTTTCCACGAGTCCAGACCCCACCCATTCCTACCCTAAGTCAGAGCTTAAATGGCTCCTTCTCTTCCACAATGTTCCCTGACTCAGTAGCTGGAACTTCTCCCTCTTTCAAAATTTCTAAGCACTGTGTCCTAATCTGTGGTGTTTACTACCTTCTATTTTGTAATAACTTTAACAGTTTTGATATGATCACCCTCTTGCATACACAGAGGGGTGGATTAAAATATTCAGAGATACTAAAACTAAAAAGATCATGCCCTCTCCCCATATATAATTCAAAATAAAGAAACAAATCTAAATCATAAAGTATACATAAAGAAGTCCAACAAACCCTTTGACTCAACAATTCCACTTCTAGGAATTTATTCTGAAGATTACCTCGAACATTATGAAATGCTGTACACAAGGTTATTAATCACAGCACTATTTGTAACTGCAAAGTACTGGAAACTACCTAAATGCCCAAACATTGGAGGTTGAATAAAATATGGTACAAACACAATAGTGTAGCATACATCCAGAAAAACAATAATTTTTTGAATGTGTAAAACATTACCATCAAGACTAAATTATTCAAAAAGTTATTAAAAGAAAATCAGTTCTCTACTTCTGATACTAAATTTGTGGGCTTTTCACACAAAGCAATCCTCCAGTTCTCTGTGGACCCCAACTGGGTGTCCCTACAATTTAACTCAATTCCGCCACTACCTGGAGTTAGCACAGATCCCACAGGTGAAGGGCTCAGTCCCACAAGACTGCCCCTGCTTCAGATGCCAACCTCCAGTAGTGACTTCCCAGGTTGTCTACACTTCTGTCGGAACTAGCTACAAAATCAAGGTCTTTAGATCAAACTTTCTCATGTTTTCTGCACTTTCTTTCTTTCCTCATGGTTTGATACAGATTTCCCAGAGCCACCTTTGGCTTGGAGTCAGACAAATACCAACTCTGATATGTAATTCTGATGGAATGACAGTGTATAAGGATGCTTTTGGAGGAGAGGTTGTCTGGATATTCTCTAAGGTCTTCTCTAGCTCTGAGATGTCATAAGTATGAATACTCAGGTCCCACTGTTATCACCTCCTGGTTCTGAGTTGTTATGTGTGTATATATATATATATATTCCGTAAGGTCTCTGATTTTTCATAAGGCTCTTTCTCCACCTTTGTCCAACACGAAGCCAGAGTCCCTTGCCGTCCCCTACACTACCCTAAATATGACCCTACCTGGGAATCCAAGTATAACCCTCACTTTCCCTGACTCCACCCCTTCACCTTTCTGTTTATGGTTTGACAGAGATGATGTGGGGACGCCTAGGTCACTGCACTTTGCCACTCTGTATACCTCCTGGCAGTGGAGCTTGGCGTCTACTTACCTCAGGAGAGACTTTGGAAGGCTGCAGGATGCAAAGCTGGAGCGCTAAGAAAGAAAGGGAGAGAGAGTTCAGTTTGTTCACTGGTGAGTTGGAGGCTCCAATAGGAGCCACATTGCCATCACCCTCTCACGTACACATCTAACTCCCCGAGTTCCTTCCTTCTTTCCTGGGATGGAGGAGTCCTTGCGCCGTCCATACATGTCAAGACTGACACCACAGCATAATACATTCCCAACCTGACTGGGCCATCACCTGCCTGGTGACCTTCTTTGGCAACTTACCTCCATCCAACAGTGCCAGGAAGGCCAGAATGAGGAAGGGTGCAGACTTCCCAACAAACACATACATCACACTTCCGAAGGGAGCTCCCACTGGAAAGGCAAAGCCAGCACAGATTTCAGAGGTGAGAGCTAATTCCTAGCCAGTGAGACTCACCCACTTGCACCCAATGGGTATTTACTGCAGGCCTGCTAGGGCTGAGCTCCAAGTTCTGGGTTCTGGGGATTCAGAGATGAAGAAGCTCTGGTTCCAAGGGGCTCACTTTCTAGGGGAGGAACTGTTTGGTGGGGCAGGCTACCCAAATAATTGGAACATGGTCGAAAGTAAAGTTTAACTATAAAGGTTCCATCTACAAAGTTCTGTGTGAACATGACGGAGTGAGTTCAGGCGGCCACAAGCGCTTTGTCAAGTGGATAGTGCTGGTGGAGAAGAAGCACGTGGGAAGAACACAGACGTGTTGGAAAAGAGAGTGTGGTTGGAGAAGAAATAGACAGTCAGTGTTACTAGAATGTGAGCAGCTGGGAGAGGAGAAGTGGAGGCAGGGAAGGTTGAGGCCAAACAGTCAAGAGCCCTGTGTATTCACATAAAGCATCTACTCGGCCCTGTGGGCCAGGGAGAAACATCAGTGCTGCTTAGTAGGGGAGAAACACCACCAGCTCTGGGCATAGGAAGCTTCTTACGGCAGCCCCTTGGAGGGAGGAGGGAGTGCGTAAGAGATCAGGCAGGAGGCTGGTGCCGTATTCCAGCTGAGACGCCATGAGGGACTGACTTGAGGAAGTGGCTGTAGAGGATGGAAGGGGCTCATTCATTTGGGAGTGAGCAATGATGAACGAGGCCAGGACGCACCACAGTTTCAGCTTGGGTGTTTGGGCAGGTGAATACTCACAAAGAGCAGGGTTTTGGTTTTCCCTCCTCCCCATGGTGGTAGAGGGTGGGGTGTGGGACAGGGAAGAGATTTTCGGCGTTTTTCCCCAGTGAGCTTGTAAGCTCCTAGAGGGCAGGAACCGTGTCTGAGGCTTCTTGCCTATACCCTCTCTGTGCAACACTGTGCTGGGCCTGTAATCAGCGCACAGTAAGAGTCTGTGACTGTCAGACTGGTCAATCAAACCCTATAAGGACGAACCTCAAAGAAAGTATAAGCCTGTGTCTTGGAGCTTGGGATTCAAGCCCACAGAATCGGAACCTGCATCCTGGCTCTGGCATTTCCTGACTGTGTGACCCTGGACGGGTATTTAACAATCTTTCTCATCCTCATCTCTGTAATGGGGACAGTCATCCCTCCTTCACAGTGTGGAGTGAGGATTAAAGGAGATTATGTTTGTAACACAGCACAAAATCTGACAAAGAAGCTGCTCTTCTGTTGAAAGCACCGGCCACGTGTGGAAGCAGAGGTGAGGCAGTGGCTGCTGACGGGGGAGATTTACTCCCTTGAATAGACTAGGTTTCTGGACCATTCCCAAGCCATTAGAGGCTATTTAGCTTCTTAAGGGAAAACAGATTTCACCTTTCTTGCACAAAATTTCAGGACACAAACATAATTGGACAGAGAACGAAGAAAAATACTGTCTTCCAGAACCTCAGGAACACCTGCCTCCTGGAGCTTCTTTGGAGAATCTGCAGTAACCCACCCTTCCGAACCCAGATCCGAGGCAGGTGCCACTCACCCAGCACTCCCAAAGCCAGGCCCCCCAAGGCAATTCCCATGGCACGCCCTCTCTCATAGTCATCAGTGTAGACACTTGCCAGCATCCCAAGACCTGAAAGGAGAGTAACGGGTGGAATTGGCACACGGGGCCTCTCTGTCTGCCTCTCACGGAGTCCTTGGTCTCTGCACTGTTATATCTTCAGGGATCATTTTAGCCAGAGTTTCAGTTTGAGGGGTTATACAAAACTTAAGCCATAGTGTTTTACAAACACTGCCCCACTGATCCATTAAACCTCCATGTGGCCCATTCCTTCTCTTCAGAACGTTGTTGGGAGTGCTAGAGTTCAGGGAAGGGGGATGCAGAATGCCACTGTCCAATGGTACTGCAGTCCATATCATTTTACCATCTCCTAGCACATTTCCCTGAATGAGTGAATATGGAGTAGGCAAGGCAAGGAAAACCTATGAACACAGAGAACTGTTTATTTAATGGGGTGCCCAAGGGGGAGTATGAAAGCACGGTTACCTGGAAGAGAGCATGGGCTGGACTCTCGTGTCTGTTCACTTGTGTATAAAATGTCTACTTCATAGGGTTACATTCAATATTGTATTTGATAAAATTTTATAAACTGTGGTAGTGTTACTGCTAGTATTAACATTACTGTTCTATAAAATGTTAAGAAGGGGACAGAAAGAAGACCACAGAGGGGCATTAAATAAAAGCCTGGCCTATCTCATAGTTTTACTTCTGGCTTGCTCTGACCTGAGCCAGCTGCATCCAGATGTTGTCAGAGGAAGTTACGTCAGGCTTAAGGATTTACAGGCACAGCCAGCAACTCTATAATTACCTTGTTTTTGAACCATAATTTCTGCCCACTGGGATATTTTCCTTAAGGTCCTCACATAAATCTTATAGGGTCTGAAGGGAGTAAGAGATGGTAAATGATGTGTGTGTGTGTACACGTGTGCATGTGTGTGTAAGATGTCAGCGTTACCTGCCACAGATGAAAATGAAGATCCAACGCCTTGAAGGGTCCGGGCCACAAAGAGCAGGGTGTAGGTACCAGAAAAGGCAAACACTGGGCAAAGAGAAGAGCAAGATGCTTATTAGCAAGTCGCCCTTGTTCGCTGGCACCAGAAAATGGGCCCGAGCTGCGACAGACATGAGCAGTAAGGCATGATCACTGCTCCGTCTCTGGAGCTGTCTTTCTAATCTCCCAACCCTTAATTGGGATTGCATTTTAACTGGCATGAAGACTGAAAAGCCACAGAAGCAGAAACTGATTCAACACTCAGCGGTTGGAAGGCTGGATTGCCAGTTTCCAGCCCCAAAGGCCATCACCATCTCCACTGGAATCAGAGTTGACAACAAGTCTAATGCACAGGCCTGGATGCTGGCACTCACACTCTATTTCTGGATCTTCCGCATGGAATGCCCAGATTTGGCCTTTACCACTGTTGGGCCCCAGGGGGTTATCTGAAGTGTAGGGACAAAAGAAGCTTTGTGTACTTGAAGGACCATAGGCATTGGAGAGAAAAGGATATCCTGCGATCCAATTGGAGCTTTCCCCTTACCTTATGTTGGAAGAGCTTTTAGCTAAATCAAATCAGTAAATATTTAGTAATACTGAACATGCCCCTGTGCTAGACTGTAGCAAATGTGAAAGAAAGAGAACACGGTTCATGCCTTTGAAGAGGTTCAGTTACTAGAGACTAACATGCAAGAAACTGAGAACCAAACAGGAATATGTTATCAAAAAACTAAATTATACGGTGTGGCTGGCAAGGTTGTAAGTCCAGACGTGTCTCACCTCCAGTTCCAGGACAATGCCCCCAAAAGACACAAGATTCCTCCCATAGTGTGTGAGTCAGCAGAGTTTGAGTGCCTCTGCCCATTCATTACGGATGTCTTTGTTGGTGCATGTCTCGTGATCCTCTGCCATTACCTCCCGACCTGATCACACTGTGTCCAAACACGCACAGGTTTGGTCTCCCCTCACCGGGCCTCCGATACCCTCTCCCAGGCTTTCTGAGTTCCAGTCTGTTCAAGGTCAGCTATTCCTATGGCCTTCGAAAACAGTGACCAACTCATCCCAGTTTGCCCAGGACTGCCCCAGTTTTAAAACCAAAAGTCTGGGAGGCGGGCGTCTCAATCCCAGGCACAGTAGGACTGTTGGTCACCCTATTCGGGAAGATCAAAGCGATTTGTTTTTCACTTTGTACCCCTCACACAGACCACCATTTAGCTCCCAGTTACATTAAGCATGGTTCCCAGCTGGCGACCCTTAGGGCAGCAATGGGCATCAGCAACCTCTTTTTAGTATTTAAAAACCCTAAATGAATGTGACCTAGGATACCCTAAACACCAAACATTTGCTAGAAGTAAGCCACCTCAGTATAGCAACCTGGTTATGGCATGGAAACAATAATTATTATTTAATACATGCAGTTTGGTCAATAAGAAAACCTTTCAAAACATGAGTTTTGGGTGGAGAATCAGGCAGGGACCTCATGCTAAACAGCCAGGGGTCCTGTGGCGGTTACCCTATCTCACAGACATATTGTTTTTCATTTACTGTTCTTGTTCCATCTCCATTCTGTCAGGTACATTTATCTGATGCTGGATAGACTATTTGTCTTTCTCTTTCCTGTTTCTTCGGCAGATTTATTTTCCTAAGCTATAACCTTTAATGTCCTGGCTTGAAGGCAGTAGACCTTTTGGAATTTTCCAGTTGCTATTGTCCAATTTAGATGCTTTGTTAGTTCCTCTTTACCTTTGCACATCAAAATAATATGACCTCTTCCAAAGATGGGAGGTTTATACTAAACTCACTCAAGGATTACTGATAGACACACACACACATACACACACACAAACACACACTACAGCATATACACTAAAACAGCCTTCCCAATTTTCCCCAGCTGGAGGAAGTGAAGGAGCTGTTCTTCTAGAGCAGAATATACAAATCCCAGCTAGACTGAGCTGCCACTGCTACTCTGGCCCCCACACCACAAACTGCAAAGCATTTAAATCAGTGCCATAGGCCACTTAGTTGCCTTATTAGCTAACTTGAGCCTGCTCTCTTCTCTGTAGTACGTGCAATAAAATCAAAGGCAATCAGTGAAGGGAAGAAAAAAGGAAGCAAAGTACTTACTAACTGTGGAGAGAAACATGATAACAAAGCCAGCAAACATGGGAATGTGATATCCAATCCTAAAAGGAAATTTGAAAAAAGATACAGTTCCAATAGGCATCCATACACCTGGACTATATTTTTTTATGTAATTGGGAACACAAAAGCGGTTATTTCAGCACATGGTAAAACAAATCTCTGTATGCAGGTGTACAGATGGGATATGACTTGTGAATGCATATAAGCAAATAAACAGGCAAATTTACCCATAGACAAAGGCCAAAATCCTCTTTTCCAGAAAGGATAGCCTAGTCAGAGGGCAGGTTCCCTTAAGACATCGGGATCATCCCAAGCACAATGCTAAGAAGCCCTGCTCTGGACTGCAGAGGCCTGTCCCATTCCCGCCCCGCCACGGAGCCACGATCCTGGGCGCTGAGCTGACGTCCACAGCACACTTCTGCTCACTGGCTCTCTTCTTGGTACTCAGCAGTCATTATATCACTAAGAAAATTGGACGCCCATGGCATTTCATCAATATCATGTTATCCCTTGGGATAACTAGCTTTCCAAGCAACTGACTGTGCGGGGGCACAGACAAGTGAATTTTCCTTCTCACCAGCCTTTTTTTTTTAAGATTGGCCCTGAGCTAACATCTGTTACCAATCCTCTCTTCTTCTTCTCCTCCTCCTCCTCCTCTTTCTTCTTCTTCTCCCCAGAGCCCCCCCAGTACATAGCTGTATATTCTAGTTGTAAGTGCCTCTGGTTGTGCTACATGGGCTGTATATCCTAGTTGTGAGTGCCTCTGGTTTTGCTATGTGGGACACCAGCTCAGCATGGCCTGGTGAGCAGTGCCGTGTTCGCACCCAGGATCCAAACCTGTGAAATCCTGGGCTACTGAAGTGGGGCACACGAACTTAACCACCCAGCCACAGCGCCGGCCCCCTAACCAGCCTTTATAACACCTCAGCCCATTCTTTTATTCCTGAGCCCCTGAGCACAATATGGAGTGCTGCACCCACTGAGATACCTGTTGGTGAGAGGTCCCACGAATGGGTTGACCAGAAGTTGCATCAGAGCCTTCGAAGCAAACAGAACTCCGACCCGTATGTTCTCTTCCTCCAAGAACTCTGTGCCTTGCAGGCAGTTGTTTTTATGTGCTGGGATGGCTCCAGTGCCAGGAGGAGGGATAGTGCCAAAAGTGCCATTTGTCCATGCTGTGCCACTGGGTGCACTTTCTTCAATAGCCATGGTGTTGTTTTCAAAGAAGGAGAAGATGGTGGCAAAGGCAGAAGAAACGAGGGCACGTGAGGAAGTGGTGGTGGAGTCTAGGTGCAGAGAAGTGTTGACTTCTTTGAACTCAGTGGCATATAGGAAGGTGGGCACGATGGGCACTGAAAGTCAAGAGGGACAAGTGATCAGGGCTAAGTAAGGTCTTTTTAGCAGGAGTCAGTTCAGGATCATTACTGCGAGGTTTAGATTCAGGCTCGAGGAAGGTGTCTAAGTGACATGATTTGAAGCCTATGCAAAGACTGCACCTGCCCAAGTTATCCCATTAGCTGAAGTACCTAAATTCTGACCATCATACAGTTGGTCCTCATTACTCGTGGATTCCATATTGGCTAATTTGCCTACTGGCTAAAATTTATTTGTAATCACAAAATCAACACTCGCAGAGCTGTCACGATTTTTCCTGGACATCTGTGCAGAGAGTGGGAAAAAGTTTGAATCGCCAGATGCTCCCTTTCCCAGCTGAGGTTGAACAACGTTCTGCCTTCTTGTTTGAAGTCTCACACAGAGATGGCAGAGCATGGAGATGGTGGAAGCAGGGCAGTGCGGTGCAAGAAGCTCCAGCTCTGGGGCCAGTCGGACAGAGATTGAGTCCCAGCTCTGGCACCTGTTAGTGAGGTGGCCTCGGTCAAGTCACTTAACACTGAATGTCATTTTCTCTTTTGTAAAGAAAATAGAAACTACTAGGGTGCATTGTTTTTAGGATTTAAGATTATAATCTGTATGGGGGCTGTGTGTGTGTGTGTGTGTGTGTGTGTGTGTGTGTATAGTTCCCCTGGGAGCAAGGATTCAGTACTGGCTAAATTCAGTGTTTGCAGCAACTTTATAGAGCATAACTACGACGAGTAGTGAGAATCGACTGTATTGGATTAACAGTTTGTCTCAGGAAGATTCTTCTTTTAAAGCAAATATTTTACCCAGAAGGGGCAACATGTTCACAGCCACTTATATACTGACATACTGAATATAAAGATTAATAGACTACCAACTAAACAAAGGCAGGACTCGGAGGGAATGAGCCACAAGAAAGGGAAGTTTTCATCAGGAGTTGGGTATTTTGATAGTGCAGAAGCTGGAAGAGCCACAGTGAGAAGATGTTCCCTCTCCCAGAGGCCACTGGGGGTCGTCAGCCCCTTGGGAAGGTGGAATGAGGAGGAAGAGAAGCAATGCCAGCTCTGACTCCAGGTCAGCCTCTTTTTTGGTCAGATGCTCTCTGAACCTCCTTCTCTTGAACCTCTGGGGTCTTTCAGCAATGGCTGGTGAGCTGCAGACACCATTTCCTACTCTTCCCTCCGATCCCCAGCAACCTCTGTGTGTTTTCAGCATGAAAAGAAAACTTCTCCAGTCCATTCATGCTGAAATCCAGCAGGATGTGTGCTGCCCACTGGAGCCCAGAGCAAACTAACTCCCAGTGAAAAGAGCCCCAAACATACCCACCACAGTAAGCAGCATGTTGTCCAGGAGCAGAGCAACAAACACCACCGCCAGCACTAGCTTCCGGGACTCTCTCCCCGCCTTCAGCAACTGCTGAGGAGCATCCAAAGCTGCCCTGAGCATGATGACGGCTGGGCCGGGGGTGTCTTCTCCTCTGGGATCTCAGGAAAGGTCCTGCTACAGCTACAGGTCTTCTGCAGCCTTTACAGAAGAGGGGAGAAAGTCTGCCCAGACAGATGAAACTCACTATTGAAATGAAAAGTGCAAAGAGTTGCGAGTTGTAGGATGGTATTTGAACCTTTTCCATGCCTGTGTCTCTGTTCACTTCTTATACATCTCAATAACTCTACCTGATTCCCAGAATGCCTTCCAAGAAAGCATTGCTTACCAACTTTTTCTTTTTTTTTCAAAGGTATGCTTTTTGGTGAGGATGATTGGCCCTGAGCTAACATCTGTTGCCAATCTTCCTCTTTTTTTTTCTCCCCAAAGCCCCAGAACATAGTTGTATATTCTAGTTGTAACTCATTCCAGGTCCTCTATGTGGGACACCACCACAGCAGGCTTGATGAGTGGCATGTGGGGCCATGCCCAGGATCCAAACCGGCAAACCCCAGGCAGCCGAAGCAGAGCACGCGAACTTAACCACTCGGCCACTGGCCCAGCCCCACTTACCAACATTTATATCTAGAATTCTACCCGGCGAATTCTCAAGGTCATCTAGCAATATGTTTCTCAGACATCAGACATTTACCTATCACCTTGATGGTTTATCTCATATATAAGGACTACTTGTACTATTATTTATTTATTTAAACTTTTCCTCTAAATCCACTCTCTCTCTCTCTCTTTTTTTTGGTAAGTAAGACTAGCCCTGAGCTAACATCTGTTGCCAATCCTCCTCTTTTTGCTTGAGGAAGATTGTTGCTGAGCTAACATCTGTGACAATCTTCCTGTATTTTGTATGTGGGTCACCACCACAGCATGGCTTGATGAGCAGTGTGTAGGTCTGTGCCCAGGATCCAAACCTGTGAACTCTAGGCTGCTAAAGCAGAGCACGTGAACCACTATGCCACTGGGCTGGTGCCTAAATCCACTCTTCTTAAAAACTGAAATAGCATTGCTTTAAAAAATAATTTTATGTGCCATGCCAAAAAAAAAAATTATGGTCTATTTCATGTACCACCCGAAAATATCTCATGTGCCACAAGCGTTACTTGTGCTGCCCACTGAGAAACACTGAACCAAACCAAGCCCTTCTTCTCACAGGTGAGAAATCTGAGACGCTGCAGGTTGGGAGATTTGTCTTGGGTCACATAATTTGTGGCAAACTGGAATGAAATCCTAAGCTTTTTAACATTCAGGCTTGTACTCCACCATCTTGCCTTGCTCTGTGGTACTAGAAACACTCCTCTTCTCCCATTTAAGCTGTAAACCCTTTCTCAGAAAGGTGTGATACTCTGTGTGAATAAAATACTAACTTTCATGATTAGTTCTCTGAAAGTGGACGTGCTGATGGATTTATTGCCACCTGTTTTCTGAGGATGCCGTGTGTGCCCTTTGTCAACAAAGATTTAATTGGAACCTCTTAGCATTTCATGTCATTAGTCAGCATTAAGCCACAGTATTTTGTTAAACTTCAGATAATCACAGTTTCTGGAAGAATTTCATTTTCTTTTATATTGCTTCCGTTGTGGTATCAACCATTCCAATCATATAAATTTTAAAATAGATTACTTTCATTTCAAGGAGACTTATGCACCCCTATGTTCATTGCAGCAGTATTCACAATAGCCAAGACAATGGAAGCAACCCAAGTGCCCACTGACTGATGGCTGGATAAAGAAGATGTGGTATATATGCACAATGGAATACTACTCAGCCATAAAAAAGACAAAATCATCCCATTTGCAACAACATGGGTGGACCATGGGGGTATGATGTTTAACAAAATTAACCAGACAGAGAAAAACAAACATTACATGATTTCACTCATATGTGGAAGATAAACAAACACATGGACAAAGAGAACAGGTTAATGCTTACCAGAGGGGAAGGAGAGTGGAGGGTGGGTGAAAGGGGTAAAGGGGCACATATGTATGGTGATTGATAAAAATTATACTATTGGTGGTGAGCACAATGCAGTCTATACAGAAATTGTCAAACAATAACGTACACATTACACAATGTGAAATTACACAATGTTGTAAACCATTATGACCTCAATAAAATAAAATAAAATAAACTGGAGCTGGATTTGGAAGAAATAAACAGAAAAAAATAGATTACTGTCATGAAATGCATCAGGCTCCAAAAATTGTATACTCTTTGATTTGGAACCTATCCTAAGAAAATGACCTGAAATGTAGCCAAAGATTTTTGTTCAAAATTAATAATTGCAGAATTATTTATATTAGCGAAAAAAGTGAAACATTTTAATGGTGGAATATAAGTAGCTGTTAAAAATGATGTTTTCAAATAATTTCAATGACTTAGAAAATATCCTAAATATGTTAAGTAAAAAACAGATATTAAGCTGTGTTTACAGCTTGACCTCAACCATATAAAAGATAAACGTATGTGCAAATAAAAAGCATAAATACATTTTTAAAAGGCTGGAAAAGATACACACACAAATGCCAGATACTATAATTAATGACTTAAATTATTTTTTTCTGTAATTTCTAAATATTCTATAATTAATTACTTTTATACTACAGGAAGTGAATAATTTTCAATGATTATCATTAGGCCAATAGTCAGCCTCAGATGCTGGAAGCGTCCCGGGCACCCATGGCTCTATCCCAAGGCCAGGGCTGGAGGAGACGTTGTCCACACCACAGTTCCGAGGAGTGGAGGGCCCTACTGAGCCCGATTCCTAGATCAGTTTAACCAGAAAATGCATGCAATCATCTAAGACCCACCGCTTCTCTGTATAAATAAAGTATTTCTAAGTACAAATTCACTTAGGATACACAAGAAATGTGTACCTCAGAAGATAAGAAGGGACTAAGAGAAAAGCAGTGGGAAACTAAAAGATGTAAGATGGAATGAAGTAAGTCCTACAGGGGCAGACCGAAAATATACAAACAAACAAAGCCAGGAATTTGCCAACAAGTCAGTGGTATACTTTACTTTAGAGTCAAAATTCTCTGCAAGAGACACAAATTACAAGGAAGAAGTAAGCGTCCAGAGAGAAGCATCTTACCTCAGAGGCGTCTCGTGTAAGGTGCTCCATGAGGCCTCAGCAGCTGTTCCCCGCTCAGCAGAGGGACTCTGTTCTCTGAAAGTGGACGTGCTGATGGATTTATTGCCACCTGTTTTCTGAGGATGCCGTGTGTGCCCTTTGTCAACAAAGATTTAATTGGAACCTCTAACAGGTTTCATTCAGACACTTAGCTCCCTGCGTCAGAGGCAGGAAAGCAGGACTGGAGAGGATAAAGAGAGGGGAGAAATTATCCTAAGCAAAGATGTGCTGGGCTGTGCTGTTTTTCATCTGTGCTTATCTATCATTTAACTCTTGCCAGGTCTGAATACAAATTGGAAGACAAAATGGAACTAGAGTGCAGTTCCTGTCCCCTGGTACTTTTGTCAAAGAGGCTCCATGTACCCTGATTGCTTTCTGGAAAGAAACAAATCTTAGAACCCTCACAAGAACAACGACAACAGCAAATCTATGCATGTTGTTCTTAAGCCAAAAAAATCAAACACGTATGGACTCAGTAAAGGCATGGACTCCATGCTGCCGTCTATGCCATCAATAAGAGCTCGGTGCCTGGCACACAGCAGCCTCCAGTGAATATTTCTTGTTTTGATGACTGGATGGAGGGTTACAGGAGAGAGTATGGCTTAGGGTGGGATCTTGGAGTGGCACTATAGATATTTCCGACATTAAGAGTCATCAGTGGGGCAACGACCAGAAACAATTTACAAAAGAATGAATACAAGTAACGAGCAAGAGTGGCCACAGAGGATCTTAAATGTGGAACTGGCAGGACCTCTTAACTGTCTTAATTAACTTGGGGACTTCCAATCTAAGAAAGAGACTTAAAGGAGATCTGGAAAGAGAAATAGGGGGAGGCAGGACGTTAGGGGAGTATATTCATTGCCTATGCTGCAATAACAAATAACTACACACTTAACGGCTGAAAACAACACACATTTTTTATCTTAGAGTTCTGGAGGTCGGAAGTCCAAACTAGGTTTTTTGGGGCTAAAAATCAAGGTGTTGGCAGAGCTGCAATCTTTCTGAGACTCTGGGAGAGAATCTGTCTCCTTGCCTTTTCTAGCTTCTGGAGGTTGCTTGCATTTCTTTTTTTTTTCCCCTGAAAAGTCATAGTTACATTTTCTTTATTTTTTAAATTTTATTTATTTGTCATTTCTTTTTTATTTTATTTTTCAGATATACATTGTAATATATTTCAAATTCTGTGTAGATTACATCATGTTCACCACCCAAAAACTAATTATAGTCCATCACCACACATGTGCCTAATCCTCCCTTTTGCCCTCCCTGCTTCCCCTCTGGTAACCACCAATCCAATCTGTGTTGCTATGTGTTTGTTTGTGATTGTTTTTATCTTCTACTTACGAGTGAGATCGTATGATATTCGACTTTCTCCCTCTGACTTATTTCGCTTAGCATAATACCTTCAAGGTCCATCTATGTTGTGACAAATGGCCAGATTTCATCATTTCTTATGGCTGAGTACTATTTCATTGTGCACGTATACCACATTTTCTTTATCCATTGGTCCCTTGATGGGCACCTAGGTTGCTTCCAAGTCTTGGCTATTGTGAATAATGCTACAGTGAACATAGGGGTGAATGTATCTTTATGCCTTTGTGTTTTCAAGTTCTTTGGATAAATATCTAGCAGTGGAAAAGCTGGCACAAAAACAGACACACAGATCAATGGAACAGAATCGAGAGCCCAGAAATAAACACACACATGTATGGACAGCTTATATTCAACAAGTGAGCCAAGAGCATACAATGGAGAAAGGAGAGTCTCTTCAATAAATGGTGTTGGTAAAACTGGACAGCCACATGCAAAAGAATGAAAGTAGACCATTATCTTACACTATGCACAAAAATCAACTCAAAATGGATTAAAGACTTGAATGTAAGACCTGAAACCATGAAACTTCTGGAAGAAAACAAAGGCAGTATGCTCTTTGACATCGGTCTCAGATGCATATTTTCAAGTACCATGTCTGACTGGCAAGAGAAACAAAAGAAAAAATGAACAAATGGGACTACATCAAACTAAAAAGCTTCTGCACAGCAAAGGAAACCATCAACAAAAGGAAAAGACAACCTAACAATTGGGAGAAGATATTTGCAAACCATATATCAGATAAGGGGTTAATATCCAAAAGATATAAAGAACTCACACAGCTCAACAACAAAAAAGCCAACAACCCAATTAAAAAATGGGCAAAAGACCTGAACAGGGATTTCTCCAAAGAAGATATACGGATGGCCAAAGGGTACCTGAAAAGATGTTTAGCATCACTGCTTGCATTTCTTAGACAGCTCCCTTCCACCTTCAAGGTCAGCAGCACAGCATTAACTTTCTCTCTCTCTCTCCCTCCCTCCTTCTCCCTGACTCTTAGCCTCCTGTCTCCCTCCTTCATGTATAAGAACTCATGTAATTACATTGGGCCCATCCAGATAATCCAGGATATCTCTCCATCTCAAGATCCTGAACTTAATCACATCTGCAACGGCCCTTTGCCATGTAAGGTAACATATTCACAGGTTCCAGGGTCAGGACGTGGACGTCTCTGGGGGGCAGGAGGGGGGCACTGTTCTGCCTACCACAGAAAGCGTGGCAGACATGCCCCCTTACACACTCTGTGGCCTGAGCCTCCGTGCAGAGAGGGGGTTAGGGCCAAAAGATGGAGGACCTGTGTTAACGAAGACATTTACAAGTCTCTGGCATAAGGCACGCCCTGTTCGGAGCCACGTGACTCTTCTGCCACCAGGGTCCCCGCACTGCCTGTGGTTTTGTTTCTCTGAGGGCTCAGGGCAGCCAGCAGCACGGCAAAGCTGTGTCTAGCAGAGAGAACCAGCAGCAGAGGGCTGGGGTGGAGACCTCCACAGGGCGGAAAAAGCTCTTCTGAGATACCACCACACTTGGGACGCTGCAAGTCACTGGAAAACCACGGTTTGGGGAGCTGAGGGCCTGAGGGAGCAGGTACAGGCCAAGAATCACCCTACTTTGGGCATTAATAGAACAACAGCAACAATAATAATAGCTATAATTTATTAAGCACCTACTATGGCAGGCATATTTCTAATACATCCATGTATATTTATATATATAACATGTATTACCCATTATATCTATATTTCAGTCAACCGTAACCATGCTAGTATTCACAGGCTAGCCAAGCCTGGGTGTTCTCACAAATGCCCATCACAATAATCAGAGTGTTCTCTGGTAAACAGGAATGAGCTCTTACCTTCCTTCTGTTTAATTTTTTAATGCAAAAAGAAATGAAGCTGGTGTGAGTATGGTGAAATGGAATTTCATATACACTATTAGTAGCTATGCAAATAGATACTATTTTTCTAGAAAGCAATTTGGCTTTTTGTCTTTCGTCTTTTAAGTCGTAAAATGTTTGTACCTTTTGACCCAGTAATTTCACTTCTTAGAAATCTATTCTAAAAAAATAAGCCAAAATATGGAGGGAATATCATAGGTACAACATTTTTATCATGGCAGTTCGGGGAAAATTGGAAACATCTCGTATGTAGAACTGTAGAAAAATATTGAAGTACATGGGCTTAAAGGACTGTTACGTTACTGTTAAAACAGAGAAAACAAGATTATTATAAAGACTGTATATCAACCTGGAAAAACATTTATATATGTATACATAAAGATATTATAATGGGAAGTGAAAAGGTAAGATATAAAACTTTATGTACATTCATATCAGCATTATTCACAATAGCCAAAAGGCAGAAGCAACCCAAATGTTCATTGATGGATGAATGGATGATCAAAATGTGGTGTATGCAAACAGTGGAATATAATCCAGCCACAAAAAGGAAGGAAATCCTGGCACCTGCTACAACACGGGCAAATCTTGAAGACATTACGGGAAGTGAAATAAGCCAGTCACAAAAAAGACAAATATTGTACGATTTCACTTATATGAGGTACCTAGAGTAATCAAATTCACAGAAACTAAAAGTAGAATGGTGGTTTCCAGGGTCTGGGGGGAGGAGGAAATGAGGAATTGTTTAATGAGTATAGAGTTTCAGTTTTACAAGCTGAAACGTCTGGAGATTGAGTGATTGCGCAAAAATGTGAATATACTTAACACTGCTGAACTGTACAGTTAAAAATGCTTAAGATAAGGGGCCGGCCTGGTGGCAGAGTGGTTAAGTTCGTGTGTTCTGCTTTGGCAGCCTGGGGTTCGCTGGACAGGATCCCGGGTGTGGATGTAAGCACCACTTACCAAGCCATGCTGTGACAGCATCCCACGTATAAAGTAGAGGAAGATGGGCACAGAGGTTAACTCAGGGCCATCTTCCTCTGCAAAAAAAAAAAAAAAAAAAAAGAAGAACAGGAGGAGTGGCAGCAGATGTTAGCTCAGGGCTAATCTTCCTCAAAAAAAAAAAAACTGGTTAAGATAAAATTTATTTGATGTATATTTTACCACAATTAAAAATTTTTCACGCAACTAGAAGGACCCACAACCAAAATATACAACTATGTACTGGGGGGACTTGGGGAGAAAAAGCAGAAAAAAAAAGAAGAAGAAGAAGATTGGCAACAGTTGTTAGCTCAGGTGCCAATCTTTAAAAGAAAAAAATTTCAAAAAAACAAATGTGCATTGTAATTCTATACCTATATAAACTCCATATACATTGGACAAATACACTTAAATTATATTAGTGGTTATGTTAAATGGCAAAAGTGTGAGAGATTTTTTCTTATTGTCTAAATTATAGTGGAAAAAATTTAAAAATAAAAAGTCATCAGTAAAAAGAAACAGCTTAGCCCATATGTATATAGACTAGTGGACTCTGAGCCCTTGGTAAGGACTAATGATTTCTAGCCAGAGCAGACTGTTGAGAGCAATCCAGGGCTGAAATGGAAGTTTGAGACCCTTTGACAGTGGGTCTGTTATCACTCCAGTTGAAATGGCTGGCATTCAACATCATCAGACAGACAGCTTTGTCTCCAGACCAAGCAACACGTATAACCTTGTTACACTTTCCTTTGGCTGGGGCTGACATGGCCTGCGACTCAGACCTGGAGGGTGCTTTTGTTTCTCACTGCTTTCTGTTTCTCTTACTGTTCAAATACTTAACAATTAGTTCAGATTTCTTGTCACAGGCTCTAGAATGAAGTCCAGAAAGGTGTTATTTTGTGTGACAACTATCTACGTGGCATTATGGACCCTGCAGGGGTGGATCTGTCTCCAAAAAGGTAGGGAATTGCTATGCCTGGTAAAGTGAGGGAAGAGCTTGCTTCAGATCAAAGGGAATGAGGTGCTTTAAAACCTAAACTCAAGGGGCCACCCAGTAGTGAAATTGTTGAGTTCATGCACTCTACTTCAGTGGCCCAGGGTTCGCCAGTTCAGATCCCAGGTGCAGACCTACACACTGCTCATCAAGCCATGCTGTGGCGGTGTCCCACATGCAAAATAGAGGAAGATTGGCACAGATGTTAGCTCAGGGATAATCCTCCTCAAGCAAAAAAAGGGAGATTGGCAATGGATGTTAGCTCAGGGCCAATCTTCCTCACCAAAAAAAGAAAGAAAAAAACTCCTCAAACTGGAACCTCATTGAATGATTCTATAGTGGGGACATTGGTGACAAACTCAGCAATAAATAAGTAGATCAGGGATTAGGGAAATTCTTCCCCCTGCCAACAACCAGCATCCTTTCACCTCCAATGCTCTTGAGGAGATAGCTCTGCCTATGGAGATAGCAGACTCAGAAATGCCTAAAGCCACAGAAGATAGAGAATCTGCCCCTGTAAAACCAGCTTCCTTGTCCCTACAGCCACGACCCTTCAGACTCAGTCTGGATTTCCTTTGGCCAAGGTTACCAGGGGAAGCCTCCAGCAGTCCCACTGCAATGCAGAACTTGGCAGCAGGGCGCCCTGGTAAGACCTGCCCTTGGGAGTTTTTCTGGCTGTTGCTTCTCACCAGCCGTCTCAGTCATTTCCTTTGCCTCTTCAGTACAGACCTAAGCCTCACGTCCACACTCCTGCCTATCTTGTGCTTTCTACCTGCTTTCAACCTCCCTTCATCTTTTCTGCTCTAGTGAAGTCCCTCCTTTCTTTCTAATTCTTTGCTGCCGCTCAGTATGTCATTTCACAAATCCTCCCTTGCTATCATGTTTCAGCTTGGCCATCTTCCCCTGACCATCAGGGTGCACCATCTCTGCCAGGTCTGACTCAAGCCTGCTCTGCTCAGGAAACGCAGCCCCAGCTACACTTACCAGTCAGTGTCCCCACCTCGCTTCCTGTAGGGCCCACCTTGGAGCTATGCAGGAGTTAGTTAAGAACAAGACTGGTCAAAAGCCAGAAGGAGAGATATAATAGTTTATAACCTTTGTGACATTTTTCCTTGAACTATAGTCATCTGCCTCTAGACTGTAAACTACTCAAGGGCAGGGTTTTATCTTACTCGTCTTTGCATTCCACCCAGAACTTGGTATCTTGCCCAGTAGAGGCGCTCAATAACTACTTGTTGTTGGTGATGCTGATAATGATGAACATTTATGCTTCTCTGAGCATCACCACGTAAGACTGGCTGAGGTATTGGAAACCCTGAAGGGGACTTGGTACTTCCCCAGAGCCTAAAGGCTTAAGGATAGGAAGAGGAAATTCCAACCTCCCTTTGGAATTCACCTCCCAAACCCACCTATCCTTGACAGTGTGAGCAGAATTCCACAAGCAGAGCTGAGGGTTTTGACCCTTGGGATTTTAGCCTCAGTTGTGGATCGTAATCAACTTAAACTCACAGACCAAAGAGATGGAGAATCTACTAACCCACAGACCATTGTGCTGGATCAGAGAGTCTGTGGAAATACCCGTGACTTCAGTGGTATAGGAAAGGCCAGTGGCAATATCCCTTAGGAACGAAGGCCATGTTTCCTATAACCACATTTCTGTAAACACCAGGAAACAGAAAAGATGCACCTGAATTAGCAGGCATTGGGTCCTAATTCTATGAGAATTTGGACAAACTACTTGACTTCCCTGTGCCTTGGTTTGCTAACCTAGAGAGTTCCTCTGAACAAATTAACAATAAGCCCTTATAAGAGTGCCTGGCACACAGCAAGCACATTTGAATTCTATGTACCTATTTATCAGAAAAACAGTAAAATATTCACTCTGCTTTATTTGTTGGGTGAATTTCCAAACACTAAGTTCCCTAAAATAAATTCCTCTTCTAAATGCAGCATCTATCATGAACTAGTTCAGAGCAATTTCTTCTTGCTAACCATGAGAATTTACAGGCCTTGCTGAAGACTCACACGGGACACCTGATATCCTCTAACCCAGATCCTCTCCAAACTCTGTCTAACTGAAAAGATCTGCCTCTTTGTGGAGACCAACCTGACCTCAGCAAATCCTGGCTGACCTTTCTCTTACCAGTCAGACAATTCAGCATGTCATTCCATGCTATTTCTGCATGTTCTCTCTGTCAAATCACATGAATTAATCTTGTCTTCACAATTTATCCTCTGCCTCCTTAGACATAACATATTTTTCAGTAATGTCACCCTTGTTTTAAAGAGGTGACACAGGCCCAGAGAAACTGTCTGCCTGAGGACCAACGTACCTAACTCTTGAGTGCAGGAACATGTCCTCTAGTTCTTCCAAGGTTTTCCAGTGCCCAGCACCGTGTTGAGTTCATTTTCAGTGCTCACTCAACATGTACTTGTGACAGAAAAATGTCATTCGAGCTTTCGCTTTGCTTCTGTAATGAGTACGTCATAAGTAAGCCAAGAAATAAGGCGTCTTCTGGTAACGGTCAGAGTCAGACATTGAGACAGTGCAGGCGTATTGCCATGACAACTAATGGCAAAGCGAATATGACCCAAAATTTTCCTGAGAATCCCAGATGTTTTCCTGAGTCCAGCTTGTCTCCAGGTCATCTTAGCAAACAGAGCCTGGGCTACAGACCCTCATTTCAGAGAATCAGAAGACCCCACCTGTCTTAGAATTAATTTGGTCTTCCAAAATTACCATAGAGGGGGATAGAATAAACCATCTATAATTACCATGCTTCAGAGAGACTGTCTTAGACTCATCCAATTGTGTACACAGGTGACAGAACCAGAACTGGGTGGCTATGGAGCAAAAGAGCATGGTCTAAAGTCTAGGAAGGTTAGATCGTCTTCCCAGCCCTGCTACTATCTTGCTTCCAGAACTTGGGGGAAGTCACTTCACTTCCCTGAGCCTCAGTTTCCTCATCTGTAACTTGGAGAGCTAAGTCTAGTTGATTGCTAAGGTCTACCCCAAGTCCAACAGTCATAAACTAGTCTTAGAGGTAAAACGACGAGCTCTCATTGAATGTTGACTCTCTGTCATCTGTCACGTCTTTCTTTGACCCTGATTCCTCCCAGGTGTCTGTAACACAGAACTTTTCGTTTGCCTGATTGCATACTTATTTTACGACTAGTCAAACCTGCTGCCTGTTAAAATGAACACTGTGCCATTTTAAACAGAAGCACCTTAATACTCCTAATTGTATTTCTGATTAAAATATGTAGCAAAGACTCATGCAAAAAAAAGTTGACAAATATAAAGAATACGAAACATCTCATAACTCAAAGACAGACATTGTTAACATCTGTATATATTTCTTTCCAACATTTTCTCTGAGGGTATGTGTACACGTATAGATAATAGAGATTATACTGTGTATGCCATCTCATATAGAATTTTTACTCTATACTGTACTGTGAAAATTTTCCCACGCTGTTCTGTCTCATACTGTCCTGTAGTCTTAGTGTCAGAATAACATCCCACCAAATAGATGAATCAGCTTTTTTCCAACTGATTCCTTTTTGTTTGGAACATTTGGAATGAGAAATGGCCATCCTGATCTAGCAACAAAAGAAAGCCTCAGACAAGGGCACTAGGACTGGAAGGATGCTTTTCCCCCTTCCCACTACCAGGCAATGATACAGCCAGTACCTGCTAAGGGAACTTCCAGCCACTGGCTTCTTGGGTTTACACGTTTAAACATTTACACCTCTCACTCTTAAGTAGCCATTGTTCTGAACATAGGGGGCCCTCTGCTGTTCCTTCTCTTCCCACAACACATCAGGGACCCTAGGGGCAATGAAAGTAATATGAAACAGAACCAGAGATTTCAGTTTTCAGGAGGTCAAAGTACAGTTTCCAGCCTATAAAGCTCACTCTGCATCTGATAGTCAGAATTAGAAAATAGTCAACACAACAACAAAGAGAGAAAATACACACACACACACACACACACACACAAATTAATTAGCTTCCTCTCCCATCTCATGTTAAAAATTTTATATTGATGATTTTATACTGGTTTATGCCTTGTTACATGGAAATATACAGCCTTATTTATTTAATCTGCTGTGGTTTGTCTTCATAATGTTTTCCTTGATCAGGATTTTCCAGCAAATGAAGAGAAACACACTTATGGGGAAAATTAGGTCACTGGCATGAGCTTCTCTGCTCCTTCCCTTCTCTAATTTTCTTCTCCAATAATCATTTGTAAAAAAGAATAAATGTTTGCATTTCTGTCTGAGATGTTGATTTCTGGAAGGCTTCTTTTAAATCCTTGAAAACTATGGCATTAAATCTTCCTAATAGACATATGAAGACTCGGAGACAGAACGGATTGAGGACTGGCCCAAGGTCACACTGTAAGTAAGAAGACAGTCAACACGGAGACCGGGGCTGGTGACTCTGAGTCTCATGTTCTGAGCACATTTCTTGTAGCTGAGGCCAGCTGGTCTTGCATTCTTTGGGGGTAAAGTAAAAACAGGATTTCAACAAACAATTGGAGGACAATAACCAGCATACAATGTGAGTGCCCTTTAGGAAAAAACCCTCCTTATGGAAGCATAAGATTGGTGGAGAACTGTTTATCCTTAGAAAAGGAGCAACACATTTGCATTCATCTAATAGGTATCTATTAAGTACTCTTGCTAATTACTATAGATAGAAGATACAAGAAAATTATAAGATATAGTTCCTGCTTAATACAAACTAGTGAGGGAGATACGTCATTTATAAAAGCTCTTAGAAAAGAGCCCGGTGCATAGAAATTAATATGTAAATATTTGATCAATCAATCAAAGTCTATACCATGCTAGTTAAAACATACTTAGCACTTGCTATTTGCCAAATGCTTTGCATTAATCTCTTTTAATGCTTACAACAAGTTTGTGAGGAAGGTAATATTATGATCCTCAGCTTGCAAATAAGACCTAGAGAGAATAAATAAACAAATAAATTTTTGTTCAAGATCACAGAACTAATAAAATCAGGACTTCAGCGAAGTCTGTCTGGCCCCAGAGCCTCTTAAGCATAATACTCTATACATCCCTCCCCCAGGGGATGCTCTTGTGAGTGTATGTGACTTTGGATATTTAATGTCCATTTTAGGAGAAAAAAAGTCACCCTCCAAAAACTACAACATACATATTTACATACTTAACATGTATATAAATTAATCTAGTCTACATGTTATTTTGCAATTGCTTTTTAGAAAAACTTAATTTATCTTGGAGGATTTTTTTTTTATTTCAACACTTAAAACTGTACTGAATTCTTCAAAGGCTGAGGAACACCTTTGACTGCATATACCATAACTTATGAATGGGCATTTAGATTATTTCTAAATCTTTGCTATTTCAAAAATGTTTCAATGAATTCTCAGTTTGCATATAAACATCTAGATGTATATACAATCGTTTGTAGCTTAACTAAGGGGGTACGTTCTGAGAAATGTGTCATTAGGCGATTTTGTCATTTTGTGAACATCATAGAGTATACTCACACAAACCTAGATGGTATAGCCTACTACATAGCTATGTTACATGCTAGTCTTACGGAACCACTGTCCTATATGCAGCATCACTGACTGAAACACTGTTATGTAGCACATGACTGTAGACCAATATAGATCATACATCATATAATGACATACAGTATGTGATGTATGATGTATCACATATAATTGAAAATATTTGTCATATACACTGATATATATTTAATAATTTACCTAAGGATGAAGTAAGTTCCTAGTAAGGAAATATTTGAGTCAGATACCACCAAATTGCTCTCCTAACATTATACCAATTATACTTTTACCAACAAAATATCAAAATTCTTGTTTCCTTATACTCTTGCCAACTTTATACATTAGTTGAAAATTGTAGCCAGTTTCATGAATGTCTCATATTGTTTTGTCTTTATTTTCTTCAGTTATAAAACATACTAAATGATGCTCAATCTCACTCAAAATTAAGGAATCTTGGTTCAGCAGAGTGGTTCAAAAGGGCATGGAAATGGATGCACCTAAAATGGGCTTTAAATAAGTGAGTAATGTTCAGTTAATTTGTTATATACCCCCGTTGTATACAGTTCAAACCCTAAAATTTCCACCTCTGTAAAAAAGTGTACTGTTCTCCATTAGGCATCTACATTCCCATCATATCACAATGGTCTTCTAATGGACACAATGGGTACCTGTAACACACCTATCACTTACCTTGTCTTCAGCTTTTGGCCTTATGCAATAATCCATCTTTAAAATTTTCTCCTCTTTTAGCTCCTAGGACACGTGCTCTGGGTTCTCTCCAACTCTAACCTCATTCCAAGTTTGTCCATCCCTTAATCATAGTGATCCCTTAAAAGTTGGTCTTTAGCATCTTACCACAATGCACACACTCTCTCGCTTGTCTCTTTTATTTCCATATTAACAACATAGTGATAAGTCACAAATTTTGATCTCAATTCAGCCCAGATGTCTTCTCCTGAGGTATCTACCTATATAGTCCAACAGAAATCTCATTCTGAGTATTCTGCAGGAAACTTAATTAAACGGATCCCCCAAACAGTTAGCTTTTCTCTTTCCTTTCCCGATCGGCAGAGCTCCTCACTTCCTTCTCCATTCCCTACCCTGTAAACAGCATCACAGTCAGTTCAACTGCTCAGGCCCCCAGCCTGGGCTGTCACCGTCCACAGCCAGCTAGTCATTCTTGTATTAGTTCTGTCTCTTAAATAGTTTAAAGGAAGTTCCACTGTCTTTCATACTGCTACCACCACCCTAAAAAGTCCAATATGCTTTTTGAATGGATACCTGAGTGAATGAGTCGGACAGAAAGATAGTAAATCGAAAGCAATGATGGCACATAGTGCCCGATGTTAATAATCACTGGAGTAGGTTTTATATTTCTTCTGTTTTTCAAGTGTTTTTTTCAGAACTTGAGTGCTCTCCGTTCAGTGTCCGAAATGTCCTTACAAAACGGGCAGTAGCTGACCTTCTCCGGTAGCTGTTAGCCTTTCCTCCCCCGCCCTCCCTGCGCTTGCATCTCTTCGTCCTCGCTGCCGCTTCGCCCGGCCCTGCCGGCCCTCGCGCGCCTCTCCGCCCAGCGCCTCCCAGCACGCTGGCCAGCTCCCCGCACCGCGCGGCTCCGCCCCGCCCTGGCCGAGCCAGTCACGCGACCGTGGGCGGGAGCCGCGAAAGGGGCGGAGCGAGCCCGGGCTGCGCAGTGCGCATGCGCGGAGCCGGGTACGCGGCCGCCCCCCTATATCTGCGCCTGCGCGGGGTCGCTTGGGGGGCAGTGGGAAGGAGGAGACAAGATGGCGCTGCGGGCGATGCGGGGGATCGTGAACGGGGCCGCGCCCGAACTGCCTGTGCCCGCCGGCGGGCCTGCGCTGGGGTCTCGGGAGCAGGCGCTGGCCGTGGGCCGGAACTATCTCTCCCAGCCTCGCCTCAGTGAGTATCGGAGAGAGGGCGCGGGCGGCGGCTCCCCTCGCGCGCCGCCCTGAGCCGCGCCGTCTCGGGGGCCCGCGCGCCCCTGTTTCCGTGACGGGCGTCGAGGGTGGGAGACCGGCCGGAGCTGTTCCTGGGCCGGGCTGCCGCGCGCTTCCCGCGACCGAGCGGCAGTCCCGGCCACCGCCCCCGCTGGCCCCGTCTGCAGGTCGGGCCGAGGGACGCGCCCCCGTCCGCGCGGCGCTGGGCCTCGGGGCCCCGCTTCACGGCGAGGCGCCTGGGTCCGGGGAGGGGCGGCCCTGCGGGCTCGAGACCCGCCGGTCGGCGGCGCGAGAGCTGGGCTCCGGCTGCCCAGCGCCCGCGGCCCGTCTGTCGCCGCCCGGCTCGCCGCCTCGGCGGAGCGCGCGGCCGCCGTGGGGAGCCGGGCGGCGCTGGTGCGAGGCCCGTTTGGGCGCACCGTGCCCGCAGGTGATGGGGCGGTCTCTGCGCTGGTTGACTGCCGGGGTGCCTGTTGGTGGTGGCTGGTCGGTTAAGAAGAATTTCGGATGAAGGGTTTCTGTCTGGGGCGCTCAAGCCTGACTAATCCCTTCCCGATCTGTCGCTGGGTCATGTGACAGCACTGCAGTGTGGGGAAGAAGGAAAACACTTGCCTCCGTGGTTTGCTGAGATGTGCTTTTTACACTGGGAATTATCTGGATTAGAGAATGCCTGTTGGGGTTTACGTGAACTGAAGTGAGTGTTTCAGGAAATTGACAAATGTTCCATTCTCATAGATTTTGACAATAAATTTATACCTAACTATTACAGATTCTTCTTTATGAATTGCATTGGCGTGCTTTGCTTTGCTTTGGGGAGAACAGGTAGACATTAGTGGTGCCTCTGGGAAGAGCTCAGTAGTCCCTTTTCATGCAGTATTTCATTCAGTGTCGATTCAGTGTTAGCTGAAGCATTCGCATTGTTCCGAGAGTGCCCCGCGGTTAAGGTGGTCAGCCTGCCAGACGAGCATGCTTTCTTGCCGTTCTGTGTGCTTAGCCAGTGACTGAGGAACTTCCCCAGATGAGATGCCTCCTGACGAAATCATTGCAACGTGAGGCTTAAGACGGACGCTTTAGAGGTCAGGAATCCTTTGTCTCCCCTCAGTGCCTGGCACAGGGCTTGACGCCTATAGGCTGCCTTGCAATCGTTGTGTGACTTGCGTTTAAACCCCTTGTTCTGATGATTTGGTGGATAGATTCTTAATATAGTTGGAATCAGAGGAAGGGAGTTGGGGTGCTTGGCCGAGTTCCTCTTCTGTGTCTGGGTCATTCTAAAAAGCATAAATGATATACTTAGGCTAACAGCTAAGTGTATTTGAATATCATCTTTTTCCTACATTGCCACGTTCTTGATTCTAGACGACAGTTTAATTACTTCTAAATAAATGTGGATTAACCTTTTAATTTTTCTAAGTAAAGATTGATGATTCTGTCTTAGGTGATATGTTACAGTTATTTAATGTGTGCTTTTTGAATGAAGGACTGGAGTGATATTGGCAATTCCAGTGTACAAACTGGATCCTGTTTTAAAACAACTTCCAGATTATAAGGCTGTTAACAAGAAATGGAAAATGAGATATGCAGTTTTGAAATAATCTTGAGCACTTTAGTTGAATTTCTGAAGTCACAAGGAAAAAACACTTTTCTTTTAAACTTTGAACAAAGTTCAATAACGTACATGGAGCTTTTGGATGCTAAACATTTTGAAATAGATAATCTCCATTGTTCTTGAGACCCTAGATCGACTAACCTTACATTTCTTCCATCATAAAGCAGAGCTAGTCCCAGAGAAAAGTCAAATAAAGGAATCATCCACCTGCCTTTTTCTAGAACCTCTCCCTTAGTGCCCACTGCTCAGATGTGGGTCTCTACTGTTCTTGCACAAGAGAGGATGATTGCTCTGGTTTTTGTTTTGCTAATAAGGCAGAAGCCAAAGGACTAGATCTCTTATTGTGTAATGGCTGTCGAATTTTCTCTCTGAAAATTTCACAATCATTAAGTGGCAATAGTAGTGTTGAACAATCTCACATCCTGCTGGAGGAAGAGGATGCCATCTGACGAAATGTTCCTCTTAAAACCTTTGTAGATTTTGGTTTTAAAATGTTACTCCGTAAATATTTATTGCCTGCCTGATAGTTCAGAATCAGTGTGACTTTTTGGTTGTAAAGCGTGGTCAGCATATGTAATGTCAACGTGTACCTGCTGTGTTCTCAGAGTTCGGGATCATCACCTACAGGTGACCCAAGTTCTTGTTCGTTTGGACTCGTTCTTGTTCATCTGGAAATTTTGAAGAGATGAGTGGTCATTATTTTGGTAAATAGAAATGTTTATGTTGTTGGTGAACAGGTTTTGATTTTTTAGAAGCAGCTTGATATCTTTGGCAGCCTTACTCTAAACTGTCAACTCTGCTTGGGCTGTTAATGGTAATGGTGAAAAAGGCTGAATAAATACTGTTGAGAGATAAGAGGTAGTGTTTGATACCGTTTTCTCTGCTTGTTTTTGTTTTTTGGTGTTTTTTTGCAAATAGTTTTATTACCATGGAAAAGAGCTATAGTTTGTCTATAAACTGTCTTCTAGTACCTGTTTGTAGTCCAAGTGCTAGAAACTGTCATCTCCATATTTTTTAATTATACTGGAGACTAAATTCAGAAATATTATAAGGTCATAGAGTACCAACTTCAGAATTAGGGAAAAAACAAACAAACAAAACACCAGTTCTAATCCTGACTCTTCCATTTAGCAATGAATTTCTCAGAGCTTTAGTGTAATGTAGAGTGGGTGTGTTGGCCTTGCGTGAAGCTGAAATAAGGTGCTCTATCTGAAGATGCTCTGTAAAAGTGTGAAGCACTCTCCAAGTATAAAGTTTGGCAAAATTTTTTACTTAGTTTGGGTTGTAACATTTATCAGTTTAGTTTGTATATGTCAGTTTAATTTAAACAAGCATGTTGCTTAACCTCTGATTTGTATCTGAAGTGGTTTCTTCCTGCATTTCATGCTTTCCAGGGAGGGAAAACTGCTGAAGCATCTTCATGAGACTCTCCCTTCTTTGCTTAAACTCTCCCAATGGCTCCCCTCCATTGGAGAAAGATTGTTCTGCAGCGATGACAAAATGTGGACATAAGGGAAATATTATCTAGTGCAGTAAATAGTAAAAATAACATTTTTTTGTAGCTAAAGTTTCAGATCCTGAAATTATTTTGAGTGGTATAGCTATATAAGGCTTGCAGATAATTATGAGTGACCACAAAAAAACGACCACTTCAGTTTTACAGTTTGAGCTGCAGTACAAAGTTAGAACAAGTGACTTTGGAACCAGACTATGTAAGTTCAGATTCTTGGACAAGTTACTTAATTTATGAGAATCATTTTTCTCTTCTAAAACTTGGAATAATACAAGTTAACTCATAGATCTGTTATGGAGATTAAATTAGAATTCCTGACAGGTATTTATTAAATGTGTATTGGTGGTGTTAGTGTTAATCAATTAATTCGAATGGTTATTCGCTGGCTTTTTCAAAGGCTCTGTACATTGTTGCAAATGTAGAGCCTGCTTTTGGTGAAGTAGAATCTTGTCTTCTGTAGTTAGAAGTGAACTGGATTCACTCTTTCCAGGAAAAGCACTGACTAGTGTTTCTTTTCCTTGGTCATGCTTTTGCTCGTGACTGGCAAAACTTAATAATTTTGAATGACCTTGAATTTAAACATGAGATTCTGAACCATCATTGTTGTAGAGGTTAGAAGTTCAAAGGAGATGCCAATCTTGTAGAAAAAGTAGAGAATTTCATTACCTGAGGATTTTATTGATGTTGCCTTTTATTCAAAACTGAGTTACCTGTAAATCTCAAAACTAGATCCACTCCCCCCGCCAACCTACTCCCTCCTGCCATCTGCAACTGTTTAGGTAAAGGTTTTGAAAAGGTCTGTGTTTCTCTATTTTTAAAAACTGGGTTGTAAGAAAACATGTTTCCAATGTAGCTCACTTTGCATTTCCACATAGCAATTCTAGGAAGTCATTTAAAAACGGATTGTTTGGATTCTTTTTTTTTTTTTTAAATTTTTTCAAAGATTGGCACCTGAGCCAACATCTGTTGCCGGTGTTCTTCTTCTTCTTCTTCTTCTTCTCCCGAAAACCCCTCAGTACATAGTTGTATATTTTAGTTGTGACTCCCTCTGGTGATGCTATATGGGATGCTACCTCAACGTGGCCTGATGAGTGGTGCCTTGTCCGCGCCCATGATCCGAACTGGCAAAACCCCAGGCTGCTGAAGCGGAGCATGCAAACTTAACCGCTTGGCCAGGGGGCCAGCCCCTTGGACTCTTAATTTTAAAAATGAGAACAGTGAAATTTTTTAACGGTAGGACTTATTTTTAAGGGTATTAGATTATTTTAAAACAGTGGGGCCTCTGTTGAGATAATTACAATTGTAAATGTTTTCAAGCAAACGTTTGGTGTCAGGATTTAAGTGTCTCTTGAGTATGAAGGACGAGGGCTCCTGATAGTGCTTGGCTGCCCTGTCTCAGTGTTGCTGCCAGGACACTTGCTCCCTGGCTAAGAACCTGTGTTTCTAAGTTCTGAAGCCCCTTAGGTGGACAGACTGTTGATTAAATGGTTTCCTCATTCTTGGGAGTCTACATTAGTGCCAGAAAGCTCTGTTCAGGACCTAATAAATCAAGCAAGGGAAAAATTCCCAGTTGCATGATAGCTTCTTATAAATTATTTTAGGCCTTGTAGTCGGTTTTCTTCAAATATTTATTTCATTTGTTTTTTCAACTCTTCTGATTATGAAATTTAGTTAATTCTGACGTTAGAATTACTCTCCCAAGTGTTCTGTTTTCTACCTAATGACCATTGTACTTGACGTGTATATAGGTATGATATGGTTCAAGGATAGCTACCTCCTTTTCTAAAATGAGGGCTTTGGGTAGTACCTTACAGAGTGGCAATTTATTCCCAGGGTGTCATTTGTGGTGGAAATTGTAAACCTCTAAGCTGATGGAAACAGTTGACTTTTTTTTTTTTAAAGGAAACTTATCGTATTTGACCTCTGGCCTTTCATTCCACTGCCCCCGCCCCAAGCTCTTTTCCTGTAGTTTTTTGTTGCACCGTTTAACATGGCTTTTTACCTTAACAGACTACATTTTTTCAGATTTCCTTTGTGAGTTTTGTCATTCTGCTTGAAGTTGAGGATTCCCTGCCTTTCCCCCTCTACTTTGCTAAGTGCCCCCTCTTGTGTAGAACTTTTCCTTATCTTGTCGAGGGAGGAACTGCTCAGTTTGTCCTGCGGGCCCACGAGCCCTCTGCACACCTCTGTTAGAGCCTTACCTCCCCTTTCTCTGCATAAAACTGGGGACTCTTGAGGGGATTCTGTCCCTTTGTGCCTTCTTTGTTTTTGTATTCTGGGTCCTTAAGACAGTGTGACTGACTCAGTAAGGATTCAAAATGGGTTTGGTTGGTTGAGGGTGGATTATGAAAAGTTGTACAGGCACAGGCATATTTTATAAATTCAGTGAAAAATTTTGTAGCTGTTGGAGCACTCCGTATTATGATAGGCCTGATGAAGTAGAGAGGTTGTTGGGTAATATGGAGAGATCATTTAGGCTGTGTCCGATTTGACTAAAGCTGACTGTGTGTTTCTTTGCAGCATACAAGACAGTATCAGGAGTCAATGGTCCACTAGTGATCTTAGATCATGTTAAGGTAATACCACTGTGATTATTGTTTAACCATTTATGAAGTTAAAAACATGGCTTTAAGTCCTGTTTAGTACACTTTACATTTTTTCTTGTCATTTTTAAATCATTCCTTGGTCTGAATGTTTTAGATCAAAAGCCAGAAGACCTTATTCCGGAACTGGATCTACTGTGGAGCCTGTTTGTGGCCTAGAGTCCCTCATCTGCAAAAATTATTAAAAAACAAACAAAAAAGTCAATCCTACCTCACCGGTTTATTAGGAAAAAAGCCAATAATGTTTATGTGTGTTTTATAACCTGTAGGGTATTATACAGGTATATGCTGTCTTATGGCTTTTGTCACAGACTGCCGTGTGTTATAATTACTTGTTACAGTATTTTTCTTCTCTACTAAATTTAAGGTCTTTGAGTGAATAAATATTGTTACTTTTATCTTTGAGGCCTAACACTGGTATTCAAGTAATGAGTAAACAAGAACAGATTATCTCAACAGTGACTAAAACTCTAAAGCAAAGAGTGGTTTTTACTTATTCAGTTGGTTGTAAGGATCTTTAATTACATGTTGTTTTTTTAACCACACTTATACATAAGAATTATAAACACTATTAGTGTTATCTTAGAAACAGAGGTATAGAATATGACAGTGTCTGTAATTGAATACCCTGGGCTAAGCTTCCTACCTGAGCTCTATGAGCAAATATCTTCAGAGAATATAATTTATATATATGCTTTCTAGAACAGTAATTCTACGTTGCTTGTTGTTGGGGTGAATGAGGGGGAAAGGCACACAATTACTGGTTTGTTGAAAGAAGTAATGATGGAAGGCTGTTCAGAATGTGACCCTTCTGGAAACAGAAAGTGGATTGAAAAACATTTCTTCAAAGAAAGGGCATTGTCTCTTTAGCTTTATCAGTGAGCTACTATTTTTGTATATGATAAGGAACCTATACAAATTAATCTCAAGATTAAACATAGTAAGCTTACCTCCTTGCCATAGTTTCATACTAGTCTGCAGTTTGATTTAAAGCCTCAATATATAGCACTCAAGTTGTACAAGGGTTAGGCAGGTGCCAGTTAATGTTTGGTGAAAGAATGGAGCCTGCACTTTTACTTTTTTGAAGGAAATATAGGAAGCTTTATTTGTTTCTTTCTTATTTTTCTTCTATATTCTTTATTAGATTAAATTTTTGGCTCATATTTTTAAAGTATAAAGCTTTTATATTACTAAATATATAATTGAAAATACTTTAAAAATATTCATATTTCAACTGTGTTGAGTGCTGAGCTCAACACAGAAATACAGTGGTGAGCAATGGGCATGGCTCCTCCCCCAGTGGAACCGAGTGCGGTGGAGAAGCAAATGTAATATACATACATGTCTCATTGTAAGTGGCGTGAAGGATAAGTGCGTGCTGTAAGAGTCAGTGATGGAAGGGACTTTGAAAACATCTTTGAGGAAGTAATTGTAAGAGAGCTAGAAAAAGTTTCATTGAATGTTTGTTTGGACTATAGTTCCAGCTGAGGAAAACTGGTACATAAATTTTATGTAGTTGCAAGAATGGCTTACAGATTTAGAGTGATTTTCAGTTTTTGTTTTTAGTTTTTGGCTTTTGTTTTTAACTGCAAACATACACATAAATTCGAGGGACAGATAATCTTACACAAATTATGTCAGAATAGAAGATGATGGTGACTGCTCCCCAGCTCATTTTATGAGTTGTACGTCTTTGACCCAAACCAGACAAAGGGTAGTGCTAGAAAAGAAAGATATAGCTGTTCTCACTTATGAGCACAGATTTCAAAATTCTTAATAAAATACACTCATATATTGGATATTAGGAAAAATAACTATGTAAGAAATCAACAGAATTATGCCAAAGTAGAATTTATTCTAGTAACACAAAGATGATTTGATATTAGAAAATATATCAGTACAGTTCAGCTCATTCAAACTTGAAAGAGCTTATTCTCTTCTCATTAAATACAGAAAAAAATATCTGATAAAGTTACTCATTTCTTTAAAAAGCCTCTTAGAAATAAAGATAAAACAAACTTTTAACCTCTTAAAGGATGTCCGTCATTACCTACAGCAGACACCATACTTAAGGAGAGTCTCTAGAAACATTCTCATTTAATCAAGAACAAGATGAGGATGCCTGTTGTCACCACTACTCTCCATCTTTGTAGTTGGAACCTAACCAGTGCTGTGGGAATAAAGAGATTAGACAAGAAAAGTCTCAGCTGTCGTCATTTCTTGGTGGTATGATTAAGTGAAGAAAAAACCCAAATCATTCACCAGACAAACTGTTGGACACAATGGTGTGAAAACTGAGTTCCTGGATACAAGGATCAGTCTACAGAAATCAATAGTGTTCTATATGCCAGAAGTAACTAATTAGAATAATTGTAACTAGTTACAGAAAACTCTAACATGTTGTTGAAAGACATAAAAGAAAACTTAAAATAAGTGGAATTCCATGTTCATAAATGAAAAGACTCAGAATAGCAAAGATGCTTAATCTCTCCAGGTAACAAAATCAATTAGAGATAGAGTAATTAAGAGTAAAGATTTGGTGCAGGAATACGCAGATATATCAGTGGAGCAGAATTAAGAACCCTGAGACCAACTTCCCTCACCTCCTTAGAATTCAACTTGGTGAATGATGAAGGCTACATTACAAGTCAGTGGGGGACATTTTCTGCTACTCAGTATTGTTGGGGCATTTGGCTTCCTATATGAAAAAAGAATAAAAATGAGTAAAATAAAATTGCATACTATAAATGAATGCAGATGAATTGAAGACCCAAATATGAAAAACCTTTTAGAAGACAATATAGAAGACCATTTTTATGACCTCAGATTGGAAAGTTTTCCTTAAGAAGATGTAAAAGGCACAAATCAGAAAACAAGCCATTTTATTACATAAAGTTTTAAAACCTCTGTGTGATAAGATACCATAAACAAAATTAAAAGGCTGGGTCCAAATATTTGCAAAAGGATTAATATCCAGAATCTGTGAAACTCCTACAAACAAATAAGAAAAAGCAGAAGAGTTGAAAAGTAAGGAAAAGATATTAATACCAGTCATAGGGAATGAAGTCTGAATTGTTAGTAAACGTGAAAAGATGCTCAGTATTAGTAGAATCAGGAAAAAATGCAAATTGAAAAGGTGCTGTTTTTTATTTTATCAAGTGGCAAAAATTAAAATTTAATACAAGATTGGCAAAGATGTAGGGAAAAGACACTTTTGTATACTGCTAGGGAGATTGTAAGTTAATACAGTTCCTTTTCAGAGTAATTTGGCAGAAAATGGGCACAGCCTTTCACCACTAGCTTACCGAATACCTCAGGGAAATTGGGCATACTTTCATGAGGAGCCACATGTGTGAAAATTCATTGCAGCTGTTTGTAGGAGTGTAAATTTGGAAGAACCTTGAAGTCAATTGATAGAAGAGCAGCTGGATAAAATGTGGTGTCATTTGATTTTATTTTAACCACATCTATTCTGTTTTAAGATTAATTCTAAGATGCCCATTTATTCATATAATAGCATCTCCAAAATAAAGTGTCTTACAATCAGTTGTACATTGTAGTTTAATTGGCAGGTGTTTTCCTTCACACAAAATAGTGATGTTTCTTTCAATAGATTATGATAAAATAAGGTAAATATTGTCATGACAGGTCCAAAACAAAAAAAAAGTTTGTAGGATGATATATTTAGTATGTTGCCGTTTATGTAAATAAACCACTATGGTATATTTTTGGAAACATACATTTTAAAATATTAAAAGTGGATTAGAGGAATACGTATCTGGGAGAATTGGATTGCGGAGGGAACGTTAGCATTATTTTGTTATTTAGTTGTGTTTTGTCCTCCTTTGCCCAAAGCACACAGATGGTTAAATACCCAGCCCAGAAGCAAACATCAGTTCTGAGTAGCAGGAACATGGTTATTTGTAAGTTTTGTGCCTTTGTATAATCTCAAAACTTTAAAACATGTGCACAGAGGGGAAAAAATTTAATTGCTGTATGTTCGTGGATTTAAGACCCTTGTCTCTGTCCCTTCTGCTATGTTTGCCAGTATATGTGCCAGTGATGAGTGTTTTAAGGACTTAAACTCTCTGGGGATATTATAAACTCTTGGTATATGCCTGTGTGTGTTGGAAAGTTGGGAGACTGTACATGCATACATGCTGTGATAAACAGTATTTTGGAGAGCTTTTAAAATGTTGGTTGCGATCCTTTATTTTTTCCTATTTAGTTTCCCAGATATGCTGAGATTGTCCACTTGACATTACCTGATGGCACGAAGAGAAGTGGGCAAGTTCTAGAAGTTAGTGGTTCCAAAGCAGTGGTTCAGGTAAGTATCACTTTCAAAACCTGGGCTGTTGAACTCTTCCCTAATCACAAAAACAGGGAACCCCATTTGTGTTTTCTAGTGATCATTGAATAAGTATATCTTTAGAGATTGGTTACTGGCTGTGGGGGGGAAATTATTTTTGCATGTTTTCTTGCCAAATATCAGCCACCTATATCCATTCTCACTCACTAGACTGGTAAAGTGACTTTTTTTAAATGGATAAAATGAAGCAGATAAGGAGAGATGAAAAGCAGGGATTCAGTTTATGGGATGAAACCAAAACAAGATCTGAGTGTGTTTCTTTATATTGTCTCCTGTGATTCCTGATTTTTGATGTTACTGATTATGAGAAATGCCAGTTTCCTCAAATAACAGTTCCTATAAAAAGTCATCTTGAGCAGAGGTCAGCAAAATTTCTGTAAAGGGCCAGATAGTGTATTTTTAGGCTTTGTGCGGTCACCTCAGGTCTCTGATGCGCATTCTTATGCTTCCTTTATTTTCCTTTTTTTTTTTTTTTAAACAACACTTTAAAAATGTAAAAAACATTCTTAGCTTGCTTGATGGATCTGGCCTGCAGGCGTGACCGTTGGTCAAGAAGTGGACAGTTTGTTCATCCTGTGAAAACTTCTTTGTTCTTGATATTAAAAATAGTATACTTTTGGGGCTGGCCCCGTGGCCGAGTGGTTAAGTTCGCGCGCTCTGCTGCAGGCGGCCCAGTGTTTCATTAGTTCGAATCCTGGGCGCGGACATGGCACTGCTCATCAGACCACGCTGAGGCAGCGTCCCACATGCCACAACTAGAGGAACCCACAACGAGGAATACACAACTATGTACCGGGGGGCTTTGGGGAGAAAAAGGAAAAAATAAAATCTTTAAAAAAAAAAATAGTATACTTTTATGTATTTTACTTTATAAGGGTTGTTTAACAGACAAATAGAACTTAAGTGCTTCAGATCTAAATTTCTTTTATCCTTCTGATTACGTCTCTTTCTTGATAGGTGTTTGAAGGGACTTCAGGTATAGATGCCAAGAAAACATCCTGTGAGTTTACTGGGGATATTCTCCGAACGCCAGTGTCCGAGGACATGCTTGGTAACGAATAGTTTTATTCATTCTGGGCAGAGATCTGTTTCCTTTTCAACATATTTCCATAAAATCTCTTTGAAAATTATGACTATTTGGGTCATTGTCTACTCTCTACTACTTGTTACTGTTTACAGGTCGAGTATTCAATGGATCAGGAAAACCCATTGACAGAGGTCCTGTGGTACTGGCTGAAGACTTCCTTGACATCATGGGTAGGGGCAGGAAATGGATTTCCGTGTTTTAGGGAAAATAGCCTCTATCTATCTATCTTATACCTTTGCTAGATAGTGATTTTTATGGTACTTTAAGTTGATAACCAACATGCTCCATGTTTAATTAATTATTTTATTAATAAATTTATATTTCCTAGAGATCATCTTAAAATGTTAAATAAAATATCTTAAGATATTGTAAAATATCACAGGGTACATCTGAAATGTAAATACCAAAAGCATGGCTTTGAACTTAAGATTTCTTTCTTATTTGCTGTACCTTTATTTCACTTTAGGAACTTGCGTTCTGCTACCATATATTTTGTGAGTCTACAAAAGACTACTGAGAAAATATTTAAACACTTTCAGATTTCAAAACGAATTTTTAAAGAGTAGAAAGAAATGTTTTAAATGGTTCTAGTCTTTTTTTTTAACATACGTATTTTTGTTTCCCTTTTTTTGGTGAGGAAGGTTGGCCCTGAGCTAACATCTGTCACCAATCTTCCTCTTTTTGCTTGAGGAAAATTGTCACTGAGCTAACATCTGTGCCAGTCTTCCTCTATTTTGTATGTGGGATGCCGCCACAGCATGGCTTAATGAGTGGTGTGTAGGTTTGCACCTGGGATCCGAACCTGTGAATCCCGGGCCGCCCAAGTAGAGCACGCGAACTTAACTGCTGTGCCACTAGGCCAGCCCCAGAAATGGTTCTAGTCTTAATGTAGAGGTGTATTAAAATTTTCCCTTTTGGAAATGCATTAGGCCAGCCAATCAATCCTCAATGTCGAATCTACCCAGAGGAGATGATTCAGACCGGCATTTCGGCCATAGATGGCATGAACAGTATTGCTAGGGGGCAGAAAATTCCTATCTTCTCTGCTGCTGGCTTACCACACAACGAGGTGAGAAATGGGATCTTTTAGGTATGAAATTTAATAAGGAAGAATTTCCAAATGCTTCACTGTTATTGAGAAACCAAATACAGGGTTTTCGACATAAATGTAATCCAATTACATTGATTCTTTATCCATGCATGATATCTGTCTTCTTGCTTTCTCTTACAAATCTTTACAGAAAGTACAAAGTAGTTTTTTTGGGTAAAGTCCCTTAAAACATCCCAGTTTCATTTATAATTACAATTCCAAAAAGTTTAGGATAAAGGACATTTTATTATAGAAATGTTATTTTAGATTTCGCCTCACTTCTTTTGTCCTCCTCATCAGATAGCAGCTCAAATCTGTCGCCAGGCTGGTTTGGTAAAGAAATCCAAAGATGTAGTGGACTACAGTGAAGAAAATTTTGCAATTGTCTTTGCTGCTATGGGTGTAAGTATAGGTTTTTCTGTTTTAGTATGAAATATAAAATTAATTGCCTATGTTAGTAGAACAGTGTAGAAAACTATACATATATCATTGAATTTATCTCTAGGTAGAGAAGTTGCCACTTAGCATTTTGGGCAAACTAGGGATTAAAATTTAGCATTTGATTGTGAATTGTAAGAATAATACCCTTTGTGCCCAAAGCTAGCTGCTTACTCTGTTGGCTTTTGTGAAAAGGTTTAAAGAAGGAACAGTGCAGTTCTCTAGCTTGGCCTTCATCTGAAATAAATATTGAGAATTTTTCTTCTCCTAGCACTGATGAAGTCATTGCTATTTAGGTAAATATGGAAACTGCCCGGTTCTTCAAATCTGACTTTGAAGAAAATGGCTCCATGGACAATGTCTGCCTCTTTTTGAACTTGGCTAATGACCCAACGTAAGTAAATAGAGCTATTTCTGGTCAAAAATGTCACCTAAGACTAGGGAGGTGTAAAATGTTATAATGAAAGCAACATGGGCCTAAGAGTGAGATAACTGTATTGAAATTGCAGCTCTGCTTCTTGCTAGTTATTTGGCTTTGGGCAAATCACTTAGGCTCTGGAGCTCGTTTTCCTCTTTCATAAAATGTGACAAATATATTTGTCTCACAGGGTTGTTGTGCATATTAAATGCGGTAATACATACAAATTACCTAGCACAGAGTCCATGCTCAATGAATGATATTTTCCTCTTACCTGAGAAATCTGGCCTCTGTATCTTCCCTCCTCCCCTGTCTCTCCCAGTTTTGAGAACTATATAGTTCTGAGTAATTATGGGGCATTTATAAAATAGTCAATTTAACTTGTAGCACTAAGGAATTCTTATTATGTCAGTCCATAAAATAACCCTACCTTACTTAAGAACTTTAAAGTAATAATTGCTTTACCTTCAGTTAATTTAAAACTTTAAAAAGGAGGACTGTACTGTTATTTGCAGAGCATTTTGTTTTGTTTTTGGCCTTTTTGCTTGAGTGACTTAGGACTCGATGTTCCCTTGCAGTATTGAGCGGATTATCACTCCTCGCTTGGCTCTGACCACAGCCGAGTTTCTGGCCTATCAGTGTGAGAAACATGTGCTGGTCATCCTAACAGACATGAGCTCTTATGCGGAAGCGCTTCGAGAGGTAATTGTTTTCTCAATTAAAATGCATTAATTTTGGGGTTATCTTGTCCCTTTGCAAGTCTTTCCTTTTCTTTAATCATGTTTTTTAAACTTCATTGCTCATATATTAGAAGAATACCTTAATTAATCAGAAAGGAAAATACAACTTCTTTTCTGTTTGTCAACTTCGTTGAAATGATTATAGAGGATGAGATTTAAATTATTAGCCTAGTTATCATACTGTCACTGTCACCATAGATTAAGACTTCATTCTAAAAGAGAGTAAATGATGATGCAAGTCATCTATTCATTTACTCTCCCAGAAAGTTCTGTCTCTGTCCAGACTGTCAATTATAACACTTTTCAGAATTTAATTTAGTGATGTTAGTATTTAAATAAATACAAGACCATACTCTGGCAGTACCCTCTTTAGAACTTTTTCCTTCAGAAAACTCTGTTTATTTAGGAACAGTATTAAGATTCCAGCAGTAATCACCCAGCAGAAGTTTGGGGGGGGTGTTCTAATGCAAGTTACTGAAATGTTGAGTGAGTTACCATTATGTTAAGCATGTAAAAAATGGAAAAGACTTGTGAAGAAACTTGCAGTAGAAATATCTAGCTTCTTAAAGTTCCCTGAGACCCATTGCCATCTCTCTGCTGCAGTGCTTTTTCAGTGAAGGACTCCCCCACTCCATCTATCATGGCCCAATACTTTTCTAAAATACAATAAAAATGAGCTAATAGAAAAGTGAAATTTTTAAAAAAGATTAACAATTTACAAGCCAAGATTTTTTTCTTATTAGATTCAAGAGACATAAAATTCTGCCAAATTGCCATTAAAGTTTTCTAAATGCTCATCTTGCTTTCTGTCACCTCGTTGCCATTGGTGAAGCCGGTGTGTAGCCCATGCTTTGGGGGAGCCCTGCTGTGCGTACTCTTTTGGAGGGGCCAGAGTAGCACTTGAAAGTTGGGCTCTTGGTAGCTGTATGTGAATATGTACTCCTGTGTTCTAGTGTACATGGCTCCAAGAGAAAGACCATTATTACTATTGGTTTTTTCTCCTCCTTCTCCCCAAAGTCCCTCAATACATAGTTGTGTACTCCAGTTGTAGGTCCCTCTGGTTGTGCTGTGTGGGACGCTGACTCAGCATGGCCTGAGGAGTGGTGCCATGTCCGTGCCGAAGATCCACACCAGCGAAACCCTGGGCCCCTGAAGCAGAGCACACAAACTTAACCACTCAGACACGGGGCCAACCCCTATTACTATTCTTATGTTGTGCAGTGAATGGATTCCTGCCTCTGTGATCTTGGCAAATTATTTATCTGACCCTTGACTCCAGCTATAAATCAGGGTTAACCACATCACCTTCCTCATAGGGTTGTTGTCATGATTGAATTAAATAATGTGTGTAAAGTGCATCAGTGATTCCTGGTATATATTTCCTTCTCTTTTGACCTTTTCAGGATTAGCTTACATAAATATGGTAAAATCCATAGCTTGAAATGAATCTTGTGAACTAAGAATGTTCTTAGTTTTAAAATTAACTTCCTTTGATTTTTAAAATTGCCAGCAGATTTTCTTCTAGCAAGCTATTTCAAGATTTGCATTACGGCAGTATGATTTTAGCAAAAAACTTCTGGTCCCAGATTGTCAACCTTTTTTGTTGCAGAATAATTTGAACTTGTGTTGCTAGATTTTTCTAAATCATCTCTTAGAGACAATATTTAAAATGAATCATCTTCTGGTATGTGATAGTCTCCTCCTTGACTTATTGTCAGGTTTCAGCGGCCCGGGAAGAAGTTCCTGGTCGACGAGGTTTCCCAGGTTACATGTACACAGATTTATCCACAATATATGAACGGGCTGGTCGCGTGGAAGGCAGAAATGGCTCTATTACTCAGATCCCTATTCTCACCATGCCTAACGATGGTAAGTCTCTGGTCTTTAGATTATAGCAGACCTAATCATTCTAAGAGAGAAGACCATCTACCTTTTTGCGTTGAAATTTTTTTGAGAGTTTATCCTCCAAGAGTTTACCTTAACTAGTTATTTATGCCTAAATAAAGTTTTTCATTGAAAACTACCCATAATTATCATTATCCTTTTGTGGAAGGAAAAAACAATTTTCTTTGTAATTTAAATTTTTAATTTTCATTTGTTAGACACTGTTGGGTACCTACTGTTTGCAGGACACTGGTCTAGATATAAGGAATTTAAAAAAGATTTATTGGGTTACTCCACCTAGTTGGATGTTTTTTATGTGTGTGCGCCAATAATATTAGGGTAGCTTGTGTGCCAGATGAAGAGCACAAATACTAAGTACCACAGGGCGTTAGAGGCAAAAGGCTCACCAGAGGCTGGTTAAAGGTCCGTTTCTTCTGCTGTGTGTGTGAAAGCATGCAGTGCAGTGCCTGAGCGCATGCTCGGGCCTGCTGGGTGAGACTCGTGGCGCTCCTCTTATATTACCGCCTGCTTGTCCTATCGCAGTTTTCAGAAAGCTCTTTACAGGGTGTTTTCAGAACAGTAGCAACTCATACAGTCGAGCACTGCTCCCAGTGCTTTGTAAATACTGACTCGTTCCAACCTCATAGCAGCTTCGAGGGAGAGGCTCTAATCGGAGGCACAGGGAGTCCCAGTCGTCTGTCAGTCAAGGGTAGGACGTCATAGCTTTAGAACTGGCAGTCTGAATTCATAATTCACACTAACTGGTACCCTCTACTGCCTCTGACATGAAAATGATTTGTTCCAAGGAAGTAGCTGCAAAATTACTTTATGTAATTTGACACACTTAAAAATGTCTTGCTTTGTGTGATCTTTTTGGCGCTGACTGCATGATGTCTCTCTACATGTCTAGCATCTCTGTTTTCCATGTTGACATGTTGCATATCCATCTGAGATAGCTTATGAACTAAAAATGTGCTCTCGGTATACATCACATTGGCAAATCTCTGCAAGAGAACTTTGTGTTTAAAACAGGATTTTATTTCTATTTTGGTAAGAGAAATAGTACTTTTTATGAATGCCGCTAAATTTATGTCACGTGCTAACATATATCTGACTGCTGCAGCCTAGTAAGTTCAACTGTCCTATATGGTAATCTAGCCACGTTTGGCTGTTTGAATTCTAAAGTTAATTAAAATTAGGTAAAACTTGAGATGAAGCTTTTCAGTTACCTTAACCACACTTTACATGCTCAGTAGCTACATTTGGCTAATGGCTACATATTGGACAGCACAGTTACAGAACTTCTCGTCATCACAGAAAAATTATTTTATATAGCAGTGTTTTAGGTAATACTGTAAGTGATGCAGATGGACTTCCTGTGGGTTTGTTATATGAGATGGACACTTTAACTAACATCGGATGTCTTTCTCTGGCAGATATCACTCACCCCATCCCTGACTTGACTGGGTATATTACAGAAGGGCAGATCTATGTGGACAGACAGCTACACAACAGACAGGTATTTGACATTTGAGCAGTGCTGTAAAGCTTACAAATCTACTCTTCAGTTTGTGACTTTCACTTTGCCCTTAGGAATTATTTTGTTTAGAAAATATCAACTTGAATCTTTTTCTTTTTGAGGAAGATTAGCCCTGAGCTAACTACTGCCAATCCTCCTGTTTTTGCTGAGGAAGACTGGCCGTGAGCTAACATACATGCCCATCTTCCTCTACTTTATATGTGGGACGCCTACCACAGCATAGCTTTTGCCAAGTGGTGCCAAGTCCGCACCTGGGATCCGAACCAGCGAACCCTGGGCCGCCAAGAAGCAGAACATGCGCACTTAACCAGTGGCCAGGCCGGCCCCTTGAATCATTTTTAATGTGGCTATAAAATTGTCATTTCGGGATACTAAAATCCTGGTGTGGATAAGGTGCCAGAATTAAGAATAAATTTCCACTTTCTTTATTGTGCCTAAAATGGAGTCAGTTCTCTCAAAGAACTTTTTTAGGTATTCTGTTCCATTAATGGTATAAGCTACTAATGTCATTATTAATACAGAAACTTTTTTTTCTGTTTTATTTTTCATTGAGGCATAATTGACGTAACATTATATTAGTTTCAGGTATAGAACATAATGATTTGGTATTTGTATATAAGGTGAAATGATCACCACAGTGAGTCCAGTTAACATTCATCACCATACGTAGTTCCAAATTTGTTTTTCTTGTGCTGAGAGCTTTCAAGATCCGCTTTCCTAGCTACTTTCAATACGCAATACAGTATGCATTATTAACTGTGGTCACCATGCTGTACCTCATGTCCTTGGAACTTATCTTATAACTGGAAGTTTGTACCTTTGACTCCCTTCACCCATTTTGCCCACCTCTACCCCCCACCCTGTTCTTTATATCTGTGAGCTCAACTTTTTTTGGTTTTTGTTTTTTTAGATTTCACTTAACAAGTAAGATCATATGGTGTTTATCTTTTTCTGTCTGACTTCCTTCACTTAGCATAATGCTCCCAAGGTCCATCCATGTTTTTGCAAATGGCGAGATTTCATTCTTTTTTATGGATGAATAATCAAAAACAGATTTTTGATGGTTCTGTAATAGATGCCTGCTTCTAAAATTAGCTTTCAGGTGGAATTGTTATTAATCTTTTTATTTTGTATGTGATTTTATGAGTCAGAGTTCAGAAGACGATTTAGATTTGATAGTGTAGGCAGATGTTGAAAATTCAGTTTTTCAATATAATCTTGTACTGTTTTTGGAGATTGTACTTTTTGGAATTGATTTTCAAAAAATATGCCATAAAGTGTTTCTTGCTTCCTTTTCTTACCAAGAAAAGATAGTAGAACTCCTCTACGAAACCACTGCGGCCGTTTTATGTATTTAAGGGACAATGAGTTTTAGAATGCTTCTTTACTACAAGGAAAGCTCTGTACTTAGTTTTATACTTAAACACATTAATTTTGTACGTAAATGTAATATTTTTTATCCTCCCATTCTACCCAAGATTTACCCACCTATTAATGTGCTGCCCTCGTTATCCCGGTTGATGAAGTCTGCTATTGGAGAAGGTATGACCAGGAAGGATCATGCCGATGTGTCTAACCAGCTGGTACGTAGCTCTGAAAGGTGGTGGGTAAAGAGACAAATACCTTTCTTAGTCCATTCTTTCTGCTGCTCTTGTCTTTTCTCCTGTATTGCTTTTCTTCTCCCCTATCCCAGTAGGATTTTAGTATAGGCTTCATGTTTAGTATAAACATTCATTAGAACCAAGCAGTCTTTTTTAATAAGGATAGATGCTGATGACCAAGATTAAAAATCATTCTTGAAACCCATGTCTAGTGCTATACAAAGTAATCTTTAAATAAAAAACTAAGCCATAAGGTCATTTTAAGTTTTTATTAGTAAGCTTAATAATAATTATATTCCTGAAAAGATATGCTTATTTCTTGCTTAGCATATTAAGCAACACCAGAACACTGTAAGGGATACAGCTTTATGTATTTTATGAAATCCTTGGTTTCTATAGTCATATGAGGTTGTACACCAAGCACAAATAAAGAAAACTACTTTTGACCTTAAAGTAGAAATGGGAAATTTACTGATATCCCAAATACTTTTCTTGAGTAGAACTTCACACATGAACTGTATTTATGTGGACTGTGTTTGTAAATCATGTGAAATTCCTTCTGTGGTCTCTTATGAAGATAGCTACAGCAGTACATTTACGTAGCCCTGATGACTGTTAACATTTATGAACTCTCATTTCTGTTCATGTAAAACCTTTTTCTCTTTAGTATGCATGCTATGCTATTGGTAAGGATGTACAAGCCATGAAAGCCGTAGTTGGAGAAGAAGCCCTTACCTCTGATGATCTTCTTTACTTGGAGTTTCTGCAGAAGTTTGAGAGGAACTTTATTGCTCAGGGTAAGATGACTGTTTTCTTAGAAACATAAACAGCCTTATGTAGCGTTGAAGACTTCTCTCCAGTCTGAGTGAATTTGCATTGGTCCCTGATTTTCCTTGTGATTAGAGAAGAAGTTCTTCCATCCGCCTGAGGTGTCTTTGCACTGAGCCCTCTCCTTCCTTCCCTTCTGCATTCAACTCCACAATCCAGTTATTTAGCTCCCATCTTATTTTTCCCTTCCTTACACCTGGGCTTCTGCTCTCCCACCTCCGTTGCCACTTCTCCTTCCTCCTCACCTTTCTGTAAGGATCTCCTCTGGTGTTGGGGGTTTTGGACTTACTCATCTGTTTCCATCTCCTTTTCTGGTTTCTTATCTTCCTACTTCTTAATTGTTTGTGTTCCCAAAGGCTTAGTTACTTTTTCTTTCTGTACTTTTTCCCCCTGGCTTTGCCTTTTCCCCATGCTCTTGAGTAAATCCCTGTGTGTGATCCCTACCCTCTTTCTGAAGCTCTAATCCTACACCTCCGGCTGGGTTACCTTTGTTTATGCCACCAACCCGTCAGCCTGAGCCTGGTCAGAAAAAGAGTTTTTTCCCAACTGATCACCTGCCCAGCAATTCCCTTTTCAGTTCCTGGCTGCCTCTGACGTGAGCATGTCCTAGTTAGCCCAAGCTCAGCGATGGAGCATAATTCTTAACCTTCTTTCCACAGTGATCAAATATTTGCTAATTTGTAGTGTTCCCTTTTGAAATATCTTATCCTCTTCTGTTTTCATTCCCATTACAGTCCCTTAGGCCAGTGTTTCTCAAATTTTAGTATGCTCTTTTAATGAACTGGGGATCTTGTTAAAATGCAGATTCTGATTCACTAGATCTGGGTGGGGCCAGAGATTCCCTATTTCAACAAGTTCCTGGGTGATGTTGAAGCTACTGATCTCTGACCGTTCTTTGAGTCTTAAGACCCAGTTCAGACCTTTATCCTGTCAGCCCTGGCTGTTAATGCCAGCTTTTTCACCAGTGTCCCTGACTGCCTTTGTACCATTGCAAGAGTCAACTTAGAACTCATTTTATTGATTGTCCCTCTGCTAAAAGTCTGTATTGGTTTTCATCACATAGCATATGTAGGGTTTTCAAACTGTTTTGCTTGGTCTCTCCCTGTAATGCTCTGTTCTTGACTTTGGTGATACTTAGAACAGATGTGTTTATTTTGGAATAATGCATCAAGCTATACACATAGGATTTTGTATACTTTTCTATGCATGTGATAGATTTTTTATTAACATTAAAATCCCTAAAATATATATGATTGTTGGGGTGTTGTTTTTTTGTTTTATGCAGAACCTAAATACCTTAAAAAGATAGAAAGGAAGTTCTGGTAGAGAAAAGAATCCAGAACTCCAATACACTGATTCCTTAGTTAAGAAATGAGATTTATTTGCAGGGTAAGGATGATTCTGTTATTAAAAATAATCAAAACAACAACTTTGAAAGCTGCTGGCCTATTCGGGTGCTCAGTTGGCATTTAAGGCTTCCTGCGTGTCTCTGTGAGCCTTCCTCTGCTTTTCTCACTACTCTCTGGACAAAACCCTGGGTCTGGGTTTCCACTGCTCAAGGTATTTAGATCCTACCCAGTTGTCAGAAAAGCTACACACATGTGCGCACGCACACACATATACACATACAGACTGACACCATCCCTAGCCTCCAGGCCTCTCCGTTTTCTCTGATGCCTTGTCTGTACCCTCCACCTTCAGTTGCATCCGGTCTTGGAGACCTAACTCCTTTGTCTCTTGTCTTTTGTATATTTCATGCTCACGGTGCTAGTCATATACAGAATAAATCCTGAATAACACTGGTAAGTTGGAAGAAGTTTGCCTTTATTCATTCATTCTCAATTTTTTGTAAGGTCCTTACGAAAACCGCACTGTCTATGAGACTTTGGACATTGGCTGGCAACTGCTCCGAATCTTCCCCAAAGAAATGCTGAAGAGAATCCCTCAGAGCACCCTGAGCGAGTTTTACCCTCGAGACTCTGCAAAACATTAGCTGCTGCTTCATCGCTGGCTCGATCCTGTTGTGAAGTACTGGTCCTATTTTCTGTATTCCTTCTGCACTCCCTCATCCCCACCTTTTGTGTTAGTGTTTACTGTGTTACCCTGTAATTAAAAACAACAGGTAACATATTTTGCCGGTGTTGCAATGTTTTAAACTGCTAACAGACTTTAAAATATCCCATTGAGAAAATCTGGATCTTCAGTGCTTTGTTTAAAGTAGCTTCTGGGGCGGAGTTGAAGTCTTACTGATGCGTGGATTTGTACACACTGCTGTAGTCACTTGTCTAATCATGTCCTATTATTTGGGTCTCCTAGATCTTCCTTCTGCACTTCCTCAAGAGTGTCACTATCTGAAGTTACAGTGCTTTGATCTCCAGATTAGGGGAGGGACCAGGTCTGAAGAAGCTTCGTCTAGGAAGAGCCCAGAGGCGCTTTGATGAGCATTTGGGTTTGGATTGTGGTGTGCCCCCAAGTCTGTGCTCTGCTCTAAGCAGATGCTTTTTACTGTCCACCTGCTCTGTCCTACTTAATGACTAGATTAGAAAAGGAGTTTCCTTTTCCTCTTTAGTGCGTATGAGTTGGGGTGCCTGTGTCTTACTCTTCTCCCTCCCTCTGAGTAACAGAATCATGCAGCTTTTGCACAGCTGGCATTGATCTGATAGTAGCAAGATGCTATGTCTTGATGATCCTTACTGGGTTTCCATGCAGAAGAATCATAATTAAAATAACTAATTGAATTGTTGCTTAGAAAGAGTTAGGGTATATTAAAAAAGGAAGAAAGAAAAACCTCTATGTGTTCAACATTCGGACATGCTAACAGTGGTTTAAGTTTCTAAAGTGCTTACCAGATGCTGAAGGGGAGGAGAAAGCTCTTCTGTGTATGAATATTTTAAGCCCTGTTAGAGAGCAGCCTTTGAAAACTCCCCTATCTGGTCCTGCTTTCTGACCTATGTCTGCCTTTTCAGGGTAATCTTGTGGCTCAAGTGATAGCATTTAAAAGCTTTAGCCTTTTAATCCTGCTTCTTCCAGTTGTGAGCCCTGAGCTGCTTCAGTGCACTTCTGCCATGTCTACTGTTTGGTCTCTTTGTGCTCTTCATTACTTGGGTGCAATAGCAACTTCTCTACTCTGTGCATTCCATCTTTCAAATTATGTAAAGTTCTTCATTTTTTTCTCTGAGGGTGTAGGGGTGGGGGAGTCAGCATGATTACATTTTAATGTAGAAAATGTGACATCTGGATATAAAATGAAAATAAATATTAAATTAAATGGAATTTACCTAAAGTGACTTTTTATCTTCTAATCAGAAAAGCAATAACAACGAGCAAATATATGACATAATAATGCACCTCTTTGATTCACAGTTTTGAACATTGTAACCAGCATTGTGAGCCAACCCTCGTGTTAAAGGGACGGGGCCCATGTTTTGTACCCTCTGTCTGTCAGGCTGTCCTCTCGCGCTCTTTTCAAGACGCCACTCTAGCACACTGCACTTTCACCCAGGGTTGAGAGTTGCTACAGGTGTTCTATAGCCGCCTTTGTTTCAGATGTTTTCAGGACCTCTGGAACCTATCTGCTGTGAATGAAAGAGGCTGATAAATAGAAAATGAGATACGTATTGAAGCAAGCCAAAACTCGCTTCAAATAAAATCTTAACTAGACATCCAGTCTATAAACAAAACATGCTGATTAAAGCAAAAGGGTGTGGTGTCATGGAGGCCTTCCATTTCTCTCCCCTCTTCAATTCGAGGAGCTTCTACAAGATGCGGAGGAAGAGACTCAGTCATGGCAGGGACTGGGTAGACCCGTGTTCTAATTCTGGTGCTGCCACTCACTGGATCGCCTTGCTTAGACATTTAAATGTCTGAGTCGGTGTGCTTATGTTCCTTTAGGGTTGTCGTGAGGACTAGAGCTCTTTTGTGTCAACCCTAGAATGGCCTGGTCTGTGGTAGGCACTCAGAGTAGGCTGCTTTTACTAACAAGTCTTTATGAAGGCACATTTGACTTGTTACTTTTTCATAATACTTAGGATGAGTTGGTTAAGTAGCACTCTTATTATTTGGTTACTTACTTTTTCTTAGCGCACCTTTTATCCTTGTGATAAGACCTAATTAACAGACTGGTTAAAATGATGGGCTTTTTTTTTTTCTGCTTTTTCTCCCCAAACTCCCCCAGTACATAGTTGTATATTTTAGTTATTGTGGGTCCTTCTAGTTGTGCTATGTGGGACACTGCCTCAGCGTGGCCTGATGAGTGGTGTCATGTCCTCGCCCAGGATTCGAACCAACGAAACACTAGGCCGCCTGCAGCGGAGCGCGCGAACTTAACCACTCGGCAACGCGGCCATCCCCTGCAGCTGCTTTTTAAGGGAAAAGACAAGCCTCTCCTGTGGCTCCCCTTGAAGCTGAAGGCCCTTATGAACAAGGTCTGGGATCGGCCGGGCTTCTTTTAAGAGCCCAAGGGTCTCCAGCCTAGAATAGAACATACGGCCATTTGCTGTGATGAGCAGCTGTAAGTAGTGCACATACGACAGACCCCTTTTCTCTAAACAATTTCATCTCCAAACTCCAGAGCTTTTTATAAATTTAGTAAACTTGTGACTTGTTGAAGGTCACATAAGGAATGGCAGAACATGAGCTAAAACATGGCCCTTTAAACCTAGTCTAGTGCTCTTTCCAGAGCAATGTGTTCACATCCAAGGGCTCCCCACAAACTGAAACAGGCGTCCACAAATTCCAACCACTCTCTGGAAATCAGGATTAGATATTTTGGCTAAAGTTCCAGTGTTTTATGGGACATAATGGTGGTGTGAATGTAAACAAAAGGCCATGATGCGCTAGGGTCAAGAACTTCACAGCTCACGCGAAAAAGTTAAGCTTTGTGAGGAGGTAAGATAGGGTTGTGTGTAGACAGTAGCCTCAAAATGCATCTTGCTTCCCTTCTGACCAGTTGCCTTCTTCATTCCCACCAGAGGGTAGCCACTCTTGGGCACCACGCCCTGGCTGAACACCGAGCTCCAGAAATGGGGGTGCATGTCAGCTGCAGCAGCAGGGCCATCAGTGTTCACTGAGTTGGAAGGTGTGTTTTTACACATTAGCCAGGGGGCCATAATGGGACATGCTCTAATAAAAATAAATCAAAACAAATCAAAATTGATGCAGTGAACCCTGGACTGTGGAATCAGAGATCTGGGTCACAAGGATCACAGAGGCTCTTTGGTCCAGCTTTCTCCTGATCGCTGAAGCCCCTTTTAAGCATCTGACACGGTGAGATCCAGCTTCTCGTGAATGTGGAACTGTCTCAGGAGGCAGTCCACTCCAGGGATGGACCTCTCTGGTGACGGGAATGTGCTTCCTAAATCAAGATAAAACTTGCCTTTCCATAACGTCACATGGTGGTGTCCTTGGCCTGTCCCCCGGGGCCCTTCCCTGTGATATATTTCTACTGCTTTGAAGAAGATAGTTGCCACTTCTAAGTGTTCTTTAGTCTAATTTCTGGTTCCCTCAACCATCCCTCACTTTGTATGTGATAGAGTTATTTACCTCTTCAATAACTGAATAGGATTAGGACTCAGATCTAACTTTCGAGAACAGGGATCTTTGCACTTCTGTTCTTAGCTTTATCCACAGTAGAAGAAGGTCTCCAAAAGGTAGAGGCTCAGCCCATGACAATCAAGTTCTCCCAAGCGAGGAGCTGGAAATGAAGTAACGGAAGCACTGAACGTGGTCTTTGGGGCCAACTCTCACTGAGGCCAGGCCTCTGATGCAACTTAGTTACTGGAATCTCCATATGCTCCATGCTAGGACATTCTCTTTTCCGGTTCTGCTGTCCTTTCCCCAGGATTTGCTCTTCAGTGACACTCAGGTATAACCTAGCACTAGGGAAGACTCACTCATGGTTTACTTAATAGCTACTTGTACAGATAAGACTCGGAAAATACAGATAAGTAGAAAGAAAGAAGCATCTCACAATCCTCCCACTCAGGAGACTAGTAACATTTTGTCATACAGAATCCCTTAACAGTCAGAGCTTTGCCAACTGTGGCTTTGCCCACCTATCTTGTTAAACAAAGCCCATGGCAATTATAGCTTCTTTCTCTCACGGACCATGTATACAAGATTATGGGAGTCATGTCAGGGGATGTGTTTAAGCTAAAAACTCTTGTTTATATACACTTAAACAAGAGGGGCCGGCCTGGTGGCACAGCAGTTCAGTTTGCACGTTCCGCTTTGGTGGCCCGGGGTTCACCAGTTCGGATCCCAGGTGCGGACATGGCACTGCTTGGCAGGCCGTGCTGTGATAGGCGTCCCACATATAAAGTAGAGGAAGATGGGCACAGATGTTAGCTCATGGCCAGTCTTCCTCAGCAAAAAGAGGAGGATTGGCAGCAGATGTTAGCTCAGAGCTAATCTCCCTCAAAAGAAGGAAAAAAACAGCCACGTGGTTTAATCTGAGTGGTGTCAAGAGTTAAAACAACACTCATATAAAGAAAAGTTATGTCAAAATAACTTTCTTTTTTCTGGGTTTCTCCAGCTGCCATGAAGGGAACTGTGGTTCCCAGCAGCACTTCTTAAAAGCCCCTGCTCATTGGTCCAGCACTGTCTTCATCCAAGCCATTCTCCATCACGCTGCTTTCTGGGCTTCCGTCCCTTCCATCAGGAGACCTCAGGAACTGGAGTGGTGAGGGACTCTATGGCAGGGTGGGGAGGGAGACCAGGCTGAAATGCGAGCCAAGCTGGAAGCCTCCACCCCTCCTGGAAGGCCAGGGCAGGGCAAAGGCTGAAAGGTCATCCAGAAAGTGACCTGGCCCAGGTAACGTACCCCTAAGCGCTTCAACAACCTGTGAAGATACCAGGCACTTAGCTATGTGTTTTGCCAAGGATTCTGAAAGATACAAAAACAAGAGTGTGAAAGAGGTTTTAAGCCAGTAGGGACTGGCATGAAGACATTTAATGCCAGGTTTAGTCTGCACGCCGTGATTTATAGGAGAATCTGCTTTGACAGATGATGACCTGACGCACTGGACGTGCCCTGGACCATTGCAGGTCGTGCGGGAGAAGGGTTCCTACTGTGGGCGTTTTTAAAAAATAGCTTTATTGAGAGAGAATTTACATGCCATATAATTCATCCATTTAAAGTGTGCCATTCAGTGTTTTTTAGTATAGTCAGAGTTGTGCGACCATCACCACAATCAATCTTAGAACATTTTGATATTCTCGCCCAAAAAGTCCTGTACCCATTAGAAGTCACTCCCCATTTCCCACCAAACTCTAGCAGTCCTAGGCAACCACTACCCGTCTGTCCCTGTGGAGTTGCCTGTTCTGGACATTTCATGTAATATGTGGTCTGTTGTGACTGCTGCCTTCACTTGGCCTGATGTTTTCAAGGTTTACCTGTGTCACAGCATGTGTCCATGCTTCATTCCTTTTTATTACTGAATAATACTCCATTGTATGGATATACTACATTTTATTTTTCCATTCATTGGTTGATAGACAGTTGGGTTGTTTCCACTTTGGGACCATTATGAATAATGCTGCTATAAATATTCACGTGCAAGTTTTTGTGTGGATATATGTTTCATTTCTCCTGAGTTTATACCTAGGAGTAGAATTGCTGGGCACGGGAAACTCTGCAAAGTGTCAAAGCGGCTGTGTCATTTACATTCCCACCAGCAGTGTGTGGGGTGGGCTTCTTAATGCCAAAGAATTTGGTCTTTTTGGGAAACAAGTAACTTCTAGAACTCTTACTTACTGTGCTTTTAAAGATATACTTAATGTCTTTCTTTTTTTTAAAACTAGACCTTGGGGGCTGGCCCTTGGCCGAGTGGTTAAGTTCACATGCTCCGCTTCGGCGGCCCAGGGTTTCACCGGTTCGGATCCTGGGCACAGACATGGGACTGCTCATCAGGCCACACTGGGGCAGCATCCCACATACCACAACCAGAGGCACTCACAACTAGAATCTTCAGCTATGTACTGGGGTGCTTTGGGGAGAAGAATAAATAAACAATAAATAAATAAAACTAGACCCTTACTTACTGTGAGGCCAAGTGCTTTAATACAGTTGAAACTAAAGAGATAGAAGTTTTGTATCCTGCCTTTTTTCTTGATTGTGTGGTAAGGTGCACTAATTAAGCATTCAGACAGTTTAATGACTATATAATACTTTATCATAAATATGCTGTATTTCCCCCATTGTTTAACATTTAGGATATTTTCAACTTTTCACTTATGCTGCGATGAATTTGTTGGTATATAAATATTTTTATGTATTCTGAGATATTAAGAGATTTCTAAAAGTACAGGACAAAATATGAACACTGTAAAAGCTCTTGAGTTGGAGTAGCAAACTGCTTTTAAAAAATATCTAAGACTACTTATGGTCCTACCATCAGTGTATGAGTGTTCATTTCATTGTACCCACCCTAGCACTGGGTGTTCTTTCTTCTTAAAAAACAAAACTTTAATTTTAAGAAAAATTAGCAACATATATAGAAAATGACAAAAATCGTTAATGTGTAGCTTGATGAATTTCCACAAAGTGAACATGCCTGTGTAACCAGACCCAACTCGACACAGGACATTTCCAGTATCTCTGAAGTTACCATCCTACCTCCTCCCAGTGACAACCATCCTCGCTTCTTCCCCAGGAAAAGCATTATCCTAACTTCTGATACCATAGGGGAAATAAGCCTTCTAATTTAATGCATAAAAATGTATATTATGTTAAAGTAAACCAAGTTACCATGACATTCCCAATCCTGTTAGCCATTTGTGTTTCTTTTGGAAATCTAGGGCCCAGGCTTTGCAAAGATATGTGTCTTTATTTCAAGGTCCCCAGCTGGGTGGGAAAAGAGGGAGCCCACATGATTTCTAAATCCCAGGGTCTCAGATTTGACCTGGGCCAGTGTGCCATGTTGTGCCCTGTAGCCCTCTTAGGAATCCAATGGGACTTCTCTCTTACCATCAAACCAAACTCCAGAGGATGCCACTCTAGGATTCTAAGCCAGAAGAAAATTTTCACACAGTGAGTGAGCCATTTTACCCAGCCAATGCCAGTGCTGACCTCATGGCTCTCTCCTCATCAGTTTTTCTATAGGTGGTGAGCTCCCTTTCTAGAACAGGATAGAATAAGTACCTTAGGAAGCCACTGCTCTTTCCCCACAGACCTGGGCTGAAGCCTGGAATGGGGCAACTCCTGTTTTCCCAGGTCTGGAAACAATACTTTTCTCAGAAGATCAGTCCTGGCACTTTTCTCCAGCCTGCCTGGTCAGCTGTGTTCCCTGGTCTTCCCCTCACATGGAAACCTAAGAACTTACTATAGGAAGTGAGGTCACCACAAATTCAGGTGACTAGAGTTCTTTGGAGCTCACTTAAGTTCTCTGCTGCTGCCATGTAAAGAAAAGGAACGTGGAATAGGGTTTTCCTCAGAGCCTCTTGGAAGATTCCAGCTGTATTGCTGTTCTCAGCAGTATCCCCCAACCTCCCCTCAGCCCCCAACATTGTATTGTTCTTTGCAACTATCCCAAGACAGTGCAGGATGACATTACCCTTTTTACCCGAGAGTTGGGGTGCTCGGTGACTGGCCTGGATCTGATGGCAGACCTGGGACTGGAACTTGGGGATCCTGAGGTCTAGCTGAGCACCCCTGTCATTCTGGATCTTTGCTGTGGATAGAAGTCCTCGGAATGGCAGCCTCCTGTGGGAAATCAGGGGCCCAAGTGAAATCTATGCCCTACCACTAAATTATGAGAATTCAGTTAAGCTCTTTATCATCTCTGTCCCTGTTTATCATATAAATGGGACAGTACCTACTCTAAAGTGTTAAAGAGTAAGTGCAAACACTACAAGATCCCTAGCCCGAGTGTCTGGGCTTGAATCCTGACTTTGCCTCTTAGTGATTGTAGGAAAAAATTGTTTAATCTCTGGACCTCCATTTCTATGTTTATAATAATATAGCTTTCCTTTAAAAAAAATTATTTTACTGATGATGAACTGATTCACAGCTATGGAGAAATTCAATGCCCACACCTCAGTGACTGAATCACTTAACCTTAGTTTCCTCATCTGTGACACTGTCTGAGCCGGGGTCACTCTGTATTGTGAGGTGGTGATAGAAATCGAAAGTTGGTGAAACTGCTTTATAGTGCCTGCTCTCAAAACAAGGTGGAAATGTTAAGACTCCATGTTTCTTAGGAGAATTTGTGATCTTAAGATGCCTTAAGCCTCCAGGGGAAGCTCCGTTTTATTCTGTCTCTTAGGTGCTGGTGAGAGACTTTCCATGTTGTTAATGGCAGTACTGAAGCTGGTGTTAAGTAGCTCGCCCAAGGTCACACAGGCAGTGTACGATTGATGTGGCTCTAACTCACAGCTTGTTCTCCAAAGACTGTTTTATTAGGATGAGAAGATCATGACCAGGACCTTAAGTCTTCTTAGAGGAATGAGACCTCTGGCCACAAAGGTGGGTCACGAGAGTTCCTTAGTGGAATGGCTAACCTTAGGACTACCAGGATTATGTTCCTAAGCAAAGCTGTTTGAGGGAAGAGGGGCTCGGGACTGGCATCTTTTCCAGCAGAGCAAAACAAAATAGCAACCCCTAGTGACCCTGTGCTGTCTTCTCTTCTTACCGACCACTGCTGCTCCCAACCAGACCAGAAGGGAGACCTCGAGAGAGCTGCCGTGAGGCTGGTCAGTACAGCAGCCGGGAGGCCCAACCCGCCCCACACCAAGAGCACCTCTCCTTTCTGCTACATGATACCTACTGAGAAGTGAGTCTCAGAGGACTGGGGTGGCAGTGACCAGGGAGCCCTCACAGCCTCGGGGCAAGACAGGATCCTGTGGCTCCTGAGGAGCCCAGGAGGCATAGGAGCAAGTGTCGGCTCTAAGAAGCCTTTACTCTGCAGGCTCCAGAGTCTCGGTGGCACAGCCCTGTCCCCTCCAAGAGAAGGTGCCCTTTCCCAAGGAGCAGCTCGGGAAGGCAACCTTGGCATTACTCTCACGCAGCAGCTGAGCACACCCAAGATAGGGGTCTGTCGCCACTGCTCATGGTTTGGTCGTCGGTGACGTCTAGGGAATGTGCCCTTCAAAAGCGAGAAGTATTCCTGAACTCAATGCCCAAAAATGAAGAGGGGGATAGCTTGCATCTGTTTTCCTTTTTCGCAGTCTTATTGAGATATAATTGGCATATAACATTGTACGTAACATTGTACAATGTATATAACATTGTGAGGTGTACAACATAATGATTTGATATATGTATGTATTGCAAAATGATTGCCACAATAAAAGTAATTCCATCAGCTCATGTAGTTACAAATTTTTGCCTTACGATGAGAACTTTATGATCTGCTCTCTTAGCAGTTTTCAGATGTGCAGTACAATATTACTAACTGTATCATCATGTTGTACATCACATCCCAGGACTTAGTTATTGTATAAGCGGGAGTTTGTACCTTCTGACCCTCTTCACTCCATCCTCCCACCCCGAACCCCTGCCTTTGGCAACCACCAAGCTGATCTCTGTTTCTGACTTCAGTTTTTGTAGATTCCACATACAAGTGAGATTGTAAGGTAGTTGTCTTTGTCGGACATTTCATTTAGCATAATGCCCTCAAGTTCCATCCACATTGTCACAAAGAAGGCCTGGAACTTAATTCCGAGCCCAGTGACTGAGAGAGTCATGGCATCCATGGAGAATACTAATTGGCTCACAGACTTCTAGAGAGGGCCAGCTACATCCTTCTCAAGCTCTTCTCTGTGCTCCTCCTGTCCGCTTCCCCCAGTCTCCACACTCACCTTCTCAGCCGAGCTGACCGTTAGGACCCGTGCCACAGCCGTCGGAATTGCCGGTTCAGCCAGTTTCTTCTGCTAGTTGGAGGCTGTGGGGTGGGGAGAGCTCGGTCCAGGCAGGCCCCTGCAGCTTCTACTCGAGAGAGTGTTTCAGGGCATAGAGAGGACTGGCTCTCTTCTGAGGCCTGCTCTGGGATTGGCCTGGCCCCAAACAGGGAGAAGTGGCAGCTCCAGCTGCAGAACCATCACGAAACGTGGCTTGAACCCTCATAAGTTTGAGGTCCTTGTTGGCCATTCAGCAAGCTAGTTGGGGAAACGTAGACTGGCTAATATGCTGTTAGCAGAGCTGTCCGTGTGTCTGAAGGGGTGGCAGTGCTTTTAATCCTCTTACAGAAATTTAAAAAGCCCTCATGATTCTCACTGTGTTTCCAGTGTTCACCACCAGGTGTCAGTGGACAGCACAGGAGAAGAGGGCATCTCAGAGCAGGGTGTGTGCCCCGCGCTCCTGTGGACTCCCGGGTGCCTCCTTCCCCCAACACCCCCCGCCCGCCTTCTTCCACGCTGGTTCTCAGTGTCATCCCACTGGTTCTACACCTAAAGCTGCTTTCTGTCTTTCCCTCAGAGCACCCCCTCCCCTAGGGCCGGGTAGCAGTGGCCAGAATTTCCGTATGTGCTGTGTGCCAGGCAGAGCTCTCCACATTTACATGAGTCATTTAATTATCAAAACAACTTGATGATGCAGACACAACTAGGTACCCTGTTTGACAGATGAGGAGGCTGCGAATGCAGATTGACAGCAGGGTTGTCCCAGGGATGGAAGGCCCCTGCCTGCCCTTACCCGAGGAGCTTCCCCCAGAGGGAGAGGCGCGGCCACATGGTGAGCCACCTTCCCAACGCCCTGAATTGGGCTCGGGCACTCTGCAGCTCCCAGTCACCACAGGACAAGCCCACAGAGACTGCCTTCCATCTCCCAGGGGGCAGAAGGGAGGCAGCCATGGTTCAGAGGGGCTTGGATCCAGAGCATGGCTTCCTCCCCGTTTCCTAGGGGAGCTCCATCCCTAGGCTGTCTTTTTTTAATTTCTTATTTATTTATTTATTTCAGATGTACATCATAATGTATTTCGAATTCTGTGTAGATTACATCATGTTCACTACCCAAAAACTAATTATAGTCCATCCCCTCACATGTGAGCCTAATCACCCCTTTTGCCCTCCCTCCCCGCTTCCCCCATGGTAACCACCAATCCAATCTCCAATGCTATGTGTTTGTTTCTTGTTGTTTTTATCTTCTACTTATGAGTGAGATCATACGGTATTTGACCTTCTCCCTCTGACTTATTTCACTCAGCATACTACCCTCAAGGTCCATCCATGTTGTCACAAATGGCCGGATTTCATCATTTCTAATGGCTGAGTACTATTCCATTGTGTATATATACCACATCTTCTTTATCTGTTCGTCCCTTGATGGGCACCTAGGTTGCTTCCAAGTCTTGGCTATTGTGAATAATGCTGCAATGAACATAGGGGTGCAAGTATCTTTATGCCTAGGCTCTCTCATCTCAGCTTCTGGTGCCACATCAGGGAGATGTGTCTTTTCTGGTCAAAATCCTGTTCTACCTTCAGGTCTTGCTATGGGATGAATGATGTCCCCCAGATTCATACGCTGCAGTCCTAACACCCCAGCACCTCCAAATGTGAACTTATTTGGAAATAGAGTCATTGCACATGTAATCAGTTAAATTAAGATGAAGTCATACTGGAATAGGGTGGCCCTTAATCCAATATGACTGTGTCCTTATAAAAAAGACTGCCGTGTGAAGTCTGCGACACAAGGAGAAGCGTATGTGAAGATTGGGGTGACGCTGCCACAGGCCAAGGAATGCCAAAGATTACTGGCATCCCCCTGAGTCTAGGAGAGAAGTAAGGGACAGACTCCCTCGCAGTCCCCAGAAGGGACACCCTGCGAGCCCCTTGGTCTTGGACATGCTTGACGTCTTGATTCTTGGACGCCCAGGACTGTAAGGCAATACGTTTCTGTTTAAGACACAGTTTGTGGCATGTCGTCATGGCAGCCGTAGGAAACAAGTACAAGAGCCAATTCCCCTTCCACCTCTGCAGAGCCTGCAGGGACTGCCCCTGCCATGGGTCAGGACACATGTCCCTTGGGGCCCAGGAAGGCCTGGAGCAGGCATCAGCTCCAGGAAGCCTTTACCCGCAGGCTCCAGAGTCTCGTGGCACAGCCCTGTCCCCTCCAAGGAGCAGCTGGGGAAGGCAGCCTTGGCAGTGCCCCCAGGCAGTGGCTGAGCAGGCCCACTGCCCAGCCCGCACTACTCACAGCTTCGTCAGCAGTGAAGGCCCCCAGCAGCAGGTCATGCTGCCAGCTGACGCCTGTCCCCTCAGGCCAGCGGCTGCTCAAGCACAGAGCCCTGCTTACCTCAGCCCAGACAGACCCGAGTGGAGCCTGAGAGGCAAGTGACACTGCAGAGTGGTAAAGTGACCGGCAAGAAGGGGCCGGCGAGCGGGATGGAAGGAGGAAGGGGGCTGGGAAGCAGCCCTGGCACCCAGGATGCTCCAAGAGCCTCTGGGTGGCCGCCTCACCTCCACGCTCAGCCTGCTTCCGGGAGTGGTGCTGGGAGGTCCCCTTTCCTGAGGCCCCGGGGTCCTGGGGGGAAGGGCCTGTGTAACATCACTGACAGCGCTGCACACACACTTTCTCACGCCCACCCCAATGGCCGAGGCGTCGGCATCCCGACTCCTGTTTACAGAGGAGGAAGCTGAGGCCTGCTCAGGGAGCTGCACCGAAGCCCCACGGGCAGAGTGCCGCGTGGTCGCCACATCTGCTCTGATTCCCAAGCTTCGGCTTCCGGAGCAGAACCCCACTTGTCTCTGGGGCTGGCATTGGCCCTGGGGTTTGAGGTGGAGCCACATGGTGTCACGAGAGCAGCCAGCTGGGACCCCTTCTGCTGCAGGAGACCTCTGTACCTCCTTATCTGCAAGTTTGCTCACTGATTCTTATCGAAGCCACAAAGGTCCTGTCCCCCTCTAGTGATGGGCCGACGCCCCCAGGGCTGCCTGTTACACAAAGGGCAGGTCGCGCCCTTCTCCCCTCCGCCACCACAGCCCAGCAGGGTGCAGGGATGGAAGCAAATGAGGGGAAGGCCACAGCTGCCGCCAGCATGTGGAACATTGAACGCTGTCGTCTTCCTTCCGCTCCTGCTAAGTGGTGCTCACCGACTGCCTGGGGCCAGATCCGCAGCCGCGAATCGCGGGCGGGAGCGGGGCAGCTGGCCGAGGGTCGGCCGCGGCAGGTGCAGGCTGATTGTCCCGCGCAGGCTGCACCCGGGCGGGTATTTGCACTTCAAAGGGGGTCGGCTCCAGTTCCCCACTCTTGGGACCGGAGTCTATTCTGGGGAAAATCAAGTTGCTTTGAGTAGTTACCCATCCAGGCCCACCCGCTTCTTAACGTGAGGGCGGTTTTAATCCACCCGAGGAGTTAAGCACCCCCCCACCCAGAGACTCCCAAGGACCCTCCTGTGCTGGCTGCAATCCTGACGGTGTCTGTTCCGGTCTGCGCCACAGGAGGGCCTGGCGTTACCCCCTCTGCATAGACACCCTTTAATCTCAGTCCTTCAGCACCCGCTGTTCCGGGTTGAATTGTGTCCCCCAAAGAGACATGTTGACATCCTAACCCCCGCACCTCAGGACAGATTGTGACTGTGTTTGGAAATAGGGTCATCGTAGATGTCCTCAGTTAAGAAGAGGCGGCCCTAATCCAGCATGACTGGTGTCCTTGTGAGAAGAGGGAGAGACACAGAGAGCATACGACGTGAAGACACAGGCACAGCGCTGGACGCAGGCAGAGACTGGAGTGACGCTACCACAAGCCAAGGAGGGCCCGCAGGGCCAGCAGAACCTGGGAGAAGAGGAGGGACCCCGCCCAGAGCCCGCGGAGGGAGCAGGGTCTGCCCACACCTTGATTTCCGGCTTCTGGCCTCCGCGACTGTGAGCGATAAATTTCTGATGTTTCAGGGCCCCCAGAGTGTGGTCCTTGTCGGGCAGCCTAGGACACTACAGAGCCCTGGAAGGCAGGTGGTATTGTCCCTCCTAAGCTGCTGTTCACACGCAAGCTCTGTGTGTGTGTGTGTGTGTGTGTGTGTGTGGCTGGGGGAGACCAACCCCAGTCCAGCCTGAACCCCGACCCCTGTAATTAAGCCCCACAGGAACTAAGGTGTGACCAGGGCCCTGAAACCACACAATGAAATGGAAAGAAGCAGAGGGCACCCCCTCCACCAAGTCAGTCCCTCTCCCTCCCCGGCGCCCGGCACTGTTGGCACAGTCAGCCTTGTAGTTCCTCACATCTGTGTCTCCACCAGACCATGAGCCAAGATCCCAGGAACTGGGGTCAGCAGATGCTCTGCTCACTAAATGCTGCCTGACGTGGGTGCCTCTTGCTCTGGGTGCAGTTGGGGATTCAAAAGGCATGGCACCCTCAATGGGATGGGATCCGAGGGTGGCTGAGATCCCCTCCCACAACCCAGCCCCCAGGAACAACAGAGGGCCCTTGTCATAGTCGACTCAGTCCTCCCCTTGCAGGGGCGCTGGCCTCAGCATCTGGGGTGGGGCCGTGGGCCAAAGCGAGCGGCTCTGAGAAGTGGCACACGGTCGCCCTCCCTCCTGGCTGTCCCACCGCGCAGGACAGGCAGATTGGAGCGCAGGGGGAAGGCGACCAAGTGGGGACTGGAGAAGGGGCTCCAGTGGTCATTGGCCATGCAGATGACGCTTGCCAGTGTCCCACTGCCATTCAGGGCGCTGTGACATGGGGGCGGCACGGCTCCTGAACGCCTGAACCCGCGTTCTTCCCGCAGGGCCACCAGCCACTGGCCTCCATCCTGGGGCTGCGCTTGCTGGCCGCTTGCGGCACTGGCAGAGGAGCTCCCCGGAAAGTCGACTCCTCATCGCACCACAGCGCCCCACACCACGAGACAACACACACGGCAACGCACCACATTGCACCACGCTACACCAACCGCACACAGACACATCACCCACACACATCATGTCATACTACACCACACAACACACCGACCACAACACACCCCAGCCCCCCTTCCCTTGCCAGCCCCAATCTGGCTGTACCAGCTGTCCTCCTCAGGCCTGAAGTTCCACCACTGGAGATTTACAGGGGACATCCCAGGAGTCCCTGAAAGTGCCTGTGACCTCAGCACATTAGAGACACTCAACAAACATTCCTTCTCTTCTCAGTAATTTGCCCAAGTTCATAAACAAGTCTGGCTCTCGGTAGTGAGCACCAGTGAGCATCTACACAGCCGTCTTGGAGGCAGGAGGCAGGAGGAGGCAAGCTGTGTGTCACCGCACTTCAGCACTGCTCAGGACTCTGGGTTTGCTCCTGGTGCCATGGTGAGGCTCGGAGGGTGGGCTGGAGCTGGATGGAGGCCCCATCCACGGGGCACGGCGTTGGTGTGCGGTCCCGGGTCAGAGGTGGGGTGGCAGAGAGGAGGGTGCAGAGAGCAGGGGAGAAGACAGATGGTGGGCCGAACGCTGGAGCCAAGGTGGCAGCTGATCTCGCTCCAGGACCACCGCTCCAGCCCGCCCAGCTGAGCCCCTCCCTAGCCTGGCCCTCAGCTCTGGAGCCACCTAGCCCACACCCACACTTCTTCCTAGGGGCCGCCCTGCTGGCTCCTCTCCCCTGAGGGTGGCCCAGACGGAGGCGGCCAGAGAGCCCTGCCCTCTTTCTGCGGGCCTCACTTGTGTCACAGGCAACCTGGAGGTTGACTTGCTCTCTGGAGAGGGGTGAGGATGAAATGGAAGGAATGTGGTGCCTTTCCGCATGTGGCAGCACCCTTCAGCCCCTTCCCACCCACACCATGCACACACCCACATACACACTCACACACACACCTCTAAAGCCCTAATTTTCAACATCAACTTAAAAAACATCTAGAAACTAGAGAAAAGGAGCACTTTTTCCACTGGTTTATCCTGTGTGTGTATGTCTGTGTGTGTGTGGTGTGTATGTGTATGTGCGTATGTGGTGTGTGTGTGTGGTGTGTGCCTGTGTGGTGTGTGTGTGTGGTGTGTGTATATGTGTGGTGTGTGCCTGTGTGGTGTGTGTGTGTGGTGTGTGTGTGTGGTGTGTGCCTGTGTGGTGTGTGTGTGTGGTGTGTGTGTGTGGTGTGTGTGTGTGGTGTGTGCCTGTGTGGTGTGTGTGTGTGGTGTGTGTATATGTGTGGTGTGTACCTGTGTGGTGTGTGCCTGTGTGGTGTGTGTGTGTGGTGTGTGTATATGTGTGGTGTGTACCTGTGTGGTGTGTGTGTGTGGTGTGTGCCTGTGTGGTGTGTGCCTGTGTGGTGTGTGTGTGTGGTGTGTGCCTGTGTGGTGTGTGCCTGTGTGGTGTGTGTGTGTGGTGTGTGTCTGTGTGGTGTGTGCCTGTGTGGTGTGTACCTGTGTGGTGTGTGTGTGTGGTGTGTGCCTGTGTGGTGTGTGTGTGTGGTGTGTGCCTGTGTGGTGTGTGCCTGTGTGGTGTGTGTGTGTGGTGTGTGTGTGTGTGGTGTGTCTGTGTGGTGTGTGCCTGTGTGGTGTGTAGGTGTGTGTGGTGTGTGTGTGGTGTGTGTGTGGTGTGTCTGTGTGGTGTGTGTCTGTGTGGTGTGTGCCTGTGTGGTGTGTGTGTGTGGTGTGTGTGTAAGTGTGGTGTGCCTGTGTGGTGTGTGTGTGTGGTGTGTGTGTGTGGTGTGTGCCTGTGTGGTGTGTGTGTGTGGTGTGTGTGTGTGGTGTGTGCCTGTGTGGTGTGTGTGTGTGGTGTGTGTGTGTGGTGTGTGCCTGTGTGGTGTGTGCCTGTGTGGTGTGTGTGTGTGGTGTGTGCCTGTGTGGTGTGTGCCTGTGTGGTGTGTGTCTGTGTGGTGTGTGCCTGTGTGGTGTGTACCTGTGTGGTGTGTGTGTGTGGTGTGTACCTGTGTGGGGTGTGTGTGTGGTGTGTGTGTGGTGTGTGTGTGGTGTGTGTGTGTGTGGTGTGTCTGTGTGGTGTGTGCCTGTGTGGTGTGTAGGTGTGTGTGGTGTGTGTGTGGTGTGTGTGTGGTGTGTCTGTGTGGTGTGTGTCTGTGTGGTGTGTGCCTGTGTGGTGTGTGTGTGTGGTGTGTGTGTGTGGTGTGTCTGTGTGGTGTGTGTAAGTGTGGTGTGTGCCTGTGTGGTGTATGTGTGTGAATAAGAAAAGTAAATTTGCTTGAGAGGCTTTTTCCTTTTCTGAGACAGTTGCGCCCTTCGGGAATCGCGCATAAGCCGATACTACCCAATTAAGACACGTTCAAGATGGCATGTGCAGTGGAGCCTGAGAGCACGGTTGCTTTTCTTGGGTTCAGGAGGCGGGAGGAGGGGGCGGTAACTGGATCGGGGATGCAGGGCTTGGGGTGGCGGGGTTTTCTTTGGTTTTCCATGACTGTGTCTTTCTGCGATGCCAGCTCTCGCGCGGAGCCGGCCAGTTGGCATCGCCCGGGCCCCTCCCGCTTTCTAAGTATAGTCCTTGAGGCCCAGCCAGATGCAGCCGGAGCCAGAGTTTCCCTGGAAAGCATTTGCTTTCGGGGCAGAGTCCGGGGAGCTGGAGCCCCAGGCCAGTGGGAGGCCCCTGCCACAGAGGTGCTGAGTCCCTCCTCCTTTCTTCTGGCTGTGGGGCAGGCCTGCTTCCCTCAGCTCCCTGCCGGCACAGGAAGAGCTTGATGGCTGGTCCTGAGGCTCCTCCCAGGCTGACCTCTGGGGGGGGGCGGCACTGTCCCTCCAGTCTGGTGCTGGCAAAGGTTGGGACCAGAGCTCCAAGCTGCTCAGACTGGCATTTTCAGGGGCTGTAGGACAGAGGGCCCTGGAGAGCTTGGGCCACTCTGATGGGCAGTGGGGGAGAAAAGCAAGGTGACCCTGAGCCAGCTGACATTCCTCTGCTCACCCCTGTTCCCTGACTGTGCCCATACCCAGCCCCCTCCCACCTAGAGCCCAGCATTCTCATGTGACCCGGATTTTCTCCAGTTTGGGAAATGCTTCAGAAAGCATTCACTTACTGGGGATCACCTATTCAGGGATATTCACACTCCTGAAAGCTCAGCCCAAAGACATGCATATCTAAGGGTGGAATTTCAGGACTGTGATGGAAAGGGCTTGCTTTGAGGGGAGGGTGGGGCCTCTCTCAGTCTGCGGGAAGGTGGGGGAGAGGAGCTCAGAACACAACCTTTTATGGCTAGTCAGGGACAGCGGAGGGGGCTGTAAGAAGGGCGGAAAGAAGGCAGCCCGGTGTCGGAGCGCGAGCTCGAGCTGTGGCCGCGGCAGGCCCCGCGCGGCTGCGTCTGCACAGCGCAGGGCTCTAGGAGCGCCGCCCTCCAGCCCAGGACACGTGGACTCCTCGCGGCGGCCCGCCCAGGCCCGCTCTGCTGTGCCCACAGCCTCCCGCCTGGAAGAACCGGCGGTCACACGGAGGGAACCCGGCCTCGGATCCTCGGGCCGCCCCCGCTCAGGCCCCGCACCCAGGAGCGGGCCGCAGGCGCCGCATCCCGGCGGGCAAATCGTCCTGTTGTTCTGCTGTGAGGAATTTAATTTGCCTCACCTGTCACTGATTAAAACGCCGTCGTGAGCCTACTTACTGCTCGATCAGCCGTAATTGAGGCAGTAGCCTCAATTAAGGGGGAGTGGTGGGCAGGAGAGCAGCGGGGACTGCGTGTGCACGTGCGTCTGTGAGCTCGGCTGGCACTGGGGGCGGCGCTGAAGGAGGCGGGGCTGGGAGAGCGGAGGCTGCTCTGGGGGCGGTGGGAGCAGGGCTCTAAGTGCCCCTTGCGCCATGGGGTTTGGGTCGTGTCACAGGCTGGCTCCGGCCCAGGCCTGCTCCACCACACCCCCGAACAAATCCCTCTTTGTTCCTTTCTTCCCCCAGCTGCGCCCTCTCTCCAGAGGCTTTCCCCCATGAGCCAGCCTTCTGGAGCTGAGAGCCGGGAGAAAAAGCAGTATGTGCTGGGGTGACAGCTGACGGGGTGAAGTCAGCTGTTCCCGGCGCTGGAGCTTTGCTGAGGCCGCTGGAGCCTGGAACACCACTGCAATTCATTGCATCTTGCAGCAGTGACATTATATTAACAAATAATAGTAATTATAGTAACAACGAATTGTGATAGGAGTAATCAAATAACAGCGACACTAGAGCTAACTTTTATTGGGCATTTTCTCATTTAATTGTCAAAACAACCGTCCGAAGCACAGGGACATGAAGTAACTTACCCAGCGTCACACGCTCGGCAGCGCGGGAGACGGGAGGTGAACCCAGCGGCTCTGCTGGTGCAGCTGGAGCGCTTGACCCCTCACCTCGCTGCCTCCCGCTGAGGAGTCGGCGCAGGCCTCAGGGGAGAACCCAGGGCTGGGCTGCAGAGCAGGGATTGTCATAAGGATTGTGACCCACGGTGTTTACTGAGCTTACCTGAATGGTAGGTGAGCTGTCTTAGGGACTGTGCTTTGACCTGTGGTTAGATTCAGCTTTTCCCAGGTAGGTATTGGAACCATAAAGTGCAGAGACCTGCAGGTTGGGGAGAAACCTGGGGGCAGCCTGACCTCGGGGCTGAGCGCAGGCCCCGCCCCTCCGCCGGCGAGCCTGCCCTGCAGCAGCACGTGGAGACAGCGTCCGCCCGGGATCTGTCTAGGCCCACGCTCTGCGGCTTGTTCTCGGGGAAGGAGGAGCCCCCCTCTCTCATTTCCCTTTTGTTCCCCTTTTTCCTAGAATCATAAGCAGGTCTGGGGGCTCCAGGAAGGCTGTGTCCTGGCCAGCCCTGCAGAGGAAGAGCGGTGGAGGAGGCCTCCCCCAACCCCACCCAGGCTGCGCTCCTGCCGCTGGAGCCGAGGGAGCGTCTGTCCCACGCCGCGCTCTCCCGGGGCTCCGCTTTCCTGGTGTTCCTAGATCTTTGGATCTAGGCAAAGTAAGGGGGCTGGATTTGGCAAGTATTCGGGCTGCTGGTGGTCATCTATTTCTGTGCCACGTAAGAAATCACCCTGGAGTTAGTGCTTGAAAACACTGCCGCTTAATGTGCTCCTGGTTCTGAGGTCAGGACTCTGGAAGGGCAGAATGGGGGAACAAGTCTCTGCTCCCCTGGGTCAGCTGAGTCCTGGGCCACTCGCTCTGCTGCACTCGGCTGGAGCCTAGCTACAACCACTGCACCCCTCCTGTTCCAGGGGGTCTCCAGCAGAGTAGGGGGGCTTCCTACAGGGCAGCTCAGGGCTACCAAGAGCACAAAAGTGCAATCTGCCCAGGCTTCTAAAGTCGGGCTGGACCTGGCGAGCAGCCCTCTGCTGACTTGATTGGCGAGTCCTGGGCCTGCTGAACTGAAGGCGGCTGCACAGGTGTGCGACTCGAGGGGTGCGTATCTCAGGGCAGCACCAGTGCCACAGCCTGCCAGCCTGGGCAGGCCAAGGAGGAAGAGCGGGACGTTACCCCAGGCCGGACACAACCCCTGTGCTCCAGAGCTGGACCTTGGAGCTGGACGGACGTGGGCTCCTGTCCTGGCTCGGGCATTCCCAGCTGCCTGACCATCCTCAGCCTTGGAGGTCCTGGTGCCGTGCCTTCCCGCCTCTCCAACCCCCTGGCTGCGCCTGTCCCTGTGCAGACAGGCAGGGGGCCCTCCGCTGGTGTAGACGCCTACCCTGGATGGATTTCTGGTCTTTCCCTTCCTCTCGACTCATCTCCCACCCTTGCCCCCAAGGTCTCCTCCTGCCTGCCGCCCTGGCCCAGACCCCCCAGCCCATGCTGATCTTTCCCACCGGAGGCATTGTCCTCTGCCCCGCTTGTGCTTCAGAGGCTGCCTCGTGATTTTAATTCCTTCTTTACACATCCCTTCTGTCTCTGGCCACCTGAAGAGCAGCCCTTTGAGCCCAGGCTCTGAGCCCAGAGTGGGAGGGAACACTTGTCGAAGCAAGCGAGGCAGGCTGGCATCAAGCGGGCTGGACAGAGGGCCACTGTGGTGGCAGCACCCTCCCAGCTGGGAGGCCCTGAGGGAGTGGCAACAGCAGCCACTCTGGTCTCCTGCCCAGGAGGCCATATGCAACAGGCCAAGGTGCAGCTGGAGGAGGCGGCAGGGGGCCTGAGGTCGGCCAGGAGGGGCTCTCTTTAGAGAGGACCCTCTGCCTTTGCAGAGGACTCTGCCCCCCGGTCTCCTTTCCCCCTCTTCAGGGTCAGCCCAGGGCCCATTCACAGATACAGGGGTGGCAAGGGGCAGGGACCAGCTTGAAGTCCATCTGATACGGAGGCCCATGCTCTCCTGCCAGCCGACCCCGCCCTCATCAAGGCTGCCCCCTCTGCCACTGGTGGGGAGAGACGCTGTCTTTCTTGTTCCAGGTGGAGTGGCCCCAAGGAGCTGCCACAGCCAGGGGAAGGGTAGATAAAAGTGGTATGGAGGGCATGAGAAATGGCATTCTTTATTCATAAATAAAAACATAAAATTACCAGAAATAGTTTACATGGCCAAAAAGGGGCGTCAAAAATAAAATAAAACAAGGTTGTCAAAAGCAAAGCAAACCAAACAACAAGAAACAACCAAGAGAAGACTATGTACACATTCTTCTAAATGCCAGTCCCTCCAAAGCCTCGACTCGGGGTTCCAGCTCTGCCTGCAGACGCTGACCAACCACCCGAGAGGTGAAGGGAGCATCCAGATGCACAGGGTGTATGTCTCCTGCCATAGCAGCTCAGGCTCAGAACTCAGGACCCACAGCCCAGCCTGGCTTACCCCCGGGCATCCCTCTCATCCAAGAGAAGGTGCAGGACCCAGACGAGCAGGGGCGGGGAGCAGAGGCTCAGGGAGTGCTTCTGGGGAGAGGTGGCTCCCAGTCCCCACATTGCTAGTGCACCTGTGGGGGCGAGCGTGACCAGCAGGAATGACCCGAACAACACAGTGGCCAGAGATCTCCATGGCGGCGCCCTGTGACAGTCTGGTCATTGCAAGGCCCCAAGGCAGAGTCCCATCTGTGGTGAGGTGGTGCTGAGTCCTGCTCTCTCTGTGCGGACAGCTGGACCATTTTCAGGCAAGCATCGTTCAGGGAGCAGAGCAGGTTGGTCTGACTGAGCAAGCAAGCGTGCCAGCAGGCATGTGCAGAGGGCAGGACAGAGAGGTCACGCTGGCGCTGGGCCAGGCCGCCTGCTCTGAGGCCCGTGCCGGCTGATCTCCCGGGTTCCTGCTCAGCTCCTGCTGTTCCGAGCCTGCTGAAGCAGCTGGATTTGGCACAGTCCAGGAACAGTAAGCATATTTTTCTACAGGGAAGGGAAGAAAAACCCCACGGTGGAGAGGTCGCTATGTTCCAGGACAGTGTTGCACTCTGGGGACACCATGGGTCACCCTGGGACCTTGGGCTGGTGGCAGGGAGGACCATCGTGGGTTGGCCTGGGGAGGGCTGCGGGTGCGGGGCACGGTCCCGTGGCAGGGAGCGCAGGCTGTGCCACTCAGCACCTCCTCTCAGGGAGACCTGGAGGCCAGCATGGGGTTTGGGCTGCTCTCGGGAGGCAGAGGGACGGTGTCTCCAGCCTGGGAAGGGGCAGCAGCCCTCTCTCTCTCCTGTGGGGCAGTCTCACTGGGAAGAAGACCTCAAACAAAGGCACAGGCTGGTGGGAGTGGAGGGACTGAGGGCCATGGCACAGGGAGTGGGGCGTCTTTGACTTGGGAGCTGCACTGTGCCCTGCGAGGGCACTGCCAAGGGCAGGGAGGGGCTCTTGGCCTGTTGAGCTCAGGTTTAAATCTAGCCTATGACTAAGAGCAATGGCTTAAAGTTTCAGAAAAGCTCCTGCGTCATGTGAAGGCAGCAGGATTGGCGGCTTAACCCCAGGGACGGAAAGCCTGAGCCAGCCACAGGGAAGGTGGCCCTGCCCTCCGCCCAGACTCAGGGAGGAATGTGCTGGGCCCTGGAGGGGAGAGCCAGGGGCAAGAAGAGAAGCAGCTCCCCTCCCCACCCTGGGGCCTGCAGGGCCCACGGTCTGGGAGGCGGCAGGGGTGTCGGGGTCCGACTGCTGAGGGCTCAGGCCTCCCCGCCCCTCTGTCTCTGGGAGCCCTCAGCAGGCAGGCATGAGGCCCAGGAATCCAGCAAGGGCTGGCTGTCCGACCAGCAGCAGCTGTGGCTAGAGTCAAAAATAGAACATGAAACAGACTGGCTGCCTGCTAGATCTGGCTTGCTTCTGAAAAGACAAGAAAGAAAAAAAAGAAGAAAGAAAGAAAATTCCCTGCAGCAAGCAACAGAGAAAGTGCCCCTTCCGTCTGTCTCTTGCCCCAGCGCTGCCGTCTTCAGAGGAGCCCCGCTCCCGACCGTCAGTCGGGCTCCTGGGGGCTGGAGGCCGACTGCGCCATGGACTCTCCCTGGGGCTCTTGCCTGCAGTCAGGGGCCCCTCCTGACCCCGAGGACTCTGGTCTGAAGCAGCACGGCAGACACCAAGGGGTGGGTGTGCCGCTGAACTGAGGGCAGGCAGAGCCGGGAAGGGCCCGCACCATCTCAGTGGACAGAACTTGTTCTGGATCTGACAAAGCCTTGATTCTTGGGAAGAAAAAGTTCAGAGTTGTTGCTGGCCAGCCTGGACCAGACAGGGAAACCCGGACCTCTAGCCCCATGAGGAAAGATCCAGAGGCGCTTCCTGGGACAACTGGAAAGCCACACCCTCCCTGTGTCACCAGCACCCACCCCAGGGCCTCAGTGTCTATGGCTTTAAGAAAGTGGTCACCGAGGTCAAAGGCCACCAGCCCTCCAGAAGCTGCTCACCTCCAGGCAGTGGGGCCCAGCAGCGTCTGGGCATTACTACCTCGCTTCTCGCTCTGACTCCCATGTGTCCTTGCTGAGTCTAGATGCTCCTGGGCTGCCCCAGCTTTCCCCTCTTCTCTGTGGCTTGCCGGGGTCAGGTCGGCTCTGACGATGCTAAGCCAGCTTCTCTACAGCCCACTCCAGCTCCTACACCCCGCAGCCAGAGGAAGAGCTCCGGTTAGGACCTGGTCTGGTTCCAAGGCTTCTGGTCACAAATGGTTTCTTTCTATCTCCAAGGCATCCCAACGTGTCCGGGGTAGAAAAGAGGTTGTGGGAAGAGAAGCGGAAGGGAACTTCTGTCCTGGGGTGGCCACTGCCTTCACGGCAGTCGCCACCATCCCTGGGTGAGAGTATCTCTAAGTATTTTGAACAAAGGCCAAGGTTTAGGGAGCCCTTAACCAAATGACAGAGATCCCCAGGCCCATCTCTTGGGAAAGCTAGAGGTCTGGCAGGCTGCAGGATGTAGGGGCGGGCAGGTGAGAAAGGGAGGGGAGGCCACATAGCAGCCCTACCCCTCCCGTCCCCTTGAGGGTCTCAGGTCTGTGCCTGGGGAGGCTTCTCTCAGAGAGGCCTGAGTGACTGTGCAGGGGAGATGGGGAGGGGAGCCCTCCTTGGCGGACTCAGCACCCTTGCCTCCAGGAGGCCCCTCAGATCTCGGTGGCTATGATGTCCTCATAGGGGATGTCAGCCCCTTCAAGATCTATCTCAAAAGGCTCGCCTGCGCCGTCGCCGCGGGCCAGCTGCTGCAGGGCCTTCTCCAGGCGCTGGTTCCGCTGGTACATCGCTAGGTAGCTCTGCTGCAGCTGCTTCTGGTACTGGATCACTTTCTCCTTCTCCTCCTTCCACACCAGCCGCTCGTGCTGGAAGCCTGAGGACATCTGGTCGTGGCCGTGCCGCTCCTCCTGCAGCTCTGCCCGCAGCCTTTCCAACTCGCGCTGCAGGGCGGGGATGTCCTCGCAGCAGGCGGGCCCAGCCCCCAGGCCTGGCCCCAGGGGCACACCGTCCCGCTGCAGGGCCTCCCGGGCCCTGAGCGCCCGCAGTGCCCGGAGCTCCTGCTCCAGCAGATTCACCTTCTCCCGCAGGAGCTCGGCCTCGCTCTTCCTGCGCTGAAGCTCATTCTCACACACCTCCAGCTCCAGGCCCTTGGTGCGCAGGGCGCCCTCCAGATCCTGCGTCTTCAGCTCCACGGCCTCCAGCTTGCCCCGGGTATCCTTCAGCTGCGCCTTCAGACTGAGGATCTCACTGGCCTTGGCGTTGACCTCTGTCTGGGACTCCTTCAGCTGCTGCTTCAGGAGAGAGATTTCGCCTGACTTCTGGCACACCTGCCGAGGGTTAGGGTGGGGAGAAGAGAGTGCCAAGAGGTGAGAGGCCTTCACATCTTAACTGCCTAAAAGAGTCAAGCTGGTCCTGACACGGTCCCTGGAGAGAGCCCCCAAGCAGGGTGGTCTGGGTGACCCATGAAGGCCGAGCCCCTCTTTCAAGCTCCTTTTGTTCTGTAGTTGGCTTGGTCTGTCCACATGCCTGCCTCACCCCCAGTTCAGAGTCTGAATCTCCATCTGGGCTCTGTGTAAATCAATGATCAGTGGTTTAACTGCCTACTGCCGGTAGCTCCAGCATCCCACAGTTCACATCAATGATATCGATTTCCATGCTGCCAGATTTCTATCTTCTGTGTTCATGCCCATAGCCTCTGACAGCCGCCATGCACACACCCAGCTCTCCTGTCCTCGCCACAGGGGTAGGGGCCGTATTCACACACTCACTGCTGCACCCCAGTGACTAGCACCAGGCCTGGCTCAGACACAGGCTCTGTCTGCCAAATGAGGAGCTGCTGTCCCCCTGCCACTCCTCCACCATTTCTACTCCTATTCCCCATATAAAAGAAAATACCAAAAGTGCTGAATCAGATCCATGTGTCTCTGGGGTCTTCGCCATTTGGGGTGATCAGAGGCTCGAAAGAAGACCAGGGCCAGTCTGGCTGGCTGTGCCACAAGAGTGTTTCCTGCTGGCCTGTGGGAGGCTGGCCAGACTGAAGGCCAGGCCTGGGCCTCCACAGAACGGACCCTTAGAACAGGCGTGGAGCCACCTTAGTATCTTCTCACTTTCCCTCTCACGGTGGAACCCGCCATGCTCTCACGAACAACCTAGCGAGCATTGCACAGCCCCACCTCGATGCCTGGCTGGGACCAAGAAGGCCTTCCCGAGGCCAAGCCTGCATCTGTTTCATGGAAGGAACAGCACAGTCATGGCTGAGGGCTGGGCCTGGCTTTCAGTCCTGGCCTGACCACTCAGGACCCAGGGGACTTGGGTACAAGGTGGCAAGATGGTGGAGTAAGAATGTGGACTCGGAGACCAAATGGTCAGGATCAAATCCCAGCTCTCACACTTACTATGTGGTGACCTTGGGCAAGTCCTCTAACCAGCTGTTTGCCCTCATAGTCGCCCTGTGCCTCAGGTTTCTTAACTGTAAATGAGGATTAGTAGCCTACATCATAGGGTTGTTATAACCATCAGATGAGAGAAAGTAGGGCCTGGCACTTAAGACACTCTATAAATGATTATAGATATGTTTCTAATATATTTATGTGTTATCATAAGTATTTAATTCAACTTATTGTTTTCCTACATAGCCTGACTGGACAACCTGGGACGAGGTCACAGCAACGTGCAGCTTAGTTCCAGACCAGACACACAAGGACGGATGCCTGGCGCCAGCACTAGCTTATGTCTCTGAGATGGCTGAGTGTCCCCGAGCCCTGGTGGAGAGGCAATTATGGGGGAGGCTCTGCTGTGCCAGCGTCCATGAGGAGGAGGAAAGATCTTCCTCCACAGTGAACATTCTGGGAACCTGGCAAACAGAGTGACTCTCCCTTCTCACCTGTCCAGCCCCACCCTCGCCCCTTCCATACAAAGGATCCTTCTCCTCTACTCCTACTGTCGCTGTCACTCTAATTTCCCGGTCAGGTACGGGAAGCCCCAGAGCAAATGGTGGCTGTGCTGCTGAGGGGTGTCCCGCCACCTGGGTGGTGCTGGTCTAACCGGACTCAGCGAGCCCTCATGCCCTTCCCAGGTCGGAGTCTCTGCCAGGGTGAGTGTCAGAGCTGCCCGCGTGTGCCCTCCCTGCCCCGCACCACCGCCCGGGGCCCCGCAGGGGAGGAAAGCTACTTCCACTGAGCAGGATGTGGGGGTGAAGCAGGTTCTCCAGCAAGGCCAGGTCCAGAAGCCTCCTGTCCACGTGTGTCTGAGTGTGTGTGTGAGCCCTTTTCTTCCTCTTCTGTTTCCATCTCAGCCTACCAAAGAGCCTCATTTACACTTCCGTGAGGAGCCGCCAATTCTGCACTGAGACCCGCCACAAATGGGATCATTCTTACTGGTGGGTGGGTCCCTTTCCTTAAGAGCAACAAATAAATCCTGCACTCTCTTGAGGGCTCTGGGACCAGCATGAACTCCTCGGGCGTGGCTTGCACTTCCTTTGAGCCTCCTGGAAGCAGAGGAAGTGAGTCAGCCCTCACATAGCCCGGGGAGGCCCCGGTGCTCTTGGTTCCAGCTTCCCGGTCAACCATGTGGCTGGTAAATTCAATTCTGGAAGTGAATTCCACTAGGCACAAGGTGGGGAGAGTAGGAAGCTCAGACTGAGGCACCCCAACATGCTCTCCCAGGAGCCCCTTCCCAGCTGGCGCTGTAGCCCAGTCTGCTGGGCAGTTTGGGTTCACACCCCCTTGGCCAGAACGCGGAGGAGAGGAGGGGACCAGCACACCACCTCACCACCCCAGCCCATGCCCTCACCTCCCACTGCGTCTCTTCCAGCGTGGGGGCGAAGCTGGTCTTCTCCTTCTCGTAGGACCTGAGCTTGGTCTCCAGCAGGTCCTGCTCCTTCATGAGGCTCTCAAGCTCCTGCCGAAGCTGCCGCTTCTCCTGCTGGAGCTGGAGCACCTGCAGCTGCAGCACCTGCTGTGTGCGCTGGCTCTTCTGCGAGGCCCGCTTTGCCCTGCTGCCGCCCCTCTGCTCCAGGCCCTCCAGCCGGTCCTCGGAGGTCTGGCTGCAGGCCAGCTCCTTCTCCCCGAAGCTGTGCTGCAGCTTCTGGAGCTCACCCTCCCTCTCCAGCAGCTTCTGCTCGAGCTCCTGGATGGTGCACTCGTCTGTGGCGATGGGGGAGCGGACACACGAGGAGCCCTTGTCCACCTTGCTCGAGTGGGCCAGCTTACTTCCCCCATCGGAGAAAGACAGTGTCTTCAGGCTCACCATGTTGCTGTCCTGGAGGATGACGCCCTGGGTGATGTTGTGGGCTGAGCCCCCAAAACGGCTGGTGGGCCCCATGGGTGTGACCAGCGGGTCCAGCTGGTAACTGCTGCTGGTGCTGTGTGTGGGCAGGCTGGACATGGAGTTCCGGCCGGAGTCAGAGAGCGCCCCAGAGCACAGGCCAGGCTTCAGCTCCTGCTCCTTGGGCTTATCTGGAGGGGTGGGGTGCAGCTGGTGGCTGGCTCCCTCAGGGGAGGAGTGGAGGATGGCTCCTGACCGCGGCAGCACTGGCTTGAATGCCGTGGGCCTTGTCGCACCCTTCTCTGAGCCCTGGGGAGGAAAAGAACCACACTGACCCCGTGTCTCCCCCCACACTCCTCCCGTCTCTCCCTCCCCCACCAGGTAGTAGGTGTGCCTCCACGCGGCACCCTTCTTGGTCAGGGCCACAGGAGAATCTCTCTCTATGCCTGGGGCTGCCCTACTGGTCACCAGGGCACTCTGTTCATGAAACACTGGCCTGTCGCCAGCACGTCCCAGCCCTCACGAGACAGGAGCAGCATGTTTAGGTTCGCTAGCTAAGATCTCAGGCCAGGGCTCTGGCTCTGAGTCTCTGTGTGGGGCAGGCACAGGCAGTAGGCTGGACGAGCGTGGTGTCCTTGTACTTTTTTTTTTGAGGAAGATTAGCCCTGAGCTAACTACTGCCAATCCTCCCCTTTCTGCTGAGGAAGACTGGCCCTGAGCTAACATCCATGCCCATCTTCCTCTATTTTATACGTAGGACGCCTACCACAGCATGGCTTTTGCCAAGCAGTGCCATGTCCATACCCGGGATTTGAACCGGTGAACCCCGGGACACCAAAGCAGAATGTGCACTTAACCGCTGTGCCACCGGGCTGGCCCCATGGTGTCCTTGTAGAAGTCAGTCCCTTCTCCATCTTCACTGCCCCTTCCAGTAGGCCTGACCGTGGCCTCCTCGAAGGGTTGGGCGGATCACTTAAAGTAACAATCCTTTTCTGAAAATTGTTATTTTCATTGGTAGGGCACTTTGCAGTGTACAAGCCCTTACGTTTGAAAAGCCCCAGGCAGACGCCCAGGACCGTTTCCTCATGCACCAAAGCCATGGCTTCATTCCCCGGGGGTGGGCGCAGGGCACTCAACAGGAACATTGTTTTTAGCGTGCGCTGGTGGGACCCATGGGGGCCTGAACGGCATGAGGGCTGGGTTTCTGGCTACGTAGGAATCTTTTCCCTCATTCCTACTACAGTGACAATGATAACAAACTCATAGCCCGCATCCAGCCAAAGACACTTCCAGGCCCAGCTTGAGCGAGGAGTGCGGCACCAGCAGAGCAAGTGAGGGAAGGTGCGCCTCCATGAGTCCACGGCGGGAGGGGCTGTGGCCCGCCCCCAGCAGACTCCACTGCTCTCCCAGACAAGGACGGAGCTGCCTCTTCTTCCCACGGGGCACCATGCGCTTGGAAGTGTGCTGCTGGCCCTGCCACAACCATCCAGAGTCACACCCAGTGAGCTCAGACAGGCTGTCGCTTCCCTTTGCTCCTGGCTGAAGGGCTCACCCAGACTTCTGGGTTAGGGGGCCCACCACGGCTTCAGTCTCCTCCTCCAGCCTTTGGTCTCTTGGTGTGGCTGGGCACCTCTGCCCTCACGCGCCCCTCTGGCCTCTTGGAGATCTAAACATTTAGATCACTGCCACCACAGCCCCAACCCGCCACCCCACTCTCCACTCCCATTTTGCTCTCTCCTGCCTTTCCAACCCACCCACCCTGACCAGAGACCCCCACTTACCATTTCTAGCTGATTGCAGAAGGGCATGAGCTTGGGTGGGGTGGATGGGCCAAAGTCCACCCCAGCCTGGCCCCCTGTGTCCCCACTGGACAGTGCGGTGTAATCTGGGCGGTGTGAGCCCCGGGCCTTCTGGCTGACCTTGATGTAGAAGAAGTCCTCACTCTTCCCCATCTTGGAGCTGGACTTGCCACGACCCGAGTCCTGAGAGAAGCCAAATCTCAGCAGCCCGTCTGAACACCGGTTGAGTTTCTTGAGGTGGGACGACTTACGCAGCTTATACTGTGAAGCCCGGCAGTGCTTGCTGTGGAAGCTGTGCCCGGAGATGAGGCTACTGACGCTGCCCATGGTGACTCAGGGCCAAGGACGGGCAGGGCAGGGCGGGCACCTGGTGTGGCTGTGGCAGCAAGGGGCAGTCCTGGCCCACAAGGAGACTGCAGTCATAGCAAAAGCCTCTCGGAGCCGGGAGGGCCGCAGACCTGGAGGGAGACATGAGGCAGAGGGAGCCGGGGTCGGGGCCAGCCACACACAGCCCTCGGTGGCGACTCCAGCAGGAGTCATTCTGAGGGTTAGGTCTGGGCAGGAGGGAACTAGGTGCTTCTCTCACCGGAAGCTCAGCCGTGTCTTTGTCAGTGGGCTCTCCACATGGTTCCTTCATCTGCCAGTTCAAACCAACACTCCCTGAGCGCCTACTTCGTTCGGGCAAGGCTCTGCTCCGCGCACTGGGAGACAGCCGTGACTACAGCAGGCACAGTCCCCACTTTCACGGGGCTGGTGTTTAGTGTGGTGTGGACAGGCCATACACAGATCGGGGTATACCACCTCAAGTGACACGTGTGCAGTAGGCACAGACAAGGCAGAGTGAGTAGGACAGAATTCTGGAAGGTGGCTATTTTAGACAGAGAGTCCAAGGGAGGCCTCTCTGTGGTGGTATCATTTGAACAGACCCCAGGAAAACGAGGGAGCAAGCCAAGTGGAAATCTGGGGGGAGAGAAGCAGCTCAAAGTGCAAAAGCTCTGAGTCCCTGCTGTGGAGTGTGCTTGGCATGCAGGAGACCGGCAAGCAGACAAGTCTGGCTGGAGAACAGTGAGCAGTGAGGGTGCAGGAGAGACAGGCGCTGGGCAACGCAGAGCCTGGCCAGCCATAAAGGGTTTTGACTTTTACTCTGATTGCGATGAGGAGCCCCCGATGGGTTTAAGCAGCCAACAGCTTGGTCTGACTTAGGCTGTGGAGGGTCACTCTGGCTGTAGGACAGAAGTGGTGGGCCAGTTACGTTAGGTGAATGGCCAGCGTGGCTGGGCCAAGGTAGTAGCTATGGGCGACAGTGTAGATGTAATTTGAAGGTCAAGTTAATAAGACTCATTAAAAGATTGGATGCAGGGAGTGAGAGAAAGAGAGGAGTCAAGGAGGACTCCGATGTTTTTGTCCAAGCAACTAGAAGAAGAAAGTTGTCATCTATTGAGATGCAAAAGACCGCAAAAGGAGGCAGTTTAGGATGAGGGGCTGGAAAATAGGAGTTTGGTTTAAGACATTAAGTCTGCAAAGCCTATTAGACAGTCAATGAGTGATGTGGAGTTGGCAGTTGGAGGCGCAGGGGCTGTAGGAGCCGCAGACCCCAAGTGAAAGTCATCTGTGCAGAGAGACAGCTCTGAGACTGGATGAGGCCACCAGGCAGCAAAAGCAGGAAGACAGAGAATCCTGAAGACTGGCTCCTGGAGGTCAGGAGGGGGAGGAATGAGGAGGGGAAGCTGAGAAGGCTCCGCCAGTGATGTGAGGGACCCGAGAAAGGCACGTTAAGAGACTGCTTCATAAGGATGGTGTCAAGTGCTGCTGAAGTAATATGATGCCTGAGAACTGGCCAACGGATTTGGCCAAGTGGAGGACATCAGTGACCTCGACAAGAGCAGTTTTGGTGGAGTGGTGGGAAGAAAGGCCTGATTGGAGAGGGTTCAAGAGAGAAAGAGGGAGGAAATAACTGTACCCTTGAATGCCAAGAAGTCCATGATAGACTTGGCCTGGATTCCCAGTCACGCCACCTGCCAGCTGTGACATGTGAGGTAAACTCTCACATCTTTAATCTTCAGTTTCACAAACTAATTCTAGGACACACTTAAAATTGTTTTAAAAAGTAATTGGAATGCATCTTATAAGTGACGCTGAAAACACTAATGGCCTTGCCAGTCCCCAGCAAGAGGCATACACAGGATGTCAATGCCCGCACACTCGCAGACACACACAAATCTCTAAGCACAGAGCACATGATGTCCAAAAGCAGGAAGGCTGTGTGCTCATCATGCGCTGTGAAGGAGTGTTTCTCAGTTAGTCAAAAGACAGAGGACCCAATCAAGGATGAAAGAACAAGTTTAATAATGAAAGAGAAAATGCAGAAGGAACCTCGCATTCTTTATTCTGCTTTAAATTACACTGTTGATCCTACAGGGGCCAAAGCAGTTCCAGGTGGGTTATGAAGAGCCGGACGCACACAATGAAGGGAGCCAGAGACTTCAGACTGAACGTTAAGGCTTGGCTTCAAACTGGCATTGTTATCCTGAAGAATATTCTATATTCCATTAATAAAAGCACAATACAACAAAACATCATTGTGCAAGTTTAGTGTATGTTTTTCTATGAAAAGCTGTTTATTAAACTAACTGTTATTTTAGCTGTTTATTTTAACAATTTATTCAACTGATGACCTCTTAGAATCAAGGATGGATATGAGAAGTTCATTAGACACACTGTAAGCTGACAGGGCTGGTACATTTACTGACTGCCTCGTACAAAGGAGGCACTCCGTAAGTGGCAAGGGTTTTTGCTGGTATCTGTATGTTATTGTCACTGTGCTCTCCAGCACTCGTCATCCCTGCTGGCTTCAGTGGTGACGTCTCATGGTCCAGGACTAGCTCTCTCCCCTCCACACGTGCCTTCCCGCCCCCAGCCCTGACAGCACTGCTTCCGAGAGTGGAGCTCCTCTGCTGAGTTGACAGCTGACAATGACAAATGTAGTTTTCATCCCCCAGGTCATCCATCTTTTGCTTAGCTGAGGCCTCCAGGTCCTCTGAGGCAAAATTCTACTCTTGTCCATATGTAGGGAAGCTATTTTTGGCCAAAAGATTCTCCTGCACTCTGCACATTACACCAGTTGGACAAGTGGCAACTTACCTTTTGCCCATCCAGTATAGACAGTGTTGTAGAGACAAGACCATTGGCTATGGCATCAGACAGATTTGGATTTGAACATTAACCTCTCTGGGGTTTCTTTGCTCACAAAATGGAAATAATAACTATTTCTGAGGACCAATGTGAGGATGCAGCAAACTAAAAGAAGTGCAATGCCTGGCACATGCTAGGTGCCCTCCTGACGCGTCGCTGATCAGCAGAAGGACATGAGGAGGGCGGTGCCCTCAAGAAGCGCATCACAGGGTTGGAGTGTAGCTATAATCCAGGGCAGACATGCTAAATGCATCTGTGTGCAGCTCTCCTGCTCAACCACCACCTCCTCTCGCCTGGACCTCGAAACAGCCTCCAAATTTGTTTTTTCCCAATCTGTTCATCCTAAGCATCTGCAGTGCCACACTGGTCATACTGTCTGGCGAAAACCCTTCAAGGCTTCTCACTGTTCTAAAAGCAAAGCAGACTCCTGACCAAGTCCTGCAGGCCCCAGGCAGGCCCTGGCTTTGCCCACTGCTCCAGTCTCCTCTCACCCCATTCTGTCTTTGCTCATAGCCACAATCATAGCCACACTCATTTCTTTTCTGTTGGGTGAACACACCAAGCCTTTCCCACTGAGGAGCCTGGCAGCTGCTGTTGCCTCTGCCCTTAGCCATTCCGCAGATGGCTCCTTCTCACCTCTGAGTTCCCACCTCCACAGCGGCTTTCTCTGGTTCCCCTGGAAAAGTCCACCTCTCCGTCATTCTGTTATTCCAACCTGTTTATTTCCTTCAGAACACTTGCTTTAACCTGTAATAATCTTTTTTAAAACTTTGTCTGTTGTGTGTATCTCCACCAGAATATAAGCTCTTTGAGAGCACAAACTTGGATCTATAGCTCCTAGAACAGAAAGGAAAATGAGGCCTAGACTCAGAGAGGGCAGATGACTTGACCGTTGTCTCTCAACTGGCCAGTGACCAAGGTGGGATCGGAATCCAGACCCAAATGCCATGCTCTCCACGCTGCAGAACGCTGCTGGGGACTGTGCGTGAGGCTCCGAGACGTTACGGGTCCTGTCCCGGATGGCCATGTGAGCTTCCAGGACTGGCAGAGAGAAAGCCTGGAAGAGAGACACAGGGCCAGGGTCTCCAGCCATAGCTTCATTGCCCTTCCCGGAGATGACGACAAGGTTTCAGGAACAGCGGAGCTCCTTTGTTCACCCGAGCAGAGGCTTGGATGACTTGTGATGCACAAAGAAGAGGAGAAATGATACCAGGGAGCAAAGGAAAAGCTGAAGGATGAAGGCTCGGGTCCTCTGAGTGCATTCCTGTCCCCAGGCCCCAGATCCCCTGCTTTCCACTCCCCAGGTCTTGACACAGAGGAGCTCTCAAGTTTGAGATTATCCCCAGATCCACTTGAAGCTACACGAATTACCTGTAAGTGTCTACACTTGTTCCATTTTCAACTTGGAGAGAGCATCACAGAAAACGTGGCTGTGATCCATCCTAGGTCCTAACCCTAGTCTTCCCAGCCACCCCTGAGAGACCTGCGGTCTCTGCCCTCAGGATGGACAAGGGGAAACAAATCCCCACTGGCCCGAGTGCGCACTTAGGGTGGAAATAAGCAGTCACATAGATCTTGGAGATCCTTGGAGGGGGAAAGGAGGATTGGAGAGGAGACAGTAAAGGAACCCTAGGACCTCCGCCGAGTATGTCATAGTAACCTTCTTCTGCATGACCTTTCCCACCAGCTGTCTTCTCTTTCTTCTAGGCTGTTCTTCTCTTTTCCTCTCTTCTCATAGGACCTCCAGTCTAATTCTTGCTGGATTTCTTCTGTAAAGTCAGTAGGAGGTCACGGAGCCCCAAGACAAATAATTCTCTCCCCCAAACTGTCAATAGGGCCGAGGCTGAGAAACCTGGTTTTAGAGGAACAGAAGAGAGTATGAATTTAGGACCTCAGTTCTGCCACTGACTCAGTATGTCTTTGAGCAAATAACTTAAGCTCTCTGTGCCTCAGTTTCCTCACTTGTAAAATGGAGGTGCCCAGGCCTGTCCTGGCACAAGACTCCACTACAAACACGAAAGGAAGTGAGAGTGTAGAAAGTCTGCAGAGAAGCCCGGTGCTGGTTGTCATTAGTGCGTTCCTCATGATTCTCCAGAACCTTCTCTGAGATGCTCAGTCACGCAGCAGATGCTCTATCTGAGAAGCGCCCCAGGCTGCACTCCCAGAACAGAACCCAGCCTCCGAAACGCCGCTCACCCCACAACTCCCCTGAGCCTGGGAGCAGACAGAGACTGGGTGCCAGTCGGAATTCTCCCCTCTGTCGGTGCAGAGCCTCAAGCCCTCTCTGAGCTCAGTTTCCAACCACCACATGAGGGGCTGGACTCATTTCAGTTCTTCTTGAGACCTCTTGAAAATTTAATGAGAGCTATCAACCCCCTCCTCACAAAACTGTCCCATTTTGGCTATGACTTCTCAGGGTTCCTGGACCCTCAGTGCCCCTCTACGGCCCAGTGCACAAAGATTAACATATCCTGCTCTGGAGGATCAAGTGTGAGCTTTGGAGCTCCAGGGAGGAACAAATAATGGTCTTAGATTATTGACAACTAATGACTCCCTACTTCCCTTCAGGGACTGAGGAGGTGGAGCAAGGAGAGGAAGAGAAACTAAAGAAAAGGGATGTGTCACCTCAGTGCAGCCCCTGCCCCTCCCACACTCCGACTCCAGGGTCCTGCAGCCTAATTTCCTAAGACTCAATGGGCTTCAGACCTACTTCAAGAGGTCCTAAGGTAAAAGGAGGGGTCGGGCTCCGAGGGGGCGGCTGCCCTAATCTTGATGAGCAAGGCTCCAGGCAAGGCAGCTCACCAGCGCCCCCGCCCCACACGGCCGCCACTTTTAGGCTTTCTTCTTCTACTTAATTCTAATCCATTTTTAAAATACTGAAATACCAGCAAAATAACCTAAGTAACTCATACAGAATTGACAATTGTTAACACATTGTCCTATTTGTTTCAGAAGTGAAACATCTCAGAGTTGAAATCGCTCTCTCCTCTTCCTTTCTCCTCTCCCCGATCCCTCTCTCCCCAGAGGGTATCCCTATCGTGAACTTTGTGGGTACATTTTTTGATCATTAAATGTCTTTAACACGTATGATACTGTATGCATCGCTTTGTGTTTTCACTTTATCTACATGGTGTGTTGCATTATCACTCTGCAACCTGCATTGTTTTACACATTTCAGATGTTGGGATCCACTCGTGTCCTTCTTGTCCCTGCTGCGTGGTAAGTAGTGTTCCTCCACATGTCCCGCACGTACCAGTCTCTGCTCAGGCGATTCCATTTTGTTGCTAAAAATCTCTTGTATATGATTATTGCTTCCCATGTATGAGATTTTCCTAAGATTTTCTTTTGAGTCTTGGAAGAAGTCTAGTTTGTAAATTCCCATTCCTTAAATTGAAACCCCTGAGAAGTGGCATCTGAGACCCTTATTGGCCAATACATCACAGAGGGCAGCAAGAGTGGGACAGAGCCCCCACTCATACTTCACCAGATCACCCGGGAAGGGGAAGGGTACGCTTCACCAGATCACTCAGCAAGGGGGAGGGGCATGGCACTGTTGTTACTAATAAGAGGGTGCCTTTGGCAGAGCAGAGGTGGGAGCAGGAACCCTGGGACTGGGTGGAGCTTTGGCCAAACAGACAGCTCATCCGGCTGGCAGAGAGGTGACAGAGGACCTTCCTGCTCTTCTGTGGTGAAAATTCCCTAACATTGGAGCTAGGTAGGACCTCAGAGATCCTTTACCCCAACTCCTCCACTACACAGAGGCCCAGAGCAGGGAAGGGTCACATCGCAAGTTCTGGACTCGAAACCAGTATCCTTCCCATTTTACCAACAGGACAGGGCCAACCAGGTTCCATTTTCCAAGACCTGGGGTGTGGGGGCACAGCTCCCTGCTCTCCATGGGCCACATGTGTAAGGGAGAGGATGTGGGGAGTGTGCGTGTGTATGTGTAAGGCTGCCTGGTACCTGATACAAATGGGATTCCATTCTGTGAGCTCTCAGTGCTGCTCCATTCAGAGATGATCCCCGTGGGTGGGTGCCTGAGAAGGCAGAGGAACCCCCGCAGCCTCTGTGTGGGCCCCAGGCACGGATGGGAGAGCTGATCCGCCTCCAGGAATTGCTGGTGGCTGCTGGGTTGAGACCAGAGCTCTGCCTTCAGCTCTCTTGCTCCCTCTGAGGGGACATCAGCAGTCCATGATAACTTCCAATCTCAGATGGGAACCACCCTTTGCAGTCCCATGTTCAGTCCCATCTGTGGAACCTGGAGAACTTCACATTCACTATGAGTCATTCACATGTCCCTCAGGTTAGACCACGTGCAAGCATCACGTTGGGTGCCGAGAAGAGCGGCGAGGTCTCTCACAAAGAACTTGAATCCAGTAGTGGATCCTCAGTTTCCTCTCAGAGGAAGAATGTGGCCCTCCTCCAGGCCTGGCCTGCGCCTCCCGCTGTGGGAAGCCCTGCAGACCACAGGAAGCCCCTCCTCCAGGCCCGCAGCTGCTCCTCAGTGCTCAGCTGGCTTGGCACTCAGCCTGCACAGCCTAGGGACAGCTCTCGCATTATTTACTTTTTCAGGAGTGAAGGGTTCTTTCTCCAATTATCTTTAGCCCTCCTTCAGGGCGGAGACAGAGTGGAAGCTTCTCTGTACCCACAGAGCGCTAAGCCCAGTGCCAAGAACACAGCAGGCGCTCAATGCATGTTGTTAATAAAAGCAGCTCACAGGGAGCACAGAGGCGACTCTCCGAGCTTGCAGAGGGACGGGGAGGCAGAGGGTGGCCACAGGACGTAGGCTGGGGTCCCACAACATGGAGATGGGAAGCTAAGTCGACACAACTAGAATCCAAATCTGGTTTCAACCCAAACTTTTTTGTCTCTTAGACTGAGTCAACTGGTCACCTTGGGGCAAAACGGTGACCATCTCCTTCACCTCCCAGTCCTGTGCAAAGCTGTGGACCAAGACAAAGAAATAGGAAGCAGAGTCGCTGTTTTCAAGGAGATGACTGAGAGACTAGACAGGTGCAGCTAAATACGAAGAGTACAAGACAGCAGTGTAAGGGGAGGCAGGAGCGACTGGCAGGAGTTTGCTGGGTTAGAGCTGACTGGCTCCGTGCCCAGCGCAGGGGCCTTTTTAACTTCTTCTTTCATATAGAAATGAGGTGAAGACTCTCACTCGACTGTCTGTCTGTTGTGGACTGAATGTTTGTGTCCTCTAAAATGTTATGTGGAAGCCCTAACCCACAATGTGATGGCATTAAGAAGTGGGGTCTGGGAGGCATTTAGGGTTCGATGAGCGCGAGGGTGGGGTCCTCAAGACGGGATTAGTGCCCTTATAAGAAGAGCCCAGAGAGCCCTCTCCCGTTCTCTCCCTGCCTCTCCTCCTGCCTTGGGAGGACACAGCAAGAAGGCAGCCAGGAAGAGAAGCCTCACCGGACACCAAAACTGCCAGCACCTTGATCCTGCACTTCCAGCCTCCAGCACCCTGAGAAGTAAAGACGTGTTTAAGCCCTCAGTCTGAGGGATTTTGCTTTAGCAGCCTGAGCAGACTAAGACACTGGCCCCCCAGACGCCCTGGTGAAGATGCTGCCAGGCGGTCAGGCCCCTGTTTCTGGCATTGTCTCTTTTCTTCCCTCCTGGTCTCTGCCCACGCGATGCTGAGCCCCGGAGCGTGCAGCCCCCCTCCACACACTGTTCCTGTGGGGCGCCATCTAATGGAGAGGCCCTGTGGGAAGACAGGGAGGCCTGGCCCCGCCTCTGGGACAAGCAGCCAGCTCCCTGTCTGGCCTGCCTGCCTGCTATGACTTGTTTGCCCCTTCAGGCAGACTCCCTGAGGACAGGTCCTGTGGCCTGCACAGGTGTGGGTCCCCAGATCGGACCACCAGGTGACATTCGTCAGGACCACACACGGTGCGGCTCTGCCTGTGTTATGGCATCAGGCCCTCAAGGAAGGGTCACAGGTGGACGGACATGTTCTGTCACCTGGCTAAGATTTAACCATCCCATGCATCTATTTCCTTACGTGCTGGCCAAGCATAGCTGACACAGACCTCACAGAGCAACTGTCAGGATGGAAGGTCATACAGATGAAAATGCTTGACCACAGCAAAAGAATGATACACACTGGATGAATTTAAAACCGAAGGACTTGTGAAATCAGAGCAGTGAGGAAAGATACTAGAATAAGATCCCCACATGTCCTGCGGTTAAAAGAGCAGATCTTCGGGAATGATTGCCACTGCCGCCCCACCGCCACCTCCCTGTGGCGGGAGGGCTGGGTTCACAAGCACTTGCAGGGCCAGACCCACCTTTGTGCCTTCAGGAGAGCAGCGGGGTCTGCAAAGAAGTGAGGGCAGTCCAGGGGCATCTGCCAGGTGGGGCTGGGGGCCCTGGTTGCATGAGGCTGGTGGATGGCCCCCAGCCAGCTCCCCAGCAGAGGTCTCTCTGGGACTCATTGAGTGTGTGCCCAGGGTTCACTGACCCCACTGTCAACCTGACTCTCCCCCGAGCCTCTGTCCCTCCCCCCAGTACATTGCCTGATTCAGCTCTCCTTATCTGCAACTGCAGGGCTTGTATTCCTGTCCTTGGCCTCTCCTCCCATTTGCTGCTCTAGATGTGGGTTGGGGCCCAGGGCTGGGGCAGGGTGAGCCTGTGAGCTAGTCAATCATCGCAGCCTATCTGCAAACCTCCCAGTGCTCAGTTGGTTGGCCAATGTCTGGAAGGCTCCATGTGCAAAGCTCAGTACATAGTTTCTGAGTGAATGGAGGAGGAGGGGTGAGGGTGAGGGCAGCATGAGGAGAGCTGAGGTGCTGATGGGGAGCAGGGGCCCACGCAGCTCTCAATTAAGTGCACTTGGATCTGTAGAAAGGGAAATGGCCGGCAGGCTGAGTCACTCCACGGGGTGAACAATCGGGAGCAATTCCGCATCCCACCACTCTGGAGGCATCAAAACCCGTCCTGCCCAGCAGCCTTTAGTGTGTAGGTGGTCAGCACGGGGCTGCTGGCTGCACCTTCCCCGGCCGCGCTGGCGGGCAGCTTGTGTCTCAGCAGAGCTGACTGGCACGTCTCCTCAGGATCACAATTACCCACCAGTCCATCCCAACCTGCCCTTCCCTCTCCCCAAAATAAGGCCAGGGTTCCAGGCAAAGCTCATGCAAATTTAACCCCGCTGCTGTTCACACAGGCGCTGCTCCCACCAAGAGAGCAGAAGGCAGGTGAGCCTCATCACCATTCCTGACTGGTGCCCGCAGGGGGCCCACGTGAGCAGGGGCAGACGGGGGAGGGAGCCACTTCTCCTCCCACAAACGGGGCAGCACCTGAAGAACCATAACTCAGATCTGAAACAGGGTGTGGGTGAGACGGCTGGGGAGGGCTGAGGATCTGCGACACTCCCTCCCACCTCAGCAGGCCAGAGATAAGGAGCCCCGGACCAGGTAGGCCCTTGGCGGCAGGGCAGATGGGCCCCCCTACCTGCCTAATGGTTACTGCCCCAGAGCAGAGGTTAAGCGGGTGACTCCGGAAGGGCGAATGTGAAGCTGTCAGGTCTGCGTGGAGTGAGTGATGGTCAGATTAACAGGGTCTCAGGGACTGAAACATTGGTTTTACCTGTTCCTCATCTTTGTGGCTGCCTACAGTATTCTGAGGTCAGGCTCAGGTTCAGTAGGGTTAGTCTGTGTTAAATGAGTAATGCGGGCCGTGGGCTTGGGAAAGGGAAGTCCAACAAAGCTGACTACCCACCATCTTGACTTGGATGGGAAATGTCTCAAGTCGTCTCAGGAGCTCTGCTTCTGTGGCTCCAACTCTCCAAACCTCGCCCCCTTCCTTCGCCTGCCCCCGGCTCCACACTGAGGTCCTCTCCACTCTCCAGACCAGGTTCCTGGCTCAGAGGAAAATGCAACAGGTGAGCTGCCTGGGACTCCATTTCATCCCAGGAGCCAGGGGAGGGAAGCTGCAGGGAGCCGCACTCATGGTGAGCCATCTGAACTGAAGGAAGCTGGAGGGCCCCTTCAAAGGCATCACAGAGACACACACTTAATTATTCCACCCAGGTATGAAGCCCATCCTAAGATGGCAGGAGCCCTGGGGCAATCAGAAGATGAGAAACAGGTTGGCATCAGGTCATAGGTGGACAACAGCACGGAGAAAAGCTTTCAAAGCCCAGAGGTGTTGCTTCAATGCTCCATGATAAGAGGCCCCTGTGGCCCAAAGAGGTGGGGTGACTTGTCCAAGACCACATGCGACGCAGGAGCAGAATGCCGCTGGACGCCTGGACTCCCGCCTTGCTGGCCGGCGCTCTCGCCACTTACATCTGCTTAACCAGGAGCAAGAAGGGCTGCAGTGGAGATGTTCTATGCTGAGAGGTGCTGCTTTGAAAACACTCAAATCAAAGGAGCCAGACCAAAGATGAAATCAAGTCCCCCACCACACATCCCAGCCACTGCAACTTCACGTGTCATCACCAGCCGTAAGACAGGGACTGAGGCCAGGCAATAAGTGGTATCTTTCCACGAAAAATCAAGGGGAAATTGGAGCCCATACATTTGGTTAGTGCGAGGGTGTGACAAGTGACAGAGGTAGCAAGACAGAGTAGAAAAAAGAAGACAGAGCAAAAAGCTCTCTACCACCTACAAGACCCCTGGGATAGCTTTGTTTCAGGACTGGGAGGGAGATCTTACCACAGAAGGCACTGACCCTTCCAGAAGCCGGGCAGGCGTGGGAGAAGGATGGAGGGTGGAGAAGCTGGGGGGATGTGTGCGTGCTTGTCCTAAAGCAGCTTGCCTTCCCTCCTCGCCTCCCCTCGTCCCACCAGACCGCACCGGGAGTATCCAGGGGGTGTGCATGGTGGGGGTGCCTCATAGGTTTCAGAGCTCAGAAGGGGAATGGAATTGGGAAAGCTCAAGGGAAAAGCTCAGATTCCTGACTCTGGATGCTCGAAATGACCTGGTCCCTTAGGGGGTGTGGCTTTGGGTATTTGGAGTCGCCCATGTGCACCTGAGTGTGTTTTGAGTGCTCAAAGACATGGCCTGTCTGTTGGGATCTGTGTACACAACACGGGAACCCCGTGACTGTTCCTGATGAGTCTCTATTGTCCTGAGTTAACCCTCTCTCAGTACCATCTGATGTGTGGCTGGGGAGCGCTGACTTCTGTGTCACCTCTGCCTGGATTTCTCAAGCTCCCTGCGTCCTCCACCAGGGTATGTCCCTCTCGGTGAACTGGGAGCCTCACATCCTGCAAAGCAACCTCTGGTGAGCATCAGGAAAGCCCTGGACCCGCCCGGGGTCTGCTGCCCCACCAGCCCCGACAAGGAGATAGGCAGCCTCTCTTCAAAGTCCAAGCGTCCTGCAGGGTTGGCCCAGGGCTGTCCCTAAGTCCCTGACTACTGCCTGTCCACCTCCACGACACCTTCCTGGTAAAGACTGCAGCTGACAGAACCAGAGACACATCAGAAAGAGGCCCTGAAGCTCAGCATGGAGACGGCAGGACTTGGGGTCACTACAGCTTTGCTCCCCTCCCTCCTTGCACTTCATGCTCCATGGATGCTGCTGGCTCCTGGCTCCCCAACTTGCCATCTTTGCCTCTCAGTGCTTTTCCACATGCTCTTCCCTCTGCCAGGAACAACCCCCCTGACTGTGGCTGCGCCACGGGTAAGTGAACAAGCACCTTTCCCCCACCACGGCCTTCCTCGACTGTGTCGGAGGAAGCAATGCCAGTCCTATGCCCCACTAGGACATCAAACCCAAACCCACAAATACACACGCCCCGCACTCTGCGGGGAAAGAGGGTTAGGCACACGGCTGCTGCTACTGGAGAGCTCAGAGCAGAAGCTGAGATCTGGGCAGGAGGAGGGGACTTCCAGCTGGGGGTTCTTGAAGAACCCTCAGCAACAGTGCCTGTGCTGTGTCCCTGTCAACACTGTTTTGAGCTGGTATAGCACACTGGGTGCCCTCATCACCCAGAGCCTCTGTGGACAGTATCTACTTCGTCTGATCTCCATCAAGACTGAATGAAGAAGGCAAGGAGAACACGTAACTTAACTCAGCACGCAGCCATCCTAAGCCTCAGTAACGGTTAGCTCTCACCATGCGGTATCCCTGACTTCACTGGTCTTTCAAGGCCACTTCAAATGCTGCCTCCTCTGTGGGGCTTCCCAGACGAATTCAAGGCACGTCAATCTCTAGATCCTCTTTGGAAGTGGTTTTCAAAGTGTGGCCCCCCAGACCAGCAGCGGCAGCAGCTTCACCAGGGACCTTGTTAGAAATGCAGATTCTCAGGCCCACCCCACCCAGACTGCTGGGGCCCAAAGATCAGTGTTTGAACGGTCCTCCAGAGGGTCCTGACACAGGCTAAAGTTTGAGAACCACTGTTCTGGTATTTTCTTTATATTCTATCATTGTACTGATCATAGCCTGGCTTGAATTATCATTATAAGCTCCATGAGGGTAGAGACCTTGTCTTATATTTTAAGGAAATGGTGGGTTAATCCTTGTGAATTTGAGTTGAATGAGCATCTTAATTAGATTTCATTGAATAATTCCTAACCTCTAATTCCTCCCCGCCTTCCCATCCTCTCAACCTTCCCATCCATCCTGGGGATGGGCCTTACCTGTCCTCAGTAAGAGAAGAAGACTACCTACCTCCCCCAAACCCCCACCCCACCCGAGGCAGCCACTTAGGCCTCACGAAATTGACAGTGAGGGTGAAGAAAGGGGAGAGGGCACCTGTGGAGTGTCAGGAAGCTCCAGATATTTAAGAGTTTGGATCAGCAGTATAAAATACTGTCCCTGACCAAGTAATGTTGCAAAGACTTCACAAACCTTCTAGGTGCTTCTTGGGCTGAGCTGTCCTCTCAAAATGCACAATCAGGGCAAGGGAGTCTGGCACTAACCCCCCACCCACAGATTCTTTCACGACACCCCTGAGCAGCCTGCTTATGGGAACCCATGGCACTGCATCCAGGTGCAAGAGAGCAGGAGGGGTGCAGGCTCCCCCCGCTGTGCTGGTGGCAGGGCTCCCTCCCAGGCCTCTGGCCAGTCTAACTGGAATGTGGCTGACTGTGGCCAAGGAGACAGACATACAGCATAAACATGCTATTTAGCCAACCTGCCAGCCAGATTTGGTGCTCGCTGTGTCCAACCAAAGCCACCGATCTGCAAACATCAGCTTTCCCAGAAACACGGACGCTGCGAGCACAGCACGGGCCATCAGGAGGGTGACCATATTATCTGGACACTTTTAAGAGTGGGAAGGGCACTGGTATTAGTTACAGCAGGACAACAGACATAACGCAGGGAGTACGCTCACCTTAGGTATCAACCACGTGGGCCAGGCCAGGGGCGAGGATGTCATGATGGGAGGCTGGGTGTCTCTTGGCCCCCTGCCCCTCCCCTCAGCCACTTAGTGTTCTACTGACCACAGGGACACACATAGGGAAGGAATAGGGAGCGGTGAGTCCCAGCTCAATGGGCCACTTACTAGGTTCTTTGCCTACACTGACACTTACGGCGTGGCACCTTATATTTCAAGCACCTTCACGTCGGGTCCTTATCTCTTCTGTCCTCACTACAACCCTGGACAGGTAGTGTAAGCCAGGTTCCAGGGGGCACAGGTAGAAGAGCTGATTCTAGAACCCAGGACTTCTGGCTCACAGGCCAGAGCTTATCCAACACCTCACACAGCCTAGTCACAGGGCAGGCAAGGTGATAGCAGGACTGACATGCCTGGTAGGGCAGACCCAGCTCGTGTCACCTCCCAGTACATGTGTCAGTGGTTGCTTTGACAGGTGGAGAGATCTACCCCTGGAGGGGTGAGCTGCTGGGAGCGCCCGTGCCTTTGGTCAACATTCACAAGCCATGTTTGGTGAGCATTTACTACGGGCACTCATGATCAGGGCTCCACAGATACAGCAGTGACCAGAGCAGAGTCTGCCCTTATCGACATGTAAAATCGCATCAGAAAATGATCAACTGGGCTGGCATTCAAGGCCCTGTACAATCTGACCCAACCTCTCTTCTCACCTCGCCCCCCATTATCACAAGCTACGCCACCTAAGTGCGCTTCCCAACTGATCCGGGTACGCAGGGTCAACTCAGGGCTCACTGGGCATCTGCTGTGCCCTTCTTGTCAGCATCCTTGACCATCCTCCAGGGCCTGTCCAGCCCTCTCCCTTCTCCACACCTTTGTCATGTCGCTTCCTCCCATCTGAGGCACAGCCCTCTCCTCTCAGATCCAGCCCTCCCAGGTTTCTCCTGCTTCAGAGACTTGGTGTTGCTGAGGAGTGCTTTTGTCAACTAGACAGTAAACTCCCTTTGAGTCCAGATGCTGAGGGGCACACCAAAGACTTAAGATCTCCTAGCAAGCCTGGCCGTTACTGCTGCCTTTTGTATTTCTCAAGTCATATCTATTAAAGCTTCTTCACGCTGTAACCATGTACCCACCTCCGCACCTTACTCCCTGCAGGCCACTTCATCTCTTCATACAGAGACACCTAGAAGCACTGGGAGGAAACTCCCTCAGCTCCCTGAACTCATAACTTACCTGCAGTTGAAGTGGTTCCTGCCTCCTTTGTGCCTGTCACAATGGAATGTCCTCACACCAGGTAGTCCTTTCAGCCGTGGTATGAGTCCATCAACTCCAACCTTCTCAGGGGTCTTGCTCCAAGAATTATGTTCTCTTCCTTCTATTTCTTCATGTTCCTGCTTTCTATTATTCTCTCCCTTGAGCATTTAAACATGCACAAGTCTGCCAACTCAAAAGCAACCACTAGCTCCTGAACTCCATTTTCTCTCCAGGAGCCAGTCTTTCCTCCTGTTCACAGCCCAGCTCTTTGAAAGAGAAGGCCATGCTCACATTGCCACTCGCTCATTTCCCACTTGTCCTCAGTCCACAAAACCCTGGCTTCTGTCCCCACCAGTCCACTAGAACTCCTCTCCACGGATGTTGCTAAGTCCAGCTGATACTCTTCCACAGTTATCATACTAAATCTCTTAGGTGCTCCATATTTTTTTTCCACTCCATCCTTTTTGAGACACTTTCCTGGGCTTACATGATACTATGATCTCTTGGCTTCCTCCATAACCCCCGGCCTCTCCTTCTCTGTCACTTTTGCATCTTTCATCCTGAAAAGAGGGTTCTCTTCAGGGTTCCATCCTGGACCCTGTCTTCTGCTCCTGGTTGGACCATCCTTTCCCATGGCTTCAGCTGCACCCACATGGTGATGATTTTTGGATCCATGTCTGCAGCTCAAATCTCTCTCCTGAGCTCCTAAGCTGGACACCCAACTGCCTGCTGGCCATCTTCCCTTGGTTGGGCCACCACATCTCAAACTCAACATGTTCAAAATGGAATTCACCATCTCTCTTCCCTGCCATCACCCATTTTCTCCCAACATGTCCCTCCTTCTGGATTCCTAGTCTTGGAGAATGGCACAACCAAGCTAGAAATCAGATTCCAAGAAACCTGACCAAGCCAGGAACCCTTGATTCCTCCCTCTCCCGCAGCCCTATATCTGACCAATCACTAGATCCTGTCTCATCGGTTTTCCTCAAAACCAGCATTTCCCTCCAACTTCACTACCACTGTCTTAGTCTAAGTTTCCATCATGTTTCTCTTGGGATATTAACAGGCCATTATTTGCTATTTTCCAAGTTCTCCCAAGGATTCCCTATCGCCCAAAAAATAAAGTCCAAATTTGCTAACATGGCAGAGAAGGTCTTCATGAGTAGGACTGTCTGTCCCTGCATCTCCGTGTTGTAAGCCACTATTGCCCTCCCTCCCCTCATTCTGCCCTCCATCCATTTGGACTGACCTGAGTTCTATAAATGTGTAGTCTTCTTCGCTGACCCTCACCCAGCTTTCCCACGCTGCTCCCTATGCCGAAGTCCCTGGACTTTGCTGCAACAGGGCTTCCACTGTGAGCTCTTCCTATATGTCTTCAAGGCACCCTCTGCTTGTTCTTATAACAGCACTAATCACACCACACTGCAGGCCCTCTTTATTCATATCTCTTTCTCAACAGACTATAAGACTATAAGACTATGTGTTTTTTCAACTCTGTATTCCTAACTTCTAGCATAGTACCTGGCCTGGAGCTCAATAAATGTTTGTTGAATGAATGGACAAGCATGCATTTAAATATCATATTCTATTTTATGGTGCATGGGTTCCATAAGCTATCCTTTCCTAGCTGCAACACCATAAACCACCACAACTGGGTGTTTAGAAACTTCTTCATCTCTAACCCCAACCCCAGGAGGCTCCTTAGAACGCACGTAGCCTGGAACACAGCTATAACAATCTCTGTCCCCTCACCATGCTCTAGACAAGGTGTCTTTGTGTGGCACTTGTGCCTCAGTGGCACCCTAGTCTGAGCATCTAGTCAGGGGCTGTGGGTGTGTTGGAGTTTGTGGGCCTGTGTGCTAGACTTTCCTCACGCAGTAGAGTCCGGCTGAACGACATAACTTGCTGGGGCGTAAGCGTGTGCACTGGATGCAACATCCCTGTTGGTGCTGAGTTCCTCTAAGTCATCTGCACTCTGAGCTCCATTCGGTGAAGAGAATCCAGGACTCACAGAATGACCCACTGTCCCAGTTTGCCTGGGCCTGTGGGAATGCCCGGGATGTGAGCCTTCAGTACTAAAATGGGGAAAGTCCTAGGAAAACTGGGATGAGTTGGTGGCCTTATCTAGCCAAGAAGTTGGAATTAGTACAAAAGAAGGCTGAATTAGCCCTGGTGACATCCTGACCTTTCCCTTGGCCCCCTCACTGAGCTGCTCCCTGGGGTGACCCGAAAGAAAACAGAAATATAGTGGCTGCATATGTGTGTCTCAAACGGGTTCCCTATCAGGGGTGTGATCTTGGGCTCCTGGAGGGAAGTGCCTATAGGGCCATGGTGGGGGCAAAGAAGAAGGTGTGTGGAGGGGATGGGTGAATCCTTAAGTTGGAGGTAGACAGAAAAGGAAGAAGTGAGCACATCTCAGTTAGCCCCCATCCCCACTCCTCCCTGACCCAGAAGCTTTCCTGAAGACCCTGAGAGAGGTGGGCAAGGAGTAGGGGGAGGGTCTAAGCAGGAGGAGGAGGTCTAAGAGAATGTGGGAGGGAGGGATCCAAAAGCATAGGTGGACTCTAGGGGGAGGGGAGGAGAATGGAAAGGAGAGGAGGAGGGAAGAGGATAGGAAGAGCGGGTTGGTCCAGTCTGATGGCAGCAGAGGGCAGGCAGGGTCTGACAGGGACCCTCCGGGGAAGGCCTTCATTGTGAGTAAGTGGAGGGACTGAGTTGCAGGGGAGAGGGTGCAGAGATTCTACCATAGCTGCTGGTTATGGAGATCCGATTTCTTTTGTGCAGATGTCACAGGCCAGGTGAGCTGTTATTAACTAAACCAAGTCAGGGCTTGGTAGCAAGGAGGCATGTCGTTGAGCGCCTCTCAGCACGGTGAAGAATCATGGAGCCCATCCAAGTGGAGGCAGCTCCAGGGACCACAACGCGCGTCAACAGGGAGAGGCGTCGGGGAAGTGAGTCCCTCCACATAGACGGCAAGCAGGAGGCCTGTAGGGTACCAAGAGCAACATAATCCTGGGGTAGACTTGTCTGTTTTATTCATTTCAAGATGCAATGGCTTGAAGAGTGGTGGCTATTATAGGCGGTTCTGATACCAGACTGGAGGTGAGCACACACAGCTGGTGTTAACTTTGACAGGACAACACCCAGAAAAAGAGGGTTTAAGAACTGGGCTTTTAATTGTGGATTCTCACTCTGTGAGCTGACAGGAGGGGAGCAGAACACTAGGACACCCCAGCAACCCCAGGGGGGCAAACTGTCCTGGAAGCACTGTTTTCTCTACTTCTACCCACCGCGGAGCCAAGAATCTCCTGCACGACCCCCTGAACAGGATCTGTCGGCATTGTGAAATTTCCCAGAGGGCTGTCTGTGTCTACGCCATTTCTGGCTTGGGGCAGAGGGTGGGAATGCTGGACTGGAGGGAGGTTGGCAGTAGGAGAATGTGAGTGAGAGCCCCTCCATGCCGCTGGGGGGCCACGTAGAAACAGCCCCATCAACCACCAGCCCCCTGCAACGTGTCACTCCCCACCGCTTCGTGCAGTACAGTGCCTGGCACTCAGGTAGAGCTCAGTACATGTTCACTGAGTGAATGAACGTCCTGCCTTAGGCTTCTCCTAGCTCAAACAGGCCTTCCACAACGCAGCAGCTGGAGGCTTTCTCTAAAACACAGACCTCACAGCTTCAGGTTGAGGTCCTTTTCAGCCTCTCCCCTTTGGATAATTGTCCCAATTTCCCCTCAGAACCTGCACTCCCGCGGCATTCGCGACTCTCCATGACCCAGGTCTCAGTCCCCCTTCTCAGTCTGTTCCACCCTTCACCATTTCCTCCAAACCCCACTCAGCGCACAATACCCTCACAGCCTGGCTCAGGCTGTTGGCTCAACTGAGAATCTCTTTCGCAACGTGACCCTAAGACCCTAGCCTTCAGCCTGTGATAACCCACTCTTCAAGGTCCCACTCAAAGGTCACTTCCTCCATGAAGACTTCCTACGTCTCCCTTGCTTCTTTGTCTGCCGTTTCACAACAGGGGGCCCAAGGCTACTGGGCACTGCTTTCATCCTGTCTCCCCATCCCTATCACCCTGCACTAGTCTTTGGGCTTCTTGAAGACGAACACTTCTATTTGTCTCCACGTACTCAGCCTAACTCAGACTCTTAAAGGAAGGAGGGAGAGAAGCCAGAGAGGCTCAAAGAGGTTGGAAGAAGGGCTGTAGGGGTTGGTGTTAGGAAAATGAAAAATGGCAGACACCTAGCTATCTGCCTCAGAAATAGCTATAAGCAGCACTGACTTTCCTTTTCCCAGTCCAGCTTCCATCCCAAGAAGAACTGCTAGTGAAAGAGGAGAGCTGAAGCAGCCCTCCAGCGTCCTGTAAAAGGGGCAGTGGGGGCCCTCGCTCCCTGGGCACTCACCCCCAAGTTTCATCAGGGAGACAAGGTTGCATGTCGCTCCTTTCCGCGGTTCTTTCTTTCCAGGAATTGGCCCTGATCTTCTTCGAGCCTCCCACAAGAAGGGAGCACCCTTCCTTGGCTTGCGTCGGTCCAGCAATAATGCTAATTGGAGGGGCTGCAGCTCCTTCTGCAGCCTTGTTTTGCCAGGCATGAAAGCCCCCCCTCTCGCTTTCTGGATGTGGGTACTGTTCCCGCTGGCACCTTCCTCGGGAGTGCAATTGTCATTCAGGCCTCATAAAAGGCCCCTTACAACTCACTCAGTCACTGGACCTCATTATCCCTGTCCATTCACCACATTCATTGGGATAATTCCTCCTGCTGCCACATGCACAGAGGCGCGTGCACATGTGTTCAGACCTCAAGTCCCATTAGCAGTGAGGACACTTGAAATAAAGGGCAGCCCCACCTGAATGCAGAACTGCCCGCCCTCTCTCCTAGCTGGGGAGTCGTCGACTGCGCTCGTGTTATTTCAAGAGGTGCGGGGAGAAAGGCGGCCTCCACAGAGCAGGCAGGGAGAAGGGGCGGGTGTTCCCTGGCAGCTCCCTTCTCTAAAACACTGTCAGCCACATCACTCCACAGACTGCTTCCCCCTCCCACTCCTCCCAGAACCAGCTCGTCCTGGACAGCCAATCTCCGCCTTCCTCTTCCTTGCTAGCCTGGCCTTCAAGGCTCTCCAAAAGGGGCTCTCAAGTACCTTCCAGGCTTATCTGCTACCTCTTCGCTCCACTGGACTCCACGCCCACAGCCAGGTCTGCTCCTGCTATCCGGAGCTCATGCTGTGCTCATGTATTCTCTCCAATTACTGCTAGGGGCCCGGCAACTGCAATGGCAGAACAGCTGTTCTACCTCAGGCACCCAGCAAAAACAGGGTCCTTTCAACATTTCTTAAAGTAATGGTTAGCAAGACGGTTGTTAAGACCATGAAAAAAGTCATCAGAGGAAGCAGAGCAAAGGTGAGTCTGTGAAATAGGAGACAGGACGACGATGGAAGAGGGAAAAGAAGCCTAGCATGGAGGGAGCTGTTTTCTCTAGGGCCCACTCTATCACCTGCCACCAACCACACTCCCCCGCGCCTCGCCCAGCCACAGATTCAGGTTCCTTTCTCCTGATTTAGGACCCCAAGTCTCCTGAGTACTGAAATGCCATGACCAGGCATCCGGGGACATCCTCTAGTCCCACCGTTCCATGTGGGAGACCCTCCCTGATCCCCACCAGGGCCCACAGTCCTCCTGCTGTCCACGGGCTTCTTGGAGGACTTCACTGGCACTTAGAAGGTCCTGCACGTACAAATATCATAACTACTCAGATGAGCTCCCAAATTTCAGAGGGCAGAGGGAGGGGCTCTCACCTCCATAACCTCCTATTGCACCCGGGGCACAAGTTTGCACTTCAGCGGCTGCTCCCCGAGCTGGCTGGGCTTCCGGGCAGCAGGTACAGATCGGCATCTGCTTGCCTAGTGAGAAATAATGTTTGCTCTTTCCCAGGACAGATAGGACCTGGTGGGCAGTTGGTCTTGAATGTGGGCATTTTTTAACCCAAAGAGCACAAGATTTGGGTCAGAGAGATGTGGACTGCACCGTAACTCAGCCGTTAACTAGCTCTGAGGCCTTGGCGAAGCTACTGGACTGCTTGACCCCCAGTTTTCCTTTTTGCATTTGCAAATCACAGTTGGGCTTCTCGGCCTTGGCGTTATTGAGAAATTGGACTAGATAATTCTTTATTGTATGGGGCTGTGCTTTGTACTGTAGGAAGTTTAGCAGCATCCCTGCCTCTACATACTAGATGCCAATTGCACTCAGTTGTACAATGAAAAATGTCTTAGACATTGCTAGGCACAATTGTTCCCAGTTGAAAATCACTGATATATACACACCTTGGGGTTGTTCTAAAGATTACATTATGTGACAGCATGTGTAAAGTATCTGACACAGCACCTAGCACATAACAGGTGCTCAATAAATATTAGTCCCATTTGCGATTTTAAGTAGAATCCGGCAGTTTCCCTTCCACCACCATCGAGTGTCCCTGGGGCCTCGGAAGTGGGTGGAGTGAGGAGGGCTCTAGACAAGAGAAGCCATGCAGCCCAGTGATCTTGTCCGCGGCTGCACTGGTCTCAGAGGCGGCAGTTCACGGACGCTCAGGTGTGTCTTGGAAGTGTCTGATGGGAAAGGGCAGCGCAGCTGGAGGCCCAGAGAGGGATGCCAGCTCAGCACTGCCCTGGAGAGACCTTTCCAAGCAGGCTGCCCATTTCTGCTTCAGGTCTTCCTCCTGCCCTGCCCCAGACCTCTCCTCTGGGGCGAGAAGATGGAGAGAGGAGGGAAATCCCCAGAGGTTGTGCTTCCTTCAGGCCTAGGACCCATGGGATCTTCCAAGTCCACAACCAGGCTTCCGTGAGAGCAAAATGGATCCAGTATAGGCAATCTCAGAGCTGCCTAAGTGAGAGATACCCCAACTCCTCGGGGACTTTTTCGTTTTTGTTTTTTTTTTTAGCAGTGGAGCAGATATGACAATGGGCTGGGGCCTGGAATGTGCTCCTCTGGGTGTGGATTAGCTGTGTGGTCCAGAGTGTGTCATTCTTTCCAGGGCCCCTCATCATCCGCTCGTGGGCAGCAGCGGGACTGCTCCCTCCAATACAGTCGCTTGGAGAGGCTCTGGTGAGATCCGCAACCACACGTGCTTTGCGAAGAGAGAAAGCATTGTTGGTGGACACCCCCGCGGGGTCAGCCTCACACTGAGGGGGCGCAGCCTCACCAGAGCCACTTAGGAGGGAGTCACCGGATGGAAGGACTGAGCTAACAGGATGAGCACAGACCACGGTGCGCCATCTCTCGGAGGCCAAAGTGGAGCTGCCCTCTGAAGGTCAATGAGGTCAGTGTATTCAGGAGCTGGGAGCCCACAGCTCTGGGCTGGGAGCAGGGTCCAGCAGAGCAGATGAGGCAGGGGAAGAGTTGATTATTTTGGTTTGGTTTTGGTCTTAATCAGGAGATTAGCTGAGAAAGGGTAAAAGACATGCCAATTTCAGTTTTTTAAAATGGGGAGCTGAGATCCCAAAGCCCGAAAGGAGCATTCTTCACTTGCATGTGGGGTACCGTGGACGTGACCCAGTGGACACCTGGCCCATTCTGCACTTCCTTCCTCTGCACATGCGCTCTCCTTCCCACGCCCCCAGGGCCTGCATCATCTCAGGCCCAGCATGTGGCAACAACCTGCAAGACGGCCTGTCGTCTCCTCCCACTGGCCCGGCCTGCACAAAGGTCTTCTCAACACAGACTTCACCACCTGCATCACTCATCTTCCTGGTCCCCCTTCCTGCTCCCATGGCCCGCCTCATTGAGATCAACGCTACCACCTGACAGCGCTAGAAAACCTGTGCATTAAGAGGGGAGATCAGGGGCTGGTCTGGTGGCGCAGCAGTTAAGTTTGCACATTCTGCTTCGGCGGGCCGGGGTTCGCTGGTTCGGATCCTGGGTGCGGAGGTGGCACCGCTTGGCACGCCATGCTGTGGTAGGCATCCCACGTATAAAGGAGAGGAAGATGGGCACAGATGTTAGCTCAGGGCCAGTCTTCCTCAGCAAAAAGAGGAGGATTGGAAGCAGATGTTAACTCAGGGCTGATCTTCCTTAAAAAAAAAAGGCGAGATCAAAAGTCTTGTGTTTGAATCCTATCTTAACACTTACTCCCTCATGGAGAGAACTTGGCCAAGCCTCTGAGCTCTCTGAGCTCCTCCCCTGATCTCTGAAAATGGCATAAAGATCTTACATGTGACCTCATCGTTGTGCCGTGAGGATCAAGGACACGGTGGACGTGAAAGGGCTTTCTGAACTGCCACCTGCAGTGCCAGCCCCACAATCCACGCAGGGCTCTGCAGCCTCTCTCAAGGTCCATTCAGGAGGGTTTGCTTACGGTTCTCATGTTGTTTCTCTCCATAGCCATCCTCCCTCCTTTAACGGGCCAGGTCAACCCTTCCCGCGAGCGCTCACTGACGTCCCATCCCGACGTCCTCTTTCACTACCCGCACCCTGAGTGCCGAGACCCTGACCTCTCTCAGTTCTTCTGCGCAGGTAAGTGTTAGGATCCCCCAACGAAGTGCCTGGGGTTTACCCAGGACCTCACTTAATCCTCTCAATAATCTTAGCAAAGTCTCTGGATACAAGGCCAGTATACCAAAACCAACTGCACTTCTATATACTAGCAACAAATACATAGAAAAATAAATTTTTAAAACATACCATTTAAAAAATGTACATACCTGGGAATAACTGAGTTACACGTGGCGTCTACACTGAAAACTGTGAAGCATTATTGTGATAAATTAAAGAAAATCTAAACATGTCAGGTTCATGGATTAGAAGACTCAATATTCTAAAGATTTTAATTCTCTCCAAACTATCTATAGAGTCAATATAATCCCAATTAAAATCCCACAGCTTATCTACTAAAACACAAAGGGCCAAGAATAACCAAGACCATCTTGAAAAAGAACAAAGCTGGAGGGTGTATGTTACCAGATTCCGAGAGTGATAAAGTAACAGTCATTAAGATAATGTGGTGTTGACATAAAGGTCGATAAATTGACCAATGGAACAGAACGAGTCCAGAAACAGTCCTGCATGTGTCTGGCCACTTATTTCTGACAAAGAGGACAGGGCAGAGCAGTGGGAATATAAAGTTTTTATTAATTGCTGCTGGGTCAATGGTAATTCATTTACAAAAAGTGAATCTTGATTCCTACTTCACGCTACATATGAACAACTTCACATGAATTATAAATATAAACTCAAAAGGTATAACACTAAAGCTTCCAGAAGAAAACGCAGAAGAACAACTTTTTGGCCTTTGGATAGGAAAAAATTTCTTAACCAAAACATGAACACCACTAATCACAAAGCAAAAATATTGATAAATGAAGAATTTCTCTTCATCAAAGGTCTCCATTGAGAGTGAAAAGGCCAGGGTGGAAGATGTTTACAACACACGTCTGACACAGGGGTCCCATCAGACTACAAAAATACTTCTCGTAAACCTCTAAGACAGAAACCAAATAAAAAATGAACCAAAGATTTGAATTATGTGTTTCATAAAATAGAATATGCAAATCACCAAAAATGTATAAACAGGTGCTCCCCATGTTGGTCCTCAGGAAAATGCAAGTTAAAACCATAATTAAATACCACTAAACAACCAGTACAATAGCAAACTGGAAAAGCCTGACCACACCCAGTGTTGGTGAGGACGTGAAGCGAGTGCAGCTCTCATGCACCACTGGTGGCAGTGCCGGTACGTCAGCCACGCCAGCAAACGGGCAGGAGGGATTCAAGCTGCACAGATGAACGCCCTCTGACCCGGCAACTCCCCCTCTAGACGTACACCCAGTAGAAACTTTCACACGCCTTTACTAACAACCCAGCAGCATCACGTGTAAGGGGCCCCAACTGGAAATGCCTGGAAACCTAAACCCTACCTCCAGTAGAATTAATGAGCGGGGTACACTCAGACAGCAGAATTACGGAGCAACAGGCATGGTGGAACTGCTGCCACCACCACCACACGGATCTTCTCACACAGCACGCCTACTACGTGACTCTAGAAACAAGACACTACGAAGAGGTGAACAGTATGGAGTCAGGAGGAGGGATGGACATGATTGGTAGGGGGACCGGGGGGCTTCTGGGGTACTTTTAATGCTCTATCTTTTGCCTCAGGTTCTATTTATATGAAAACTGTGAAAATTTACCTGTTTGGTCATCCACAATTTGTGCACATTTCTGTATGTTTATTATACTTCAATAAAGTTTTCACTTAAAAAATTCTCACAACAACCCCATGAGGTGATTCTTTCTTTCCAGTTTACCAACGAGGAAACGCTCAGAGGGAACGGGAACTGGTCGGATGTCACACAGGGACGAGAGGCAGAGAACGGTCCCCACCTGCCCTGTGGGCACGCCTCGACCCGGCCTCCTGACTCCACAGACAGTGCTCTCTCTCTCCAGGAGCTCAGTCCTCACTGGGGCTCACAGAGGCCCTGCGTGCTGCTGCCTGGTGCTCCCGTTGCTGTCAGCAAGGGGATGGCCGCTGCAGCCCTGCAGACCCTCAGTGCTATGGGTGCATCTTTCTGTCCCTCCAAATTCTTCTGTGGAAGCCCAACCCTCAGTGTGGACGGTGTCTGGAGATGGGACCTTGGGGAGGTGATTACGGCTAGACGAGGCCATGAGGGTGGGATCCCATGGTGGGAGTAGTGCTCTTGTAAGAAGAGGAAGAGACTAGAACCCTCTTTCTCCACCACACGAGGACACATCAAGAAGGCACCATCTGCAAATCAGGAAGTGGGCACCAGACACGACATATGCCAGCGCCTTGAGCTTGGACTTCAGCTGCGGAACTGTGAGAAATGAATGTTTACTGTTTACGCCACCCAGTCTACGGTATTTTGTCACAGCAGCCTCAGCTGACCGAGACACTCAATGAAGGGACAAGGCGGCCAGAGCGAAATCTATACACTTGCTCACCTACCCTTGTCTCTCTCTTCCTCCCTCCTACTGTCCTTTCCTTCCTGCTCTAAAGAGTGTCCCTGAGCTTGCCTGGTTCCTGACTCTGCCTCCTTACCTGGCAGAGTGGTGCCATCTTTAGGACCAGGCTAGTAGGGTGGCCTCAGCCGTGCTCCCAGAATGTGGCCCCGAGATGCAGTGGAGAGTGAGTGTGGGGGAGAAAGAATGCTGTCCTGGCTCCTTCCTCTTCCCCAGGCCACCTGCAGCCGTGCCACCACCAGGCAGGGTGGGGTCTCCTGCCCTGGCTGCCCCTGGTGAGAAGCTCACAGGCGAGGAGGAGCTGGACTGTGCTGTCTGCTCAGCTCTACCTCTCCCTCCGCCAGGGCTTCGTCCTGACTCCTCCCCATGTCTCAGCCTCACAGCTCTTTTCTCCTTCCCCAAGAGAAGAAGGAGTGAAGCTGTCTCTGTTGGCAGACCACTGGGAAGGGGTTCCTTCCCTCTGTCTCTCTCCCTCCCCCACACAGCTGGGAGATGCTTAAGTCTCCGCCTTGCTGAAGAACCAGGCCCAGGAGCCTGTCAGAAGCTTCCTCTGAAAAAGCTGACTGCCAGCCTCCCAGGGCTCAGGAAGAGGGTCACCGCTGCCCAGGAAAGGCTGTGGGGAGAAGCTGACCTCCCCTCCCATCACCTCAAGCTGAAACTGCAGAGTACGGTCCCTTGGGCGTCAAGCAGGGAAGAGAGATTTTTCAGCTCCCATCTGCTGAGTATTTCCTCCAGTATTGGACGAAGCACCATGGACACATGATCTGGTGCAAGCAGCACCCCAACCCCAAGAGGGGCCTCTGTTATTATCCCCATCTGACAGATGCACAAAATGAGGCCTCAGGGCTTATATCTGGCAAGTGGCAGTGCCTGGATTTGAACCCAGGCTGTGGTTCACAGCCTCCAGCAACGCACACACTTCTTTAGCTCCAGTGGCATCAGGCACACGGCACTCTGCTCAGCACAGACCTCACCAGTAGCAAGTAATCCCCACCCCACACCCCCACCCCCCACCCCGCCCCTGGCCCTCTCCCTCCCAGGCTGCCCTGCGCTCTGGGTTCTGTCCGGAGGCCCTCTGAGCCCCTTCCACCCCTAGCCATGGGCCACCGCTGGGCCTGTCCAGCTTCCGTTTCCTTATCTGTAGACTGGGGCTAACAGGAGGACCTACCTCCTGGGTTTCTGTATGTGCTGAGTGAAATTTTATTTGTAAAGGAAGTAGGATATAATTAAGAGCTTAATAAATAGCAGTTTTTTGTTTTGTTTTGTTTTTAAATGTCAAATAAAAATGGCAAGTAATAGGATATATTGGAATATATGAGGAAGCCATTTGGTGTAAACCTAATTCGGCCTGACCTTGTCTTTCCAAAAGGGCCTGACCAGAGGCCGTTGAGCATGCATTGTATATCTGCTTTAGACATTCCCTATGGCAAGAGCAAAAGGCCCTTGAGATAAAGGTGCAACTTCCCTCCCCCTCCCAATGTTGGAGTCTCCTTAAGGATTAAGTATCTTTCCTTAGGCTAGAAACTGATTGCTGCGCTCACCTGTGACCCGCCCAGCTCCAGACAATAGACTTGCCTCCTGCTACGCCCACCAAGATAGCAGACCCACTACCTGCTGTGTCCATCAAGTGCTGTGCCAACAGGGCAATCTTGTGACTATTGTGGGAGGGACATTTCAATCATATGTGAAACACCCTCTTTGAGGGTATATAACCGCCCTGTGTACCCCCACTTCTTTGGAGTGCTCTGTTCCTTTGTGGAAAGACTCTCCCGGGTTATAATCCTAAGATTTAAGCTCAGAATAAACTCACCCAAATTTTCATTTATAGATTGGTTATGGGTTATTTTTGTCGACATAAAGATCGGCACCTGAGCTAACAACTGTTGTTAATCTTCTTTTTCTTTTTTTTTTTCTGCTTTTTCTCCCCAAATCCCCCCAGTACACAGTTGCATATTTTTTTAGTTGTGGGTCCTTCTAGTTGTGGCACGTGGGACGCTGCCTCAGCATGGCCTGGCAAGCAGTGCCACGTCCGCGCCCAGGATCCAAACCGGCGAAACCCTGGGGCACCGAGCCAAGCTTGCGAACTCAACCACTAGGCCACGGGCAGCCCTGTTTTGTTTTTTAAACATATGGGGCTTGGTGACTCAAGATATTGCAAGGCTCTCACCCTAGGCTCAAACTCTTGGTAGTTTTCTCTAATGTTGCAGACTCCTAGGCTCTCTTTTCTTTCATTATCTAAAGAACTGTGGACATTTCCATTTGGGGCCTTTAAAGATTAGATTAAGAAAAAGATCATTTCCATTTGGGGCCTTTAGAGATTAGATTAAGAAAAAGATCATCTATCAATCCTTGGTAGGACTTGCTGTTGAAGTGCCAAGAACTCAGTGATCTGACGGAGTGAACTCCCTGAGGACAGGGTGCTCCCTGGGGAGCAGCACGGAGCCTTCTCCAGAAGAGCCCAGTACCTTTAAGGAATGGAGCAGACAGGCAGAAGCACGGCCTCTACAGGAGGGAGCAGTCCTGGCCTCTGCCTGCTGATACAGAGGGTTGGAGGCTGGAGTGCCTTTAGGGGAAGTGTCTCTTTGATCCTCCTGCATGAGCTCTGAGTCCCAACCAGCTGACAGCAGCCCAGCCCAGGTGTGATGACATCAGCCTGCCTCTGTCCTCCCCTGAGGCATTTCTGTGGGTCTCTGGCCCTAATTCCCACGTTGGCCTCCACCTGTCTCTTGCCTATACTGTTCAGTCCACAGTTTCTGCCACCAATCCCTGGAGGAAGACTGAAGAGGAGCACCTGAGTCCAGGGAGGGGAGAGAGGAGCACAGAGCTGGGGAGTCCGGGGTTTCATCTCCACTGGGAGGCACGGGGCAGGAAGAGTGAAGGTGGAGCAGTGCAGAGGCAGTGTGCATAGACCACACCCAGTCCTGCACCAGGTCTGGCGCATACTGCACACCCCGTGTTTTTCTGGCAAAAGAAACTTTCACAGTCACCCCTCTTAGAAACCAGACTCTACCTTCTGCTGGGCATCCTTCTATCTTTCGATGTGGAAACATAGTTGCCTGCAAAGACTGAGATCCTGAAAGGCCTTTCTGGTCCTCAGGAGAAGTGGCTGATCACTGGGGTCTCCGCCACTCGGCGCCTGCAGACTCGTGTCCTGGCTGCCTCAGAAGCACTGTGCAGCCGGCACAGGTCCGGGCAAGGCAGACAGACAGCGCTGCAGTTGGACGGATCTGCAATTGGCTGCTCCCAGAAACCCCCACGTGCCTCGCTGTCTCTGTCCCTCAGGTACTCCAGCTTCAGGCAATGGAGCACAGTCCTCAGCTGCTGGTGGAAAGATGTGGGGGAGGGGAGACGGGCACTGGGTCTGTGTTGCCGTCATCCTGTTCTCCTGGCCTGGGATGCATTCCCTGGGGCGCACCTGGGTGGAGACATCTTAAGCAGGGACTTCAACATTCACCATCATTTTTGCCTCTTGGCAGACTCCCCTAAAATCACTGCGTGTCAATGAGAGCAAGGCTTAATTCCAGGCTGCCTTGTGCTTCTTGAAAAAATTCCACATCCCTTGTCAGCTTCTGAGTCCACGAAGCTGCCGTCCCCGGGACTGGGCAGAGGGCAGTCCTTTGAACTCTGTGTCAGTCCCGCCTGTGGGAGGTTCCCACCGCCGCCTAATTTCAGGGGGAGGGGAGACTGCCCAGAGGCAAGTCCCATGGCTTCCTTTGTTCCTGGGTGGCTCTTTGAGATCTCTTCAAGCTGGCCTAGTCCCTGATCGCATCAGAAGGCGCTGCAGCTGAGCCGGCACCCCCTCTCCCAGCTGCTCCTAAAAGCCGTGTGAGCCTGCATTGATGGAGGCACTGCCTTCTCCCCAACAGACACCAACATGCTAGAACAGAGAGGTCGCTGGACGCTGACGACTCAGGTTCTAACATCAGATCAGAGACCTAAGAGCTGTGTGCCTGGGAAGACAGAACCTCAACCCTCCGCGCCACACCATTAGCATGAAAAAGTTTCCTCCACCAAAAACAAAGACACAGAGGAAAAGAGAAGTCAGGTGGCCAGTGCATTAAACGCCTGCCTGTTTCACGTGGTAGGATGCCAGTATGTGTCCCTGGTAGGGGATGCCTGTCCCCAACAGGAACAGCTTCTGCTGGGTCCAGCCAGGCTGCCTGCCCGCTTCTTGTATAATGCCAAGTAGGCAGAATAAATGTTCCCCTAATTTTCCCACACAGAACAAGACTCTAAAGCCTTATGCATTTCTCCCATGTGAGAGTCTGCCAGACCTGGGCCCTCCCACCTCCGTGCATCTCCCATAAACTGAATGCGGAGGGAAATTTCATCTTGTTTGTTTTTCTTTCTCCCCCTTTCCTGACCTTATGTGTAACGTAATCCAGAAAATGATCCAGATGGCAAAGACATTGGCTTCAAAGTGGGAGGCAGGATGGAGGAAGAAAGAGGTGCAGTGTGAACCCCTAGAACGCAGCCACTCCCCCTGGGGAGAAGCCTTCCCTGAACTTGGGTGCACCACGCGCTGTGGGTGGCGCTGCGGGTCCCTCGCTGATCTGCAGAGGCCTGGAGCCTCCCTCTCATGTCCTCCTCTCCTTCACACACAAGTGGCACGAGCCAGTGTGAGCAAGAGCTCCACCTTCAGCGCTGTCTAGACCTCAGCACACTCAAGGATGCTGCAGGGATCTGTTCTACAGAATTTTGTAAGCTAATCTTAATTTGGTCACATTGACAATGTCGATGGAGATCCAGAGTGATAAAGGGGGACACAGCCCCTCACAGTGTTTTCATTTACTACTGTCTCCCTTTGCCAAAGTGAGCGGATAAGAGAGGAGTTGTCCCAGGCAGCACCACCTGACCCCAAAGTTGTCCCTCCCTGAGCCCTCTGACATGTGCCTGCTCTAAGGGCTCCCAACCCCCCTGCACAGACAGCTCAGCCTCATGCGGGGTTTCCTTTCACTGGAGCTGACGGCAAGCGGCTGAGGCGATCAGACACGGAGCTCTGGCTGGGCTTCACGTGCCTTTACTTTTACTGGCCCATGTCATTTTCATAACAATTCAATATGGGACCAGGTACATTTTAGAGATGAGAAAACGGAGGCTCAGAGAGGCTAAGGGCTTGCCCAATGCCGCACAGTTAATGGCTGGGATCCAAACACTGGCCTGATCCCGAGACCCAGTTCTCTCTGCCGCCCACTCCCAAACTCGCCCACAGGCCTGATGGGCAGGAAGAAGCGCACGGCTCACCTGTGGGACTCAGCGGCCCTTGCCACCAGGGCTGCGGGCCTCCATCCAGGTGAGGACGAGCCGGCCGGGAGAGGAAGGGAGCGTGCCTCGCTCCAGTGCTTCCCGAGGAGCACCTGCCTCCAGGGCCGCCTGCCGGAGACCCCGCAGGACGCTGACTCGGCTGGCAAGAGGGAAGTTCTGGGGCAGGTCCCAGGAGGAGGAACCTTCCAGAGGAGATGGGGGTGGCGTTCTGAGAGCTCCCCGCTGCGGGGGAGCCTGCTCTCTGAGACTGACAGAGGCCCTGCTTGAGGAGAACCGGCTCCTGCACCGGGAAGCTCCCTGCCTGTCCGCGGTCTCTCCCGGTCTGGTCCGGGCCAATGCACTGGCAGCTCATGCGGCTGAGCGGCTCCCGCCCTGCCCGACTTGTTCAAATTTGGTTTTAGCTGAGCACACTGGAGGCAGAGGCCGAGAACTTCTTCTCATTTTTGAAAGGTGCCAACTGGTAGCTGCTGTGACTGGCATAGTAAGCCTTTACTGTCGTGTTAGCTGGGAGCTTTGCAGAACCTTTAGAACAGGGGAAAAGGAGGAGGAAAAGAAGTAAAACGCGCCAAGCACCCAGACAAGAAAGAAGACAGGAGAGAAAAACGGAGGCCTTGGGTATCAGCTGTCACTGAAGTCCAGGGACTCCTTTGACTTGGGTGGGGGAAGTCCATAAAGACTGAGGACATCCCACCCTTGACAAGGTCATGTATGTCCCCTGGGGCAAGCCTAACACTCAGGGCTTGAGGATCTGATGAATTCTGCTCCCCTCAGTCCTCATCCACAATTAGCAGTGGGTTCGTGGAAAGGGTCTGGAGTGAGAGCAGCTGTCCTGGCTCTGCCTCTAACCGTGGGACCCTGAGCAAGTCCCTCCCAGTCTGCTCTGCATCTTCATCCATTTAAAAAAACTCCCCCGTGATTCCTTCTAGGTCCAAAGCTAAGAGGTGTTACCCATCGATCCTGTTATAAATAAGTCCTTGACCCAGCACACTGACCCCTGACCTTTGATCTTGGACTAGGAACTTCCCTCTCCTTGAAACCTCAGCTACCCCACACTTCCAGGCTGTGTGAGATCTCTGGGAACATGTGCTATCAACCAGGAGACAGGGAGGAGGACAGAAAGGTGTTCTAAAAAATAACGTGATTTCTGGAAAGAAGGTGCTGACCCTCAAGTCCATTCCCCACTGCCCTGCTAGGTAAAGGTCCCAAACTAAGGTCGGCTAATGCCACTCCCCTGCCTGCCACTTAACGGCCCCCACTGCCTCCCAAATAATACACAGACTCCCAGCCAGGTCGCAAAGCGCTCCTCAACCTGACCCAGTTTGCCTGTTTCCCACCACTTACTGTCTGTTATCTTTGCTACCCCTCCTCCATCTCTTAAAATCACACCCCGCCCACAGGTCATCCATGAGGAGTCTTTAGACTGACTGGGCTCTCTTCACACTGACATTTTTTTAATGTATCTGTCTCCTCCCCCATCCCAGGCCAGGGACGCCTCGTGGCAGGTCTCCGTCTTGCTCATCTGTGCTTCTCCCAGGATCTGGCAGAGTACTTGCCATAAACCTAGCAGTCCATGACTTTAAAAGAATGAAATTCAAACAGAAAGAACAGGTTCCTGGGCCAGAACAGCAGTTCTCAGAGGTGAGTAGAGAAAAGACAACACCTTGGGGGAGAAAGTGTTTCTTGTGGGAGAGTGGACAGAATGGCATTTAAGGGTCTTTTCAACCCTGAGAGTTGTGTTTCTGTGCAGAGGACCGGACATTTCTTGAACGCAAGCTCTTTAGTTTCCTGGTAAATCTTGGAACCCTAGACTTAGAGGTCCTGCGTAGCTCTAAGACAGAAGTCACTCCATCATCAGAGAAGGTTTCTAACAGATGGCGGAAGCAGGCTGGGAGGCCCAGGCTTTGAAAGCCGGGTGCACCTCGTCACCCTGGTGGATGAGGAAACGTGGTCTCAGGAAAGGCTGAGCGTCCCGCCCACACCCGCCGGCAGCGCAGAGCCTCTGAGCAGGGGAGCACAGGCAGCTGGGACCCTTCCTGGGCCCTCAGCAGGCGCTCCCTTTCTCCCTTTATAGTGCAGGTGGAGGCTGCGGGCTCCGCCTGGCCTGGCGGCTCTTGTTTTCCCACCTGCCGGCAGTGCGGTTTGTCTGCTGGCGCCACTGAGGCGTTGGGCTGGGGGAATTTGATCGGCAGGAGGGAAGGTTGTCTCCCTAAGACTTGAGCACAGTCTAAGCCTTCCCTCCCTCCTCCGCGTGCCCTGCTGAGATGCCCTTCCTGAGGAGGGGAGGGGCAGGAGGAGCCGAAGCGGGAGTGTCTGAGGCTTGCAATAAATAAGGGAGGTGCCGGGAGTCTGAAGTGTCCTGAAACCCTGCCGCCTGACCTCGCTGTGAAGGTGGCAGGGCAGACCACGCACAGGCATCCTCTGCAGGACACACTCAGACAGAGCTGCCTCTTAGCACCTGGCAGAAGGGCCAGAGAAGCCTCAGGGCTCACTCCCCCAGACTTCTGACCCTCAACATTCTCAGCATGGCTCCCTAGCTGTGTGGAGGCTTCTGGGCCCAGGGTTTTCCCATTATCTCCCTTGAGAAGAGGGCGGTAGAGAAGGACCTGCACTGGGAGGCCCACCAGGTTCCCAAGCCAGCTTGGGTTGGCGCTGCCTTCCCCTTCCAACCTCTCTCTGGGAAACCAAACACGCCATCGGGCACTCAGAGGACCTCCTATCTAGGTCATTCTGCTCTGCCTGATGGGTCTCTGCTGTCTGACATGAGAGCCGACTCTGTTCTCCACCTCCTGCCAGCCCAGTGCAAGGCTTGGGTGCTGGATGAACTCTCCAAGGGAGCCACCTCTGTTGGCTGGAGATCCCTCAAGCCTTCTGCACCAGGACAGGAGGCCTTGAAGCCTCTGCTTCCCTAGCTGGTGTGTTCTTCTGTGGGGTAACCCTTGCCCTCGCTGAAGCGTCCTCAAGGAGACAGGAGACCAAGCGCTGGAAAGCTCCCTGGTTACTCCTCCTCCTCTTGCCTGCCTGGGTTTTTGGACCCTGTGGCAGCAGAGGGAGAGACGAAATGTCTAGGTGGGAAGGGCCACCGTAGGCCTCGTCATCATCAATCAGCCATCTGGGGCTGAGCCCTGACTCTGTCCAGGGCCTGGTGTGACACACCTGAAGCACAACACACTTTCTCTTTCAAGGCGTTTATAACCTAGGCTGGGAGGAAGGATAGAGAAGGAGCTGAATACTAACACATGGGAACATATGCTCAACAGGCATGACAGTCCCTACTGGAGAACGGAAGGAACAGGGAGTTGATGAGGTTGGAGTTTTCTCTCCCCACAGCTACATCCTTTCCTCCCTCCAGACCAGGCAAGGGCAGCCCCAAGTAGTGCAGGGACCCCTGTCATCCTAGAATGCCTGCATCTCCTCCCACTGAGCCAGGATCCACACTCCCCATTGCCCACTGCCCCACGTTACTGGAGTCACCGGGGAAGGTGCCAGTGAACCCGAGCTTTGCTTCCCTGCCTCCTCCGCTCTGACCTCCTTCCCTCTCCCCCTTCCCCACATGCCTATGCTCAACTCTCTCTCTTTCCAGCAGGAATATAATGTTCAGCTGCTCTACACCCACTCTCTGAATGCTGCCAGCAAATAATGACTAAGGTGGTGGGTGGAAGTACAGCAAGTTGAGACCAATTTAGCGGCCCAGGCTGCCAGGAGGAGGGCAATTTAGCAGCAAAGAGCTTTGCAACAGCAAGGAGGGTGAAGATGCCCCCAAAGCCAGGGAGCCAAGTGCATAGCCCTGCCCTGGCAACCCGGGCAGGGACCCCTCAGCCACCTAGCAGTCTATGCATTGAGGTTAGATTTATGCAAGGGGCAGTGTTTGTCCTTAGATACCACTTGCTTTTCAGAGCAATGCCCACCTCCACTGTTGACACCTTTGAGGGGTCCACGTCCCTGCACACCCCTTGGGCTGGGCATTTCACCTAGACTGGTCCCTCTTTTTCTGGTGGATGCTGTGGTCTAGGGGCATCTGCAGCTCTGAGGGGCTGACGGCACCCGAAATACTGCTTGTGGGTATGGCAGAAACTGAATTTCTATGGTATCAGGGAGGTGGCCGCTGAAGCACACTTCAGATCAGGCCACAGAGAGGCCAGCCCAGGTAGACACAGGTGTGGATCTTCCAGGTCCTGCCATCTGGGAATCTTACGACTCACGTTATGGGATGTGCCTTGAGTGTGGGGAGCAGAGGAGAGCACATCTCCAAGGGAGAGATGATGGGAATGGAAGAACGAGTGTCGGGTATGTGTATCTGCTGGCAGCATCCTGAAGGCAGATTAACTGACGTGGAAGCAAATCTATGAGTGATCTGGACAGGGAGGCCCTGCACTGCCTGTGTGCCAGGTCCTGGGGAAAACCCACATCACATCTGTTCAGACACCAATTTGGCCTGTCACTTAGTAAGGAAAACCCCCTCTCTGCTGGACTGATTGGAACAATTAGTTTTAGCTGTTAGCTAATGCATACGCGTGCGCGCACACACAGGCACACACACACGCACACACACACATATACACACACACACAGTTTGTCCGCTGTATCTTCCACCCTCTCTTCTCTACCCGTCGCACACTCTTGCCCACTGACACTCCATGCAATTCTCTCCTTGTCTGGGGGGCCGTATCCATGTGTTACGACCTCGAAGCCTGGTTTCCACACACGGCTTACACACCAGCGAGGAGACTGCTGTCCTGTTTTAGTTTGGAACTTATTTGTTTATGAATAAGGTGGAAACACTGAAATAGATTATGGAATAGAGTTTGATATTCCAATGAAATGTCATTAGTTCAGATTCTGTGAAAGCAAAATTAGCCATAATTTCAAAGTGGTGTGGACTAAACCTTATGAATTGATTAGCTATAGAAAAGAACCCACATAAGATAAATTTCATTCCTTAAGGTAAGTCCCAACTAGACATGCTGTTATTCTAGATACTTCCTGGTTTATTGCTTATTGAACTTAACATATATGCATAACAAGTGCTTAGGGATAATGGGGGGGGCACAGAAAAAGCAAAGAAAACTCTTAAGACTGCTATCATGTTTGAATTACAATAATTACGAAGTAATCAAGTTCTTACAATTTTAAAAACCTTTTTCTTTACATTAAACACCTGTCAACAATTTAGTGAACCTAAATCTGTTTAATGAATGAGGCCCAGTAGCTGAGTGGTTACAGCCCTGGATGGGGAGTCAGGATAGCTGGGTTCAGATCCCAGCATTCCACCGAAAATGTTGGGTGAACTCCTTCATTCAGTTTTCACTCAGTTTTCTCATCCGTCAAATTGTGAAAGAACTCTTCTCACACAGTTGTAAATAATAATGATGCCCCTTTTTAAAGTGTGAAGTCCTGTACAAATAAAAGGGGCTATTGAAGTCATTATTGTCGGAAGCCTAGGGATGGTGCTAGGCCATCGGTGGAGGTTGGTGTCTGGCAGGAAGCAGGAGAGAGAAGCAGGATGGAGGCCGCAGATGTAGAGGAGCTCTCCAAGCGGCAGCTGGCCTGCGCCCGGCCCACTGCTTCTCCAACCCTCAGAGGATGGCCCCCAAGGCCAGTCTGCCCACTTGCTCGCCTGGAAGCAGTGGTGAGAGGTGAGTGACCTCCCATTCTCCACTCCCCAGCTCTGTCTGGTCTGAGTGGCTGGCTAAGCCAGGCAGAAGGAGGTGACAGACTCTCACCAGGGTTCCACTTGGAGGAGAAAGCCCCATCTCCTCAGCTGTCGGCTTTCATCTTAGGGCGATGACCTTGGCTACTGCTATGGTCACTCTCTTTATACCTTCCTGAGGTTCAGCTTCAGCATTCAGTTCCTGACCACATCCTCCCTGGTGTCTTCCAGCTCACCTCCTGCCTGCTGAGCAGTTCCCGTGTTCAAAGTAAGTACAGTCCAATTTTCTCTGTAGTTATTGATTCTTGTGTGCTGGTTCCTCTTCCCAAATCTCATCATAAATTTTAGTCTCAAACTATTATTTAGCCATTTTTTAAATCCTCATCTCCCTGGCACCTTGCATGGATAAGACCTTTAACAGCAAAATGCAGTTTTCAAACTCAATCAATGATCTTTGAAAGGAAAACTAAAATCATTACAGACCCTTGGGAAGGCATGTGGCAACCTGTCACCTCCTTCTGCCTGGCTTAGCCAGCCACCCAGACCAGACGGCGCTGGGGAGTGAAGGGTGGAGGTCACTCACCTCTCACCACTGCCTCCAGCCAAGCGAGCCCGCAGATCGGCCTTGAAGGCCCAACAGGAGAAAAAAACAGGTGGTAAAGGACATAGGAAGGGAGTCACTGGACCCTGACCGTGTGACCTCGGGCCAATCTTGGCCAGATTACCTCCTCAAACATGGTAGCAATTCACACTCTCAACAGCAGCGGGAGAGTATCCATTTCAGACCAGTGGTTTTCAAACTGTAGCAGAGCAAAGATCTCTTCAAAAGCAAACTCAAAGACCCACCATGTAAATTGCCTAGATTCCCCAAGCATTGGGATACTTCTCTACAGGCAAAACCCCAGAAACACCTCATCATTGCCCTGGAACCACCGCCCCCTGGGGTTCCAAGTGCACAATTTTAAAACCCCAAGTCTAGATCACGCCTGGCACCTCCCACCTATATAATTGTACTTGTCTGTTGATCGACCTGTAGATAGAGCGCTTGGGTGGCAGGGTGGGTGGGGCTAGGTTTTCCTCAGGCTCCTGAACTGCTGGAGGCAGCAACTGGGACGGCACAGCCTTTCAGGCCAAGGCCGAGAAGGAGCTGGCCCAATAACAGAGGCAGGAAAGTCAGAGGCCATGCAGAAATCCGCTGCTGGGAACAGTGCTCCCCGCCAAGGGTCTCTGACAGCTCTTTTCTTGCCCATTACCTTATTAAACCAGTATTTACTGAGGGCTTTTCACTGGAGCCGGACACTGTACTCTGGGCGGGGGATTTACGACACAATCTCCGCCTCTGAAATCGCTGCGGGTTCTTCAGGCGCCGACAGGTAAACGCCAGGCTAGCACGGAGTGACCATGGAAACTCAGGAAGGCAGGCAACCGGGTCTGAGGGTGAGGCGGGAGGAGGTTTCTGGGAGGTGCTGATCCTTATGATTAAAACCAGAAGTGGAAGCGGGAGCTAGTTAGATGGAGGTAGAGGGACAGGGCAAGAACCTTTTACAGAGAAGAAAGATGCATTTCTACATTCAAAGGTAGCAGAAGAAAGAGAGCGAGCCAGGGGCTGAGCTGAGTTCGAATCCCAGCTCCGTTTTCGATCCCAGCTACATTATTGGACTCTCCTCGTCTGAGAGGCCTCCACAGCCTGCAGGGCCGTGGAGAGGCCTAAACGAGATAATGAACACAGCACTGGGCACACAGCTGCCTAGGGAATGTATTAAGTGGTGTTCAATCCTACCCGGGACACGAGTCTGTCAGCTGCTTAACCACAGGTTTGCCACCAGCACCTCTCTCCCGGTTGTCGCCTCGCTGCCTGGCCCAGAGCCTTGCATTCTGAAGGCACCCAATGAATACCTATCAAATGAACGCTGAATAAGTACAAAGGCATATAAATAATTTTTCGGGATTAGGAAGCCGTTGTCATAAGGCTGGAGCCCATCTACCTCTCCGCCCATACGGGCGGACCCACGGCTCCTCAAACTTCGCGGCTGACGTTTCCCTCACACACGGCCACCTCACCAGCTCTCCTGGCACACACCACACAGCAGCACACTGCCCACGGCAGCACCCTCACACACATCAGTGGGGCACACACAGGGACACGGGGCTCCTCCTTCAGACACAAATGCGCAAGCTGAATGGTCACAACAGGTTTTACCTTGTGAAGTGCACAGAGGCTGCCCAAAATGTTAAATAGAACTACCTCAAATGTCTCGTCCTCCCTCTTGCTCACACACAGACACCTTCAAGAGACACCTTCTTTCTCCACCTGAGTTTCTTCTTACCTCAAGCAGAGTCAGTGTCCCACACTCACATCTACCCAGTTGAGACCTTGTACCTGGACTCCCAGTTGCTCCCATTAGCTGTGACCCCAGGGAAAGCCCTGCCCCTCTGGTGCCTCAGTTTCCTCACTGATGGAACACAGAGAGTTAACTGTGCTTCAAGCCAACTTGGTAGTTATGTTGTGAGGATAAGGGAGATAACAAATGAGATAATGTCTGTGATATGCAGAAAGCACCTCAGAAGAAAGGCGCTGGATAAATACAAGGTGTGAACCCCACACCTGATTAGTGGGTATGCCTCTGCCCACAGAGTTCCACCCACAGACTCTGCTCACCTCCATCCTTGAACACGAACACTCTTCCTGCCCGTAAATGCTGTCTCTAATAACCATTTTCATGTATGTGCATACGCATACATACTTCCAACACCTGTATTTTCCCCATCATGCCCACAGAAAATTGTTTTTGAACTCAGAGTAAGCTCAGGTTACAAGCACTCTCTTGGCCCTGCCCACAGACTCTTCTCAAGGGTCTCTGCTACAGGAAGAATTGCCAAGCGGACAGCTCATCTCTGTGGCTGGGCTCCTTGGCTCCCACAGTTACAATTAGACTGCACTTACAGCAAAGCAGGAGACCCTTATCTGGCACAGCCTCTGCCAAGAGCTCTCCAGAACTCTGTACTCAAGCACCCGAGACCAGAGCAGAAGGGCTGACGGCCAGCAGGAGGGTGTGGATGGAAGAGAAAGGACCCAGAAACTTTAGTTGCTCAGATCCCTAAGCACTCCTTGTTCCTGGGAAATTGAGGGCTCTGAAGCTAACAGGTCCGGAACATTTTTCCAGGCCTGACACACTCGTGGGCGAGCAGAATACTCACTTGCTCCCAGTTTAATCCTTTCCACTTGGAGCAGGAAAGAGAAAGACCACCTGGCCGTTAGTGTTTTGGTGCCTGTTGCTGCTGAACTTTGTGCTCTGAAGGTTGGAGTTAAGCATGTAAAATGGTGTGTGTGAGTGTCTGTGTGTGTTTAGGGATGGACAGGCAGCTGGAGGCTGGCTGCTTGTGCTGGATGAGAGAAAGAAGTAAATGTGGCCCGTGCATAGGTGTGAGACTGTGTGTGTGTGTCTGTCTGTGTGTCTGTGTTGCTCTGGCCGACCTTCATGTCCAGGACTGACTGCGGTAACCTGCAGCTCCAGGGGCCCACTTCAACATCCAGGTTCATCACTCCCCTCTCTATCCACCCCAGTCAGTGTGACATATCCTTCAGGGAAGTATTCCTAACCTCTAACCGCACCTGAGTCCCCGCCACCAGCGCGGACACAGCCCATCTCCTAAGTTCCAGACGGAAAGTTCAGTGTCCGGTCCCAGCTGTCAGACCCTCCGCCCGGGGCCAGGCCCCTCCGGCCTCACGCACACCTCCGGCTTCCTCACCTCCCACATCACTGTCACCCATACTGACGTCCATCAAGATCAGACTCGGGCGGGGAGTCGATAAACCCGGTCTGCAAGAGAGGAGACAAAGACAGAAGGACGGACGCACCACCCTTTCCCGGGGCTGGGACCGGACCGGCAGCACCCACCCCGGCAGAGGGCAGACCCTGACAGCTGCGTGGAGAGACAAAGACAGTTGGAGATCCGACAGACAGACGGCCGGACGGACGCGCCGGCACGCCGCGGGGAGCGCGGTTTCCCCGGAGTGGGGCGCCGGGCCGGCCGCAGACGCTTCTCGGAGGGACGGGAGCCTCTCCGCGCACCCTACCTGCCTCCTGCGCGGGGGCTGGCTCCAGAATCGTTGCCGCGCGTGTCCGCGCTGCGTTCCCGTCTCTCCTCTCCCAAGCGGCCGGGCCGGGCGTGTCCCACGGCGCCCGGTACCTCGCGGAGCTGGCGGCTGGAGCAGGCGGAGGAGGACTCCGGGACCCGCGCCCGCCCGCGCGTCTGCTCCCGGCGCCCGCCCGCTCCCGGCGCGCCGGCCTCTGCGCGGGTCTAGGGGCCGGGCGGGGCGGGGCCGGCGCCGCTCATTGGCCGGGGTGGGGTGGGCGGGGCCTGCAGGGCGGGGCGGGGCCTGAGGGGTGGGGCCAGCGCCGCTCGTTGGCCATGAAGGGGCTGGCGGGGCGGGGCCGGCGGGGTGGGGCGGGGCCGGCAGGGCCGGGGCCGCTGACTGGCCGGGGCGGGGCGGGGTCGACGCCGATGATTGGCCAGAGTCGGGCGGGGCGGGGCTGGCGCCGCTCATTGGCCTGGGCGCCACCCAGCCTGGTCCCCGCCGGGCCGCCTTTGTTCCCGCTAACAGCTGGGCTGCTAGACCTCCCGGTTCGTCCGCGTCCGCCTTGCGAGGACCGGCCCCATCTCTCCGCTCTCACTTCACCAGACCCCGCCCTGTCCGCCCAGTCTTTCCCTTTCTCCAACTGTTCCCGTCTGCCCCCATCCCCTGCTTTTATCACCTGCGCTCAGGTTTTACTCCTTCGGATTTCCTTTATCCATCCTTCTCTTTATCCTTTTCTACATTTTCCCCTCCTCTATCACCCCTTCCTCATCAGTTTCCTTTTCCCAGCACCCTCTCCCCATTCCAACCCCCAAACCCCACGGAAAGCCTGGATTTCTAGCTTCCCAGACCGGACCAGCAGCCTCACAAGGGGCGCTGCTTCTCAGGCCAGCATACAGCCGGGAGCCCTGGCACTCCCTCCCAAGACATTGCAAAGGCAAACTTGCCCAGCTCCCTGCCAGGGACTGAATTTCAGGCTAACGCTGAGGCCTGTTTCAAGTTTATAGCTAGTAATCTCACCCAGTATGGTTCTAACGCTATCATTTTCTCTACCACTCTCACTTTCATCTTCTAGCCGTTGACCTGGGAGGGGAACCAAGCTTACACACTACGGTTGGATAAAGGGTCAGTTAAGTGGGGTGCCAGGTGGTGCACGAGGCTGTGGTCCTGAGGGTGCTCAGAAGCGAATCTGATAAAACCAGGCGTAGCTCCGCCCAGAGAGTGTCGGCCTCAGCCTAAAGAGGTGTGTATGTGTGGAGGGGGGAGATTGAGGTGGCTGGCCTCTGAGTGTAGGTGGAACGAGCAAGCCAGCCAGAAGGGAAGCCACACCGTTTTGTCCCTTACTCAAAACCCTGAAAGGGATCCTCACTGCCTCCAGATCTTGACCCTGAAGAGGCCAGCTCTCAATTGCAGCATCCGGGGAGGCAGCACAGTGCTGGGTTAAGAGGGCAGACAGGCTCTGCCCCTTCTCGTCTGTGTGGCCTGAGCCAGTCCTCCAGCTCCCCAGGTCTCAGCTTCTTCATTTGTGGACAGGGGGATAATTCCAAGCAGGTGAACTCCCTGAGAGCAGGGACGGCTCTCTGGTTCATGGCTGAGAGACTTGGTCTCTTTGGCCATCCCCAACACCTGGAACTTGCCTGGCACAGAGTAGGCACTCCATGAATATCTGTTAAATGAGTGAATTCCTAGTTCATAGGCTTGTTGTGAGGATTAAATAAGAATCCCTGGCATGTGGTAAGTACATACACATGGCAGTTATTACAAGGAATGCTGCGCCTTCTATGTGTAAACCACAAAGGCTACTCAGCCTTCTCTGAACCTCACCTCTTCTTCCTCACCTTTGTACACACTCATCCCTCAGTGTAAAAGCCTTTTTCCTGCTCCTCTTAACTCTCCCTCTCAAAATCTGAGTCCTAAGGTGCAGTCCTCCTGCCTTCTCTGATCGCCCCCGGCGGAGCCGCGGCTCCTTTCTCTAAGCCCCATGCTTCTTGGGGCCCATTCATTGGCACAACACAGGTCTGCTTGCTTGCATGGTGGCCGTGACTGCAAGTCTGTCTTTCCCTAGGGTGTGTGCTGTCTGGGGCCAGGGGCTAGACTCGACCTCTATTTCCAAAGGCAGATGTGGTGCCTCACAGGTGGGAGTTTCTCAGGAATATTTGCTGAATGGGTTAATGTAGATCAAACATTCCAGCCACTTAAAGAAAGGGCTGACTCTTGGAAGGCAGAGGAAGGGATCTGGTGGGCTCCTGACTTCATCATCATTTTTTCGTCTTCAGATGTGAAATTCCATGTGGAGAGCAAAAGGATCCTGGAGGCCTGCTCCTTGTTTTGGCCCTTCACCTGGCTATTTAAATGCTCTTGGACAAAACCATGTTCTTGGCTAGGCCTCAGTTTCCCCATCTGCAGAGTGAGTAATTTGGATGAGATATGCTTTAAGGGCCCTCCTCCAGCACTGACGCACTGTGTGTCTCTGTCAGGGGCATTCTGGGTAGAAGATGAGCTTGACATGGAAGCCTCTTCTTCTTTTTTTTTTTGTGAGGAAGATCAGCCCTGAGCTCACATCTGTGCTAATCTTCTTCTATTTTATGTGGGATGCTGCCACAGCATGGCTTGATGAGCAGTGTGTAGGTCCATGCCCAGGATCCGAAACTGCGAACCCTGGGCCACAGAAGCAGAGCACACAAACTTAACAACCACACCACAAGGCCGGCCCTGCAGCCCTCTTCTAATGTGTGGGTTAGGTGTGAGCAGTGGCTGCGGGGTGTGTGAGGGGTGAAAGCTGGATACAGCATGGAACAATAGAAACACCTTGTGCAAGGGACGCTTCATAGATGAAGCCGGGGACTTTGAGAGTGCAGTGAAAGTAAGGAAGCAGGATGAGGGGAGGAGAACTGTGATGGTGCAGCATGTATGCGTGTGTGTGTGTCTGTGTGTGTTCACAAAGGCCTTGAGAATGTGGTCTCCAGAAGTACAAAGCCATAGTTAGCTCCCTGATTCAGCTGTTGGCTATGGCCGTGCAACGGCTGGGTATGTCTGCCCCTAACTCCCTTGGTGAGACCTTCGCTGTGGCTCCTCTCTCCTTTGTCTAGTAGGAGTGCTGCCCTTCTGGGCTCTGGGTATCCCATCTGAACCTCTGCATCCCTCAGGTTCTTCTTTGCCTGGGCTGAGTCTAGAAAGCTGGGTCACAAGGCATGTTCTTATAAAAAAAAATTCCCTGCCATTCTCATCTACTCATCACCTGAGATTCAAGTAGCTTAGTATTCTGGCTTATCATTCTGTTCTTCATCTCTAGGACCTAAGATTGGCCACACAGGACCAGACCCATGGACCAGTTAAGCCAGCAGGTTGTCTGGATTAGAAATACCTCTGCCTTTCTCAATCACAATTTAAAAACTTTCCCAGTTTCTTGTTTGTCTCTTCAACTCTTCTGTAAGTTTCTCATTCAAAGACCAACAGTTTTCTTATTCAACATTAAGACTTGGACTTGTCACAACCTTATTGGTAAAATGGACCTAATAACATTTGCCTTATCCATCTTGTGACAATCATGCAAAGGTAAAAAGAATTAATGAAGTAGAAGGTGGTAGGAAAAGTGAAAAATGTCAAATAATTTTTAATATTATTTCAAGTCTAAAAATCCAGGGCCTTATCTTCGGAGATAAGAATGGCTGACTATATTTAACTGAGGTTGGGTAATCTCCAAAAGCAGATGAGAGAATATTATAATGCTAGATCTCTGAGTGAAGCTCTAAGGGCTCAACAGGCTGCTGCTGCTCCACCCATCTCCCAGCTACCCCAGGAGAGTACAGGAAGGCTGGGTTTCCTGCAGGCTGAGCCAATGCCTCCTGACCTTAGAGGATGCGCCCCCAGTACCTTGTCTCTCTCCAGGGTAGAAAACAGTTCCCCTGGATGTGCAGCAATTACAACCAGAATTTACATTCCTTACCTGCGTGTCCCTGGGCACCTCTTATCTCTAGGCTTCAGTAAACTCCCCTTTGCATTGGGAGGAACGTCGCCTCCTTGACTTCTTAGGGTGTTAGGAAGACAAGTGAGACAAAATGCAACTAGTGCTTCTCTTTCCTAGAAACTGCTATGTGACTTCAAGAACTCTTTAGCATCCACCTCATCGTCATCGGTGGTGTTATTATCTGTATCTTCGTTCTGAGTGCTTAACCTGTATTCAGGTTCAGGAGACCAGGCAAGTTGTCGAGGGAACAAACACTCTTCGGAGAGAAGTTTCTGGCCTCGGAATCCCTATTCAGGAATGACTCGTCCCCAGTAACATGCTAGAGTTCCCTTAGGAAATATGTCCATCCTGCTCTTTCACTGAAAAGGAAAACTGAGTCAAAGAGCAAGATGAGAAATTGGCCCAGCTTCGCTGGAGTTGGGAGCCCAGGGTTTTAAGGCACGCGTCTGATAGCTGCCTCAGAAACTGCGTGACTGATACCGTGCCTGAATGTGGTTTGGTTTGAACACAGTAGATCACAGGCAGGCAGCCTTCCCCTGAGCAAAGAATAGTGAACCCGCCACCTTGACTAACATAAAACTGTGCTCAAACGGCACTAACTAGCTTCCAGGGTGAGTAAGCTTTGTTCAGCCACGAGCTGACGAGACTCATGTGATAATCATTTAGCAAACCCTTCGATGTAAATACTGGGTTGATCTAGATTGCAGAGAAATGAGAGGGAAGTATTCTGATTTTACCGCCCCCCGCCTCCCCCCCCATGTCTTTTTCATAGGATTTAATAGGCTGTTTCTAATTCGGCATCCTAGCTCTGACAAGTCCTGGCCCATCCATCACCTGTTCTGGAATCTATCTCTTCCATGGTTTTGACTAATTTGTCTAAAACTGTAACAGAAATTGTCTAAAACTGAATCAAACTAGCTTAAACAATAGGAAAAAATCTCATCAATTAATAAATTTAGAGATTAGGGTTAGTTCATATCTCACTTCCCAATGGCATCAGGTCAGGTTTCCATCGCTCTCTTCTTCTGTCCTCAGAGCATGGGCTTTGCTCTCAGGACAGTTGCTCCATGACTGCAGGTTGGATCTACCACTGTAGTTGTTACACCCAGAACCCAGCAATGGGCTGAGGAATAAATGACCTTTGCTCTTGCCGCTCTTTCCTAGGATCAAGAAATCTTTCCTGGAAGGCTGTCAGCTGACTCTGGATAGGCTTGGCCCCATCATCCAGCAATCATAGCAACCTCAATGAGACTACTGTGATTGGCTTTGATCAGTTGATTGGGGATGGAATAGATACTGGGACATATGTATACATCTCACCTTCATCTTCAAGGGGAAAGTAGGAAGCTGTGGAGAGAACTAACAATCATTGCTTGCCTATTATGTATCTCATCTTTGCTGGACATTTTATCAACAGTATCTTTAATAATTGCAGAAATCATTACCTCTTCATCTTCCAAATGAAGAAATTTCAGCTCAGTGGTTAAATAATTTGACCCAAATCCCACCACTAGTAAGTGGAGGAAAGAATACTGGAATGCAAGTCCATCCAAAGCCTGTGCTTTCTCTGCTTTTCTAGGCTGTCTCTCTAGAGTCGACTCTTCTCGGCTCTACCCAAGGCTAGAGACCCCCAAAGTGAATTGGAGCCTCGCAGAACCGCTGTAAGCATAAGGGATAAAATAGCTTCCCCCTCGACCAGCAAGTTTCAGCTCCTTTGCTTAGTTCTCAGAGACCTCTACAATGTGCCCCATCCCTACCGGCTCATCCCTTTTTCTCCTCTTCCCAACATGTACATCTCTGCAGTTCCACACTGCTTCCTCACCTTCGCCAAGCCACTTCCACCTCCTGTGCCCTGGCCTTCATTCAAGCTGGAATGGTGAGTCTTTTGAGGCCCTCCCCAAACCCTGACCCAGCCCTCTTGGCTCCCCTCACCGACCCCACTGAAGTCCTGTCGAATACGCATCTGGGTCCCACTGTTCTTTCCTTCCTTGTGCACCTTGTAATTTGTGTTCTGTTGTTTCTGGTGAATGAATCGCATTTTCCTATAGGATTTTTAAGTGCTCAACTCAATGCTCGGCACATGATAGATGCTCAAAAAATATTTAACGACTAAATGAGGGCAGGGACCACCTCGTAGTTTTCTGTCTCCCTAATAACACGCAGCCCGCTGCTGAGCACATGGGTGAAGACTAATGGACAAATCGACTTTGAGCTAATTTCTCCCCAGGGCTGAGGAACATCATACAGACAAAGAAGTTGGCATGACCTTTGTCAGTTTTGAGGGAGACCTTTGGCAAGCGGTCTCTGTCAAGCTCACATTTGCTTGTAGCCCTAAACTCGTTTAAACGAATAGAGCAGGTAAGACCATGACTTCCGGGGCATCGGTTGGTCGCCTGTGGGAAATGTTGGCATGCTCATTTACTCCCGCTGGGGGCAGGGAGAAATGGCAGAGGGGCATTTGAGACCCTGTTTGCTGACATTTAATGTACACATTTACTCAGGAATCTGCTCCAGGAATCTGAGACAAAAGGAAGGTCTGATGCTGTCTCCCTAAGAGCTGGTGAGGTCCAAGACTGGTCCTCTGGGACGAGGGGCTGCCCTCAGCTGGGGCTCCTGGGGCCAGCTGGCCTCCTGATTGAGTCCTCCAGGTCAGTGTGCCTCTCAACCTGCATCACCCTTCTCCCCGTGTCTTCTGGGTTAGCTTAACACCCTTCACTTTGTGTATCGAATTCTCTAGGCGTCGACCGTATATTTTGCTTTGATTCCCAGACTGACTACAGTCTCCATCGAGAAGACCTCAATCTTACCTCCTGCAAAAATAGAGGAGAAGGGGAAGAGGGCAGAGGAGTGGAGAGGGTGGGGGTCGTACAAGGTAATCTCCGTGGTCCTGTCCAGCATCTTCTGACTCTCTTTTACCTGAGGTCACCGGGAACGACAGCGAAGAAGGACTGTTGCAGCAGCCTCGTGAGCGTTCTCCCCATGGGCTCTTGGTAGACGCTGACCATTTGGCTGCAGGTCCAGTTGAGGCACCGAGCACAGGAGCAGCAGTTGGCTGAGCTTCCTGGTGCGGCACCTCCTTCGCAGGGTGGCGGGGTGGAGGGGGTGGGGGAGGGGGGTTGGCGGTAGCGCCTGTGAAGGGCCCAGCATGCACCACTGCGGGAAACCCCTCTGTAGCTGTTTCCTTGTTCTCTTTACCACCCGCCCCCTGGCCCCTGCCTGATCAGAAACCCAGGGCCTTTTCTACCCTATCCCTTCCATTAGAAACTCTTGACCTGAAGTCCATTCAGCACAGTATAGTGGAAAAGAACGGCGTTCTGCGTGTGTACACCGGAGCTGCAGACCTGGGTTTGACTTCTACTCTGCACCTAGTAGCTGTGTGACCTTGGCCAAGTCTCTTGCCCCCATATCCTCAATTTCTGGCACTTTTGAGTGATATTAACAATGTAATTCCACAAGGAGGACACAGGAAAAAAGTACAGTAGATTAAGAGTATCTGTTGCAGTTCTCAGGGGCACTGTGATTGCTGTACAACAGAGCACTTCACACTAAGGTGTATACGACAGCTTCCTGTTGCTTCCTCCCAGCCCCCTCCCACCCTCTTCCCTAAGCCCCGCGAATTTTATCAAAGAAGATAACCAGTCTAATGAGTGAGGCCACAGGGAGCTCTCTGGCACTAGCCATGGGCTGAGGAGCTAGTTGGGGGGACAATAGGACTTCATTTTGTCCTTGAAAGCCCAAGGTTAGGTTCAGAGCAGAGCGGGAATGCTGAGTGCAAAAGAGTTAGCTCCAACTTAGGGGAGGCAGCCAGGGCATCTGGCCCGAAATGGCAGCTTGAGAGGAAGTAGCCGGCTGCCTGTTCTGGAACCTCTCAGAGCAGTGTTTAGAATGTTCTCTCTCACTAATCCTATTTAAAGCCGACTGCTGAGAGCGGAGGCGGGAGTCCTGTTCCAACTTGCGGGGAGGCTCTGCCGCCAGGCCCTGCGCTGCGCCATGCGCCATGCGGGTGGGCAGAGGGGCTCCCCTAGGAGAGCTGCCGAGGCTCGCCTCCCCTCAGACCTGCGTTCTGCTGGCCTGCCCAGCCCTCCGCCCTCATAGGTGCTGAAGGAGAGGCTGCCTGCTGAGAAGGCAGGAAGTGTGAGCTGGCAGGCTGGCTGTGCTGGCAAGGAAGGGGTGCTAGGGAACGGTGAGCAATCTCCATGGGGGGCAGGTAGGGGAGGGAGGGAGAAGAAAGAGGGGACTCTTGTGCAGGAGTGTTTTCGGGACAGTCCCTTTCCCTCTGGGCATGAGGAAGTCTCTGACTGCTTTGAAAAGTAAGAACAAACATTTCCAGCCTCTATTTTTGGGGTTCTCATAGAAAAGCCAGATCTAGGGAAAAGGGACCTCCCTCACCTGGAAGGAGAAATGTGTGAGCAAACCTCCTAGCTATAGCATGGGGTCAGCTTTTTGCAGAGGGAGAAGGGCGGGCAGAGTTTCTGGTGTTGTTTCTGGGAGACCAAAAAAGAGACTTCTTTTCCTAAATATATCTCTGTAAATGAGAGTCAATGCTTGAGATTCATTTATGGGCGACAGAATCTTCCAGTGCCATCTGAAGACTGCAGTTTACGGGCAGCTCTGACATTCACCAGCTACGTGACCACGGATGTCGTGTAACCTGGGCTGACTTTCTGTAAAGCGGACAGCGCCCCATCTGCCAGACCTCAGATCTCACTGCATCATCACCAGGACCCAACCAGGTGACAGCAGGAAAGTGCTTTTAAACTGTGAGTAGCTGTGCGCTCGTAGCTGGGGCCTCCCCTTCACTCAGCATCCCCCCTCCCTCCTGCAGACTTTAAGCTCCTCAGTTACACTTGTTCCCAGTATTCTGAGAGCTGTAAGGGCCCAACGCTGAAATGTCCCAGCAGAAGCTGGCTGGCTCTCCTGGTCCCTGCCTCTTGAGCTGAGGGCCTTTCTTGTTCTGGGCCTTTTCCGGATTGCCTGAGAAGGGACCTCGATGGAAGTCAGAGGCTTTCCTAGCCAGGCTGGCGGCGGGTGGAAGACTACAAGAGTGAGCTGGGAATAGAATCAACCCATGGGAAATGCTGAACCATGTGATGGAGTCTGAAGGCTTAGTAGCAAGAGTAATGTGCCAATAGGAAGCCAAATTTGTAAACTCTGGTCCAGCACTGGTGGGGCCAAGCGATCTTTGTAAAGGCGCTTAAGTGTTTTGTGCTTAGGTTTTCCTCTCAGTAAAATGGGGATGAAAAAAAACCATCTTGTGTTTCCATTTGGTTTGCATGTGGCTGAGGGGATTGTGAACGAAAGGCTGCCATGTAGGTGCTTTAGGCTCCTGGGATGTCGAGACTGTCCTTGACGACACCCATTTGGTGTGCTCTGGCTGTCTTGAAGCTCAGCCAACTCCACTCTGGTTTGCATTAAACTCCCATGACGCCAGGCACTGCCTTGAAAGCACTAAAGCAGTCGAATGGAATATGCTATTTTAGGACTTAAAACTAAAAAGCAAAAAAAAAAATTGATGCGAGCATAAAGGGGTAATTTAACAGGATTGTACCCATGAAGAAAGGGAAAAGACCTTATATATTAACTTGTGGTCCAGTGAGCTTGACATTCATGTGGCAAGTGGAACCACCACAACTGACAGAACGAGTTACCAGCTTTGTTATCCCCAGGCAGGGAGAGGGAGGGGCAAAGTATCTTCAAGGTGTCTTCGGGGAATTGAGGACCAACACTCTTATTTTACTCGGACAGAATCTTGGCCTGGAGGGCAGACGATGTGGGCCTTTGGGATTTCCTTTCCTCCCTCTGGAGCAGACAGTGTGTTTGTAGAACACTTTACATTTTCCAAGTCCAAACATTATCTTGTTTGATCTTTGCCAACCTCTTCAGGTAGGAAGGGCATATATCACGATCCCCCCAGCAGATGAGGAAATGGAGGCTCAGCAAGATTCAGTCACATACTTGCCAAGCCACAGAATAAAGCAGAAGCCACTTCTTTCTTTGGTTCACATTCTTGATGTCCAAACGGAAACACTCCACCTGTGGTAGTTAGAATTTCATAGCTTTGACAGAACTAGAAGTCCTGCTGCCCAACATCGCATCTAATGCAAGCATCCTTGCCGCAGCACACGGTGCAGGTGGTTCTCCAATGCAGCTTGACGATTTACATCAACAGAGAACGCACTATTTTATGAAACAAACCAATTTATTTTTGACATCTATAAGTGCTGGAGAGTTTTGGTGAAATTAAAATAAAAATCTCTCTCTCAGTAATGTCTACTCATCATTTCATGCTTCATTACATGTTGAAGCCCGAAGAGAGCTTAGAAATGATGAAACGATCGATGCCTCAGGTCTGAGTGGCAAGGCCAGCGTGAGTTGGGAGTGAGCTCAGGGCTCCGACTGCAGGACGGTCCTCTCACCCCTCTGCTACTCTGCTCTCTTGAGCAGCCCTAGTAAGACTGCTCTCTCCTCCACCTGAAACTCTTGCAAATATTTGAAAACCACAATTCAGTCCACTTGAATTTCCTCCCTTTTAAATTTAATGTTCCCATTTTACTTGTTACTCATATAATATGATTTTAACCCACTGTGCTAGGTGCTAGGAACAGAGCAGTGAAGAACACAGATGTGTCCTTGTCCTCATGAAGCTTGCAGTCTGCTGGGGAGTACAGTCACTGAACAGGTCAGTTGCGGGGGATGTGAGGCCATGGGAGGCAAGGTAGTCTAGGAGGTGCAGGGACATCTAGGCCCCCTCCCCTGTGCTCCCACGACCATGCTTGTTTTTGTGTGCCCACGTGCTGTCTAGTTAGGGTCTCTATACCATGTGGGGCTCTGAAGAGCTCACATCAATCCAGTATTTGCTCAAGGCAGAATGTCATTCCCTCTCTCTCTCTCTCCCCACACACTAAACTTCCGGGAAGGCGAGCTGAGACTGAGCTTGCTTTTAACCACGTGCATGGTATTGCTGCCTTCCCCTGAAATCTAGAGGCTCTACTGACCAGTTAGACCTGGTCACTTTTTGAAATTGAAATGAAGCAATTCACAACTTACTCATCTTAAATCTCATCTTTTTGGTTTGGGCCCAAGATTCTAGTCTGTAACAATCTCTTCTTGTCTCTGTTTCTATTAACAAAGATATGTTTCCAAGAACTAGATATGTGCTCAGGCTGTCTCAGTTTATGGGAGTTTATTGTAAGGACAAAGAAAGCTTCTGCAGAGCCCCAGTGAAGGCATTCTGAGCAGGGGAGAGGAGGTGAGCACAGCAGCTTCAGCGGGAGGACAGCCCTGGGGACTGGCTGCGGTGTAAGTGCTCTCACTCCTCCACCTCTCCTTCTTACTCTGCTCTCTGTTCTTTTCCTTCCTACTTCTGCCTGTGGTTTCTTTTTATTCTTGGTTTCTTCCTGTTGTCTTTTCTCTGTGTCTTTCCACTTCTGCAGCATTCTGTCAGCATCATTTGCTACTTTTCAATGCCCAGATCTGATTAAGTCAGCCATCCCTCTCAAGAATCAGGTGCCCATACAGCCCTGGCTATTGGCTCTGTCTCTGGTCCAATGAGCTATGGGCAGGACTGTGGCCTTGTGTGGAAACTAGCATGCTTACTTACACTTAAGGAATCTCTCAGAAGAGGGATGTAGATGCACAGACTCCAGAGCACAGACTCTTTAAGACACTACAAGTGTCTGAGTGCCTCATAATTCTCTCCTTACCTGCAGAGGGCTTTCATTCTCTTAAACTTTTGTCTTCTGTCTTCTGGGCTTTACCCATTTGTGTCTCAGTTTCAGACCTGGTACCTCCCTTACAAGATGAGCATTTTCCCTATTCCCCTTCATGTGTGTGCTGAAAGCAAGGCTCATGACCCCAACCACTTGTCACCTGAATCAGAGGACATTTACTGCTTTTAATCTAAATGATACCATTATAACAGGGGTGTCTTATGCGTCAACAGATACTCTCCAAACTTGTGGTGGAATTAGCAGTCATTCAGTTTCTCTTGTCACTCCGTCCAGCCTTTGAAGGACAACCCGGAAGGAGACTCAGAGGCTGGCTCTCTGAAGGGGTGGAGACACTCATCTGTGGTCCCTGCGGTCAGCCTTCAGCAGTTTGAGTTGGGAGAGCTTTTTCGTTTCTGTAGAACTTGAAGGCTGCCGTTTGAAATGGCACTGGATCAAGTGTTCATTGGCCACCACCTACTTCCGACATGGAACACAACTGCTCGTCCAGTTGCAAGCACAGAATGAAGGTGAATCAGCTCATGGATGGCCTTCAGAAATTCTGAGCTTGGTTTTAGACATTGTAACATATATTAAGACCAACAGGGCAAAAGAGGTCCTTTAAGTGTGAAATTAAAGTATTATCCAAGGATAGTCGTGTCTGTGGGATCAATAGTCTCCTGTTGTTTGTCCTGTCGTTTTCAAAGTGTGGGAACTTATTAGAAATGCAAATTCTCATGCACCACCCCACCTACCAAATCATGCCTTGTGAACTACTGTGCAATTCGAAGATGGTGTTCTTTAGGGGTTTGAATAGCACCACTCTTTTCTACTCTGCACTCACAACCAATTATCAATAAGACAAAGAAAAGGTGGATGTGGTTGAAAAATGAAGACACCACCTTTGTTACTAACAAGGACCAGATTGGAGAATGTGGATTGAGTCAGTGGGCAATGAGCTTCCTAATATTTCAAGAAATCCTTCCTGTTGGGTGATAGACACCAGTAATGCCACACTTCACATTGAAGAAAACATCAAGAATGGGGACGAAGTATTTCTCCCTAACAACACTAGATGTTTAACCCACAGGGTTTAGCCATGAAGCCAAGAGTCCACCAAGAATGCCACCCTCCCCATTCTGGCTGGAGACAGTACTAAATCAAGGCAGTGTGCTCCCCGAGTCCCCAGTTCCCAGGGACCAGCTATGGCTTCTGTGAGTATCTTCCTGGGACCTCTGCAGGGCAGTTTAGAGTTTATCTCTGAAGCCTCCGAAATGGTTCAGAACACTCCACTAATTACATAAACCCAAGAGTACTCTGTACCTATGATTGAAAATTGACTCCCTTCCCCATTCCAAATTATGTCCAACCACATTTTCCAACCTAGCATAGCAGAGGTTTTTCAATTAATTATATGACCCACTAAGATCTTCCAATTATAAACCATATAAAGACAATTCAATAATAAAATTGTCAACAATTTAGGAATGCCCAAGATTTGCATATAAATGCCCCTCATTATCAAATTCCCAGGGAGAATTTTAAGTTCAAAGACTAAGTTTCCTTGCCAAGTCAAAGTTCAAAGAAGCTAATCTCCACAATAAAATTCGCTTGCGTTTATGAGTTGAAGTTCAAGGAAATTAAAGTCTGAAATTCATCCTCTTCAATTTCTGACTCTGCCTAGACTCAGCCAGAGAACTTGCTGATGGCTGGGTTGAGCTGGGATTCTTTCAGCAGCTGCACCCTGGGCTCTCAATGGATGGTGCAATTTCTTCAGGGCCTCAGGAGTTCTATTAATCCAATGCCAAACCTCAAATACCCCACTTTTAAAGAGCTCCATCAGGTAATAGAACATATAGATTATCACAGTACAGTCTTCATATATCCCCAGATCCCCCCTGACAAAGATTCTTTCCTTGACCAAACTCTAATCAGGTTCCTCTGAGCTCTTTTTCAACTAAGCTGGTCCTTGGGCATGTTCTCAAGAGCCCAATTTTAGACAGAAGCCTACTAAGTTGAGCTAGAGTCCCTCACCCTTGATATCTCATCACCCTTGATATCTGGTCAGGTGCTTCAGCCCCCTGCAGCTCCCAGGTGATGTCTGCTCACCTTGGCCAGCTCTCAGCAGGAGCCCTTCTTCCTGATGTTTCCTCACACTAGTGTTCCATCAGCTGACACCCAGCCTAGGCTGTAAATCTTCACTTTTGCTTGTTGTATTCAGAGTGGAGCCCAAGCTCTCTCCCCACCGCAACACCCCATCGTGGTGATCCCTCCAACTATGGCGATGGTCCACCTGAATAGAGTCTGCCCGACTATTTTTTAACAAGTGCCAGAATGAATCACTTTTTCTCTAACATCTCCACTTAAGAAAGCCAGTCTTGGGGTCAGCGTGGTGGCGCATTGGTTAAGTTTGCGTGCTCCACTTCGGCGGCCCGGCGTTCACCGGTTCAGATCCCGGGTGCAGAACTACGCACTGCTTATCAAGCCATGCTGTGGCAGGCATCCCACATATAAAGTAGAGGAAGACGGACATGGATGTTAGCTCAGGGCCAGTCTTCTTCAGCAAAAAGAGGAGGATTGGAGGCAGATGCTAGCTCAGGACTAATCTTCTTAAAAAAAAAAAAAAAAGAAAAAGAAAGAAAGAAAACCAGTCAACCTCCAGCAGTTATCCTAGGCAAAATTATGTTCTCACGCTCCAATATTTAGTGCCACCCAAGGACCATTCTATCCTAGGGGAGGAGGAAGACAAAGGAACTCTTGGCTTTTGCTTCATCATTATGTTTCTCAGTTGACATCATTGTCTGGAGTCCACAGCTGATGAACTTACCCTCAATTGAAGGAAAGCTCCTAGTAAGAGGTTAATTTTGGCACAGTGCGTTGATTTTGGCACTATGCATTTACCTAAACTGAGGCAGGAATCCGCCTGTGCATCTGCCTGTTCTCTGAGCAGAGCATTGAGACACTGCTGTTTTTCTGGCAGAGATTGCAAATTTGCATTAGCATTGTCCCTCTAGCCCTGAATTCCTGAAATTTCAGTGTTTCGTTGAGAGTGAGCTCCATCTGGTAACACAGCCTCTGCTCTATCTTGTGAGCTGATAGTTTCAGTTCTGGACCACACAAGGGGCTACCATTGCCTCTTATTTTGGAATTGTTATGACCAAGAACCTTCTGGAGAAAGTTTTCACCTCATCCCCACATTTGTTTCAGTTGGAAAATCACCCTCCACTGATTCTGGCCAGGAGCTACTGTGGGTTTCTAAATCTTCTGCCCCTATGGCCTAGGAAGGACCAATTTTGTCACCTTGACTTTTCAAGACAGTGCATTTTTTAAAAATTATTTTATTGAGATCATATTGGTTTATAACATGCAATTTCAGGTGTACATTATTATATATCAGTTTCTGTATAGACTGCATCATGCTCACCACCAATAGTCTAGTTTTTATCCATCACCATAAACATGTGCCCCTTTTCCCCTCCCCTGTCTTCCCCTGGTAACCACTGAACTCTTTTCTTTGTCCATGTGTTTGTTTATATTCCACATGAGTGAAATCATATAGTGTTCGTCTTTCTCTTTCTGGCTTGCTTTGCATAACAATACCCTCAAGGTCCATCCGTGTTGTTGCAAATGGGATAATTTTATCTTTTTTTATGGCTGAGTAGTATTCCATTGCATGTTTATACCACATCTTCTTTATCCATTCATCAGTCGATGGGCACTTGGGTTACTTCCATGTCTTGGCTATTGTGAATAGTGCTGCAATGAACACAGGGGTGCATAAATCTCTTTGTATTGTTGATTTCATGTTCTTTGGATAAATACCCAGTAGTGGGATACCTGGATCATATGGTATTTCTATTTTTAATTTTTTGAGAAATCTCCATACCATTTTCTATAGTGGCCGCACCAGTTTGCATTCCCAGTAGCAGTGTATGAAGGTTCCCCTTACTCCACAACCTCTCCAACATTTGTTATTTTTTGTCTTGTTAGTTATAGCCATTCTGATGGGTGTAAGGTGATATCTCATTGTAGTTTTGATTTGCATTTCCCTAATAATTAGTGATGTTGAACATCTTTTCATGTGTCTGTTGGCCTTCTGTATATCTTCTTTGGGAAAATCTCTGTTCATATCGTCTGCCCACTTTTTGATCGGGTTGTTTGTTTATTTGTTGTTGAGTTGTATGAGTTCTTTATATATTTTGGAAATTAACCGCTTGTTGGATATATGATTTGCAAATATTTTATTCCAGTTTGTGGGTTGTCTTTTTGTTTTGTTCATGGTTTCATTTGTCTTGCAGAAGCTTTTTAGTCTGATGTAGTCCCATTTGTTTATTTCTTTTGTTTCCATTGCCTGAGTAGACATTGTATTTGAAAAGATATTGCTAAGACCAATGTCAAAGAGTATGCTGCCTGTGTTTTCTTCTAAGTGTTTTATGGTTTCAGGTCTTACATTCAGGTTCAAGACACTATATTTTTTTGATATCTGTATTCCATAAATTTCTTGGGCGTATTCCCTCAGGGCCTAGGCCTCTTTTGCTGTCTTAGCTCTGATGCACATAAAGGTGAAGTCATAAGACATGGCTTATGTCTGTGGGTAACTGTGGGTAATTTCCTGAATTAGACATACTTACCCAGCCAGTCACAGAGAATGCCCATCTGAGTGGAGACTCCCCCCACCCTCTTCCTTCTCCCCAGGACATAGACCCAGCACAGAGCAGAGGAGAGCTGCAATTCGCTATAGTAGCTGAGTCCTAAGAGGAAAAAAGGGAGGAAATGAGTGGAGCTGAGCATACCCAGTTTATTCTCCTTAAATTCACTAGTCAGATTAAATTATACCTTTGCCCATGGGAAGTGAGAAGTGGAGAGAGACAGGAGTGTTCCACCTCCCTATGGAAGAAGCATCTGGAGTGAGGGGGCAGTGCCCACGCCATCCCTGTGGGAGAGGTCATGTTATACGGTAGTGTAAGAGTGGTGTTTAAGAAGTTTACTCTGCACCTTAGCTCCTAAACAGGGTGTCCGTTCCTTCTTTTCTTTAGTTTTTGCTCTAGAGATAGGTTAAAAACAAACAAACCAATAAAGCCCTTGACATTGTTACGCTTGCATTTTTAGGCTGTGTAGTTCACTCTGCCTCTAAACCTTCTGCCCTTCTTACCACTGCTTAATTTGTCTCTGAAATATTTAGTCTTCTGAATGTTTTTCCTTAAATCTACCATCAGCAATGGCTCAAGTGTCATAGATCATCTTGTCCTATTCAGTTATGTAACCTGCTTCTCAAACGTGATGGTAAATTGGTCAATTGATTTTCCATATGGCTGACAAGGCATTAATGAGGGAAAGAATATTATTTTCAACAAATGTTGCTGGGGCAACTGGATATCCACATGCAAAAGAGTGAACTTGGACCCCTACCTCACACCATACCAAAAAAGGAACTCAAAAGGGATAACAGATTTAAGGGTACAAGCTAAAACTATAAAACTCTTAGAAGAAAACATAGGTGTAAATCTTCATGACCTTGGATTAGGCAATGATTTCTTAGATACGACATGAAAAGTGTAATTTATAAAATAAAAAATAAATAGATAAATTAATAATTTTTGTGTCCTAAGTGACACCACCAACAAAGTGAAACATCAACCCACAAAACAGGAGAAAATGTTTGCAAATCATAGATCTGACAAGGGATAACAGAGTATCCAGAATGTATAAAGAAGTCTTACAACTAAATAATAAAAGACAATCCAATCTAAAGATGGGCAAAGGATCTGAATAGACGTTTCTCCAAAGAAGACATAGAAATGCCCCATAAACACATGGAAAGATGCTTAACGTCATTAGTCATTAAGAAAACACAATCAAAATACACTGAGATACCACATCCATTAGGATGGCTATAATCAAAAAGACAGTAAGTGTTGGTGAGGCTTTGGAGAAGCTGGGTCTCATACACTGCTGACGGGAAAGCAAAATGGCGCAGCTACTTTGGAAACCAGTCTGTTAGTTCTTCAAAAAACTATCCATAGAGTTACCCTGTAACCCAGCAGTTTCACTTCTAGTTATACAGCCAAGAGAAACTAAAACTTATACCCGCTGAAAAGCTTGTACATGAATATTCAGAGCCAAAAAGTGGAAATGACCCAACTGTCTATCAACTGATGAGTGGCACCTCTATGGGACAGGAAGATTAGTGGTTGCCTAAGGCTGGAGGGGTGGGGGAAGGGAAATGGGAAGTGCCTGCTAATGGGTTACAGGGTTTCTTTTTGGGGTGAAGAAATGTTCTAAAATTGATTGTGATGATGGTTTCACAACTCTGTGACAATACTAAAAACCACGAACGGTACACTTTAACTGAGAGAATTGTATGGTATGTGAATTATATCTCAATAAAGCTGTTAAGAAAACAAAACAAACTTTTTTAGTTTGTTAGTGTGCTTCTGGAAGGCGGAGGCCATGTCTCACGCTTCTCTGTGTGGTGGGTATGAGGGAAGGAGTGGGCTGCATGGATTTCGCCCTTGGTTGAGCTCCCACCTAACAGGGCTTGGTGGCAGTGGAGACAGTAGACAGGTCTGATGTTTTAATGCTATTTCTGGAGACTGCAGTGACCAGAGGTAGAGTTCACCTCCCAGGCTTGCCTTCTTCCTTTGTGGCTTTATAAGACACTTGGTCCCCCAAATGCTAAGAACAACAGGCCCTGGCAGGCCAGCCCCTGCCCTTCCATGCCCATGGCTGCTGCACAGACTGTCACAGTTGAACTGCACGACAGACCCAGCCTGTCCCTGCTGATGCTCTCTTACCGTCTCCATGGCTCACTGAGGTACCAGCACTGTGTCAGTGCCTCAGTCTACAATTCTGCGAGACCAGTTAGAGACCCTCCCCACAGCTCCAGAGAGGGAGCTCTCAGAGGGCTGCCATCGGCCCTCCATCCCTGGAGAGTGTCTGCCCAAGACCTCTGTCCACATACGTCCCCATCACTTTAGGCTGAGCACCAGCACAAATGCCACCTCCCGGAAACCTGCTCTTTCCTATTCCAGATCTGAGGTTCTTACCTTGTTGAACCAGGATTGTCAGCCCTTCTCCTCTATCCTGCCTGCTTCTGTCATTGCCCTCTCCCCACCTCCACACTCTTCCTGGGGTTTCCAACTTCTTTTCTGGCAAGCAGTATCACGTACAGAGGAACACAGAATTTGAAGTCAGACAAACTCGCATCAGCATCTGCCTTCCTCCTCTTGTAATCTGGGTAAACTCAGCCAAGTTGCTGAACTCCTCTGAGCCTTTCTTTTCCTCATTAGTAGGTAGAGATAATTATAGCTCCCCGGGCTATAATTGGGAAGGGCAGGGGAGTGGTGCCAGTGTGAAGATTAAATGAGATAATGCAAAGAAGGCATTTAGCATAGTGTCTGGCCCTGGAAAGTGGTCCCACATTGGTAACAGCTGTTATTATTTCCTTCTTGGACTGGACCAAAATCTCACCCGAGACAGCGCAGGGCGGAGGTGCCCTTGGTGCTCAACGCCATGGCCTCTTGTCTGTGCTGTTCCCGGGGGCTGGACTCACAGCATCTCCCTTCCCTTTCTGCATTGCTCAGCTCCTGAGTGCTCTGATAGGAGAGAGGCAGCTGGCCCCCCTCCACAAACATGCAGAACAGTGACTCCAGCCCTCCTAATCTGGGGTGCTAGGTTTGTTCCTGGGGTCGGGGCTGGAGGAGAGCAGAAAGGGCGGTGCAGCTGCCTGATCTGCCTCAGGACACTCATCTGTAACTCTGAATCATTCCCATGTGGAGAAGAGTCAGTCTTGGCTGGGGACTTGTTTAAGTGTGTCAGCGTGCCCAGGCTTCTTCCTTGTAGGCATTTTCCCGCCATCTCCCATCCAAGGCCTCTCCCCAACCTCACTCACTCCCACACCCAGGGCTGGGGACTCTGTTTGAGGAGGTCGGGTCATGCGGTTCTCATGAGTTCCGGAGCAGCTCTGAAGCCCTGGGCTTCAGCTGTGTCTTCCTGTTTCCTCGTTATGCAGAGCACTTGGGCAGCACTCAGTAAATATTTTTGGGCTGAGTAGTCAGCGTGGGCTACTTTCCTTCTGTGAGAGCCCAGCTGAGTGTGGAATGAAAGGGAAACGAAGTAAACATCTCAGGCCCTGCAGCTCACCAGGGTCAAGATGCTCACAGAACCATCGTGAGTCAGAGCTGACCCTTCTTTGTCATCAGTCGAGGCTCTGGAACTAAGAGCGTAAACAGAGGCAGAGGAGGAGGATGCTTGTCCCTGGGTAGTGCCCTCTCAAACCCACAGCTCTCAACAATCAACTTCCAGGAGGAACGCTCAATAGGCCAGACCAGTCTGTGAGCTTCTGTGGGCAGGACCACGTTAAATCCTCATAATTAATGCCTTAGTGAGGGATGATTTGGACCAGTTCAAGTTCAGTGCGAGTCACGATCAGATCCCCCAGATGATCTTCTCCTTCAGCTTATTTTCAAAGCGTTTTACTGCATCGAAGGGGGGAGGCACGTGGTCTGTCTAGTCAGATAAGTGGCCCGGGTTTGGAAAAGGGGACTGGATGTTTCACCTTCAATCATCTGTTATTAGACAGTCTCGGGGTCTGTGATTTGAAGTTAGGTTTCCAGTTTTGTCCACAGGCATTTATTGGAAGCATTTAAGGGCATCTCCTCAGCGGCGCATAATAAATGTTGGTGAATTTAAACCTTTTTCTACCCCTCCTAGTTTACAGATGTCCCACAACGAGGGTGTAGAGAGGTTTAAGTGACTTGCTCAAAGCACTGCAATAAGTTAGGGTCAGAGGTACGACCAGGACCGAGATTTTCTGGTTCCCAGTTCATGACTGTCTTCAGCTCATCCTGCTGCTTCCCCTCCTGTCTGTGCCTTCTTTCCCCTTCAAAGGCTGTGTGCAAAGAATACGGAACGCTGGCTGCTCTCTGCTTGGTGGGACGGGGACGGTGAGGCAGCTCAAACCTTAGACCTGCTCACTGTTTATCGGCATTGGGGGTGAGACAGACATAAAAGAATAGAATTAAATTACTTTTCAAGGTGAGCTTTGAAGAACACTATTTCCAAATTTTGGCCAATGGCTCCGAAATGGAGAGCTCTGTTGATCTGGCCAATTTTCTGTAAAAAATAATCTCATGCAACAAATAATTCTTTTGGTCCATGTCTAAGTAATATTTTACACTGAAATGACACGTATGTTGGCAGTTGCATCTGAGGACACACATTTGTGCCCTTAGCCACTAAGCTTGCGTGGGCATGAACATCACCTGTGTGTTTACCTGGGTTTCCCAATCAGATCATAACTGTTTCAACGGCAGGGACCATTCCTTAAATTCTTTGTATTTCTCACAGTATCTAGCAATGCTGGATATTATGATTTTTGTATTGATAAGTGCTAGATTTTGTTGCAGAGTAGATGCTGAACAAACATTAATTAAATGGAGTATAAACAGAGCTGAGAGGTCTCTTATGTCCCACTATCCACTTGTGCCAGGAATTCAACTTCTCTTGTCTCTCACCACCTCAGACACCCCAAACAGCAGACTAGCCCCCTACAGACCAACTTTGAAAACCGCGAGCTATGTTGGAGGAGGAAAAAGAAGATTTTGGCTACATATGGAAATTTACCGTCTGAGAAAATGTTGAGCTTGAAGACACCGTAGAGATGACCTAGCTTGAATCTTCTCAAACTTTCTCCTGAAGGCAAAGCAGAGTAAACAGTTCCCCAGTAATGGCATATACAAATTTCTTTGAATTCATGTGCTTTTTATTTCAAAAATCATGCATCTATGCCCATTTCCCCTTTCCATCTACTGGTCCACAAGGCCAGCCTTCAAGCAACCGTCTCGCTTTCACTGAAGCATCGGCAGAACGCTTGCCCAGGCAAGTCATTCAGATGCGACCCATCGGGAGGTTAGAATTCAAACCAAAATAGACTAGGAGTCAGAGCTCTAGAGGAAAACCCAAGAGCTCCTGCTGCGGAGGCTGCTGAGCGGCCCCGGCTCCCCCCACAAGGCCACCTTGACTGCGAGTTCTCCAGTACCCCATCAAGACCTCCCTTTTCAGACTTCAGTTGGCTTGATTTGAGTGGACGTCAATTCTTTTGCAGGTACAAGCTCTTTTACAGATACATGTCTGTTTCATACTCGGTTCTGCTCTCACAAACAATTATTTCTGACATTTTTATTTAATTAGTGAAAATCCTTTGTCCCTGATTAATTTAGATATCCTACGATTTTAATAATGTAATATAGTCTGCTAAAGGGTAGTTCACATCAAAATGGGGAAGAAAACTTATAAGATTGAACCATTTTAAGTTGCTGACATTTGACTATTTTTGAACCTACAGTGATTTCATACGGTTCAAATTAATACATCTAAAATTAACTGGCAGGAACAACAAGGAAAACATCCAGGCACCCACTCAATCATTTATTCTCTCAAGAAAGGCTCATTGAGAGCCCTTGTGTGCAGTTCAGCCCATTAGAAGCTTGAAGAAGCACAGAAAGGATGATATACAGACTCTACACTTGAGGGGTTTACTGAGGAGGTTATACTATAAGGTAGACAGTGATGCAGGTGATAAACGAGATTTCGATTAAGTCCCACGAGAGACGAGGGAGAGCAGTGGAGGGATTCGGTACTAAGAATATTAAAGTTATCGGGAATGGGATTGTTTTAGAATGGGGCTTTTAAAGATAAGTAACATTTTTATCTTCAAATATTTGGGAAAAGGAAAGTATTCCAGAGACAGGAAAGAAAGCATGAGCTGAGAGAGAAAGAAGAAAGCTGTGAAATTATGGTTTATGCACAGGAACCAGAAATTAATGTCTTGGCTAGAATGCAGTGAAGGGAAACCACGGGGCAAAACATTGGAAGGAAAGATTGCAGCCAAATTACAGAGGACTTTTTAGCAACGAGGAATTACAAAGATTCTCCAACCAGGGACTGCTGTGATTAAAGCTGAATTATAGGAAATATCTTCAAGCAGCATGAGGAGGTCGAACTGGAATGGGGTGACTGGTGGCAATAGTCCAGGAGCAAGGTGGTGGGCAGAACCTGAGACCGCAGCAACACGGGCTCTGGGGTTGTAGCCTGGTCTCACTGGACCAAGGGGACCACACACAGTGGCAATCTTTTTGCTATGTCAATAATGAAGATTGATCGTATCATCTTCATTCTATGAGATCCTTAAGGAAGAGAATTGAAGGGACTTGCTTCCAACAGGCAGTTTGTGTTAGCTTGAGGTAAGGAGTCAGTCAGAAAGACTTATGTTAAGCAAGGGAAAATGTAACTTTAGAATTCATTTTATTATAAATATAAATGTAAAATTTTTAAAATTTATATTTAAATATAAATATTATGTTTAAATATAATATATAAGTATTATGTTTAAATATAACATATAAACATTATACTTAAATATAGCTTTTGAACTCACTTCTTCCTAGTGAGGCCTCAATTCACTTCCTCTATTTGTCTTTGGGCATTTGGAATCCAGTGCTTCTCAGAATTATGAAAACCAAATATTGTACAAATAATTCTAAAGTTTTAGCCAGGAAAAGCTCTCCAGGTGAAAAAGCTTGACGATAAAAGCAGCCCTGAATTTTCTCCCTTGAATTTCACCTTCTTGAAGCTCTTTCACATTTACCCTGTTGGCGGAGCCATCCTGGCTCTTTGGGTACCTGTTCTGGAGCTCTCAAACCTAGGAAGGTCTTGTGGCTTAGTTTAAAAAACAGATATAAGACTTCCACATTGGTCCATGTTGGAATTACTGGAACCATACTTGTCTTCCTGCTGTAAACAACTAGAAAACTGGAAAAAATATGAGGCAATAGCTTTTGTACACGGAACAACAGGTACTACAGGACTGTGGTTCCAAGAGAAACGAAAAACAGAACGTAAGCTCTTAAAATTGCTCCAGCTTTCTGCCTGGAGGCACTTTCTGGATGTCAACACAGGGAGGTAATCCCAAACAGAACACAGCAGACTTTCTGAGTGGAGCAAACAGAGAACAGAGTTTGGAGGTGGAGGGGGCTAAAGTAGCCTAAACTTCTGGAATTGTGTGCTGGAGATGAGGGAGCTGTGTGGAAAAAGAGATCTAGAAATCCACATAGTTGTCCCCTTAGATCTATTGCTCAATATCAAACTACACATGCATAGGGTGAAACTCTACCAGGCCAGTCAAAGGAAAATTCAGGGAAACGCTGAACTGAGCACAGTCTGGAACCTGTTTGGGTTCTGACCAAATGGAGTTGAGAGTCCTCACTGAGTGCTCAGGGCTGACGGTGGGAGCTCCAGAAGTGTCCTGCCTTCGTAGTGGGGCTGAGCTAGTGGAGGGTAAGGCCTTCTCTCACCCACTGTAATAAAGTCTGGAAACAAGCCTTCAGAGGCTCACGCAGATCCACAAGAAACTTAACTGGCTGCCAGAATGAAGTCTAATACTCTCGATACCTTAAAAAAAAATCCAGCACACACAATATAAAACCTGATTTCTAGCATCCAGTCAGAAATTACTAGACATGTGAAGAAGCAGAAATACATGACCTATAATCAGGAGGAAAATCAGCCAATAGAAATAGACACAGAAATGATGGAATTAACTGACTAGGACTTTTAAAACCACTAACATAAATATGCTCAAGAATTCAAAGGAACATGTGAGTAAAAGAAAGAAATATGTTAAAAAAGAAACAAATGAAGCTTCTAGGAATAAAAAATAGAAATATGAAGGGGCCAGCCCCATGGCCTAGTGGTTAAGTTTGGTGGTGCGCTGGCCAGAGTCTGAATCAAAATGAGTCAAGGACAGTGGAGGGTCTCCTGGGGGTGGTGTGTCCCCGGGCAGCAGCAGCCACAGTGCAAGCTGCGAAGTCCAGGCTCTGTGATAGAGGCCCAGTTCTTCTGCCAGACCGAGCCGTTGGGCTTTGCTCCTGGAAGCAGAGCTCCGGGCTGGGTATCCAACGCTCCCAGATCCTCTGCTTGGTTCCGTCCCTCTCCTGCCCACTTCAGCCTGTGTCAGTTTCTGTCACTTGCAACTAAGCAGCACCGTAATTGATACCAGCGTTTGGACCAGATGCTCTCTGAGGTTCCGTCCAACTCAGTGTTCTGTGATTCTGGAATTTGTCTTCCCACCGTCTAGGCAATGCCCAGCCCTTGATTAATGCTTCCTGGGCGAATGACCAAAGGGGCACAACTCTCTGCCTTAGACTTTCCCTTTCCCTCGCTTCTCATTGTCTCACTCAGTGATCTAAGAGATACCAACATGGAGGCAGCAGGAGGCACATCTGCAAGGAAGAGAAATGCTGCTCTACCTTCCCTATAATTTTATTTACTTCTTAACAAATTGGTCAACACAGACGCATGTTCTCCCTGCGTGGTGTTCGTCCCAGGGGGAGGCAGAAAACGTGGAAGGCGTGTTGTCTGTCCCCAGAGAAGCAGAGTCTGGTTAGGGAGATGAGACCAGCACATTTTAAATTTTAGTGCTAAACAGTGTGGAAGAGACATACGGACTCAGAGAATGGAGAAATTGGTGAACAGAGGGAAAGAAGCTCAGGATAGAGGGGAGTATGGCAGTTTGAGTAGGATTTAGATAAGCAGAAGGGAGGCACATTTGGTGGGGCCAGTGGAAGCAGCTGGGGGGCCCAGAGGCGAGCATGAGTTGGGAAAGCATGTGGGGGCGGAGGGAGGGCTCACACAGGGCGGCAGGGTGGAGGTGAGCCCCGTTTTCAGGGCCTTGATCATTCTGTGATATGGAAAAGAGCACTTCCCACTTTTTACTAATGAGTTCAGAAAACAAAGAACGTCAACCACCAAAAAGGAGATCCCTAGGCTCAGCTCAGAAGGAAATCATCCAGAGATAAGGGAGGAGAATTCAGCTTGACCCCGTAAGTATTTTGAGTGCCTACAATGTGTCAGGCACTGTTCCAGGCACAGAGGTACAGCAATAGACAAGCATTTCTGGTCTCACAGAACTTGTGTTCTGTCAAGATCAAATAGATCACACACATGCTAATACATACCTAGGCATACGTGTGTCAGGTGGCAACGAGCATCGGAGAAAATGAAGCCATGCTGAGGGTGGACGAGAGTGCAGCTGTGAGGGGGGTGCCTCGGATATGTGGAGGTCAGGCCACCTCTCTAAAAAGGTGACATTGAGCAGAAACCAGAAGGAAGAGAGCAGTTATTTGGATATCTGGGGGAAGACTATTCTAGGCAGAGGGAACAGCAAGTGCAAAGGCCCTGAGGCAAGAGCATGTTTGATGTGTTCGAGGAATAACAAGGAGGCTGGTGTGGCTGAAGCCAATAGGCCAGAGGAGAGGGGTAGGGAGAAGGCCAGAGAAGCAGTGGGGGTAGATCCTGATGGGCGCCAGGAATACTTGAGGAAAATAGCACCCCCATGGTGTGCCAGAGGGAACATTATCAGCCGACCCACCCCATCCACCCCGCCCTCTCCCCTCCACCCCTGCCTCAGGCTGCTTGCCATTGGTGAGCTGCACCTGGAGCTGTCACACTTCATCAGGGAATGATGGTGTGGAGAGATTTCGTGACCAGCTCCTCCTCGCATTTCCACTGGTCTTCCTCAGGAAAGCCCCCCTTTTGCCCTGTCAGCTAATCTCAGACCACCGGGGGCGCTAGCTCGGGCTAATGCTCTCTCTTGGCCTATCCTCACTCTGACAACATGAAATAGGTGCTGAATTTCCTCGAGTGACTATAGGACCAACGACTGGCGAAGGGACCCCAGGAATTATCACTCTGAGCATCCATCTGGGCAATGTCAGCCATCTCCACTTGCGCGTAGGTTTGCCCCGGGCCCTGCAGTTCCTGTGTCCAGGCCACCCCAGGCCTCACCACTGGCTCAGCCATCACTACTAGCAGCGGTCCTCTCTCCCTATTAGTGCATGGCCATGACTGCACCAAAAACTGCTTCAGACACAGCTCCGAGCTTCTCTCCTTCCCCTCTTTAAGGCTACCCACCAGGGTCTTGGTTCCCTACCCGGTGGTGGACCCCTTGCCTGCAAGCCCAGTTTTCTCAGCAACTAAGGCTACGAGGGTCTACTCTTTTCTAGCATCTTCTGATTGTCCCTCATGTCCTCATTGGACTTCTCCCTGCATGGCTGCCACACACCCTCAGGACAGAGGACACAGACTGTGGCCGCCACCCAGTGATGTGAAGTAGGGGATCTTTGAGGATTTCACAAGATCAGAGCAGGACAGAATTGCATAGTAATATGGAGGATGGGTTTGGGAGCAATCAAGGACTCCTGTGCTGGGGCCTGGCTAACCCTCAGGCAGATGGGAAGGCCAGGCTGCCTCTCAGAAGCCCTCTATCAGGTGAGTGCCAAGTGGCGGCTCACAGGAGGGCTCAGGATGTCCTCGTGAGGAGAGGGCTCCCCGGGGCCAGAGAGGCTGCTCTGCCCTGAGTGCTGCCCCTCTGCAATTGCTCCACCTCCCCAGGGCTCTGTGGTCTCTCGATCCCCTCATGCCTTGTCCTGTGTCCCTCCACCTTCGGGCACCCTGCGACTCTGCCCGAGTACAGTGGAATGCTGAGGCGCACGTGCTCTGAGCCAAACGGCCTGGCTTCCATCTGACTCGTACCTTTCTAGTGGGGGCGAGTGGCTCAACATCTCTATGCCTCAGTTTCACTATCTACAAAGTGGGATAATGATAGGCCCTACTTCAAAAGACAGTTTTAAGGTTTATATGTGCAAATACAGGTAAAGCTCTTAGAATCATTAACGCATGAAAAACATCTAGCACTTATTATTGGTATGAATGACTTCATAGCATTTGCCGGCTCTACCTCAAGGTCCGATGGAGTCACCCAAGTTTTTGCCCATCTCTGGCCAGAATGAATTATGAGTTATGGCTGAATTATGTATTATGGTTGGCAGACATAGGTACTCTCCTCTCCTTAATGAATGAAGAAATAAATGAATGAGCATAGGAAGCCTCAGATCTTCAAGCAAGTGGATAAGTTCTTGTTTGCACCCATTTCCTTGGAGCCGTAGTTTCATTTTGTCCATGTATGGAAGAACCATCGTAGAAGTGCTGGGGTGAGGGAGGGTGCAGGAGAATGGTCTTATGCAAACAGAGACCCTTCCATTAATGCACTTACTTGGCTTTGCTCTAGACCACTGTGAGGGAAATTCAAAGATAAACGAGATATGATTTCTGCCCTCTAGGAACTTACAGTCTTGTTAAAAGATAAGATGAAAGAAAATGAGACGCTAAATCACAGTGAGAGCTTGGAGAAGGAGAATATTGATGAGGCTTGGAGTATTCTGGGTGGTCTTCACCACAGAGGTGGGCATCAGGGATGAGTACCTGGAATAGGTGGGAGGGTGATCATCTCAGGGAGAGGGTGGCACCAAGGTAAGACAGAGCCTAACATATTTATCTGTGAAGAGAACCAGGGGAGGCAACTTTACCTCCTGAGAGTGGCTCCAGTCCAAAGGAAGATGCATCGTTTCCATCCACCTGCAGTCTTTCTTAGTTTGGGGTAGAGCAGAAGTCTGGGTCTCCAGGCTAGAGCACTCTTAACACCCCTCGGGTAAGAAGCACAGTATGAAGGACAGGCCAACCAACAGCTGTCAGGGCAGTGTTTTAAAAGTAGTGATCTTGTGCTCTTTACAATGACGCTGCAGCTGGCTTTTCTGTACACATGTCACACGTGGAGTCAGGAGAGCAGAGGGTGAAGCTACGCGCCAGGGCTGCAGAGCTGGTGAGGTCAGAACTGAGGTTTGAGCCCAGCGGACTCGGGCTGCACTCGTTGCTGGAGGGAGGCAGGGCCTGTAGAGGGGCTCCCTCTCCAGGAGCCCTTGAAAAGCCATCGCCAGGACTGTCTCCCACACACGTCTCTTGTCCTCCTCTGGGCCCTTCTTTCCTATGGACCAGAGTGTTTATATGCAGGGACCCCGAGGCAGGGGAGTACGGGCTACACAACTGCTGAGGGAGCTGGACAGTCAGCGACAACGGAAGATGAGGGAGAGAGCACTGGCTTCTTGTCTGAATCTGCCTTGGGCTAGCTGCGACTTGTCATCCCGCTTTCTGAGCTTCAGTTTTCTCATCTTCAAAATAAAAGGCTGGGACCGAAGGAGCCGTGGGATCTATTTTTTCTCTAGAGTTTGACGGAAGGTGAAGTCGTGCTGGGAAACTGCAGGCTCCTCCTCTGGGCTCCATCTTCTGACTATTAGCTGACACCCTTTTCTCCAAGGAGGAGACTGGGGGTTTTCCTGCTTTCTGTTCCTTGCCCTTCCTTTTCATCTCACCCGCATCAGAGCTTGAGTTGTCTGGGTACTACCAGGAGCTGTAGGATCAGGGGCTCAAGCTTCTCTCCTGGCCTAACGCAGCTGCCTTTCGCCGGGGGGCGGGCTGCAGGAATTGGACTGGCTTGGCACTTGCTCTCCCGTTCAGGTAGGTGGGGGAAGGCAGGAGAATGGATGGTTGTGTTTGGTGTTGGGGGCTTTGGGGGAGGAGCAGGGCTTGGCAGAATTTCCTCACAGCTTGGAGGGCCCTGGAGGCACAGGGCGCTGCCTGCCTGATTTCAGGGGCTCAGGCACAGATGGCCCGCGTCAGCCTTTGATTGGGGGCAGCTTCTCACTCGGGTGAGTCTAGGGGGAGGGGTCTCCAGAGGCCTCCGCCCAGCTGGCTGTCTCTTGCCTGAAACTCCTGCCAGGAACTGTTTAGGGTAGAAGGGGGAGGGAGAAAGACCAGATGGCCGCGGCCTTTAGGCCTCAAGGTGCAAACTCTGTCCCAGCTTCCATCATACCGGGTGGGGGGACAAACACCTCTTGATTAGGCAGCTGTCTGGCATTAACCTGGGGCTTGGAGGGCACTCAAGTGGGAGGCCACAGCGTGGCACCCGCTCTGCTGCTGTGATCTTTGTAGGGGTGGGGTGGGGTGGGGAAGAGTCCTTGGAGGCAGGCTGGCCTGGGATGCTGGACCCCTGGACACCACAGGTGGGGTTTGAGCTGTAGGGGAGAAGGCCATTTGGCAGGAGTGTCCTGGAGGGGAAGACAGTCCCCAGAAAGAGTGAAGGAAGCGTTTCCCTAGACTGCGTGTGTTCTGGCCCAAGGCTTCGAGAGAGTGCTTCGTAGCAGTGTTCAGGAGAATCCTCCCGGGCTCAGCTGGCCAGAGGGCCCAAATGGGCTTGAGAGTGAGGCCGGTGGGCAGTGAAGCTAGGCATGTGGACATTCCACCTGTGCAACCAGACCAGGACACCTGTTCTGAGCGGCCAGGGAACTCCCCTCTGCGTGGCTGTGAGGGAGGTGACAGAAAGGTTGGGAGGGTGGATGGGGGGACAATGAATCACACCTAAGGTTTTGGATCTTGCTTTCCCACTCACGAGCTGAGCTATCTTAAGCAAGTGGCTTAAATCTCTCTGAGCCTCAGTTTTTCAAGGAAAATGGAAGTGCTAATACCCTCCTGGGGTCAATTTGAGGATTAAATGAGTTAGTGTAGGTAAATGTGCTGTGTAAACTGTCAGGTACTACGAAATGTTGTTTCTACTGTCATTTAGTTATTGTTACGAAAAGAAGAGATGGTCAGTTTGGGCCCAAGGCCCTGAATGTGATGGCCAGGAGAGGGTTGGACAGCACTGACCATGCTGGGGGTGGAGTTCTAGCTCATAATAAACCAGGAAAAAAAAAAGGAAGACAAAAGGTAACTTCCAAGTACAAGAGCAGCGCCAGACCAGCACCAGACCAGATCACCACCAGACCAGATCACTACCAGACCAGCACCAGACCAGATCACCACAGACCGGATCACCACCAGACCAGATCACCACCAGACTGGCACCAGACAAGATCACTACCAGACCAGTACTAGACCAGGGCAGCACCAGCTTGCTCTGCGGGTTCCGAGGGGAGAGATCATGGGATGGAAAGCAGTGTCCTCAGCCGGTCCAAACCCCTGGGGACTTCAAGGTGAATGATTTCAAGGGATTGTCTAATTTACAGGCACAGGGAGTATTTTAGTCAGTCTGAATAAATAACGTTTCCCTGTGAAACTGTCTTTTCACGGGTGCATAGATGCTGTTGTGATTATAAAAATAGAGATCACTTTAAAAGCGTCACAGAATTCATTGTGGTGGCTTTTCAGTGTGATGAATTTTCTTAAAGGAGAGAGACTAATTGTTGGGGATGCTGGATGACCTGGTAACTCTAGAAGAGGACACACGATCGCAGGGTCTGGTTTCTTCATGGAGATAAGACAGGCATCTGAGGAGAGAGGGCTCAGGACCCCGGCCTGGACCAGGGGTGAGGAAGGAGGCAGCCGGGGGACCATGAGAAGACACGACACGTGCGGCCGCATGTCGGGAAGAGTCTGGCCCCGGGGTCGTCCGGGGCTGGCTTCAAATCCCAGTCCTGCCGCTCTTATTGACCTTGAGTAATGCACAAACACATGCGATAACCTTCAGCCTTCACAGAGGGCATGAAGATCCAATGAAATAGCATTTTAAAGCCATAGTAAGTCCTTGAAAACGTGAGTTGAGTAATGAGAAGATGGCATCCTCTCTGACAGAGCATCTCCTTCTTGTGTTCTCTCTAGTCCACTGCTCCCTGGAAAAGGAACTCAGAGAAGTGCGTCTAAACTTGGAGGGTTTAGTTAAGAAGAAAAACCATGGAGAATGTTTATTTTCTCTCCAAGAAGCAGGGAAGGGAGGGGCCCGTCGGTTAGCCCTTGCTCCCCTCCTTGAAGGAGGGAACCGAACAGTTGTCCGAGGGTTTTCCAGCTCCATGTCTGGCTCATTTGGTAGACGGTGCTGTTCCTGGGGGCTCAAGGCCTGAGTGAAAGGCGCCTCCCCCATCAGGAGCCTGTGAGGCTGCAGCGGGAAGGGGTCATCAGAGCGTCGCCTCCCTGAGGCCTTGGGGGTTGGCGCAGAGTGGTGCTGAGAGAATGATGGACCCGGCATCTGTGCCTGGTCCTGCCTGGCAGCTGTGGGGCCTGTGAGGTGGTCTCTTCCCCATTCTCCTGCCCACACGGTCACCCAGGCCCATCTCAGAGTCCAGTGTGGATGGTGAGCTCTTCCCAGTCTCCTTCTGTGAGGAAGCGTTTGGGTTCCCAGTCAGGTAGTGGGAGCAGCACCTTCACTGCGGTCTGATCCTAGGACCTGAGTCTCAGCTTTGTCCCATGACAGCAGGAGACGCAACCTCTAGTGTGAGGGCTGCCCAAATCACAGGCGGAGGGTCTGCCCCCACCCCTTTCTGTCCTCCTTTCTAACCAGACTGAGTTCAATTAAAAAAAAGGTGTTAAACCAATTCACATTGCTAACATTAAGGTGCTGATAACTTGGAGTTAGACCCCCCACCACCCCCAGGAACACTTATTTGCATTTTCCTAGAGCAATTGCTCTGCAGAGAAGGAAGTCTTTGAATGAGGAGTCTTGAATTTGGGTTCAATCCCCATGCCCCATCAGCCCTGCAGCCTGGGGTGAGTGACCTCTCTCTGTCTGTAAATTTAAAAAAGGTGGGCTAGATAAATCAGCCAACGTAGCAGAATGCAGATTATCCTGCGCATTCTTTAAAACAGTTTTACGAGAGGTACTATTAATGGCACCATTTTACAGATGAGAAAGGTGAGGTCCAGAGCTAGGAGGTTGATGGCTATTAAGGAGCAGAACCAGGACTCAAACCCAGGCTGTACGATGCCAGCATCTACACCCGTCAGCTTCTCCCTCTCATATTAAAAAAATAAACAGTCCTGTGTCATCACAACCAGGAAGAGATTGGGGCTGGGTGAGGCCTGAGGGAAAGTTTGCTTAGCAGCCATCCCCCCCTGCTCACCCCCAGGCCGCACACCTGGCACTGGGGAGCTTGCTAGACACAGGTGTGGTGTTCACAGTCTCGGAAGAGGCCCTCCCTCAGCCCGTTACCCATCTCTCCCGCCCCTCTTTAAAGTATCAGGTAACATCATGCAGACACATGCAGACGTGTATTTGACAGCAACAGTTCCTAATTTCCAGATGATAGTGGATATTGTGAAAACAAAGATCTTCCCCAAATCCTGTGTGTTAAAGCTAGATAACAATCTGGAATAACAGATGGAAGTAATCAAGAGTAGGTAGATATTAGGCACGCTGAAGGATGTGACCAAGGGTGGGAAGGTGAGCAGTGTGCCCAGCAGAGGCGCCCCTTCCCCTCCCCCAGGGCCGTGGGGACCAGAGGAAGTGTGGACCGGAGCTTGCCCTGGCCAAGGCTGGAGCCTCCACCTGAACTAGACGTGCTGACTGAGGCTGGCTGAGCGGTCGCGCTCCTGCCCTCCCTTCAGTGCCTGGAGCAGCTGGTTGACAATGCTGCAGAGGAAGTGACAGTGGATGCTAGAGGGGAGGCCCAGAGGACACATGCCAGTCTCCCAGGCAGGGCTGTGGGGGGATGCTGCCCTGCACGCAGGGGAGCCTCTCAGGCAGGCTTCATTGGGAGAAATCTTGATGGCCTACACAGACAGACAATCCAGTTTTACCCAGTTTTAAATTGCATTCTCACGAGTTTTCCTCAATTAGGATACCTGAGTCTGGCATCCAGGGCCTTCGGCCTGGGTCATTTGGTCTTTAGCCAGCCTTGGAGGGGCAGGTACCACTGTGAGGGGTGGGGTAGGGCCCGGAGTCTGGGGGTAGGACCCTCATCCACTCCTCTCGTTTACACTACCTCCCCCTTGCCCCTGCTTTCTGGGGGCCTGGAACCTCTCGGGAAACAACAAGCAAATTGTCTCTCATCCTCCTTGTGCTCCTCCCCACAGGCCTCAAGTCGTAAGACACTGTGCTCTGATAAAGGGGGTTCCTTCCTCCAGCTGCTCCTTTTTACCAGCTTTATTGAGGAGTAATTGACATACAGATAACCACCCGTGTTTACAGTGTACTCCTTGAGAAGCTCTGACGAATGAACACACCTGTGAAACCACCGGACAGCCAAGACAGTGACCATGTCCACTACCTCCAAAAGCTTCCTCCTGTCCGTTGTAATCACCTTCTGGTCTCCCTCTGCACCCACCTGCCCAGACAACCACTCATCTCTTTCCCTTAGGCTAGATTTGTTGGCATTTTCTAGACTGTACATTAATGGAATCGTACAGTAAGTACTTTTTTGTCAGCTTCTCTCAGTATATTACTTTGACAATTCCAGTATTTTAGTTTTAGAAAACAATTTCCTATTTAAAATAAAAAAGCAAACAATATCCGTTTGACTACTAAGAAACTTTGCATCTCCAGCACAATCGTGTCTGCATCAAATGGACAGTCCTCAGTCCTTGCCGTGCTTGTTAGTGGTCCAAAACAGAGATTCACCCAGGCACTTGCATGGCTCGAGAGTTAACACTCTTATCCCTGAGGAGTGTCCACTGCATGGATGGACTACCTAGTTGAGGCATCCAGGCCCTGGTGCAACCGTGGCCAGGGACAGACACCAATACATGCCTACAGGGCCCTGACGTGCTCATTTTGTAAAATTTGTATTTGACAAATGATAAGCTTACAGATGTATTGTTTTAGATGATTTTAAAGTACTTAAATACCTTAAATGGTGGTGTTCTCTTAGAAATAGTAACAGATTATGCTGATCATTTTCTCCCTTATTATTTTCAAAGCCTGAATGCTTCGTTTGGCTGGTCGACTCCAGGCAGTTTCTTGTTGGAGACAAAGTATCATTGGACCATGTGCTAATCTTTTTCCCCTTGATTTTACCCATTTCCAGGCTAATTATATAAACAAAAGCATGTCTTCTTAAAATTATTATTAAATACTATTTTTTTAGAGCAGCTTTAGATTCAGAGCAAAATTAAGAGGAAGGTACAAAGAGTTTCCACATATATCCTGCCGCCACATATGCACAGCTTCCCACACTATCAACATCCCCCATGAGAGTGGGATGTTTGTTAGAATTGATGAGCCATTATTGACACGGCAACATCACCCAGAGTCCGTGGTTTACCTTAGGGTTCACTCTTGGTGTTGTCCATTCTGTGGGTTTAGACACATGTCTAATGGCTTGTATCCATCATCATAGTATCATACGGAGTTTTTTCACTGTCTTAAAAATCCTCTGTGTCTGCATATTCATCCTGCCCTCCCCCAAGCTCCTGGCAACCAGTGATCTTTTTACTGTCTCGATAGTTTTGCCTTTTCCAGAATGTCGTAGAGTTGGAGTCATACAGTGTGTAGCCTTCTCAGATTGGCTTCTTTCACTTTAATGCGCCTTTAAGTTTCTTCCATGTCTTTTCATGGCTTGATCATTCATTGCTTTTTATTGCTGAATAATATTCCATTTTCAATTTATTGATCTGTTCATCTACTGAAGGACATCTTGGTTGCTTCCAAGTGTTGACAATTATGAATAAAGCTGCCATAAACATCCATGTGCAGGTTTTTGTGTGGACATAAGTTTTCAGCTCCTTTGGGTAAATACCAAGGAGCACAACTGCTGGATCGTATGGTAAGAGTATGTTTAGTTTTGTAAGAAACCACCAGACTGCCTTCCAAAGTGGCTGCACCATTTTGTATTCCCACTAACAATGAATGAGAGTTCTCATCACTCTACATCCTTGTCAGCACTTGGTGTTGTCAGGTTTCCAGATTTGGGCCATTCTAATGGGCATGTAGTGGTATCTCATTGTTTTAATTTGCATTTCCTTGATGACGTATGATGTGGATATCTTTTCATGTGCTTATTGTTCATCTGTATGTCTTCTTGGAGAGGTGTCTGTCAAGGTCTTTGGCCCATTTTGTATTTGGGTTCTCTGTTCTCTTATTGAGGTTAACATGCCCATTTTTACCAGGAACTATTCATCAGAGGGAGGAAGGCCTAGGTAAAGTACCTGATTCGCCATGAGAGAAATCACATGTCAGAGCTGGAACAACTCTAGAGACCAGATGCCTGATTTGAGTTGATTTATGGCCCCCCACACCCCCCAATTTATATATTGAAGACCTAACCCCCAACAGTACCTCACAGTGTGACTGCATTTGGTGATAGGAACTTAACTAAGTAATTAGGTTAAAATCAGGGTAGTAAAGTGGGCCCTAATCCAAAGGACTGGTATTCTTATAAGAAGAGGAAATTAGGACACAAGCACACACGTAGGGAAGACCAGGGAAGACACAGGGAAAAGATGGCCATCCACAAGGCAAGGAGAGAGGCCTCAGGAGAAACCAACCCTGCCTGCACCTTGATCTTGCACTTCCAGCCTCCATAATTGTGAGAAAAAAATGTCTGTTGTTTAAGGCATCCAGTCTATGGTACTTTGCTATGGCAGCAAACTAATGGCATCACCTACTCCCCATTCAGTTCAACAAGCACTTGCTGAATGATTCCTATATGCTAGGCTGGGAAGGGGATATATGTGGAGGAAAAGATACAGTTTTCATCCTTAGGAACTTATGGCCTAGTTGTGTCATTTTGCACAGGAAGAAACTGAGTCTCAGCTGTGTGGATTGACTTGCTTGAGATAATAACATGGACCCTCTCTGCTCCCTCTTAATTCCTTTGGTTGCCCCCCGACCCCGACACACACACACCCCGACATCACAGGCTGACCCTGTTTGTGGGCTTGGAGGACATTTTGATGTAATGGAAAAGTGCCCTGAAGTAGGGGCCAGAGAAGCTGATTCTAGTCCAGACTCTGTCCTTGCCAGTTGTGTAGCCTCTCTTTTGGTGCCGCTGTGAAACGGGCATTATAATTCCCACCCGGCGTTCTCCCCAGGTGGCCATGCAGCCCAGAGCAGATGATGTAGGCAGAGCAGCAGGTTGAAAGCATAACTGTGAGGACAGAGGAGGCCTGGGGGCAGCCTCCTGGACCCTGTCCACGGCACAGGGCCCCAAGTCCGCACTTGCCCCCGAGGCAGCTGTTTGCCATTGGCTTCCATGAGAGCTACTGCTCCAGGTGTGCTGATGAGGTGGCCTGCACACCCTCTCTCACCCTCAGCAGATCTAGACATGGGAGCCCTGGCTCCAGAGACAGCCTTGGCCTTGGTGGCATTTTAAGGATATGGTGTGTCGAGTCTGCTACTGAGGAAGTGCTCCTGACGTGCATGTGTGAACCTGTACACTGCTCACCTTCAGTCACCCTGGGATGGTTAATTCCGTGTGTCAATATGTGTCAACCTGGTGAGGCCACCGTACCTAGATCATTGGTGAAACACCAGTCTAGGTGTCGATGTGAAGGTAGTTTTAGATGAGATTGACATTTAAATCAGTGGATTTTGCACAAAGCAGATTACCCTCCATAGTGTGGGTAGGTCTCATCTGATCAGTCAAAGGCATTAAGAGAAAGCAGACTGAGGTCCCCTGAAGGAAGAGGGAATCCTGCCTCCAGACTGCTTTCAGACTTGGGCTGCAACATCAGCTCTTCCCTCTGTGTGCAGCCTGCCAGCTGACCCCACAGATTTCAGACTTGCCAGCCCCCGTGACCACGTGAGCCGATTCCTTAATATCTACACACCTACGTTTCCTTTTTGTTGTGCGTCTCTGGAGAACCTGACTGGTGGACCCCTGTATCAGTCAGCTCGGGCTGCTGTAACACATACCACAGGCTGGGGGGCTTCAACCACAGGCTTTCATTTCTCACAGTTCTGGAGGCTGGAAAGTCCAAGGTCAAGGCACTCACAGCTTCTGTTCCCAGTGAGGGCTCTCTTCCTGGCTTGTAGATGGCTGCCTTCTCCCTGTGTCCTCACATGGTGGAGACAGAGTGATCTCTGGTCTCTCTTCCTCACAGGGACACTAATTCCATCATGGGGGTGCCACCCTCTTGGCCTCATCCGAAAAGAATTATCTCCCAAAGGCCCCGTCTCCAAACTTCCCTCTCTCCTTCGCACTGGGGTTAGGGTTCAACACGTGAATTGTAGGGGGACATAGACATTCAGTCATTAACACCCCTTTCTCCCCATCCTCAAATGACTTGTGTTTACTGAGTGCTTACTAGACACTGTTTTAAACACTGCATATGTATTAACCTACTGAATTTTCATAGCAACAATATGAAGTAAATACTATCAGTGTCCCTGTTTTACAACTGATGATGCTGAGGCACAGAAAGATTAGGAAATTTGTTCAACACAGCTAGTAAGTTCCTCTGAAGTCTGCTTTCTTGCCCTCTGTGCTGTGCTGTCGCTCAGGTGCTAGCCCACATACCCGGGCATAAAATGAGGGCTTGCATCTGCCCGAACAGCAGAGATGGCAGTCTCCCAGGTGCCTGCACCAGGCTTCTCAGCCACAGGGGTTGCGTGCGCTGCTGGGGACAGTCCTCCGTGATGCTGAGATGTTCCCGCTCACGGTGTTTGGGCCAAGACCTGGCTGCTGCTGCCGTGCTCCTGCTCCCGCCCTGGCTCACGACAGCTGAGGGGGTGTCTCGCACGGACACCGGCACTCAGGGGCTGCAGACGGGCAGTTATATGAAGGGCCTTATGTGACACTGCAAAAGCAAACCAAGGCGGTGCCTTCGGTCTGGGCTTCCAGGGTGGAGCCAGGGGGGATTTACAGAACTTAAAAGAAATAAGGAGCTTCTGGCTCCAGCCCGAGTTCACGTGTTTGCCTCCCCCGCCTCCCAAATCCCACTGAAATGACAGCAAACCTGGAAAAAGGAAACCAACCCGTGCCCGTGCTGAGAACAGCAGGGGTGGCCCTCAGTGCCAGGAGAGTCTGAGGAGTTTCTGAAAGATGTGAAGTAGACAGGGCCACACGGGAGGACGAACTGGAGAATAACGAGCCGCAGCCTGGACCGGGGCAGCAGAGTACTGAGGTCGCCCTCAAACATGGCCTGAAAACACTTAGGCCGTGTGCAGGTTAACTTCCATGATGCTCCTGATAAATATATGAAATACTCTACTTCCTCACTTTCAGTCTGCTGGGAATGGTCCCCCGTGACATCGAGACGTTCCTTCTCAAGGCACAGTAACTGAGATCTGGGCTGCGGCTGCTGTGTGCCTGCTCCTGGGGCCGGTGCTTTCAACCTGGGGGTCTGGGGACTTGCTAGAGGCCCACAGACGGGCCTAGAGAAGCCAGGAAGCTTCTGAGGTCATGTGAAAACATTGTCTCTTCCTTGGGCGTTTTTCTGGGGCCTTCGGTCCATCGCTTTGGTTAGATTTGTAAAAAACTCCGTGACCCAAGGCTGTCATGCACGATTAGAGTTTTACGACTTTCCCAGTTTCCCATAGCTGGTTGGTTGGTGGCTGAGCTGCTCCTCTTGGCTCTTAGTCATTAGTACTTTCTGCCCTCACTACTAAAACTGTGCTTTTCAAAATGTTTCTGTGTATATTGTTCTGAGTCTCACAATAGCCCATGGAGAAGGACAGAATGTGTGTGGTCATCCTTACCCGAGAAATGGGGATCTCAGACTCAGCGAGGGTAAAGGGTTTATCTTGCCATAGCAAGATGGCGGTGGGGCTGTCATAGGACTGCAGGTCTCGAGGCTACGGGTGGGTGCTCTTTGCTGCTTCCTTAGTATCCTTATAGATGAAGGGAGAGCTTCTTTTCTCTTTGTGCACCAAGCAGACACCAGTAGCAGGATATTCAGATTCCTCTAAAAACCTGGTCCAGCAACACAGGGTGTGACATCAAAATATATCCTCTCCAGAGCCCGAAGCTTTCACATATGCCTCTTCTCAAATAAGAACTATCATTACAAAGGGTGTGGCAGAAGCAAAGGAAGTTCCAGTTCCCTTTTTATACCCTATGGCATCTTCAAGCATTTTCTGTCTCCCAGTGCCTAGGAAGAGATGACTTTCCCCTCTGTCTGCACTCCCAGACTGACAGTCAGTGCATCCCACTGGGCCCCTTCCTCGGCTTTGGTTGATGCCTTTGGATAACTGTTAATTACTGCCCGCAGTCCCCCAGCATGTAGTGAGTATGAATCAGTGGTGCTGGGGTCCAACCAGTAGTCCTTTAACCCTGAGCTGTTTGCAGGCATGGCCTGAGCTGCTTTCTTCCTCTCTGCCCCTCCTTGTCTCAGAGCAGCATTGTGCCAGAGAGATTTGTCCCACATCTGCACCCTGATGGGCAGAGGCCCCCATGCACATCTGTCAGCTATCCTGGCCAGAAACCACAGCCATCAGCTGGAAAGTGCTTAACGGACTGTCGCTTGTCTCAGTCTGTAAGCTATCTGAAGCCTGGGCTCTTGGAGATTCCCGGCTCATTGGCTGGCAGCTGGCCTTTGGGTAGACAACTGTCCTGTGTGGTTACCCCATTCCCAGCCAGGGTGGACATTTTCAAATTCCAGCTGAGCTTTAAATTATGTGATAGGTCTTTGGTGGGCATGGAGAAGTATCATCTGAAGCTCTATTTTCGCTCTAAGTTCTCACGTAAGGCTGCTTGGTGCTGGAGGAAGGGCATGGGCTTTGGATTCAGACAGACCCTGGCTTGTTGGGAGAATTAAATAAGTTAATACACGTTTGAGGGCTAAGAATAGTGGCTGGCCCTTAGTGAGCTCTCCTAGGACGTTCGCTATGGTAGAGATTGGGGATCGCGCCTCCAGAGCACTGTGGCTGTTCCTATCATAAGCCTGGTCCAGCACAGGGAGCCTCCAAAACCAAAGTCACCCCTCTTCCTGCCCCTCAGCTTTGAGCCAAGTCAGTACCTGTTAAAGACACACTGGTGCCTTACAAGTCACCTGGGTGTGGGAACAACAGGCCTGAACTCCAGGCTTAGCTCTGCCAATCCATTTTATCTAGACCAAGTCACTTTATTTTAAAATATTTTTTGGTAAGGAAGATTAGCCCTGAGCTAACATCTATGCCAATCTTCCTCTATTTTGTATGTGGGATGCTGCCACAGCATGGCTTGATGAGCAGTGTGTAGATCTGAGCCGAGGATCCCAACCCATGAGCCTTGGGCTGCTGAAGTGGAGTGCGTGAACTTTACCACTATGCCACTGGGCCGGCCCCAACCAAGTCACTTTAAATTCTAGGATTTATTCTCTTCTGGTGGTGGAACATTGAGGACCCTATATTGGGTTGAATTGTGTCCCCCCAAGATTAATGTCCACCAGACCTCAGAATGCGACCTTATTTGGAAATAGGGTTTTTGTAGATATTAAGATAAGCCTTAATCCAATATGACGGGTGTCCTTGTAAGAAGAAGAAAGGACATAGACACTCAGGGATAGTAAGACATGCAGGGAGAATGCCACATGATGGTGGAGGCAGAGATCGGAGTGATGTGTATACAGCCAAGGAATACCAAGGATTGCTGGAGACCACCAGAAGATGGAGAAGCGAGGGACGATGCTCCCTTGAGTTGTCAGAGAGAACAAGGCCTTGCTGACAACTTGAGTTCAATTTTCTGGCCTCCAGAACTGTGAGAGCATAACTTCCTGCTATTTTAACCCACCCGGTTTGTGGTACTTTGTGACAATAGCCACAGGAAATGAATACACACCCTGAGGAGTCTTCCAGCTTCCAGGTAGACTTAACTTATTGGGACATACAAAATCCTGTTCCCTCATTTGACGTCATCCACCTGTTTTCACCATCCTGATCTCTGGAGGTGCCTCAGACCTGGGCTGCCCCTTAAAAAACAAAGAGGAGAAGGAAGGAAAGGAAGCAAGGTTGAAGATAGAGTAGGGGTGGGGCAGCGGAGGTCAAAATGGGGGAAGAAGCCCTGCAGAGCCTGGAAGAGTGGATGCAAGGAAGGAGCCCCAGGGCTGGGGAGAAAAGCCCTGCTACATTGTGCGGTCACTCCCAGAGACAGTGTGTCCCCAGGAAAGATGCCTTCAGTGGACCAGTTAAGCAAAGATAGAAATCCAGGAGCCTCACGTTTTGGGGAGGTCTTGCCGTTGACTCAGCTCCGAGGGTGTGGGATACGTTGGACCTGTATTTACCTGTGAATTTCAGGCCTCCTCTCAGCCAAATATTTAACAGGTTATTTGTCTCTGGAAGGTGGAGAAGGAATTGACATTTTGCCCCTATTATATGCTGGGCCTTGTGCTGGGAACTTTTACAAATACTTTTTCATTTACTTTTAAGAACAGCTGTGTGGTAGTTACTAATTACTCTAGTTTGCTGAGGAGTCTCAGAGCTGTGGATTGGCTCGAGGTCACATGGCTTGTCAAAGATCCATCCAGGGTGAAGCTACAGTCTGCCTGACATGGAGACTGGGCTGTTAGCGCTCAATCTGGCCAGTCCCCTGTTTTACCCCCATCTGCCTCTTTCCTCTTCCTCAAACTCTTATCCACCCATTTAGAGTGCTCATAGCATATTCTTGCTTGCAGAGAAAAATTCAAAGAATCATAAAATGCCAGAATAAGAAGAAGTTTTCCACCTTTTCATTTTAGGAATGAAGATACTCTTTTCCTGCCTTAGTTTCCCCAAGGTGAGCTGTCTTTTTACTCCTTTGTATCTGCTACATCTCTGAAGTGTCTGATTCTCCAGGGACATAGAGGAAGTGACTATACCAAGGACACACAGCCATTGAAAGCGAGCCAAGCTTTGACCAGAGAGGTTCAACTCAGTTCAGTCCCCTCAACCACACCAGCTCTGGCGAAGCTTTGTTGTCAAAGAAAAGACAATGGACAAACCTTTCTTCTGAGTCCTTGAAATTTCTAGGAAGCAGATGAAACTCTTTCAAGGCCTCTCCCACTGATGAGAAAATAATGAAAGACGAAGAGTTGCCTCTGCCTGGGTGGCTATAAAGGGCTCTAGAAGGCAGTGTCTACAAACGGAGTCAGTCAAGGTCCTGACCTGCTCACTCTCTTGCTTACCACCTTTGATTATCTAAAAATCATTGATGACGGGAAGCATTAATCAGAGCAAGCCAGGCACAGAATGTTCTTCTTTTTCTTTTTCTGGAGAAATTTTTTAAATTATGACAAATAAAAATGGTGAGCAATAGCATATATTGGAGAATATGAGGAAGCCATTTGGTATAAACCTAATTCCGCCTGACCTTGTCTTTCCAAAAGGGCCTGACCGGGCAGGCATTGTATATCTGCTTTAGACATTCCCTATGGCAAGAACAAAGGCCCTTGAGATAAAGGTGCAACTTCCCTCCCCCTCCCAACGTTGGCATTCCCTTAAGGATTAAGCATCTTTCCTTAGGCTAGGAACTGATTGCTGCGCTCACCTGTGACCGCCCAGCTGGAGACAATAGGCTTGCCTCCTGCTACGCTCTCTGAGATAGCAGACCCACTACCTGCTGTGTCCATCAAGCGCTGTGCCGACAGGGCAATCTTGTGACTATTGTGAGAGGGACATTTGCATCATATGTGAAACATCCCGTATGGGGGTATATAACCACTCTGTATACTTCACTTCTTTGGTGCCCTTTCTTCCTTCGGGAAGAAAGGCCCCGGGCCGTGGTCCTCAGATTTCAGCTCAGAATAAACTCACCCAAATTTTCATTTATAGATTGGTTATGGATTATTTTTGTCAGCAATTATTTGTTTATTTATTTTAATTTATTTTTGCAACTTGAGATATTGCTTATATGCAATAAACCACACATACGTAAGTACACAATTTAACGAGTTTTGACATATGTGGATAGCCTTAAAACTATTACCACAATTAAGATACCAAATATTTCCATCACTCACCCCCAAAGATTTTCTGGTGCCCCTTCCCTCCCTCTACTCCCACCCCCAGGCAACTCCTGATCTGCTTTCTGTCACTATAGATTGGTCTGTATTTCCTAGAGGTTTATATGAAAGAATCATATAACACGTACTCTTCTTTTCCTGAGTGTAACGATGTTGAGATTCATTCATGTTGTGGTCTGCATCATAGTTTATTCCACTTGATTGATGGGTGGCATTCCACTGTATGGATATGCCATAGCTTCTCCATTCACCTGTGGATGGCCTTTTGGGTTGTTTCCAGTTGCACCATTGTTTTTTAACCTACACACACAGGGACACTCTAAGACGTCTTCCTTTTGGTACCCAGACGTGACCCCTGACCAGAGCACTCTGACTTCACTGCCCTCTCTGGGGACCAGAACATGACTTTTTAAGTCCTAGAGAACCTGTGGTTCAAGAGTCCCCGGGTTCCACCCAGAAACCAGGTAACCAAATCTCTTTATGAGTAAAAAATGCAACTCCATGTAAGAGGATTAGGGTCGAACTTTACCAGGCTGCACGAAAACAAAAGCATCAAGCAATTGGTCTTGAAAAATCATGAACAATTTTCAAATTTACATCCAAAGGCAGAAACTGAAAAAACAGCCCAAAAGGTCATTATTTCCCAAAGCTTGTTTTATAGAACACCCATTCCTCGGGACAGTACTGGATGTTTTGTAAATGAAAACAAAAACAAACCCCCAGATTTCTTGATTACTTAAATTTTAGAAACACCAAGTTAAAGTTAAACAAGTTTAAATTTCTTTATTGAAAGACTTCTCAGAACCGTTAGCACATTAATGTGAATGCTCACTATACAGTCCAAGGGGGGTGGTATGGGGTGTGAATTTAATTTGAAATTCTCCAAATGTATTTAACCACCAATTTTTTCTTGTAAACCAGTACTTCACAAGAACATACTTGAGAAATGCTCTCTTAGTGACTTAATCATTCCCCGAAGCAATTTTAATTTAAAGAAAAAGGAAAGTAGATGATAAAATGTAGAAAATCTAAAGTGAGTTAGACGCAAGATTTTTTTTTAATTGGGGGATCCCGGTCCCAGGGAAGTCCTCGAATCACAAATAGATGACTCTGTTAGAGCGTCGGGCAGTGACTAAGCATCATCTCCCTTTTTTAAGTCTTTTGCCCCCAATATGACAATATTTATAATATCGTATTATTTTTTCTCATAGGAATGGCTCTACAGTGGACGTCTTCCCTAAGAACTCAGAATTGTCACGGATGGTCCTCTGAGCGAGCTCCTCTGGGCCGAGTTCCCTCCTCGCTGTCGGGGGTGGGCCTGCACACACTGTGAGGCTGCATCCCACAGGTGTGCTCTTCCCCACAGAGTGCGCTCCTGCTAATGGGACTCCATCCAGCACCGTCCTTCTGCTTTAGGAGCTCTCTACTGTAATCCAAACTCCATAAATAAGCAATTCCTTTGCATAATGAACGGATAAGTCTGTTTCACGCACTTTTATGTTGTTCCAAGTTTGGTTTCGCTAAATTTCCACCTCAAAGATATGTAATTAGAACCTCACCAATCTCCTATCTTGGCCTTCCCCACCCTCCTCTGGAATCCACAACAATCTCAGGCTGGTTTCTGACAGGAACAAACACAAAACAGGGTGTGTGTGTGACAGTGTGTGTGTGTGAGCATGCGTGCGCACACACATGTGTATGTCTGTGTGTTGGTTTGTGTGGGTAGCCGGGCGGGGCTTCAGTCTTGTAGAAAGTGAGATGGATGAGTGGATGGGACCTGGGTGCCAGATGTCTCCCTTTTGCTGACTCGAGCCCATTGGGGCCATTTGCATTCTCCTCTGCCAGGCCCCCGGCCCCATGCAGGTTCACCTTCTCACTGTCCTCTACACAAACCTGGTCTCTCCTTCCTCAAAGCTTTTGCTCGTGCTGTGCCCACTGCTAAGAGGGCCCTTCCTCCTTCTCTGGACCACTTTTTCCTTCATGGTTCAGCTCAAACTCTGTTTGTTCCATGAAACCTTCTAGTTCCCCTCTAGTCCATAAGTGTCTTTCTTTCCTCATTCTTGTACAGTGAGTTAGTACCATGAAGCTCACATTTGCATGTTTTGTGGATTTTTGCGTGGCTGTCAGCTGAGGCCCCTGCACCGGGCCCAGGTCCTGTGTTTCCTTGTGCACATGCCCAGTGTGTAGCGATCCTCTGACTGCTTTCGGTTTGGGAGGAGGGACTGAAGTGGCTTATTAGCAGGCTTCAGGCAGGAGCTCCAAGATTCTGCAGCCATTATTGTATCCATATTCACTGGAATTATATAATATCTCAATTTTCTTGAGGGATAGAATTTGAGATGAAGTGGATGCAACCCAAGTTCTATCCAAGGTGGATGTGAGGCTGCCGTGTCAAGACAGCCCTGCTCACAGTGTTCCTAACAGCTCCGGGCCTGAGGTGTGAAGTGTGTTCTGCATAAGGTCCTCCCTTCCCTTGGCCTCAGCTCTGGAAGAAGATCCCAGCAGCAAATGGAAGAGGACTGCATAATATGGTGGAAAATGTTGTGTTTTAGAATCAGATAAATTTGGGTTTATTTCTCGGCTTTGAACTTCCTGATTATGTAACATTACCTTACCACTCTGAGTTTGATTTCTTCAAGTTTAAAATGACGCAAATGTCTCTACTGTAAGATGGCTGGGAAGATAGACCTTTCCTGAAGGCCGTTACCGTCATGGGAAAGAGTGGCAATAGATGGAGGGCAGAGACGGCAGGCATGATCTGCTCCCTGCACATTCCAATCAGACTTACGTCAGGATGAAAAGTCATCTTTTTCCATAGCTATTTCTGAGGCTACTCAGGACCATCTTATAAAACCTCATCTCCTGTGAGTTCCAGCCTAAGTGCATTAACCAGATGACATGAGACACACCAGCTCTGAGACCCAATGTAACCCAGCATCCAAGCCAGTCTCCAAAACACAGCTTCCAGGCCTCAAGCCTAATCCTGGCTCTCTTCCTGCTTTGTGCTGTAGTCTAAGGGGTCTTAACTCCCTTTTCTAAGTCCTATTTTCTGCCCCCAAGGGACAGTGGCACTCCCGATCCTTATCATACTGCTTGTTGTAAACTAGTCATCAAAGGAATATGCCATGAGGTGGATGAAAGGGTTAAGACCTTTTTACCAACAACTCAGAGAATGTCATAGATGAGAGAGGCCTTAGAGGCTAGCCAATTGAAGCTTCTGCTTCCAGATGGGGAAACTGAGGCCCAGAGAGAGGAAACTGACCATACTCAAGGACACAGCATATGGGTGGTAAACCAGGCCTCAAGCAGCTGTCGCCTGGTTTCCAGTTCATTTCCCTGACAGCACACTGTGGCGGCTTTTGTGCACTGAGGAAGAACCAATGGGTTGGGCCCTTCCTTTACATGCTTGACATTCCTAAGAACTAGGTAAACTTCTTTCAAATCCCGGTTACTTTTTTCTCTTGCTGAGAGAAAATAGAGAGGAGTAAACTCAGATCCAACAAACAGATTCTACACTAATGGACTCAGAAGGGAAAATCTAGAATGGAACACATTAAGGCTTTGAACTCACCCACTCATTCATTTACTCACTTAAGTAATTCTGACGCTGATATGTATATAGCATTCAATTTTTCACAGACACACAAAAACACATACACATATGCTTTAATCTCTGCTTTATACCAAAACTACCCCATCACTTGGTGGTTTAAAACAACAGCTGTTCTGTTTCTTCCCAAGTCTGTGGGTTAACAGCTCATGCTGGGCTCAGCACTGGAAGGAGATCCTGACAGGAAACGGAAGACTAGATGATGCCAGGCTTGACACTTGCTCCAGAGGTCACTAATATGGTTTCAGTCACGTGGCGGCTCAGCTGGGTCTGCATGGTTGAAAATGGCCTCACTCACATGTCTGGTGGTTGGCCCTGGCTGTCATCCAGGCCTCTCTCCCCACAAGATCTCTCATCCTCAAGAAGGCTAGCTCAGCTTTTGTCATGTGGCAGTGGCCAAATTCTAATCTACGAGAGCAAGAGTGGAAACTTCCAATGCTGCCAAGACCTAGACTAGGAAGCCGCACAATGTCACATCTGCCACATTCTAGTTATCATGTCTAGTTGTCAAAGCAAGTCACAAGGCCAGCCGAGAGTTGAGGAAAGGAGACAGAGACTCCATTTCTTGATGGGTGGAAAAAAGTCTCATTTAAAGAGGCATGCATACAGGGATGGGAGGGGTTGTTCTTGTGCTCATTCTCTCTATATCTATACCTGTATCTGTATCTACATCTATACCTATATCTATATCTATATTTATATGTGTATCTATATCTGTCTACATCTCTCTTGCTACCTATATCTGGATATACAGCTGGATATAAGCATAGGTATAGATAGATGGATGGAAAGATCAGCAATCTTGAATACATAGATGTTCCTATATACATGTGAATACACACACAGACACACACACAGACACACACACACACACACTCTTGTCCCTGTGGAGCTTACAGTCTAGTTGCTCAGACTCAGCCTGATATTTGAAAAGTGACACTAAAAAGGGGCAAATGAATGGAGTGGCCAAATGCTGAGTCAGGGAAAGAGCCCTGCGGGCCCAGGCACAGGTGAGAGGACCTGCAGGGACTCAGCTTCGTTGTCCAGCTCACACGAGGTGGGGAGGCAAGATGCGCTGGACCTGCTTAGGTGTTGACGAGCAGACGGTCCAGAGGAGGAGAGCGGTTTGGGTGAGGAGGGATAAATCAGGGTGGGAAGTCAGACTGGGTCAAGCCAAGGGGGAGCCTCCAGTGCTGCCCGCAAATTCAGATCTGGATAAGTGGGAGCCACTGAAGGAAACTGAGCACAGGTATATGTTTTTTCATTTTTTTTAATTTTTATTTTTTATTGAGATAACATTGGTTTATAACATTTCATAAATTTCAGGTATACATCATTATATTTCGATTTCCATGTAGATTACATCATGTTCACCACCCAAAGACTCATTAACATCCCTCACCACACACGTGTGCCCTGTCATCCTCTTTGCCCTCCTCCCTCCCCGCTTCCTCTCTGGTAATCACCAATCCAATCTTGGTCTCTATGTGATTGTTTGTTGTAGTTTTTATCTTTTTCTTCAGAGTGAGAACATACGATATTTGACTTTCTGCCTCTGACTTATTTCACTTAGCATAATATGCTCCAGGTCCATCCATGTTGTCATAAATGGCCAGATTTAATAATTTCTTACAGCAGAGTAGTAGTCCATTGTGTATCTATACCACATCTTCTTCATCTGTTCATCCCTTTATGGGTACCTAGCTTGCTTCCAGGTCTTGGCTATTATGAATAATGCTGCAGTGAACATAGGGGTGTTTGTATCTTTATGCATTCATCTTTTCATGTTCTTTGGATAAATACCCAGTGGTGGAATAGCTGGATCATATGGTAGTTCTATTCTTAATTTTTTGAGGAATCTCTACAGAGATCCTCACTGCTTTCCATAGTGGTTGTACCAGTTTGCATGCCCGCCAGCAATGTATGAATGTTCCTTTCTCTCTGCATCCTCTCCAGCACTTGTTGTTTGTTGTCTTGTTAATTATAGCCATTCTGACGGGTGTGAGGTGATATCTCATAGTAGTTTTGACTTGCATTTCCTTGACAATCAGTCATGTTGAACATCTTTTCATGTGCGTGTTGGTCATCTGTATATCTTCTTTGGAGAAATGTCTGTTCAGATCTTTTGCCCACTTTTTAATTGGGTTGTTAGCTTTTTTGTTGTTGAGGTGTATGAGTTCTTTATGTATTTTGGATATGAACCCCTTATCAGATATATGGTTTGCAAATATCTTCTCCCAATTGTTAGGTTGTCTTTTTCATTTTGTTGATGGTTTCCTTTTTCTGAGCAGAAGCTTTTTAGTTTGAGGTACTTCCATTTGTTTATTTTTTTCTACTGTTTCCCTTGCATGGTCAGCCACGGTATTTGAAAATATGCTGCTAAGACCATTCAAGTCTTTAATCCATTTTGAGTTAATTTTTGTGCATTGTGTAAGACAATGGTCTACCGTCATTCTTTTGCATGTGGCTGTCCAGTTTTCCCAACACCATTTACTGAGAAGACTTTGCTTTCTCCATTGTATGTTCTCTGCTCCCCTGTCGAAAATTAGCTGTCCATAGATGTGTGGGTTTATTTCTGGGCTCTCAATTCTGTTTCATTGATCTGTGCGTCTGTTTTGGTGCCAGTACCATGCTGTTTTGGTTACTATGGCTTTGTAATACAGTTTGAAATCAGGGAATGTGATACCTCCAGCTTTGTTCTTTTTTCTCAGTACTCCTTTGGCTATTCAGGGTCTTGTGTTGTTCCATATAAATTTTAGGAGTTTTTGTTCTATTTCTGTGAAAAATGTTGCTGGAACTTTGATAAGGATTGCATTGAATCTGTAGATTGCTTCAGGAAGTATGGACATTTTAACTATGTTAATTCTTCCAATCCAAGAGCATGGAATATTGTTGCATTTCTTTGTGTCTTTGATTTCTTTCAACAATGTTTTGTAGTTTTCAGTGTACAGGTCTTCCACCTCTTTGGTTAAATTTATTCCTAGGTATTTTATTCTTTTTGTTGCAATTGTAAATGGGATTGCATTCTTGATTTCCCTTTCTGCTCCTTCGTTGTTAGTGTATTGTTTTCTTACTTTTTTGGCAGTGAGGTTTTGGATTATCTTTTCCCTCTTTTTCCTACACACTCACCCCCCAACCAAGTCCGTGTCTCCAGGGAAGCCCTCCCCACTCCTCCTGTGGCGGGTGCACAGGGATGCAGGGTTAGCCAGTTGAAAACTGTTGCTTACTGGAGCCTCTTCCAGCTTGCCCCAAAGCCATGCTCTTCACTGGTCCTGAGATTTGAGGGTCTTCTATCCATTCTTTTTTTCATGTTTATTGGTGCCAACTCTTGGTCAGACATTGTTCTATATCCTATAATCATATTTTCTTATTTAAGCCTCAAAACAATCATCGTCTTGAACATGTAAACAATTGAGGTCCAGAGAGCAGAGGAACATATTCAAGGTCACACAGGATTCTGGATTCTGACTCAGACCTGGCCTTCAGCTTCCCCCTCCCCACTCCAATCCCAGCCTCTTCTCACCTTGCTCAGTACCCCAGGGAGGAGCTGGTTCGCCACTGGGCTTTCTAGGGTGGCTTCACAAAAGATATGCCATTTGAGCATGTCCCACTCCAGGAATGTTACAGGACATCAAGGGGCCAGTGGGTTCCTGTTTCCCATCCTCTTCCCGGTCGCTGGAACAACATCTGGAGGAGGCGGCAGCCAAGCCCCCTCACAAGGGTGGGCAGCAGCGTGCTGTGCTGAGGCTGGAACAGAGCACCTGTGAAGGCTGCCTGTCTCCAGGTCCATCAGCTAAGGAGGCAGGAGCAGGCTTTCTAGCTCCTGGAGGAGATGGAGAGAGAGTCTGAGCAGGTGGGGCAGTGGGGAAAGCTGGGAGGGAGGCACCAGAAGCAGACAGCCCTGGGGACAGGGCTGTTGGGTGGGGCTGAGGGTCCCCTCTGGTACTTTTACCGCAGGGGATTTGCAGCAGCTGGACTGTCCATTCTGGGGACTTGACGTGTTAATTTAACCTTGCTCTTGCATCTGCACCCAGACTTCACAGCACTTTTACATCCATCTTTCGTTTGGTCTGCATGATCTGCCCGAGCCGAGGCTGGTGTGGGTGCTGCTCTTCCTGCTTCTCTCAGGAGGAACTGAGGCATACATCAGGAGGTGGGTGACAGAGGAGGGGGAGGGAGCACCTTTCCTGAGAAGTATGCTATGCCAGGCTGCCAGGGGGTTGACGTGATAACTCAAGCCATCTTCTCAATGACGTCATTTCAGGGATTAGGGAACAGAGGCACAGAGAAGGAGATGGGGCCCTAAAGGACCGCAAGCTTCTTAGTTACCAAACCAGGGCAAAATGCAGCACTTCAGACACGCAGGGTCTGACACTTGCTCCCTGAGGCCCTGTCCTGGGTCTACTGTCTCAGGAGAGACTCCTTAGGACAGCCCCTTGCTTAGCCCCTCAGGCCTGGGGAGGCCTGGGGAGGCCTGGGGAGGATGTGCTCTGATGGCTAGGCTGGAGGTGGGGAGACGCGCTTGCTGCTTGGTCCAGGCCCCTCCTTGGCCGATGGGCTCTGCCTCCACCACTTCCTCCCCTCTGTCCCCAGCTGAGCAGCCAGCCCCAGCTGCCATCGTCCCCTCTTTGGCAGTAGGGGGCCTGCCTTAGCTCACAGGAACTCAGGCCTGGCTGTTTCCTCCAGACACAGCTGGGAGCTTCTCCTCACCACTGGGCCTCTGGGCTGCCTCCTCGAAAGGCCACATGCTCACTCACCGATTTGTCCCAGGGCCTGGGGTCTCAAGACTCAGAGTTCAGACCCTCAGACATTTTGCTTTTCTGTGGCTTGGTCCTCCTCTTTGCATGAAAGGTGGAAGGACCCTACTCTACCCCCCAAAGTTGTCCATGGATCAGGAGAGAGAATGAAGTCAAATATGGAAAACACCATTTCATTGCACAAACTTTTACTGAGCACCTGGAGGAAACGGAATTCTGTGCTGGGCTCTGTGGGTGATGGAAAACACACAGGGAGGGGTCCTTGCTTTCGTGGGGTTTACAGCATACCAAAGAGATCACATTCTGTGCAGGTAATAGGAATATAGTTATGAATAAGGCCTACCACTGATTACTGGGTATTCTTTCACCTTTTTGACATGTACTCTCCAGGATCTGTTTATTTGTTTATCACTCATTTGTCCATCCAGCCATCCACCTGTCCATGCACCCATTCATTCATCCATCCACGCATCTACCACCCATCCATCCATCCATCATCTATCTCTCTATGCAGTCATTTACAGAGCACCGCAAGGTACTAGTCTAAATCCTGGAGCTACAAGGAGGACTGGACAGCCCCTGCGCTGGGCACGGGGACTGACTGTGGAGAAGGCAGAGATGCAGTGCGACAGCGAGCCCTTCCTGGGGGAGAACTGAGCTGTACTCCTCATACACTCCCATGTAGAGTCCTGTCCCTCTGTCACACTCACCTTAGGTCCTATGTTACATTCCCAGTGTCCTTGGTGCTTAGCATAGCTCCTCGCCCCAAATAAGAGCCCAATAAATGCTGAATGAAAGAAGGAGTGAAATAAAGCAGCGTCGTACGCCCTCTGTAAGTCTGCTTCCTCACGTGGGAAGGTGGGTGCTAACGGGGCCCGGGAGAGGTTGAGTCAGTCAGCACTATGCAGGCCTCACGGCACGCAGTCCCTGGATCAATGCATATTCCCTTTTGGCTCCTTCTTTAACTGGGGCGTGTCTCCTTCCAACTCTCAACCCCTCTTTACAATCTAACAAGGAGGGGGTCAGACTGCTGCCCGAGGTCCTGACCCAGTTTGACTGCAGACACGCGTTAAGCGGCCAGCGCGAGCGCGGGCGGGGGGAGGGTCCCGCGGGCTCCCCTGGGCTCACCGCGCGCCAGCGTCGGCCAGGTGTCACTCACCTGCGGGACGCCTCAGGCTCCCCGGGGGACCCTTAGTTACTCAGAAAATAGAGCAGGCGGCGCGGCGTTCCTGACAGTGAGCCCAGCGCCGTCGCAGTTGGCTTGTCTTCTTCCTTTCCGCAGACACGGGCCGGGATGCACTGACGGCGGCTCTGTGACGACCGCCTCCGCTCCGGGCAGGGGACGAGCTGCTTCGCCGAGCCCTCCCGTTAACGCGCGCGGGGACGGAAGGCTGCCCGGCGGCCCTCGCAGCCCCTGCCGGAGGCGCCCGCCGGCCTCCGCGCCATAGCCCCCCGGGATCCGGTCTGCGTCGCCCCCTGGTGGGCAGACGCGCCTCCGACAGCCGGGCCGAGCCCCCGCTGATTGTGCAGGGGCGTCGTCCCACGGGATTTCCTGAGCGCTTCTTACGCCGCCCGAGACACCATGGAGGCCCCGCGAGAAGAAGGAGGGGGGCCTGGCTGCAGGGAGATGGTTTGCTGGCCTCTGGCCTTCCCCTGAGGGGTACTGTCTTCGGGACCCCTCGTTTGTGGACGCGTTCATTCATTATTTCAACAGCGTTCATCGAGCACCTGTGTGTTCCAGGCACCGTAAAGCGGCAGGAGTGCACAGAAGTCACCAGAACGCACAAGGCCTTTCCCTCCTGGAGTTGACGCGCTCAGATCCCCGCCGCAGTGCCTGGCCAGGTAACACCGTCCTCACATCGGAGGCCGACGAATCTTGCTAAGGTGTCACCTGCCTCGAGCTTGAGAGGCTCTCCCTCTACGTGCACTTAGAGTTTATTCAGGAGGGAACTGCAGAGCAGAGCAACTTCAAAGACTGAAAGGACTGGATGACTAATGGATGACTAACGGTGGAACTTCAGGTATTGGAGGCAGAGATTTTGGGGGTACAACTGGGAAATTCCTTGCATTCCAAAGCACACCACCCGAGCCACTTCCTCCTCTGCCTGTGTCTTGTCCCAAGTTTGGTTGGGGCCACACGGAGAGCAGCGGGAACTGTGAACGTCACCCGGGGCCCCAAGGGAGAGCTCTATCAAGTTTCTCTTTCCCATATAAAGAAGAAAAAACTCCCAATTTTAATCCTTCTTAGTTCTGTCCTCAAAGGGTTTATAATCTCCGGAAAGAGAAGTGTACACTTATTTAATTACAAGAAAGGCACAGACAAGGGCTGGAGGAGTTCTAAGTGGGAAGAGGCTGTGGACAGCTCAGGGCTCAGGGGGTGTACGAGGGGAGACCTTTGGTCTGTCCTGCTGTCATCTGGGGAGCCAGGCCTGGCTGCAGGAGGAAGGCAGGTGACAGAAGAGGGCGTCTGGACAGCAGTCAGGGAAGGCAGCTCTGCCCATGTCCTGGGGCCAGGAGGCTTGAGGAAAGTGTTTGTGTTTGGCCTCTGGAGATGCTCTTGGAAATTGCTAGTCTACTAAACCCCAGTCCACTCTCAGTCCCTCCTCACCGCACCCTCCACCCCCTGGGCACTAATGTCAGGTCACTGAGCAAAACGTCACTACCTTGGATGGCCTCTCCTACCGTCTGCCTCAGATCTGAGCAGACCCATTAAAGCTTTGAGTTTCTAAAAAATTTGCATATGGTGGCACAAGTCGGTTCAATGGCAAGTTTCTTCCAAATTAGCTTAGGATTCTCTTTTTTCTCCTTCCCTGGGGATTTAGCACTCTGCTGTGTTTCAGATTGGCAGCCAAGTGGGGATGAGCTCTGGTTTGGGAGATGCTAGTGCTTTGGGTATGTCTTCTGTATTTTGAAGTGATGTTGGGTGCTGGGGTGCAGTCATACTGTTGTGCATCTTATACATTCTTTGGAAACTTGGAAACCTCAAAGGCTTGTGGTTGGATTAATTCATGTTTGGGGTATGGAAGGAACCACATTCTACATATGGTACCCTCGACCTGGGCGCTCGAGGTAGCCCAGGGTCCCGTGCTGAAGAGAGACCCCTGCTCACATCTAGGATTCTGTCTGAGACCACGCTCCCAGACAGATTGCAGGGAAAAACTGGGGGCAGAACGTCACCCTGTAGGTGGGACTTAGGATAATGAATAATTTCCTTGGACACCACACGGAGGTGCTTGACACCCAGCTTTGCTGCTCTTCAGCCTCCTGCCTCCAGAAGGCCATCTAGCCACAGCTCCTTGGGCCCCAGGAGCAGGGGAGGGTGTTAGGGCTGGGCCTGGTCTCACAGTACCCTTCTTTCTTGCTTACTAGTCTCTCCACAGAATTGCCCATGTGTTTGGTTCAGAAAGAACAGGTCTCACACAGGTTTTTGAGCTTAAGCTGCATGTTCCATTCAAGCTTGTCCTGGCGAGTCCTCAATTGGGGTAACATAGGGCTTGCACAACCAATAATCGTGCTACTTGTGTGCAAGCTCCTTCGAAAATGTCACGGGGCGGACAAGTGATCTTCTGGATATGATTAGGCATTCCTAGGTCCTTGGTCACCAGATGTCACCATCAATTTGTTTCCAGTGCACTGTTGATTCTGTCTCTACCTTGCTCAGGAACCCAGACCCCTTAGCAAAGGCCTTTCGTAATCTGTCCCCAACTGACCAGGCCGCTTTCATCCTCTCTGCCATTGCTGCTGGTCTCATGGAACCTCTTGTCATCCTTGGACCTTTCCCTAGACTCTTTCAAGATATGTCCTTTTACCTGCTGTTTCTTCTTCTGGAAATTTCTTTACCACTGTTTGTGTGTGTGTGTGAGGAGGATTGGCCCTGAGCTAAGATCTGTGCCCATCTGCCTCTATTTTGTATGTGGGATGCTGCCTTGTGGGCTTGACAAGTGGTGTGTGAGTCCGTGCCTGGGATCCGAACCTGCAAACTCTGCGCCGCTGAAGCGCAGCATGCGAACTTAACCACTATGCCACCAGGCTTGCCCCTTTATCATTATCTTTTGATTGTGAAAGTCCTTCCTTTCCTTCAAGATACAGCACAAATACATCATCTTTGGTAAAACATCTCTAACTGCCCCAACCTGAGTTGTTTCCTGTTCCTGTAACAATGCTACTGTGTCGTACAGAGTGCCATCTCTGTACAGGGCTGTCTTTCTTGGAAGTCAGGGACCTTGTTACATTCTTCTTTGTGTCCCAGGTCCTGGCATCATAACTGACACATTTTAGATAATAAATCTTTGTTGAATGATCGGTGGATGTGTCTGTGTGCACACATGTGGCATTCTTGGGGTGCAGGGCAGTATGGGCGGGGAGCCTCAGGTAAGAAGGAACATGCCGGGTCCCTGGATCTTTGTCAATAGACTGCATCCTTGATAGTAGTTGTGAGCTTCAAAACAAAATCAGGGGAGTGGAAGGTGCCATCTCTGCCTAACCACAGGGAAGCCGGATGCTCCACGACCAAGCGAGGCTGCCGGTGCGGGTGCGGCCTGACGCAGGATCGTTTCCCCAACCAGGCTCCACTGGGCCCCTGAGCAGATGGTTATCGTTTGGAGCCGCTCCAGCCTCTTTACCAGAATCTGGCTTCTTGCTGCTGCACTGGCTATCAGGCCTGCTCCCCACCTCCTGGGCTGGAGGAGCCAGCCACCTTCTCGCTGTAAGACAGCAAGTGTCCACCAGAGGCTGCTGCTGTCATTCTCTCTCGTTCTGTCCTTTCCTTTCCATTCGGGAGACCTGACTCCACAGTCCTCCACCCTCTTCTGTTGCGTCCAGCTTCCATGTGGCCAGGTGTAGTTCACTGACCTGTGGGGGGGTTGGGGCGAGGCCCTCGGACTCTTAGGTTGGTGATATATATGTGGGAAAGGCCATGTTCCAGCAAAATCTCGAGCGTGAAAGGAAAGAGGATTCGCTTGTCCTCCTCCGCATCCTCCTGCGTACCCTCCTGCACCCCCTGCAAAAGCTGTGAGGCTGCGTTGGGTCCTGGCTGGCCTTTAAGTCTCTGGTCACCAAGGAGGATGTTCCCCGTGACGTGGCCCACTCATGGCAGCTGCAAATGCCCTGGGAAGGGCCTAGAATTTTACTTAGATTTGGAATCTGAAGGAGATAGAAAATACACAGACTGGCCCAGGGAACCCAGCAGCCTGCAGCTGGAAACTCCTGTGTCCTCTTCTGCTTCAGGGAGGGCTGCCCCCCCACCCCCCCCCCCCCCCCCCCCCCGGCCAGCTCCAATCCAAGAGCCTCAGGCAGGGCAGCGTTTCTGCATTGGAGCCCAGGCTGGGGCATCATGTCTTTTTATGATCATCATGAGTGAGTCCTGTTTCTCTGCTTATATGATAAGTTCTGTAAGGACAAACTGTGCCTTACACTCTATCATAATCCCCACTGCTGCGGTTTCTAAATGTCAGTCATGGACAGGCTGTAACAGAATACCTGGGGAGCTTAGAAGACAGCACAGATGTCTTTTTATTTTTATTTATTTATTTTTTTATTTTCCCCAGACAGGGTAGTTTGGTGAACCCAGTGCTTAGATTACTGTAATTTTATTGGATCTGCTGCGTCACCTGCTGTGTCACCCACCTCCAGCCTCAGACCATCCGATTTCAGGACAGAAATGACCGCTGTCGGCATGCTGCCTCCCCAGACGAGGACCAGGCACAGCACTGTTGCTTCTTGAATCCAAACTACTGTCTGGCTTTCAAGATGCTTCATATTCTTCTCCTGTTTTCATGTTCAACCAACTCTATCTCTATCTTCTGCTTTGCAAACACAGTTGTCTCTACATTTGCCCTGAACGTCCCACCCCTTAAGAATATCCCAAAGCCAAAAATATAAACAAAAGACCCCCAAAAACATGCTAAGCTCCTTTTTATGCTCTGATCTGGAAGCTCCCCTGGTGTTTGCTTCTCTATCCCAACGCCACCATCTTTTGAGCCGAATTTCAAATCCCATCTCCTAGACAATTGGAATTCACATGGACACCTTTCTTGATGGCCCAGAGCACTTTTGTCTGCACCAGACACGTTGGCATATAATTGTGCTCTCGATGCTGGTGTTGAGTTGTTTTGTGCTCACTTACCCAACTGTGCAGTAATCATTCGAGTGCTCATCATTATGTTCCAGGCACTTGGTTTGCCCACTAATCCAGGAGTCACTTATGAGCTCTTTCTCTCCCCCACAACCAGTCTGTCTAGTGGGCTGAGAGATGCTTCCACAGTGTGCGCTGTGCCTGGCACTCGGGCACACGCCGCTCCTCTGCCCCACCCCCGTCTCCCATCTGGACTTCCGAAATAGTTGGCTAACTGGCCTCCCACTTCCATTCTTGCCCCCATACAACCCATTCCTCACAAAGCAGGCTGAGCTTTAAAGGACAAAGTCAGGTCATATTGGTGAGTCGCCTGGGTTAAAACCCTCCAGCGGTGTTCTACTCTCTTAGAATCAAAGAGGAAGAGAGAGTAAGATAGAATTGCCCCACCATGGCTTCTCAGGTGCCTCTTGTCTGGCCTCTGCCCCTTCTCAGCCGCATCGCCTGCTTGTCTCCCATCAATCACTGGTCCCCATGGTTGGGATCTCCCCGGCCTTCTTTCCGTTACTGCAGTGTGCCAGTTCATCTCAGCCTCTGAGCCTCTGCACTTCCTGTTTCTGTCTTGTGTGTTCCTTCCAGATGCTCTTGCACTAATTCTGTGTCTTCATCATTTGGGGTTTCGCTGAAGTGTCACTGACCTAGAGAAGCCCCCCATGACCATGTTACTAAATGTTGCCGCCTGGCTTCCTGGTTAGTTAGTTTCTTTCCCATGACTTTGTTTTGTTTCCTTTGCAACACTTGTCTTATTCATTGGTTTGTTTTTTTGCTCCCACCCTCACCTCTTCCAGAACGTAAGTTCCAGGAAAGCCAGGGACTTGTCCGTCTTGTTTCTGCTGCACAGCCAGCACCTAGGACAGCGCCTGGCTCCAGATACTCAGTATGTGTTTATGCAAAGGAATGAATGAATGGATAAACGATTGTGTGAATAAATGTCTCCAAGGTGAATAAACATGATTCCTCCTTCAGATAATTCACAGAATACTTGTGAAGCAAGAAGACTAATCAACACTTGCAATTTGAGGAAACAAAGGCTGTAATGGAGATATGGACAAGAGCACGATCTGAACGCAGATGAGGGAATGATTAGCTCAGCCTCCAATGAGTGAGTCCTGTTTCTCTGCTTATATGATAAGTTCTGTAAGGACAAACTGTGCCTTACACTCTATCATAATCCCCACTGCTGCGGTTTCTAAATGTCAGTCATGGACAGGCTGTAACAGAATACCTGGGGAGCTTAGAAGACAGCACAGATGTCTAACTCTGATTCCGCAGGTGAGAGTGGAGCCCCAGGGTGTGTCTTTGTATGAGGGTCCCCTGGGTAGTTCTGAAGCACCCTGGCTTAGGGACCACCGTGCCACACTGCCCCACACAGGGCCGCTACATCGTAAAGGCCCAGTGTGTCTGCCTGAACCGAAACACGTCCACCCCCTCCTGTCTCTGTTCTCACTCTGATCAGCTCCAGCTGAGCTGGGGGTAAATCAGCTCACGGGCCTGAGGTTCCTGCCACTGGCGGGTGCGTGTGAGAAGACAGGAGCAATCACTCTTTCTCCCAGCATGACGGCCTTAGTGTCGCTCGTCTCTCTCCACAGCGATGGTTATTACCAGCCTTATGGGTTGTTTGACTTTTTAACTGAGCAGCACACGGGCATTCTCCTATTAGTCCCCACCCTGGTGGTTATCCCCTGGCAGCAAAGAGCTGCAGCCCGAGAGGCTGACTTCCAGGCCGCGTGTCTCCCCTTTCCTGTGACAGCCAGTGGGTCTGGGGTGGGAGGGCATGTGGGGGTTTGCACGTGTGTGCTTATGTAGATAAATCTCTGTGACTTGGGCCTCAGAGAGGCTCAATGGACTTCTGTAGGTGCTGCTGCTTAGTCACTGGGGCCTGGGCTCAGCAGCCTGGTGGCCTGGGGGCCAAGGTAGGAAGTGACCTCCCTCCAGCAGTGGAAACCCTGGGGATCTTTTACCTGTCCTGGCATCTTGACCTGTCACTGAGGATCCTGTCTGAGAGTGGCGGGGAAGCCGGGCTTGGCCAGCAAATTTCCTGAATGCTGCTGATTCCAGAATTTTTATGCAGGAGAGGCTTAGAGGTGGCAATATTTTGAAGTGGGAGCTGGAGGCCTTTTCTAGAAGCTATGTTTTATAGCAGGCAAATTGTTTGTGCTTGGATTATGTGTTGGTTAGGGGTCTGATGAAGATTATAGGGAGAGAACACCAGAGTTCCCCGCTACCCCATGCCACTCGCGCTGACTCTCATTAATGTCACCACTTCTCCTGTGGCTTAATCTTGGAAACAAAGGTTCCCCAAATCTCATGTCCTCACCTCCCTTCCTCCTTCCTCCCTTTCTTCACTCTCTTATGCTGGCTGAGATTGTCACAAAGCAGTGCGTTCTCAGCCAGGCTGGTTTCTGAGAACTCTGGCTACGGATGGACAGACTACGTACATCACAGAGTTTACGTCAACCACTCGGAACATGTAGGAATGAGGAAGGGATGGGGCTTCAGAGCAGGCAGTCTCCCCGCAGCGACCGTGGACTGAGGCTCACGTCGCTGTCGGAGGGAAAGCCCTGGTCCTGCACACAGAGGGACACTTACTTCCTTTTCTTCAGTGGCACGCTGCACAGAGCTGATGTGTGCCTTTCCAGTCTGTGATACAATAGAAACAGCCAATTAGGAGGGGGCAGAGGTTGCTAGGAGCAGGGATAATGCCAGTGGGAAAACGGGAGAGAGAGACAGATTGACTGACTCTCAGGGAAGGACAGGGCTCCCGTTGCCATGCGGAGGGTGTGGGGCCTAAGAACCAGAACAGCCAAGTTCATACCCATGTTCTACCACCAACTCCCTGGGTGGCCTTGGACAAGTCCACAAGCCTCTCCGGGACTCACCTGTCAAATGGCAATAATAACAACCCCAAATACCCCAGGCTCCTAGCAAATGAGGGAACAGGGGTCAGGGTGCCATTTTCTCATTTGTACTTATTTGTTCTTTTGTCTGTTTGCCTGATACAAAAATAACAAACTTGTTTGTTGTGAAAACAACTTAACTTGCAAAAAAAAAAAAAAAAGCAATGGAAGGATTCAGAAGGACAGAGGGTCAAAAGAGAAAATATGCTTTCCCAGTTCACCCGTCCCCTTCCCCCAGATGTCGTACCGAACTGTCACCAGAAGGCAGGGTGTCCCTCGGACCCAAAGCCTGTCCAGCACAGATGTGGGGAGTGGACGGGCCGAGCCTCACACCTCAGCAGTTCCAGGGCCTCTCTGTACTGAATCTCAGAGAACAGACCTCTTTTCTGAATGGAAAACAAACACATAAACAAAAGACTTGAAGAAAAGGTCGGTGGTGTGCAGCACATTCTGTTTAACAAGGCAGGGACGCGATGGTGCTCTCAATAGAGGCTCCCACAAACGCTGTAAAAACGCGCAGAAGTTCTGGCACTGAAAGAGGACTTCCATCCTTCTGTCAATTCACTCAGGTGGAAAAGCTCGTTCTCCACCTCCGCTCTCCTCGTGCTTCATGGTTACCGCTGAGTTTACCACTTATATAACTAGTTGAGAGGGTAAACCCTCACAGGTATGCAGAGTAGATCCCAAAGGAAACTGGCAAGATAGTTCTTACCAGTTGCCTTTAGCAGTTGGTACAAAATTGCCTTGATCTTTGATTTGCGTCTGTTCTGTTTCTTTACCTTGGCACCCTCTCCCCAAGATTTCCATCAGTTTGAGCATTAGCTAAGTTAGTTAACCAGATTTGCCTTCTCCTCAGTTTTGGCTCTGCCTTCTCTGGTTGGATGTTGTTTCTTCAGTCCACTGTGTCTAGCTTTCGTCATCTTTGAAGCTGGGAACATCCTCCTGTCTCCATGTGGGCAGCTCACAGGGCAATGATCTCTCCAGTTGCATGGTGGAGATTCTCCCAGACTCAGAATCAGGAGCACCAGAGCTGAGATCTGTGGTCCATTTCACAACTGTGGGTCTCAGACTTCTCTTCTGTAGAATGATTATTCCAGCTCAGATGTTTCTGGCTTCTGGGATTCTGTGCTTGGTCATGGTTTGCCTGTTAATGTTTGTCTACAATGGAACTCAAAGTTGCATTCTTGCCACTATGGCTGGGTTCTTTGGCCTTCCGGAACCCAGATGTAGCCCGTGAGTATGGACCCTGAGGAGAGGGGCCAGCTACTCCTCAGGTGCTCATTCCCTCAACTCTGCCTAAAGTTTCAGGCTGGAAACACAGAAGAGTTGGCACTCGGAGGACCCGGGGGGTAAAGTTCTGACGGTTTCTCATCAAGAAGACAGGCTTTTTGAAATTATAGAAATAATACATGACCTGTTAAAAACAAATTCCAACAGTACGTAATGAAATAAAAAGTAAGAATGCCCCTTCTCTCCCACCCCAGTGCCACTCCAAAAGGCCTCCTCTGGAAGGAGTTTATGACGCACGTGCTGAGACTTGCTATGCACAGTCACACCTTCTCAAGCGTCCTGGCATCGACTCACCCCACCTGCACTCCAAGGAGGCCAGTGTGTAAAGTGTGCGCCTTGCTTCTTGCCGTTAATGAAATTTTTGGGACTTTTCCATGCCAGCACTCGTGGATCCGCGCTGCTTTGGAGGCAGTGCCTGGCACCTCCTGAGGGAGGGAGGTGAGCACAGGCTGCAGCGCCGCGCCAGGATCCCAGCCTGTTGATGCGACAAACAGCGCCTCTCGGAGAGCCTTCCATGCGGCGTTCAGAAAACACGGAAGTCTGACCCTTGGAACACAAGCTTTCAGGGATGCTCATTGACAAAAACAACACCCCCTTCCCCCCTCCCAGAAAAACTGGCTTTGCGGGCAAACATGAGAAGCACTGTGTTTGAGATCTCTCTTCCAATAGCCTATTAAACACTGGAGGAATTCAGTCAATGAGGAAACCTGAAAAAGCATGGCTTCCCTCAGTTTGCTTTCGCCCATCTCACTGCTGAACACCTGCTCCCCAGTTGCCTGCTCTGACCTGAGCAGGAGCGCTTTGCGCCTGCGCCGTCCCCTGAGCATATGGTAGCGTTCTGCGGAAGACGCCGTGGAAACGCTGCCCCTTCCCTCCCAAGACCAGGGCCTCAGAGAGAGGGAGTCGCCGGCATGAGGTTACAGAGCTAAGGATCAGTGGCAGAAGCAGGAATAGGACCCGAGGCTTGTACTGTTTCTACCACGTTGCTTGCAGAAGTCCCTTCTCAGGCCATGAAACTTTTGCACCAAAGTTCAAAGAGTTTGGCAAGAAAGCTGCACGTCATCAAACAAGCCTAGATATCGTCTGGGTTAAAAAAAATGAGTTTCAACTGTGCAATTAGTTTCGTAAGAACTGTTTGGTAAATTAATTGGTTGGTACCTAGATTCATGCATATTTTTGTCATGTGACAGTGTCACGGCAGGAATTGCCTGGTGAGCCAAAATCTCATCACAACACTATGCCCCTGATGGAGATGAGGTGGGCATGGCCATGAGGGCTGGGGCTGGGTCAGGTTGGGGATAAATCATTTGTTCTCTTTCAAAGCCTCCCAGAAATTTCAGATGCGGAGGTATGGGGGATCCAGTCATGAGTCCACTTGACTGGATCACAGGGTGCCCAGACATTTGGCCAAACATTATTTCTGTAGATGTCTGTGAGAGTGTTTCCAGATGAGATTGGCGTTTGGATCAGTGGACTCAGTAAAGTAGATTGCCCTCCCCAGTGTGGGTGGGCATCGCCCAATCTGTTGAGGGTCTGAGTAGAACAAAATGTGGAGGACAGAAGAATTGGGTCCTTCCTGACTCACTGCTCGAGCTGCGCCTTCCATCTCCTCCTGCCTTTGGTGTTCTCAGGCCTGTGGACTTGAACTGAACTATGACACCAGCTGTCCTGGTCTCCAGCTTGCAGATGGCAGATGCTGGGAGTTCCCTGCCTCCGTGACTGCATGAGCGAATTCATATATGTGTGAGTCTCTTTATATATCTTGTTTGTTCTGTTTCTCTGGAGAACCCTGACTAACACAAGGCTTGAGACTAAAGTATAGACGCCAACAAGTTCTCAGCTTCCCTGGTGGCACTCTGGAAGCTTAGAATGCTTTTTAGAACAAACTCTTAACCTCACTCAAAGAAACTGCTTGTGTGTGCAGACTAGATCTGGGCCACCCCTGCAGAGTTCAGAAAGGAAGCAGGGAAGGAGGAAGCTGCGTTGGGCCTGCGAATATTGTGAGAGCACTGAGGGACACTGTCTCATTTGAGCATTGCCACTCTCTATTCTTATTTTACAGAAGAGGAAGTTGAAGACATGGGAGGGAAAATGACTTCTCTAGGATCACACAGGGCTGAACCGATATCTCTGTGGGATGTTTCTAAATTACGGCAAAGACATTGCTAAATTTATCTTGCACTAGATCTTGTTTCAGACTGTCTGCGTGGACTTCAGGGCTCCTGAGAGTCTGAATGCATCAGGACTTCCCAGGCTCCCAGCTGTGGAGGCCGCCGCCTGTTTGCTGTTCGGGGAAGACGGGGCCTGAGCCCTGGTTCCGTCTGATCCCAGGTCCTCCTCGCCACGTGATGTTGGACAGCGTACTTGACTGCTCTGTGCTGAAGTTCCCTCAGCTGTAAGATAAAAATAATACAACCCAGGGGCTGGCCCCATGGCTTGGTGGTTAAGTGCGCACATTCTGCTTCAGCAGCCCAGGGTTCGCCGGTTCGGATCCCGGGTGCAGACACGCCACTGCTTGGCAAGCCATGCTGTGGTAGGCATCCCACATATAAAGTAGAGGAAGATGGGCACGGATGTTAGCTCAGGGCCAGTCTTCCTCAGCAAAAAGAGGAGGATTGGCAGCAGATGTTAGCTCAGGGCTAATCTTCCTCAACAAAAAAACAATAAATAAATAAATAAATAAATAAAATCCATCTCCCCCTGTTGTTGGGATTTAAGACAGCAAGGCCAGTGTGCATGTTTAGCCCAGGCCTGGCATGTGCTTTTGATTCATGACCTTCACCACGCTGGGTTATGCTGGCTGTTCCTGTTTCTGATCTCTCTGCAGTGATGCTTGAAGCTTGTACCTCTCTTCCAGCACATCCGATGTGCCGTGGGTCCTGGCTGGCTTTCACGCTCTATGTTGGGTGGCCCAGACCAGACAGTGTCTGCCCCATGAAGGGCCTCACGCATGGGCGGTATCCTTAAACATTTGCTGGCGATTGGATAATTGATCTTCCTTTCTGCTCTATCCCTAGCGCCGTCTTTTTTCCTCAAACCGCCTGTGCGTTGCCTGGCTCTGGAAGCTCAGCTGGTATCCAAGGACAGTGAGGTGACCCGAAAATCACCCGCCTGCTTCTACTCCCGTGGTGAAGACAGCGGCTGCCCTCTGGGCTGGCCATGATGTCTCACGCTTGGGGTCTCTGGCTTTTCATGGGTTGGCACCTACTGAGGTCGCCTGAGACTCCCTTCTAGGAATGATGGCACTCACTGCCCTCGTAATTTCTCCATTTTTTTCCCCTATTGATAGCTGTGTGATGCTGGGTTGCCGTGGCAACTGATTGATTAGCATCCAATTGCTGGACGAGGAAACGTGCAGCCATAAAGAGTTACAAATGATGCCTGATTGTCTGCTGCCAATAGCCTGATTGCTGCCATTTTCTGGCAGGTAGCTCAGCCCTAACAGGAAGCCTGTGCTGTGCAATTATTGCGACGTGATTGATGCATCACTATAGTTACAACCGGCAGTGTTCCCAACTCGTGAGATTTTTTTTTTAAAGAAGAAAACTCTCCCTTCAGATGAAAATGCTTATAAATGAGGAAGAAGTATCGAGTGGGCGGGTGACGTGGGGCTTGCAAGGGAGGTGAGTATGGACTAAGCAAGAGCCCAGTTGGAGTTTCAGAGGTCATGAAGAGACAGAGGGCAGGAGGGTGGCATATGGCTGGGGAAAGGGAGAAGGGATCAATGCTGCCTCCTCTCCCTGTCCCCTCCCACTCCTGGGCCTGCAGCATGCTGAGGGTGGTGCTCAAATTACTTCCAAATGAGAGGCCTGAAAAGTGGGAGGATGCATGATGGAGAACAAAAATCTATGCAGGCACAGGCGGTGTGCTGCTCAGGCCAATTGCTGAAGCTGCTCTCTTGGGTGTGAGCCATGGCAGAAGAGCAAGCACCTGGGCCTGCAAGTAGAGTGAGGGAGAGGTCATGGTGCCCGGTGGAGGCAGCTCGAGGCGGGGCTCTGGGGGGATGGAGCTGCAGTGAGGCTGGTGCTCAGAGGCTTTGGGGTAGAAGAGACCTTTTCTTTTGATCCCTGGAAAAAGTGCCCCTCTTTTTTTTTAAAGATTGTCCCTGAGCTAACCTCTGTTGCCAATCTTCCTTTTTCTCCTCCTTCTCTCCAAAGCCCCCCAGTACATAGTTGTATATTCTAGCTATAGGTCCTTCTGGCTGTGCTGTGTGGGACGCTGCCACAGTGTGGCCTGATGAGCAGTGCCATGTTGGCGCCCAGGATCCGAACGGGTGAAACCCCAGGCCGCTGAAGCGGCGTGCGCAAACTTAACCACTCAGCCGCGGGGCCGGCCCCGAAGTGCCCCTGTCGTTCCTCAGTTGGATATTGGATACTTCTCAGGCTGGCAGAGAGGAAGAAAGAGGATGAAGGTGTTTGTGGTTGTTGGGCTGGACTGCTGAAGGAGGCAGTCTTGTACCTGGCCAAAGCTGGCTGCTGCTGGGAAGCGTGCTGTCTCCAAGTGTCTTCCAGACCACGTCCAAGTTCAACGATACCTACTCACTGGGCTGCTGGTAATGCTTCCCCTTGGGTTAAGGATGGCTTTTTCCCCTCAGTCTTCTTTTAAAAAGCCAATGCTCCTAGAAGTAGTACTGTTTAGTCACTTAAACCTAAATGTGAATGTGTGTGTTTTTAAACTTTGTTTGAGGTGTGACTGACATACAAAAAGCTGTACATGTTTAATACATACAAGTTGATGAATTTGCAGATAAGTATATATCCGTGAAACCATCACCACAATCCATGCCATAAACATATGGCTCACCTCTGAAATTTCCTCCTCCCCTCCGTATTTATTGTTATTATTAGTGACAAAAACGTAAGACCTAGAATAAGGCAAGGATGCCCACTCTTGCCACTTTTACTCAATATAGCGCTGGAAGTCCTAGCCAGAGAAATGAGGCAAGAAAAGATATAAAAGTCATCCAAATGAGAAAAGGAAGAAGTGAAATGATCTCTTTGCAGATGATATGATCTTACATGTAGAAGAGCCTGAAGACGCCACAAAAAAACCTTCTAGAACTAACAAGTTCAGTCAAGTGGGGGACACAAAACCAACACACAGAAATCAGTTGCATTTATATACCAACAGAAACTATCCAAAAATGAAACTAAGAAAACAAAACAATCTCATCCACGATAGCATCAAAAAGAAGAAAATATTTAGGAATACATGGAGCCGAGGAGGTGAAAGACTTGTGCACTGAGAACTGTCAAACACTGGTGGATGTGTTTTTGTACTCACCTTACAATTAACTGACTCCTTTCTATCATAATATTTAGGTATTTTTATTTTGCATTCATTTATTTTTACTACTTGAGAGTAGGAACTGGGTCATTAAGTTTGTCATATAATGGAACCCTAATAATGATTGCTGTGTGAATGAATGAACGGCAAAGATGGTTACAGTGATGGGACAGCTTCAAAATACATGAGGTAGGAATTAGGTACAGTGGGGTATGATGGGGTGGTGGTGGTCAAAGTTAGAATGAAACTGCTAAAAACCAGTTCTAGTTACATAAAGGGGGGTCTTGGATCCAGCCTTCTTGCAAAGGAAGCCTGGGTTAAGGTGTAAGAAGACAGAATGAGCACTTTAGGCAGACTAAGTTCTCTGGTGCCTGATGTTGACCGTCGCTCTCTGGCGCCATGGAAAGGGAGGGGCCTTGTGGACATGCCTGTCACCATGGCTACTGATAATTATTGCTTGCCAAGAGGATGGATCTACCCATCAGAAAAAGATTGACATCTGTGAGTTGACCCCAATAGTCCGATATCCTTTTCAAAGGAAGAAAAATGCATTAAAGTTTTGATTTACTATTTGTCTTTTTATGAGACTGTAAGTTTACCAAGGGCTTGAACCGTGTCTTCTCTCTGCTCGTATTTAGTCAGTTCCTGGCACAGAGTAAGCACTTAATATATTATTGTTGAATAAATGCAAAATTTAATAAACAAATTGGGATTAAACTTAATCCTTCTGAGCCAGGGAGTGAGAATTCAGGAAGAGCGAAAATAAACGTGAGACATTATTTTGGCGGATGGGCGTATCTACGGGTCCCAGGGAAGCAGGGTCACAAAGGCCTAAGCTAGTTGCTGCTCCACGTCGTCTCAGCTGTGAACCTTGGGTGGGGTTGCACCTCAGTTTCTCCATGTGTAAAATGGGGGATATAACGGCACTCTTCCACGGGGTGTTTAGAAACATGAATTGAGAGAATATATGCAAAGCACAGAGCACATAGCAAGAATTCAGTAAATGTTGTGTGTTATTACAGTCTTGGATTCTCGGTCTAGAAGTTGAATGTTTTTTACTTAAAATATACAAAAACCACACAATGGCTCACTCGAAGAGGTAACGCAGCTTACACTGGTGTAGTGATCAGTGACCCCACGGTTGGGAGGAGTTGGAAAGCAAGAGGTCTCTTCTGGGAGCTGACATAACTCCAGCTAATGTCTTGCTTGTTGTTGAAGAACAGCTATGAAATACTTGCTTTATGGTCCAAATGTAAAAAGAAGTTCATTTATATTTAAGAGATTAACTATATGCACATTTGTAGTACCATTTAGGGCCATTTAAAACCGTCAGGATTGGTGTCCCTGACTTCACATAACCTAGACAGATAAAAGCCGGTTTCCATGGGAACTAGTTTTCTTTTCTCTACCAGCTAATTAAAATCCACTTGCCCAAGTCTGAATGTTTATAAATGCCTTCCAGTGAGTTCTTCCTTGGGTTTACGGAGCTCAGCACAAGCACAGGCATCTTACCGTTTGCAGCATCAGTCAGCTTCCAAGTGAGTACAAGCTCAAGTTTGCTGGGAGTGACTCTTCATCTATTTCGTTCACTTGCAGTTCGGACTTGAAAGGATCAGTTTCCCCAGAGTACTCTATGCAACTCATAATATCTAACATCCTGTCGTCTTTCTGAGGAACCACAGTTTGGTGAACTTTCTGGAGGAAGTAGCTGAAAGAGTTACAAGGTGGTGATGTAAACCCCGTTTCTTCACGTGTATCTGAGGGCAGTGTGTGCATCTCAGCAACTTTGATGTGGCCATTTGATTCCCCTCGTGTTTGAAAGGCGCTGCTCCATCCCTGCCCTGTTGCCCTCTTAACTCAATCTCAGCTGTGTTCTAGTGTTGTACAACTGTTATCTTCATCATTTCCTGTCCCCAGGAAGACAGTCCTCTTCTCTATGTTTTCTAGGCCGTTGGGGGGCTGGGAAGATGCCCGCCTGACTTAGGCTGGGCTGTGCAGAGGAGGGAAGAGAGGACCGTCAAAGCTCAACCTCAGAACTCGGAAATCAGATGCCTTCAGCCAAGAGCATCATGGTGTGCCTTTTCTTCCTCCAGCCTCTGGAAATCAACACTGTCCTCTTCTCTTCAGCTACTTTCATTTGGAAAGTCCCAGTGGCTTCCCGGAGCCTTGAAGCTGCCCAATTCTCTGTCCTTCCTGCTCATTGCACCTGGGGCAAGAGGCAGCTGGCCTCTCTGGCAAGCTTTGGGGTCTGCACATGGCGTGGGCTCTCCTCGTTGCCAGGTTCCTGCCACCTGCTCTGCTTGGAGGAGAAAGATAAGGGCCGGGAGGGCGAGGGAGCCCCTGCCAGTTGGCGGGCTGGCTGGGCGATCGCATGCCAGGCTGAGCAAGCTGCAGTCTTTGAGGCTGGATTTGCCTTGGAACAGGCTGGTGCAGGGAATGGCCAGATCTTGGCAAAGGGAAGCCTAGGTGGAAAAGAAAGCTTGAGAGGTGAATAGACTCGGGGCAGGCTTCACTGAAGGGCACTGGGGGATTCCATGGCCATGTTGCCCTGAGCTCTCTGGAACAGGCTGCAAGAAGGGACGGTAAACTTCCTGTGTGTGCCGGCTCCAACCCCAGTGCACTGCTGCTTCGTTCATGACTAGCTTAGAGTCTCAGACTTCTTCAAGGGCAGGAATTGAGTCTTTATCCCTCACTGTGTCCCTGGAGTTTAGCCAGGGCCTGGCAATGACCCAGGACTCGTTTAACTTTTGCCTATTTGAATGGAATTGAAGGAAACTGGTGGAGTATATTTACTGCCAGAGAGACACCTAGGAGCCCGGGAGAAGCTAACAATTTGGCACTACTTTAAACAGTATTGTTAAATATTTTCTCAAAAATTATTTCGAGAAGAGTTTGAAGGCTGAGTGAGCAAAGGGCTGCTAAGGAAGATGCCACGTTTTCAGGCCCTTCCAGATAAAGAAGAGACCTGTAGTTAAATAGACGCACCCACCTTCAGAGGCGTGGCACAATCACCTGTTACTTCAGCCGGCCCTTCGGGGGTGGCCTCAACCTGGACGCCCCCTCGCAGGAGTGCTGGTAAATATTTCCTTCACCAGATTTCCAGGGGTGGTTTACTGCCCTTTGGAACAGCGCTCCAGGCAACTGTCTGCATGTCCTGGCCCTAATCCAGTGTGCGGATTTGTCCGCAGAGATGGGGTAAGTCAGTGACTGCTGATTTTGTTTTGTTGCGTTTAACAAATATATTGTTATAACAACTTTAAAGGCCCTTTTAAAAGAAGAATAACAAAGTGCTCTCTGTCACAAGACTGTAACAAAATAGGCTTTATTTTTGTGTATTCTGGAGACTTTGGCCATAATCATATATATTTTACCTCAAAGTGAAATAATGAACATAACATTTGCTTTCTTCTTTATTCACTTCACATTGCGACAAATGTTTCTCTATATTGTTTCATTCTTTTTCTATTTTTAATAGCTGTATACTATTCCATCAAGTGGAGAAACAATTTTGATTATTGCATTTTTTTGCTATCGTAAACAGCCATGACAGTTTTGTGTATATAGCTTTTTTTCTGTTTATTTATTTATTTTTCTTGCCTAAGTTATTGTCTTTAGGGTTAATTTCTAGAGGGCTCACAGGCCGTGGTGTGCTGCAGTGGGTCTCTCTCTTGTGGGAGCCCGTTTTCAAACCTCCTCCCAGCTCTGCACTCAGGGAGTTCTCCTAAAGTCTGCTGTTCTAGTCACAAAAACTGACAAATGCTGCAAATCAGGGCTGTTTTGTTTTGTTTTGTTTCTGTTTTTGGAGAGCTGGCTTGCCGGCACATTGCTGATCAAAGGGTACAGACTTGTTGATAACTCTTGATATATTGATTGACAGATTAGTTTTTTAGAAAACTTGAACCAGTATATTTATAACCAGTTTGAGACATTTTAACTTGTCGAGATGTAATCATGAAATACTTGTATTCGTCAATAGTTGCTAAGTTGTGTTTTGTCAAAGCCCCCTTTTCCACTGGGCAGTGGACTTCCTTAAAATATCTGAATCCATTTCCGTAATTTTTAGTCATTTAAAACAGTATCACTTTGGTTGCTAAGGATTAGTTCTGTCTATTTAAAGATTTTAAGTTTTGATTCAAGGCTCATCGTATTTCCTTTGTGCGGGCGAGCTGTGACTCAGGGCTGGGAGTGGAGGGGCTTGTCGTCTGTGGCCCTGGAGAGTGGCGGTTCTCTCTGTCTTCCTTTTACTTACTCTTTGGAATTGAGTTGGCGAAGAGGGAGAGGCTTGCTGTGATTGCCCCAGTGTGGGGGCTGTTTTCCTCTTTGTTGGTCAGATCTGTGGTTCCTCCGTCAGTGTTCTCATGGTCTCTGCCTCTGCCGTTGTCCATTGCTGCTTCCTGTTTGCCCCTGACTGACTACACACCTTTCTGTGTAGTCAGTGTCTCATTGGTAATTCTTTTCCTCCTGAAACAACTAAAAACTGGACAAAATACGTGAAACAATATATGAAACAACACATTTGCCGTCAGACAACATATGAGAGTGATCCCTGAGAGATGAACAAAAACAGGGGAAGCCCTAGGATGGCCCCAGCTTGAGAGATTTTCCAGGTTGAAGCTCAGGGAAGGAGAATCCAGGTAGATCCTGAGCTGAGGGGCTGGAGCTGGGAATCTGGGGAGCCCAAGGAGACCAGAGTAGGCAGGACAGAGTGCAGAGCGGAGAGAGCGCAGAGTGAGGACTCCGGAGGCGTGCATAGGGTCCCACTCAAGGTTTTACTGAACGCAGATCAGTGCATATGTGCAAGGAAACTACTCAAGGCCAGGGAAGAACCACCCAAAAGGACTGGAGAGATATATGCTGGAGCTCAAAAGCCCTGGGAATTGTTCTTGTTCACAGCAGCAGAGTGAAAAACTTCATAATTCACGGGGCCTTGGGTGGAGTTCTCAGAAAGGTTTGTTTTAGTAGTAGAGCAAAATTAGACGTGGAGCTAATGCTGCTCTGGTCTCACCTAACAAAGCTTAAAACCAGGACATAAAAAGGATCAAATTATTTCCAGTTAACTTAACTGCATCTCAATACAATGCTTGAAAATTTTAATAAGAACATAAAAATATCCAGCAACAACATGGTGAATATCACAGTCTTGCATCCAATAAAAAAAATTACAAGACATGCAAAGAAACAGGAAAATACAACTGCTAATGAGAAGAAAATTTGGTTTAAAATTTAAAAATCAACAACTGCAATTCACCACATTGACTAATCAAAAGAGGAAAACCACATGATCATCTTGATGAATACAGAAAAAAACGTTAAAAATCAGCATCTATTCCTGCTAAAAACTCTCAGCAAACTAGGAATAACAAGGAATTTCCTCAACCTGATAAAAGGCATCTATGAGAAACCTACAGCACACTTTACACTTACCGGTGAAAGACTGAATATTTTCCTCTTAAGATAAAGAAAAATGCAAGGAGGCCTACTCCCAGCACTTCTATTCAACCTTGTGCTAGGGAACTTAGCCAGGGTAATAGGGCAAGAAAAAGAAATAAGAAGCAGAACAGAAAGGCAGTGAAAGGAAGAAAGGAAGAAGTGCAGCTGTCTTATTTCACAGGCAACATAACCATCCACCAAGAAAATTCTATGAATCTACCTAAAATCTAAGGAAGCAGCAGTTTGTTTAGAAAATTTATAGGGTACGGGATTAGTATACAAAGTTCAATATATTTCTATAAACTAGTAACAAACAATCAGAAATTAAAATGAAATTAAAAAACAATGCCACTTCAAATATTATCAAAAATATGAAATGGTTAGAGATAAATCCGAGATACTTGACCTGTATACTGAAAACTATAAAACTTTGCTGAGAGATATTTAAGAAGACAATAAATTGAGAAATAATACCATGCCATTGGGTAAGAAGACTTAATATTCTTAATACATTAATTTTCCCCAAATTTATGTAAAGATTTAACACAATCCCAGTTAAATTCCAGAAGCCTTTTTTTTTTTGGTGGGATTGACAAGCTGATACTTAAATTCATAGAAAAGTACAAAGTAAGTATAGTGGCTAAAGCAACTTTGAAGAAGGAAAACAAAGATGGAGGGCTTGTCACTACCCGACTGTGAGACTTATCTTTATACGTGATTAAGGCAATATGGTGTATGTATACAGACAGACGGATACATCAGTTGAACAGGATACAGAGTCTGCAAATAGACCACATGTATATGGTCAACTGATTTTCAACAAAGGTACAAAGGCAATTTGGTTGATGGAGAAAAGATAGTCTTTTCAACAAATTGTGCTGGAATAAATGGATATCCATAGGCAAAAACCCCCAAACAACGACAACAACAAACTTCTATTCATTCCTTGCACCACATACAAAAATTAATGTGAATCATAGACCTAAGTGTAACCCCCCAAACTACACAACTTCTCAGAGAAAACATAGAAGAAAATCTTTGTGATCTTGGATTAGGGAAAGATGTTTTAGATTTCACACAAAAAGTATGATCCATAAAAGAAAAACTTAATGAATTGGACATAAGAACTGCTCTCTGAAATACACTAAGAGAGTGAAACGGCGAGCCAGGCACTGGAAGTATTTATTTGCAAATCAGAAATCTGACGAAGGACTTGTATTCAGAATTTATGAAGAGTTCTCAAACTCAATAATAAAAAAGCAACTCAGAAAAAATATGGGCAGATTTGAACAGCACTTCACCAAAGAGTATACTGTTGGCAAATAAGCACATGGAAATATGCTTAACATCATTAGTCATTAAAGAAACGCGAATTAACAGCTTGAGATATCATTACACATCTATTGGAACACGCTGAATTAAAGAGACTGGCCATACTAAGTGTTGGTGAGGATATGGAAGAGCTGACTCTCAGCTGCTGGTGGGAATGTAACGTAGCATAACCACTTGGGAAAACAGTTTGGCTGTTTCTTAAAGAGTAAATCGTAAACTTACCATGTGATCCACCTATTCCACTCCTAGGCATTAAAGAGAGATAGAACATATGTCCATATAAAGACTTGTACATAAATGTTCATAGCATCTTTATTTGTCACAGCCAAAACCTGAAAACAGCCCAACTGTCCACTGACAGGTGACCGACTATAACAAATCAATGGAATAGTACTTAGCAACAAAAAGAAACCTAGGACTGATATGATAAATTGCAAAGTAATGTGCTGGCCAGACATAATGGTCTGTGCCGTATGACTTGACTTATATAAAATTCCAGAAATGCAAACTAATCTATAGTGAGAGCAATCAGATCAGTGGGCACCTGAGGATGAAGTGAAGGGGAGTTGTTTGAGGAAGGGATTCCAAAGGGGAAGGAAGAAGCTTTTGGGGGCGGTGGGTAGGTTCATTATCTTGATTGAGGTGATGGTTTCATAGGTGCATTCATATGTGAAAACTTCTCAAACTGTACACTTTAAATATGTCTAATTTAATGTGTGATAAGCATGTTCATTATACCTTGAGAAAGTTATTAAAAATGACTAAAAATTGTGAGTATGGGCTCGTTATGTCGTGATATACAGTATGTTAAAAATAAATAGTGGAAATATTCCATCTGAAAAGGAATGCCCCAAAATATTGGCCACTAAATTTCCGATGAATATTCAAAATTATTACATAAGGCAAACATAAAAGTTACATAGATACCATACATCAAATGGATAGAAGGTAAAGCACACCAAATTTTTCTAGTTTTTAGTCAAGAAAGGAGATTCTATGATGTTTTAGGATAAATGGGAGTATGGAGCTGCTTAATAAGGGGCTCAGTACCTGCCACAGAATCCACCAGCCCATGGCTTTCATATAGCGAAGGAGAGTTGCCTGGGTTGGGGCTCTGTGCCTGCAGCCCAGCTTGGTTTGAGGAGCCCTTATAAACCCCCACAAACCTACTCATTCACTTGGACATTGACTCAAATTACAAAAGGTGGCACCACGTGAAGAGTAGTAGTATTTGACCTTTTATTTAGAGAGAGCAGACACAGTCACAAATACAATTCAAGGTATATTTTGATTTAGTTTGATGGAAATTTGGTCAAATTCAGAAAAAGCTTTTGAATGTTATTGAAAAACAAACACACCAAGGGGCACGTTGTCAGGTTCTGCCTGTTCCTGCCTCTAGATTTCTGCTTCTGTCTCTTTGCCTGGAGCAAAAGTGGGTTAGATTCCTACCCTGAAGCACACGTGGGCATGTGTTCCAGCCTTGGAAGCAGCCCATGGGTGATCATCCTGGATCCCAAGAGTGGGACTAAGAGTGGGCTGGATTGGGAAGCAGCTCCTTGTCCTCACACCAGATCTGTGTACCCAGTAAGACGCGTCTTTTTTCATGGAGCAAAAAACTGGACAAAGTATTTTAAGCAAAAAAGCACGTTGATTGGCTCAGGTGACTGGAAAGTCCGGGGATAGGCCTGACTTTCGGCATGGCTGGATTGAGAGCGTCAATCCAGGTGTTGGGCCTGGCCTCTTTCTTTCAGTTCTCCTCTCCTTCATGTTGTTTCCAAGGTGGCTTCTGGAAGCTCACGATCGCAGTTCCAGATCTGGTACCCTTTCAGGGTCAGCTCCAGGGAAAAGAGGGCTCCTGTTCCACAAGAATCAGAGGAAGCAACTGGGTCACTAAACCCATGCCCGGGACCGGGGAGAAGGAACTGGATCGTAAACCCGCCGCATGGTCTGGGATGTGGGAAGGAGTGTTCTCCTAAAGAACTTGGAAGAGTTTGTTTTCCAGAAGTATGGTAGGCGATGCGAGGAAAGTTCACTGATGTCCTGGATTAGAGTGTCTGGAGCTCATTCTTGTTTCTACATCCCTGCCCAGTGATTCTGGTGAGCTTTGGGCTTTCAAAAGCTTCGTTAAGTCTTAGACTGATTTACTGTTGAATCATAAGAAAAAACAATATTTCAGGGACTCTAATTTTTGTGGTAAGGAAGATTAGCAAGACAGAGGACTGCATCCCCAAGCTCTAGAGTTTTAGGAGGCCTATTTAAGTGGCTAAACCTGGAGAGAACAAACGGTGTAGAGATGGGCCACGGTGAAGCAGCCACCACCGCCTTGTTCTCCATCGTACGGTGTGTGGGGTCTAGCGGGGAGGGCCCTTCTAGGAACACAGATGCCTGTGGTCTGCACCAGGACACACTTTGGTGTCTTGGACCCTAGGTGACATCACCCTTATACATCGAGGAAATGGATTTATGGAGACTACACCTGCAAAATCTTTTCCTCCCGTGTCAGGCTCAATAGTAACACTAATGACACTAGTCATGGCAGTAACAGTGAAGGGGGGGTAAAAAATGTATAGTTTATTAGCTTGCAGGAGAATTTCTCTTCGGGAGAATGCTCCCTTTGAGAAAATATCTTGATATGATGTCTGGGGTAGAAGGTGAAACTCTGAGAACATGGATTATTAACAGTTACAAGGACAATAAAAGAGGAAAATGGGTTTTCCTTCTGAAAAAAGGCTGATGGTTAAGTGTGATGTCCATGGAATGAAGCGGCCCGTGCAGGGTCTACTAGTCTTTAGCGTAGAGAGCCTAGTACTCAGCTTTAAGTTCGTTGCTTTGCGGCCATGCCAACCCTTCCTCCCCTGCCCTCCGCACCTCCAGGAAGGTCTGCTACACGCACAGGTGCTGCGCCTGAGTGTCCTGCACTCACTGACGTACTGACCGTGGGAACTGAGACAGGGGATTGACTGCCCTCTGGGTCGGTGTGGAGCATGACAGAAAGATCGTGTGTGAGATGGTTGGATGAGCCATAAACTGAGTGAGCAGAACTCAGAGCCAGGAGGGCCAGAGGAATTTCCCTTAGGAATTTTACCGACAGTTTGGAGTGGGTTGCAGACGTTCATAAAGAATGGAATTGGAGGTTGAAGTTTTCCCTAAAAAGATTGCAAGGGGCACGGAGGTTTAGTTGAAGTCAGCTTTATACAAGTAATCATAATGGCAACTACCATTTATTGTTTATGTACTAATGTCGTGTCTTGCTGGGTTGTTTGTCTCCTACGAGATGGAGTGTCATCCTTATCTCAGTCCTTGTCTTCTCTCTTTTCCTGACACCTCCTGTTGCATTCTCCTCGATTACTTAACAGGCCCCGTTTGTGTCTACGTGGTGCCTTGCTCATAGGGTTCACTCCGCGACCTCCTACTGCACAGCACGCTCCATGAAGGCAGGCGCCGTGCCTGTTTTGTCACCCCACGTTTAAACGGTGCTTATCCCCAGCACTTGGTGATCACTCAACAGATGGTACCTATTTTCAGCATGGCAGGGAGTCAATATGTGGACAAAATTAAATAAATAAATGAATGCAATGAATAAGTGAATTTTTTAGATGAAGAAACTGGGGTTCTGAGAAGTTCACTGACTTACTCAAGGCCACATGGCTAATAACCAGCAGTGTCAAGATGCCATTGCAGGTCCCAGCTCCAGTGCAAGCTTGCTTCTCATCGGTGTTTCTGCTGCAAACACTAGGGTAACTTTTCCAGGAGGATTTCCAGCTGACCTCAGGATAAGCTTGCATTTCTGTGCCGAATGTTGCTTCCTGTCTCACAAAATTTGGGAGAGGAATAAAGAGTCACCCTGAAATAGCCTGAACCCAGGGGCCGAGGCATGGTCGAGCTCTCCTGGGCCTGTCCACAGCCTGTGAATTACGAGAGCACAAGTCGCTGTGCCCCTGTCTGGTGCCTGTGTCGTTGCACTGCATGGGATGTGTAGCCACGGCATTCAAACTGGGACCTCGCTTTTCACGGTGGGAAGAGCCGTGGACCCTATTTCCGCCCTTCTGGAAGGCCGAGACTCTTCTGCATCCATCTGGGGGAGCAGGAGGGTGCTGAGCCTACTGCTTTGTCATGGAGCTGCACATGTGTGAATGACTCTGGGGCATTTCCCAGAGCGGCGGAGAGGCTGCACCAGGAAGCTTCTTTACCCCCAGCAACTCACTCCATAGGAACAGCACATGCGCCTGTCAGCCTGCACCAGGGCCATGTGACCTCTCTAAGCAGAAAGTGTTCGGCATACCCCTGGTTTTCATGTTACCAGACATTGAGGAGAGGCAATTTATTTTTCCATTTTTCCCTCTTGGTGCCCACCCTTGCCCTGCACCCAGCAGTAGCTGCGGCCCAAAGCCTCGGTGCAGGAAGCTCCTGCAGGTCGGGGTGTCCTCCATCAAACCCGGCCCCTGCTGCCCACAGTGACCAGCTGAGGAACCCTGTCTGCCGTTGTCCGAAGATGAATCGCAACTCCCGCAACCTGCCTCTGGGGAAGAAATGCCTGTTTCTTGATGGAGGCAAATCTCAGACTCCTGCTGAGCTCCTGCGATTCTGAGCTGGTGCCTAGATAGACTTCTGAGGCAGAGCTGGGTTTTGTGTAGGTGACCTTGAACACCTCTCCAGAGAAGGGCCCGGGAGCCGGGAGTGCATCGTCGGAACACCCCAGAGCACAAGTCAGAAACTCGGGGGTCAGATCCCAGAATTGTTCCTTACTCCCTGATGGCTTTGAACAAGTGAGTTAACCTCTGCATCTCAATTTCTTTGCCTATGAAATGTGGAGAATAATTCCCATCTCTAAGGGAGATTACGAGGGATAATATATGATTATTTTGTGATTTACTATATTAAAATTAGATATAAAATATTCTCTGGAAAGTGCCTATTATCATGGCACATAGTAGGCACTTAAGAATTGGTAGCTAATATCAGTTATGAGCAAAAAGATGTTCATCACAGCATTGTTTATAAACACAAGACTTGGAAATGGCATCAATGTATACCAAGAAAGGAATGATTAAATCAGTCATGATTTCTCCTATGATGAACCATTATGCAGCCATTGCAAATCATGATTTTTAAAGAAATGAGAAAATGCTCACAAAAAAAAGTCAAGTGAAAAAAGATTCAAATCATATATGTAATTCAAATCATATATATGTATCCTAATTTATGCAAAATAAACAAAATGAAGTTAAGTACATATATAATTGAATAAGACTCTACCCACCTCCCCAAAAAGGATTTGGAAAAATAGACCCCCCAAAAGCTGTAGCTTCTGTCTCTAAGTGGTGAGAATATGGGCGGTTTTCATTTTCTTCTTTATTCTTTTTGTGGTTTCCAGATTCCGCACAATGAACATTTCCTATAATTATAATACAAGAAAAAGCAAACATTATTACTTTAAAAAAATGAGATGAGAAGCAGCAGCTCATTTTTTCACAAAGCAACAGCTGCTGAGAACCACCAACTTTCTTGTCCATCCATCCAAACGCCAGTCCGTGGCCTGGCGTGGTGGGACAGCGGTGGCTCCCGGCCTGCGGTCTGCTGGGCCAGGCGCACAGATGGGCTCCACAGGGCGGGGGCAGCGCCAGCCTTGCCGGTTGCCCCTCTTCCTCTCCGCCGGCCTTCCGGCCTTCCCTCCAGCGTTCATTCACTCACATAGCCTACAGAGTTAAAAGGGTTTGTTTCCTTTCAGGCTGTTGAATGCAGCCAGGGTAATTTAGTAGAAAAATGTCATGCTAATGCAATTCAAAGTTCAAATGATCTTTCATTTCGAGGGAAAGAAGAATGTGTGTGCAGTTAGAATGTTAAAACTCACTACTTGCCCTGCAATTCAAATAGAAATATGAGCTGCAGGGGCTACATAAGTCACATGAAGTACTGTGAGTGAAATGCGCAAAATGAATAAAAATGATCCGGAAGCCGTTTATTAGCATTGCTGGGGGCCAGCACCAAACAAGAGCCATGGCAGTCAGAAGCTGTGTGGGGAAGAAGAAGTGTTTGCATGAAATTACAATAATCCTGAAATAATGAGGAAGGCAGTGATCAGTGGGGTCCTTCTTAGGAAGTCGCATGAAGGCCGCCCTCAGCCCCCGAGAAGAACTGTGCCCTTTCAGCCCACGTGCCCTTCCCCCTCCCTAGGCTCCCGCTTAGCTTGAACTTGGCGGGTGGGGGGTGGGGTGTGGAGCTGGGGACAGGCTGTGGTTTCCGGCAAGACTGCCTGCTTGCTCTTGGAGAGCGGTGGAGGCAGAGGTGGGATGGAGAAGTTGTGGCCCCTGGGGCTGTGGCCACAAGAGAGTGTGGTTGGCCCCTCAGGGAGCTCACCCAGGGCAGGTGAAGGGCAGGTCTGTCCCTGGTGATTTCAGCCTGCTCCCACCCCACTTCGGGTCTCCAGTCCCCCTCTGCCACAAAGATGTACTCAGAGGAAAGAATGTCAGTTATTTACATCTTAATATAAATTTGCCGCCTCACTTCACTCATAAGAGATTATTCAGACATAGCTGTTATGATCCATTCAGATTCTTTACCGCTGCCCTCAACTCGTGAAAAGGATGTGAGGCAGCAGTGTGTGGATAGTTTGTCCAAGTTTCTTTCTTTAGTTTTCAAAATTGAATTTGGTCTAATGGTATCTCCATCTTTGTCATGGACTGAAGTGTGTGCCCTCAAAACCTGTATGTTGAAGCCCAAACCCCTAGTGTGGCTGGATTTGGAGATGGGGCCTCTAGGGAAGTAATTAAGGCTAAATGAGGTCCTAAGGGTAGAGACCTGATCCAGCAGGATTAGTGCCCTTACAAGAAGAGACACCTGCGCCTTCTCTCTTGCTCTCTCTGGCTCTCTTGCGCATGCTGTCTCTCCCTCCCACGACAAGAAGAGGTCATATGAGCACACAGTGAGATGGCAGCTGCCCACAAGCCAAGAGAAGAGGCCTCAGAGTGAAACCTACATTGCTAGCACCTTGATCTTGGACTTCCAGCCTCCAGAACAGAGAGAAATAAATCTGTTCGGCCCTCTAGTCTGTGGTGTTTGTTACGGCAGCCTGAGCAGACTACACAGATCTTCCTCGACTTCCAACAGGGTTGCATCCTGGTAACCCCATCGGAAGCTGAAAATATCATTAAGTCGACAATGCACGTAATAGACCTAACCTGGCGACCATCGCAGCGTAGCCCAGCCTACCTCACACGTGCTCAGGACTCTTACCTCAGCCCACAGTTGGGCAGAGACCTCTAACACAAAGCCTCGTCTATGAGACCGTGCTGAACGTCTCCTGTAACGTACTGAACTCTGCGCTGAGGGTGACGAGCAGATGGCTGTGTGGGGACAGGGTGGCTGTCAGTGTGTCGGTTCTTCACCCTCGTGATCGCGGGGCTGACTGGCAGCTGCGGCTGCCACTGCCCAGCATCACAAGACAGGACTGTCCCCCAAAGCGCCAGCCCGGGAAAAGAGCGAAGTTCAAACTTCCAAGTACGGTGTGTACTGAATGTGTATCGCTTTCACACCATTGTGAAATCAAAAAATCCTAATTGAAACATTGTAAGTCTGGGACCATCTGTATAATCTTTTACAAACAAACAAATCCCAAAGTAACGGTGAGGACATGCTCCATGCTCACTATGTGAAGGCAGTACTGTAACAACCCTGAGAAACTGAAAAAAACCTAGGATTCAAGGCATGTGTGTGAGGCTGTGTGCACATGTGGTGTGTGTGCAGGCAAGAGTACAGGTGTTCTTCCCTTGGAGAGTGTTGATTTTCCAGGTGTTTCATCTAAGTGGGTGAAATTTTTTCATAACGTATGTCTCACTGTAGGATGGAGGAGTAGGATGCATATATTTGCTGGTGGGTGGGAGGGGCGTTTAGGACGTGAGAAGAAAGGAAGGAGAGGAACTATGTTTCTTCTCTTTTTACATCTGGTCCCAAGAGTGGGGAAAAAAAAGAATTACATTTATTTATAAATACATATCCCAATACATCTGTTATGCATTGTTTCCCAAATTGGCTTCCATAGAATACTAGTTCTGCAAAGGATATTAACGGAGGGTATTAAAACCTTTCTTTGGTGAAGCGATTTTATAAAGTGCTTTGCATGATTTTTCAAAGCCTGTGCATTGTGGCTCTACCAGAGGCAGACATGACCTGCAGGGGGTCCCAACACACTTGATCAGGACTCCCTCTTCGCCATTCATTGTGGGGAAGATGCTCAGGGCTATGGTGCTGCAATGGAAGACTGTGGAAGAGCAGTCACAGACTCTAGCTCTGGACCTGCTTTCCCGCTGCGCGCTCCTGGGCCAGTCCCCTCTCGGTGCCCCAGTTGCTTCGCTCTGAAGTGAATGGCGGGTTGTATGACCTTGGCTTGTCCCCCTTCTCTGACATTCTGTGGTTCTGTTTCCATGACTTCCTGGCTCTACCCACCCACTCTGTACTCTTGGGCATGGCCTCCATTTCCCTACCTATTCATAAGTATAGAAGTGCTCGGCCTGCCTTCCACAGACATCTCCGGTGAAGAGCAGATGAATTAATGCAGGTGAAAGTGCTTAGAAAAAAATAGAGGGCTTAATAACTCCTAATGCCTTCGGGGCAGGGCTTATGTCTCCCCTGTCATTCTTAAGTGCTGTATGAACTCGGGGAAACAAGTGTGCCCAGCAAGGGACGACTCAGAGCTCAGGCTCTGGACCTGGACTGCTTGGAATCAAGTCCCAAGTCTGCCCTTTCTACTGGAAAGATCTCAGGCAGGTCACTAATGTTCTCTGCCTCAGTTTCCTCGGCAGTAAAATGGAGACACTCTCCTGAACCTGTGGTGAGGACTAAATGAGATGATATGGGTTAAGTGCTTAAAAACAGTGCTTGGTATGTAGTTAACTCTCAGTAAGTGTTAAGTATTCCTCCTCCTCCTCCTCCTCCTCATCATCATCAAGTAAAGGAATAGAAACAGCCAATGAAATAAAAAGTGAAAAGGAGAAGTGGTGGGGGTGGTCAGTACATGGCTAGCTTAGAGGCTCTTGACCCTTCACATGAGCTGGATGTTCCCTCAACTGTCTGCTGGCCTCTGCGGGCTAAGAAGTTAAACACATGGGTTAGTCTTGCTGTTAACAAGTGTTTATTGAGCCCTCCGGTTTGCAACCTATAGTGCTCACTATGAGGCATAGATAAAAAGGCCAACTTCTCCCCTTTAAAAAGATGATAATTTAGAGAGAAATAAAAATTGTAAGCTCCCCAAACAATGAGAGGAGAAGGAATGCCTGACAGCGCCTGCCTTTCTTTGGTAAGTCTGTGACTGCTCGTAGGGAAAGGAATGTTGAAGCTGTCACGGAAAAGGGGGAGCTTGGCCAGGTCCTCGACTGAGATGGGTTGGAAAGCAGAGGGGAGAAGAGAACATAATGAGTAAAGAAACAGGAGGCCTGTTGCATTGGATGTGGAAGAGGACACCAAAGGGTGTAGATTCAGTGGATGGTGGGACATGCCTTGGAAGGTAGGTCCTTCAATATTACGTAGAGGAATTCTGACTTCCCACAGGAGAAAATCAGCAGAGGACAAATTGCTTTTCTTTTTAAACTGTCTGCTTTCTCCTTGTGAAAGTAGAAAAGTCAAACAATGAAAGAGTCATCATTCTTTTCCACTCACTTAGCATTCAGCATAAATCAGCGTTTGCCTTGGGTGAACGGGCAGGTAGTTATTTGCAAGGCTGAATCAAATCATGCCACTGATACGGGTGCTGCCTGTGGTCCTCATCTCCCCATGCTGACTAGGGCTCCCGTCGGTGGAAATGCACTAGTATTGGAGGGTTGGTGGGCATGGTGTTCTTGAAGAAACGTGAGAATGGGAGCCCTAGTGTGGCAGGGGGTCTCAAGGAAGAGCTTGTTTCTGAAATTGTGGTGGTGGGAAAGGCTTCTTGGGGTGAGATTGGCATGTCTGAAATTCTAACTTATGCCACTGGATAGACGATTGCATCCTAGAACAAGGAGGAGTGCTTTCGTGTGGGTTAATAAAACAAGGATAAACTGTCTTTTCCTTACAGCCCTCCTAGAAATTGGACTTCCAGTTTGCAGCATTTAAAGCCCATTAAACATGGTCACTGTACCGCTATTGATTGCATCAGCCCCGCACCTCCACTGTCAGCAGTGCCAGCCTCCATCCTTCCCAAACCTGGCCACCAACGTGAGCAGTCAGGTATTTAAGCAGAAATGATCTTTTGTGAAAATCTATATATTATTTAATGCCTTTGCCCTTTGTCTCAGCTCTCTCTTTCCACAAGCTTCTCAGCCAGGATTTCAATCTGCTTTGGATGCTTTGCAAGGAGAAATGTATAGCGAACTCCAGTGGGAATCGTGGCTCTCTGTCCCTGAGGTCTGGAGTCTCATAATTTATAGTTCTTTCATGCTGGGGCTCTGCAGTTCTTTAGTGGGGCCTTGCGGTAAAGTTTGGGTAGGAAGAAATCATTCCACTTAAAATGGTTCTGCTCTGACGGCCTCTGTTTTACTGGAGTTTTTTGTCTCCTTTGTCTTTAAAGCCAGACCCATGTCCTAGAATAAATGTCACTTGAACACCAGAGAAGAAAGAGAGGGAGAAAAAAGCTCCAAAGCATTCAGATGCCAGTGGTGAGTCCAAATGGCTTCGGCAGTTTATTGACCAATCAGCAAATACTTAGTGATCGCCCAACCACACGTAAAGCATAATTCTAGGGACTGTGGAGAATATCAAATGTGAATAAAATCTCGTCCCTCTAACTCTCAAAACTCAATAGCTTCTCACTGTTCACCAAATGAAGCCCAACACATTGCCCTGATATCAAGGCCTCACCCAGACGGGCCCGACCCGCCTCTCTGCCTCTGCCCTGTGCTCCGGTCACACTAGACCACTTCGTGTCCTTTCCATCAGGGGAGAAATGCCCCTCGGACCTGGGATCCGTCCCCCATCACTTCTGTCTACCACATTTTGTTCATTTCTACAGGGTAATTTCAAACCCCACCTCCTCTGTGAAGGAAGTCCAGATTCGAGCCTCAGTTGGATGTGAGCTTTCTTCCTTTCACCCACTACGGAACCTTGTATTTCTTTTGTTTTCTCCAGAGGACAGTGCTTGAAAGAGTAGGAAAATCAAAAAACATCTGCTGATTGACTAATTTAATAGGGTTGAAGGGCTTTTAGAGTCCTATGAGATTGTCAGTATCAAAGTGGCGGAGAGAAGCCTTGGTTTGAACTTTGAACTTGGATACCAATTCTGAGCATTAGAACAAGATAAATTTAACTGAATTGCCAAACAGATAAAACAGTAAGGGTTTAAACATATGTATATTCATATGCACACGTAAGAGTGATGTTTTTACAAACAGCCCAGCCCAGAATGTAGCATACTGAGATGAGTATTGCTCTTCAAAACAGTCCCCTTTAGAGACGTACTTCGTTAAGGCTGCTGCTAAGCAAGACATTGGCTTCCTCGAGGTCCCAACCTTTGATGCTCCCACTCCCATCCGCCCTTTCCCATTTCCTGCTGTTGTCGAACGAGCTAGTCTATACAATTTCCACTGGCAGGAGTGTGGGGGACACCAACAGTGTCCACAGGACTGGGTTCAGCATTGAGGAGAAGGTAATAGGCAAACTGTGTTCATTATGAGTTTACAACTATGTTTGGGAGAAGCGTATGAAAAAAATCAAATGACAATGCAGAACAGTTCATGAAGAGGTACTGAAATGAGTCACCCAGACAAGCAGAGCCACCTGAATTGAGGGAGGGTTGTGGGTAGGAACTGAGCAGCATGAAAGGTCAGAAGTGAAGCTGAGAGGGTCCCTGAAAGACTTGAGGGAATGGGGTGGGAGGTTGGGCATTCTGATCGGGGGCTTAGAGTGCCCAGTTGTAACTCACCATTTTACCCCCTACACCAGCCTCTCTGCTCCCCAAATCTCCTCCTGACTCTGTATTTGGGTTCATATCACCAAGTGTGCCCAGAGTCTCCAGAGCAGAAATTGCAGTCAGTTGGCCTTTTTGCTCTCACTAGATGCTTTGATCTAATCAGTCACCTGTTATTACATTTCGCATAGATTACTCTTGTCTCTAAGTTCAGCCTATAAACAGAAGCCCAGGTCCTCACAGCTTTTTTCTTTTCAGTATTGTTCCAGTTATCTGTGGCTGTGTAACAAACTACCCCAAGACTTAGAGGCTTAAAACAACAACGGTTTTAATATACTTTTTGATTCTGTGGGTCAGGAATCTGGGCCAAGTGATTGTTCAGCTTCACACAGCATCAACAGAGATCATTCACAGGTATTCACTGGAGTGTTTGCAGATCTGGAGAGCACAAGATGGTGCACTGTTACGTCTGTCTCCTTGGTGGGGATGGCTGGAAGGCTTGGCCCACTGAGAACCATCAACCAGATTGCGTACGCATGGCCTGTCCAGCATGATGGCCTCAAGGTGGTCAGACTTCTTAAATGGGAGTTTAGAGCTCCCAGAGTGAAAATTCCAAGAGACAGTAAGTGGAAGCCACTACTGTCTTAAGGCCAGGTCTGGAAACCGGGATGGCATTGCTTTTACCATGTGCAAACCAGCCTAGAGCACAAGAAGGGACATAGATTCCACCTCTGGACGGAAATTGTGGCTAGCTGCAATCTACCACAAGTGTACTTTTCATTTGACAGTAGCGGGCAATGGGAAGATCCCTGCCCTGGCATCCGGGAGACCTGGGAACTGGACTCAGCTTTCCTGACGGCCTGCTGTGTGAGCTTGAGGGAACTCCTCCACATCCCAAGCCTTTGAGCTTCCTCAGTGCTGGGTGGGTTCAGTGGTTCTCAAAGTGTGGTCCTCAGACCAGCAACATCAGCTTTACCTGAACACTTGTTAGAATAGCAAATTCTCAGTCCCAGCCCAGAACCACTCGGTCAGAAATCTTGGGCAAGGCCCCAAAAATTGTGTTCCACCAGACCCTTCAGGCGGCTCTGATGCACACAGAGGTGAGAGGGCCCCGGGGTGAGCTGATCTCCACAGTCCCTTTCAGCTTTCTGTGATTCCAACTGCATAAGAAGGCCTCTCATTCCACAGGGCCAGAACTGATAGTCGGGTAATTGAAAAAAGAATCAATTAAAATAGAGAAATGTTATTTACATACTTGAAACTTTTTATTTTAGTGATAGAAAGCCAATCTTTTGATGTAGGGTCCAGGCCTTTCTTTGAGTATGAGTCTACTGGTTGAATTTCTATGACAACTTTTTCATATAAACCGTGTCTTTGACGCATGACCTAGGATTTTCAGGTTTCTTAAAAGCAAAGCAAACACTGAAGATTTTACAAAGGGATCTGAAGAGTTCATGTCAGTGGCTCATCTTGATTGACTATTCCTGAATCATTGGACTTGTTGGTTTACCTAACAATAACAACACTTGTAGTACTTAGTTACGTCATTACACTGACAAGAATTACTGGAATGAACAAGTGTGGGAACAAACTCAGCTGGTGGGGCAGAAGGCTCAGTGAACCGGACAGTTGCTTGCTCGACATGAACATTCACTTTGCCGTGGGCATCAAGCATTTTGTTTTATAGAAGAAATGAAGAACCCTGATCCATCTGGAGAGTTGGTTCAGTGGAAACTGAGTAAAAAAGCTTCTCCTGTACTGCCGACTCCTCCTTCCCAGAACTCTTGTCTGCTTCCCTCTTTCATCACATTGTTGACCCAAGTTTAATTCACACCCTTTTCCCTAACACTGAACTATTACAAAAGCACCCTTGCTGGTCACATTGCCTCCACGCTTACCTCCTATTGTTTCATAAATGTGTGATGCTAAAAATCACGTCATTCCCATTCTCAGCAGGGCAGAGTGGAAAGAACACTGGATTAAGGAGCTAAAGACCCGGTCTGAGTCTCTACCCTTTCTAGTTGTTGATCATTGCACGACTCGTTTAACTTTTCTAGGCCCTCTCCCTCAAACAGAGGTCAGAGAAGCCAGTATTCCACACATCTCAGCCTGTTGTGATGGTCAGGCGGCCTCAAACAAGGGAAGGCGTTCTGTAGCCTGAAGAGAGGTGCTACAGTTTTCATTTGCTTTCCATTGCTGTGTGATAAAGCCCGTCTACCCTAGCTTACTTCCTGGCTTTTCTCCCAGACCCTCCGCACGTGCGTCCTTCCTTCCCTACCGAGACTGCTCTCCTCAAGGTTCCGTGTGCAAACCTGACTCCTTCCCGCCTTCTCCGCCTTCAGCTGCTGTCCCTCAAGTGCCTTTTCCTCTTCTCAGCTCCTGGAACTCTCCTCTGAGTGTGAACTGAACTGAGAACCACCTTCCAGTTCCAGACCTGACTCTTCAACTCAGTTGCTTTATCCCCAACCAAGCGAGTCTTTATGGGGAAACAACTCACAAGCAATTGGCAGAGCATGAGCAGGACAAAGCAAGTCGCCTCCTGGGCTCCTAAGACACAGTGGAGGAGACAGCAGAAGGTTTCTAACCAGAGCAGAGAGTTCTGATTTCTCACTGTTCTGGGCAGGGTTCAGCACATCCTGAACATAGAGAAGAGCGTATTTCGTTCTGACAGCCTGCAGCTCACCAGTGAAGGAACATCTTTCCTTGTCTTGTTGGGACAGGACTGCACGCTTGTCAATGGAGCCTGGGAGATGCAGAAGTAACAGCAGAGGCTAGGTGTGTGCTGGTCCCTACTGGGTCGCCTATTTTGTGATCATCTCGGGTTGCTCGTGTTGAGACAAGCTGGGCGCTGGGGGCTGAGCAGCCAGGCACAAGTCAGCCTCAATTCCTTTTACAATGTGTGGATTCAAAGCCGATTTCATGCTTACATTTGAACGTGGCCTGATGCCTGTATCAGTTAGGATTCCATCCAGGTGCAAGCACACTTTCTTAGAAAATGTGACTAACAGTGGCTTAAATAAATAAGGGGTTAATTTATCGAATGCAACATGGTCGCTGGAAATAGTCTTCAGGTGCAGCTGCTCAAGTCATTGAAGACCCAGCCTCCTCTCTCTCTCCCTGTCCTGTCATTATTAGCATCTTTAGTGCTATCATCTTTAGCATGTTCAGCTTTCGTCTTTGTCATTGCAAGATGGCTGCTGTTCCTTCAGGCACTGGATCATGTCCCAGGAGGAAGGGAAAGGGTGAAGTGGCAAAGCACCTGCCATTGAGCTGAGGAAATTTCCTGGAAATAGGACTATATTTAACAGCAGTTTATACCAAGTATTCTTTATAATTGGTTGTTGTTTACTTTGAATATTACCTCGGCTTAAAAGCCGCACTCAGTAACTTCTGCTTTATCTCATTGTCCAGAACTAGGTCACAGGGACACCCTGGCCTGGGTGTGAAAAATTGGGTGCCTTAACTTGGGCCTGTTGCCACCCCCAAACAGGACTGTATTTCTGTCACCAAGGAAGAAAGCAAAAATAGATATTGGGCAGGCAATGAATAAAGTCTGCCGTAATTCCTAAATTCAAACTGTGTATTATCGTGAAATTGCACCACTTAGCTTTATATTTAAAGCCAACAGATTTCAGTTATTTTAGGGACAATTAGGTGACGAAAGAAAGTCTCATTTTAAGGTGACATTTGCTTGGGGAGCCTCAGGCCATATGTCCTTCCAGACTCAGCTCAAATACCATAGCCTTCAGAAAACCCCCATCTCCCTGGCTCTCCTCCAACACCGACTGCTGCCTGTCCACTTGGCGTTTCTCGCCCAACCTTCAAAAGATACGTCCCTTGGGGGAGAGGACCACATTTTATCATCCTTTTTATTTCCCAGAGGCCCCCAAATAGTGCTGAACGCAGCATAGGTGCTTGTTAGCTATTGATTGTTTTCTTCAGAGGAGAGAAAAGCATGGAGTTAGCCTTGAACTAGAGATGAACGTGGGCAGTAAGAAGCCAGTATTTCTGGGACTAAGAGTGTGGGTGAGGGGGCGAGGAGAGGTAAAGGTGGAACGGACCTGTGAGGCCATCCAGTCATTTATTCTTTCACTTAATCCTTTAAGGTATTTATTGAGGACCTATTTTACGCTAGACAAAAAGACAGCTGTCTTGAATTCTGTACTCTGTTGGCCTTACAGCTTAGAAAGAATCAAATACCAACAAGATCATTTTGCAAAAATTTGCAGTTACAGATTACCTGTGGACAGGACACCTCACCTTGGCCTGGTATGTGGATGGGAGGTGCTCATGTTGGTGGAGCCCTCTGTCGTTCTAGCCATCAGACTTCAAATTCACTGTCACACAATCTCAGTTAATTCTCAAAGCAACCCTTCGCCTTCTCCTCACATTTGGGGAAACTGAGGCCCTGGGCAGTGGTGGGCTGCTCTGGGTCACAGGGCTTGGCAGCGGCAGAGCTGGATTTGTGCCCAGGTGTCAGAAGGTCACCCCTGTCCTGCTCTGCAACCCCTGGTCCCTTCCAGAGCCAGCTCTAGTTGTCCAGGAGAACAAGGACACTGCCTCCTGAGAGGTAGTGGAAGACGGAGAGCACATCCTGGGGCTCACGGACTGTCGCCCACGTCACAGGCATTGTTTTAGTTAAGTGAAGGAGGAGGAGGAGTCAGGAGAGGAAACTGGGAGCAGTCGCGACCCTCTCAAACCCTCCAGCTCTCTCCCTGGCTGTTGCTTCACCATCGCTGCGCCTGGCTCAGTGCGGTCCATGGCCGGGCGCTCTGCATGGGTGGGAGAGCAGCTGGTTTTCAGGGGTGGAGGGCACCCTTTCAAAGCACTTCCTCTGACTCATCTCTCGAGCCCAGCCCTGATCGCTCGGCTCACTCACTTCCCTGTTGACAGGCAGACCACCTGAGTTTTCAGCTATCTGCTGCCCTGACCCAGACAGGACATTCATGACTCAAGCACTCATTGGGTGCCTACCTTATGTCAAGAACTAGGTCCTAGGGAAACAGGAGTGAATATGTTGGACAAAATTCCCTAGGCTCATTAAGGCTGCATTATAGTAAGTTGATTCTTTCCATCAGCTAGTGCGGCTTTGAAGGAAAGGGGTAGGGTCAGTTCAGGACGTTAGTTTGGTGCCTGGGACAGGAGTGGTCAGGAAAATGCATGGCTTGCTGCACGGTGGGGGGCCTGAGGGGCAGACTGCTAGGGTGTGGGGGCAGCCGAAAAGCACCAACCCTAGAGCACCACAAAATAGAGGAAAATTGTTTCCCATGTCACACTTTCTGGGGCCATCCAACCTGGCCAGAAACAATTCAGTATCCTCAAATTCTAAGGAAGAAAAAAACTCATACTGAATCTCCCCAGACTGTGAGCGCTCTGAGGGCCTGTGTCTGCCTGGATCATGGCCTCCTTGGTGCCTGGCACTTGGTATGCGGGCAGCAGGTATTTGCTGAGTGAACTGCTGAATAAGCTTGCGAAGGCTCAGGCACTGCACCTTCACGTGTGTTTCCCTATTCTCACTCAAGTCCAACGGCCTCCATATCAGGAAAGGAGGACGATCCCTGTTTTCCCATAAGAAACCTGGGACAGGGAGCTGTTAGGGCCTAAATAGCAGAAATAGGATTAGAAGTCAGGATTGTGTCTCTCCAAGGTCAAGGTCAGCACCCTTTTTACTTGCCTCAGTTCTTCATTCTGCTCAACTCTGGTCTCACCTAGTGGTGCCAGGCTGTGCTACCATGAGAAAATGACTCTGAGAGCTGTGAATCTTAAGCCGGGCTCTCCCTGTTGGTTCCCTGGGGGAAACATCCCTCAGGCCCCTCCCTGAGGTGTGGTCTAGGGCTGCCTCCTCCACCATGATGTTCTCATTTACTCTCAGGACTTCATTCACCATATCCATATATATATGTATACTGGTGGTTCCCAAACATTTTTCTCCATCCTGTAACTCTCTCCTAGAACTGCTCACCACTGTGACCAGACTTCTAGACGTCTCCACTGGCATGCCACACTGGGACTTCATACTGACCCTGTCAGGTGTCCGCCTTTCTCCTTTTGACGTGGCTCAATGTTGGCGTTGCTATCTGACCCAAGGTGCATGATAGAAAGGTAGGCTGCCCCCTCGCCCACCTCCTATCCAATACATCCTTAGGCCTATTAATTCTGTCTCCTGAATATGTCCTAAACCCAGACTCATGGCTCACCCTCTGTGACACCACCCTGGTCCGTGCCATCATCACCATCTCTTGCCAAAATTTCTGCAAAGGCTTCCCAGCTGACCACCCTGCCCTCAGCTGCTACTTTAGTTCATTTGTCATGTTGTAGCCAAAGGAGTCTTTCTATAACATAAATCTGATAATTTCATGCTCTCTATTAAAATATCTAAGATATTTTAATAAAATAATATATGTATGAAATAAAATAATATATGTATAATACATGAAACAAAATAATATATCCTCAGTATTTACCCATTTACTAGAAGATTAAGTCTAAGCTCCATAATAAGATTACAAATCTGGTCTCAGATCAACGTTATGCCTTGTCTCTTGCCCCAGACTTTTTCCTTCTCCAGCCAACTCTGCCTTCCGGCCTTTAGAACAGAACAGAACAGGACTGGACGGGGCAGGTCCCAGCCATGCCACGCTTCCTCCCTCTCTGACTGTGGCCCCGTTGTTCGTTCTGCCTGAACCCTGCCCTCTGCGCTCCTGCAGCTCCCCTTTGCCATCGCTTCAGTCTCTTGGCAAGGATAACACCTACTTATTCTTTAGTTTTCCTTAAATCAACATTAATTCAACATTCAAACAGTTGTTGAGTACCTACCAAATACAGTTCGAGGTGCTGAGGGTTCGGCAGTAACAAAATAGACGAATCGCCTCCTCTCAGGGAGCTCCGCATTCAGGAGGGACGGACACATGGCCGTCAAGATAGAGAGGCCAACATACACACAGGGCAGGCAGCGGTGAGTACCGATGAGAAAGACAAAACAGGAAAGGGGAGAGGGACGGGGGGCTCTGCAGGGTAAGGGACGTGGCCGGGGGGTCTCATCGAGGAGACGTTCGTGTCAAGGTCTGGAGAAGATGGGAGGCAAACCACGCAGCTGTCTGGGGAGAGTGTTCCGGGCAGAGGGAGGGCGTGCGCAGAGGCTCTCAGTCACAGAGAGCCTGGCGTGTTTGAGGACCAGAAAAGGGGCCAGTGTGCTGGGGAAGGGTAAGTGGGAGGCAAAACAATAGAAGACATATTCAGAGAGACTGGAGAAATAAACCGAGGGGTGGGAATGACACGGCACGTGCCATCGTGACATCTCTCTCAGGGTTGGGCAGCAGCATTGCGTCCTCAGCTTCTCCTTCCAGGGTCGTCTCCATGGACTAATCATCTGCCTGTGGTTTCCTCCCCTTTCTCTGAACCCCAATCCAGACTGTGAGCTGGATGTGGCCAGGGGCTCTGGCACACGCATTATTCTCTACTGTGGTCCAGACCCTTTCTCGGTGACTGGCACTGAGTAGTGCTGAGTGAATGAATGAATAAACAAATGAAGCCCAGGGAGTCCTTGTAATTATCCTATGATACCTCCACTGTGCCCACGCCATCTCCCTCTGTATACTGGAAGCTCCTTGGCTCTCTGCTCCTCCAGTAAGAGGCCTTTCCTTCCAGTGCGTTGGTGCTTTGCCATGGTTTGAGACACTCTACCTCCAAGGATGGGAGATTGTGGTGCCTCCAATACATTTGACAAAAGAAGCCTGTCTATTCTGTTGGCAAAATCAACAGACCAGTGATTCTATGATGTCTAGACAAATGCACATGATTCCATTCATCTCAGGTGGGAAACACTGGCCTAAAATGCAGACCTTCTATCCGGAGACCACAGATCCCCATTCAGCCCCCTGAACCCAACTTCAAACATTCAGCTCATGAGCTGGGAAATCAGGTCATCCAACTTTCCATCTTCTGGGGGCTCCTTGGAAGCACTGAACAGTGGAGGTCCTTTGTGACCTGTCCACTGGGGAACTCCATTGTCCAGATCCTGATGTCATTATGAAGGCTCCATGTTGCTACCAGCATGATAACCATCTCATCTAGCTGTCCCTATTCTATGCAAACCAGCTCGGTACCAACAGGTGGTTTTGTTCTATGAGGCTATTCACACCCACCAGGCTTCCCCAACACCAGGGCAGCCACGAGAACACCGAGGCTCAAGTCGTCAGGCCCGAGACCTGTGCTCCTCATTCACGCTTCCCTGCTGTGTCCTCCGTCTGCATTTTGAGTGATACTGTACAACTCCTGCTGGGAAAACATGGAATGAATCACAACGGGTGTGAAAGAGAAGAGACGCTGTTACCTGAAAGCTTTCTACACTTAAGATTTTTTAAATACGTGAAGCAAGAGAAACTCTTTTTATTCTGCTTCGCTCACTTTAGTGTGGAATTCTCACTCACCATATGTAGCGGCATAAGCGGGGGCAGCAGTGAAGACGGCCAGCTCGTGATGCTGCCCAAATACCATTCTTACACGACTCCCACATTGGCCAGAGTGGGGAGGACTGGAGATGAGAGGGAGCCCTTCCGACAGGCCCGCTGCGTTCCCACGCACGGGAGCTGTCTAGTCGAGAGGACAGAGACAGAACCAGAACCCTCAGCTTGAAACGGAATGACAAAATAGTGCCTCTCTTGTTTTCTCCTCCTTGTTATCTGAGCTACTGGTCCCAGACCTGCAGCATCCTCAGCCTTGGCTCCAGACACTTGAGCTGGAGATTTATGTAGAGAAAGAAAGCAGACACAGAGCTGTGGGTCAGGGTTCAGCCCACCCCTTCCAGGTAGCTGGGTTCTCAAACCCTGGACCTACTGCTTGTTAGCTCTGCGAGCCAAACCAAGGTCCTTAAAATCTCCAAGCCTCAGTTGAGAGAAAACACATCTGTGAAATGGGCATAATGACGGCACCTCCAGGACAGGGCTGCTGTGAGGACTGAGGCAGATACTGCGTGGGCAGTGTTAGCTGTTCCTGCCACAGGGCAAGTGCTCAAGAGTGTCAGCAATGGTGAGTGTATGGCCCTTTTGAGAGGAGAGGCTGTGGGGGTGGTGCCATTAGCCAGCACTAACGTTCACAGATGGGCACGCCCCTTGGTAATTGCGGGGCAGCACGGCCTCAATCCAGGCAGATTTGTCTCATGTTCTTCCTGACTCTTTCAGCCTGATATCTTCTCGTTTCAATTTGCATCAGCCCAGAGCCTATCCGTGCCCATCCTTATTCCACTGCCCAGGTGTTAAATGCGTAGGATACTAAAACTATTAGCAAACCAGGGACCTGACATAATCAGACACAGGCAGCACAACAGGCTGGACTCCAGAACAGGAAGGCTCCCTTCCTTCAAAGTGAACCTCAGAGCCAGCGCTGCACTCGCTGGGAAGAACTTCATTGCTGCCAGCCTGGGGCTGAAGCTGTTTGAAATGGATTATTGGGTAATATGAAGCCGAAGGCAGGCCCATTTGAAAAAAGAGCTCCGTGTGCATGCGCGAGGGGCACACCCTGTCCCTGCCTGTCCTGGTCTCTGCGGCTTTGTAAACTGTAGGGGGAGTGCACTGGCTGTGGGCTCAGGAGAGCTGGGTGTTGCTCTGTTGAACTGCATGACCGTCGCTTCATGACCTGTTCTTTCCTGAGATTTCTCTGTGTGAGGCAAAGTTTAGACAAGGTGGTCTTTCAGTTTCTTCCCAGCGCTCCCATTCTCAGATGAGCATCCTCATATGCCTGCCTGCCAACTAGAAGACTCTGCTCTCGGGAATAAGAAAAGGTTTCTGGTCACATGTCTTTCCTTCAAGGGAATTTCTTGCCCTGCGTTGCCAACACCTGATTCTTTGCCAGACCGGTGCTGAGGCCCGGGGCGCCTGAGCCAGCGTCCTCGCTTGGCAAAGCACATGGACTCCCCTTGAGGTCACTGGCACTAAGCAGAAAGGAAGGAGCTGGCAGCTCTGGGGGTGGCTGAGGGGCTGCTGCATTTCAGACCTTTGTGCAGGGAGGGCAGAGAAGGGGCGGCCCATCCTACCGCAAGGGGGGAAGTCTGCAGGAGCCAGAAGTCGTCCAGAAGCCACTGGCTGGAAGGGAGGGGGGAGGGCTCTGCAGGTTCACAGAGAAGTCTGTCTCAGAGCTATGTTGACTGTGCTGGATGAGCTCCCCACACACTGTCTCCCTGTTTGACTGGAGGGCACTGGGGCCTGCTCATTCCCTGGGGTCGAGGAGCCCCTGCTGTGGCTGAATTTTAAATGAGGAAGCTAGCCGGGCTATATTCATAGTAGCTGAAATAATTACAGTAAAATTTGTAAATGTAGACAGAACGCTAATTTATACAGTGGATGCCATCGATGCTGGGTGAGCCTCTGAAGCTCCAATTACAAGACAAATTTCTTATGAACTGACTGCCAGAAAATGTCCTCGTTGTTATTCTAAAACAGAAGCTAACTCGTCACTCTTCCCTTTTAGAATGAAGGAAGAGGAAAGAAAGAAAAGGCAATCGTCCCCCTGTTAGCAACCTGAGCTGATTCCTCTTCTGAGACTGGAAATGCCTAATGAGCCGGGTTCTGAGCTCTGCTCAGAGGAGCAACAGTAAGCCTGACTTAAGTGGCTATTCTTGGCTCCACCAAAAAAGAACTGGAAAGAAAATGACCTGATTTTGCAGCAAGGGATACTGAGATTAAGCCAAGGGAAGGTGCTATGGACTGAACTGGGTCCCCGCCAAATGCCCACATGGAAGCCTTCCCCCCCAGGGTGGTGGCACTGGAGAAGGGGCCTTCGGGAGCGATTAGGTTCAGATGAGGTCATGGGGGGTGGTCCTGCTTTAGTCCCTCTGGACTGCTATAACAAAAATAACACAGCGTGGCTTAAACAGCAGAAATGTATTTATCGCAGTTCTGGAGGCTGGAAGTGTGAGATGAGGGTGCCAACAGACTCAGCATCTGGTGAGGGCCCGCTTCCGGCTTCTCCTCGCATCCTTACATGGCGGCGAGCAGAGAGAAAGCAGCTCTCTCATGTCTCCTTATGAGCAGACTGAGCTCACCACGGGGGCTCAGTCTTCATGCTCTAATTAACTCCCAAAGGCCCGGCTCCAAATCCCATCACACTGGGGACCAGGGTTTCAGCAGATGAATGCTGGGGGACATAAAGATGCAGTCCGTAGCAAGCCCTCATGATGGAGCTCAACCACACTGGAGCTCTGATCTTGGACCTCCAGGCTCCAGACCTGTGGGAAAGTAAATTTTGATTGTTGAAGCCAGCCAGTCCATGACCGCTTGAGCTGACTACAGACTAACGCTGGTGAATACTAATACTAATATTGCTAACACTGCCTAGTCTAAATCTGAGACCTTGAGAAAAACTACTGCCTGTAGAGGCTCTAGTGTTGGGTGATGAAGTCAAAGAGTCTGTGTTCGTGTCAGCTCGGCCCCTTCCTAAACTGCATGAAGTCAGGCAGGTTACCGAGCTTTTCTCAGTCTCAACTACTTCAGCCATAAGATAGAGGTGCTAATGCTACCCAGCTCCCAGCAAGGTTGTGAAAATTACATGAGGTAATACACGTAAAGTGCCCCGTGCCCAGTGAGCACGCAGGGCCAGCCTGGGGATACGGGACACCTATCAGAGAGGAAAGCAGCCAGAGCCCATGGCTCTATGGAGCTGGCCTTTGGTGTGCTGTTCCATTCTAATCTTCCATCGGCAGAAGAAGTCCTGGAACCTCTGGATTTCAGAGTCATTGGAGGCTCCTGATCAGCTCATCTCTGGAAAGAATCTGGTCGTTGGACAGAGCGCCCTGAAGTTGAATCCCAGCTCTGCCGTCTGTTAGCTCAGAGCGTCATCCCTCAGCGCTGCCGCGCCCCCTTCAGCCGCCTGGAGTTAACGCCTCTCTTCAAGGGTCCCATGGCGAGGGAGAAATGAGACGGCTGCGTGAAGCACTCAGTGCTGCCAGGTCTGACCCTCCTAATCACCCTGCAAATCTTCAGTCCCCTGCCCCTGTTGAAATGGTTCTAGATCCCAAATAGGTAATTTCCTGTCAGTCTTGATATCCAGGGCTGGCAGTACCAATTTCATTTCATGCAATTATATACATATATGTCTCTACAGTCATCCCCCTTATCTGCAGCGGATACATTCCAAGACTCCCAGTGGATGCCTGAAACCACGGGTAGAACCAAACCCCATATATGCTACATTTTTCCCTATACATAAATACCTATGATAAAGTTTAATTTATAAGTTAGGCACTGTAAGAGACTAACAATAATAAGTAATAATAAAAGTGGCTTTGGGACTGTTATTAAGTAAAATAAGCAAGTACTGTGATACCGTGACAGTTGACCTGATAACCTCGAGGCCACTAAATGACTAACAGACCGGCGGCGTCTACAGCGTGGATCTGCTGGACAAAGGGATGATTCACGTCCGGGGCGGGATAGAGCAGGATGGTGGAGATTTCATGACGCTACTCAGTATGGCGTGCAATTTAAAACCTATGACTTGCTTATTTCTGGAATTTTCCATTTAATATTTTTGGACCATGGTTGACCGTGGGTAACTGAAACTGCGGAAAGTGAAACGTGGATAAGGAGGGACTACTGTATATGTATATTATACTTGTAAACTGTAAGACTCTGTGTAATTAAGATTGTTATCGTTATCATTATTTAGCAAGGGTGAGGCCAAGACGTCCATGGGTAGCATTAGATGGCAAGATTCTGCTATGAAAATAGGGGGATATAGGATTTGGTAATCAATTTGTTGCTAGACATTTTTTTTTTAAGATTGGCCCTGAGCTAACATCTGTTGCCAATCTTTTTTTTTTTTCTGCTTTTTCTCCCCAAATCCCCCCAGTACATAGTTGTATCTTCCAGTTGTAGGTCCTTCTAGTTGTGGCATGTGGGAGGCCGCCTCAGCATGGCCTGATGAGCGGTGCCATGTCTGTGCCCAGGATCTGAGCCGGCGAACCCTGGGCTGCTGAAGCGGAGCGCACCAACTTAACCACTCGGCCGCCGGGCCGGCCCCTAGACATTCTTTAGAAAGGGGAGTTGCTAACCATTTCTGGAGCCTCCCATTTGCCAGACACCGAATCAGACACTTCCCGCAACCACAGGTATATCGCAATATTGGGCAGACAATGCTCAACTGTGACTCCTGGAATGATTATCATGTATTGCCTAGAACTGTAATTTACAAATCAGGTGATTTCTTTCCAATAGACTCTGTGTCCTGTAAAGGTAGAGGCCACGTTTTGTAAATATACACTTTGTCCGCATCTCCTGGGATAGTGCATTGGGAGGGACCTGAGAGATACTTAGTGAATGGTTGGATGTGTGATTATATTCACTCATTAATTAATTCTGCAGTTGTTTATTAAGCGTTAGTATGCTCCAGGCACAGTTCCAGACACGAGGGATGCAGCAATTAACAAAACAGGCCTAGTTTACGGTTTACATTCTCTCACAGAGCTCACACTCCAGCAGGAGAAGCCAAGGTGTGAAAAGACGCAGGTGGAGGGAGGAAGTGGAGAAAGTGGTCAGGAGGCTGGGAGATGACCTGCCAAAAGCCACCTGAGAGCTACTGGGTCCTCCTCCTCACCTGTCAACCTGAGCTTGGTGTGACCAGGACGTCCTGAGCTCATTGAGGACAGTGCTTCCTAAAGGTGAGCATTGAAGGTACTTCTAAGGAGTCTTGTGGTCCTGAGCCCAGGAGCTGTAAGTCCCTCTCTCTCATTTTAAATTAGTATAATTTATTTGTAGAGAAGTTTTAGGTTTACAGAAAAACTGAGCAGAAAGTACAGGGAGTTCCCATCCATTCCCCTTGCCCCCACTCCCGAATTTCCCTTATTATTACCATCTTGCATTAGTGTGGTGCATTCACTACAACTGATGAGTCAATATTGATATATTGTTGTTAACTAAAGTCCACAGTTTACATTACAGTTCACTCTTCGAGTTGTATATTCTACGGGTTTGGACAGATGTATGATGATGCGACCCACTGTTAGAGCACCATACAGAATAGTTTCACTGCTCTAAACCCCTGTGCTTTACCTGATCACCCCTCCCTCCCCCTCACCCCTGGCAGCCACTCATCCTTTTATTGTCTTCATCATTTTGCCTTTTCCAGACTGTCCTATAGTTGGAATCCTACAGGACACTTCTCTTTTAGCAATTCTGTTCTGTTTCAGTTTAATTTGGCTGCTGCCTTCATCCCAGAGTGACAGAACCCACAACCCTCTGTCCTTCCTGGGTCATCTGGGCCCACTCATGTCACTGAGTGGCAGCAATGTCCCAGATCAAAGTCTTCTCTGCTCAGCACATAGGACAGACCCCCCTGTTGGCCTGGGGTGGGGGAGGGGGGAACCGTGGATCTTTGCAGCTTCCTTAATTCAGTAAAGCACATTTAATCACTCAAATGCTTTCTGATGAAGAGCTGGGGGTGATTTTTATCATTTCAGCCAACTCTCAACAGTCTCTGATGTGTCCTGAATAAGAGAACCGAGAAGAAGGGAGGCACGCAGCCTTTCTGTTTTGCTTTATGTATCTGTTTGAATTATCCACTTTTGCACTTAAAATGACCCAGATTTGCCTGGAACTGCAAAGTTTCCACTTGGATGCAGGTGCTGTGGTGTTGGCATGATGGAGAGAGGCTGGCTGTGACTGTCCCCAGGCAGAGGTCAGGGTTACCGTGGGGATGGAGGGGGTTTCCCCAAAGTGCAGAGAGCCAGGGCGCTGTGCAGATGGGCAGGGAGGGCGAGTGGGGGAGGTCCTGCGCGTGCGTTACTCCTCGATTCATGACCACTAGGATCACCTATCAAAAGTGACGTTTATTAGGTGTGAAATGTTCTCATTTGTTAGATAACACAAGCTGTTTAGTATTAAAGCAACTTTCACACAGCACAATCTCCTCTGTCATTAAGGACCTCCTAGGATTAATTACTGAGATCTACGCCCCGCCTGTTGAAATGCCTCCAGAACCATAAACTTATAAATCACGCATGAGCTGATTGCCAAGAAATTCTCCTTGAGGCGGTGATCCCTCTGTGAGGGGACGAGAACAAGCTGAGTGAACAGTCAGTAGCTCACAGATGCGTGCTCCCTGGTGACCTGGGCCCTGGGCCCCAAACGCTGGGACTGTCCCTGCCTCCCTCACTCTTGAGCTTGCTGCAAAGATACCTCCTATGCATGCACAGCTTTTCAGCCTTTCAAAGCATTTCATCCACAGAAGTGCTTTCTCTGTGATTTACCATTGTGTTGCTAGCACCTGGAAAGCAACTGGCACATAGTAGATCCCCAATAGTGGTGCTGGATGGAGGAAGGCCCCAGGAAGGATGGAGACCTCCCTGGCTCCATGAGGAGGGTGTGTCACTTGTCCCAGATCACGCAGGCTCTCAGAGACTGAGCAAGCTCCAGGAGCCCGGTCTATTCTCTGAATCCAGTCTGTCCTTCCTTTTGAATCATTTTTCAAGGCAACATTGTCCAAAGGCTTGGGTTCCCAAGGTCTCTCAGAGCACACTGCGTCCATCCACGTAAACACACACCCTTCGGCCTGTGAGAAAGGCAGTTAGGCTTCAAGTGCCAGGGAGTTTGCTGGGGAATTTCAAAACTACTTAGAATAAAGCTGGAGTCAACACCAAGAGGATGTGTACCCACTAGCTATCAAAGCACATTGGAGCACTAGTAATCTTTTGGTAGAAGAAAATGAATATAAAATGCTACAAGATGAATGAGGGGGGACATTGGGAAGAATTATTATGGATGTCTACAAACACCGATGTGTCCAGGGGAAGTAAAGGGTGTTGAATCTTCCATGTTATACGTTCACCATGTAAGACAGTAAAATACCACAGCCCAGGGAGTCCCGCCACACGTGGATTCACTCTCTGAAAAGACACCCCATCTCCAACACCGTCTCTGAGTCCAGGACATTGTCACCTCTGACCTGCTGCAAAAGCCTTCCAATTGGCTTCCCCATTTCTACTTCTGCCCTAAAACACCTCAAGTCACACTTAAAATATCTCAACGGCTTCCCTTTGCACTTAGGGTAACATCAAAATCTTTACCATTACCCAGAAGCCCTTGCAGAGCTGGCCCCAGCTACCTTCCTAACCTCATTTCCTACCACACTCCCTTTCACTCACTGGCTTAAGCCAAACTGGCATTCTTCCAGTCCCACAGACGTGTCAACTTTGCAAGTCTCAGGACCTTTGCATACGTGCTGCTCCTTCTGCCCACAATGTTCTTCCTTTCATTTTTCCCATGGCTGGCTCCTTCTCATCCTCCTAATCTTCTAATCATCCTTCTAATCTCATCCAAAATGTAATTTCCTAAGAGAAGTCTTCCCTGGCCACGCATGTCCCTAGACCCTCCCCTGAGAGCCTCCCTGCAGGCCCCCGGCATGTCCTCAACAGTGCCTGGCGTTTGTGTCTTCATTTCTGCCTTACTCACCCCCCTTATGTCGCATGACACCTCATGTGATGCCTCAGAAGATACATCAGGCAGGGACATGTGTACTGGTTATGCCCATAGCACCCTAGAGCTTAGTATAGTGCCCGGCCCCAGAAGAGACATGCAGGAAACACCTATTTTATGAAAGGAGGAAGGAATAAATTAATGAACACCCAGAACTATAATGCATTTTTAATGTTCCCAAGGAGCTGACAATCCATTTGTGTCTGTCTGCGTGTTTGTAACCTTCATGCCCCAAAAGCTCAGGGATTTTTGTCTGTTTGTTTACTGATGGATCCCCAATACCCAGAACAATCCTTGGCACATAGTAGCTCAAATCAGTATAAATAAATATTTGTTGGATGTGTGATGAGCAGAAATATAAGGAACTATAAGAATGTTTAGCAGGCAGACCTAAACTGGTCTACAAGTCAGAGAAGAGATTTGAGAGCAGGTGGCCTTGGACCGAGACCTGGCATCATTCACATGGGGGAAGGCGGGGCAGAGTGGTTCAGACATTGTGGATAGCCTTGTAAAGGCCCAAGGGAAGAGGCGAACGCAAGTGTGGCACATGACAGGGTCAGAGAACGACTCAGTTGCTGGAGATATGGAGGGACATTCACGCAAGCCCTGACACCATGGAGGGAGTCCTCTGGGTGTTTCCCAAGTGTAAATAAGTAAACTAGCATACTGCTTTACTTATGAGCTTTTAGTAAGTTTGATTAGGCTAAGTCAGCCCTCTTCACCGGCAGTAAATAAATTCTTTTCTCTGCAAAGCTGAGGACTGGGTCCAGAGCTGTCAGACCTCGCCAAAGATGGCTGCCCATGAGGCCTTGCAAGATGGCCAGTCTGGCTCTTCTTGCGGTCAGGACAAAGTCCCAGGACTCAAAAGCCCTGTGTCCTATGCTTGGTGATGTCCAATGCCTTTGTCTCTGGGTCCCTGGCTCCAGGGCTCCAACCTTGCTTGAAGGGCAGGGCCTATGTCTAATTCTCACTGAATACAGGCTTGCACATGATAGGCATTCTATACTCAGTGATGCACTGAATGGAATACGGCAATGCAGAGATGAAAAAGGCCTGAGAAAAGATGATTGTGCCTTGCCCATCTGTCTGTGTGTCGTTCCTAACCTCCTCTTCCGTATCTCCTGTCTTGCTTTTACTCAAAGGTTCGTCTATGCTCCTCCCAAATTCTCTCTTCCCTTCCGCTCCAACCATGGGAGCCCTGCACCTCTAGTTAGTAGTGATCTAAGGTTCTTATCTTTTCCTCAGCGAACACTGATTGGGCTGTGTGCTAAGCTCTGGGGATACAGAGCTACAATTTAGAAGGGGTCAGATATTACATTTAAATACACAAGTAAATATGTGACTCAAATTGTGATGTAGCTTGTACAGCATTTGTGAGGTAGGAAAAGCTCAGAGTCAGGACACAGGACGCTTACATTTGGTGGAAGTCCGAGCGACACGAGTTGAGATTAACACACAGAGGCGGGTGACCACTCAAAGAGTTGTGGGGGGGTGGCTCTCGAAGCAGAGATGCGGCATGTGCCAAAGGCCCAGAGGCAGGACAGAGATCGGCGTGGCAGAGGGACAGAAGAAGGCCAGGTACAGTGAAACACAGGCCTGGCTAGATCAGGCCTTCTAGCCCAGGTTAAGAATTCTGAATTTTGTTCTTAGTTCAGTGGGAAGCCCCCGAAGAATTTTAAGCAGCGAGTGCCATAATCTGATTTACACTTTTACAAGATCCTTCCAGCCGCTGTGTGGAGATGAATTTGGAAGATGCTAACAAGGAAGATACTGCAGTCGTCTCGGTGAGCAATAACAGCAGTTTGCACCTGGGAGCTGGAGATAGAGAAAAGGAGAAGGAGGAGAGATATTTTTGAGGTAGAAATGATAAGATTGGGGATGGCCTGGATTTACGGATGAAGGAAAGGAAGTGGCAAGAATGGCTCCCAAATTTCCGGTTTGAATCAAAGGAAGCTCCTTCATACGCCTTGCCCTGTTCTATTTGGTTCTTGCAACAACTTTGGAAGATGGTAGCCAGGGGGTTTGTTCCTGGTTAACAGAGAAGAAAATAAGAAACCGAGAGATTAAGTGATTTATCCAAAGTCTCATGGCTGTTGGCTAATGAAACTCTCCTCTCCAGACCTTGGGTCCTGCTCCCCCGCTGACCCCTGTAGGAAGGACTTCCCGGGTCACAGGACCAACCTGTGGCTGGCCTCCATTACTCCCGGGTGGCAGCTCCTCTGGCCGCCTTTGCGTCCAGCTCCATCACGCCTCCATCCTGCCTCCCCTGCCGGCTCGCGGCTCGCTTTTACTTAACGACTCTCATCTCCCAGAAAGTTCCTCCCAGAATCCACAATGGGCAACATTACGAACTCCTCATGTCTGGTGATAACTTTTTATGAGGTTTTTATTCTTTTACAATATATTAAAGCCATATTTTTTGCCAGGTTTTTACTTCAGTTTATTTCTTGTCCTTGAATCACTCCTTTGCTCCCCACCCTTCATTTCCTTCCTCTACCCGCTTACCTGAGCAGGCTTTGCACTGGAGATGTTTAATTCTCCTTTAATCCCAATTCCCTGAGGTACATGAAAGCAGCTTTACGAGTCCATAAATCCGAGAAGATAAAGTGCATTTTTATTAGTTGTGTTGGCATCAAAGGGAAAAAAATGGAATCTAATGTGAAATAGTCAATAATGAATTTGCTTAATAGCTCTCCTCATCACCTCAATGGGTCTCCCTGAAGGCAGTGGCCTCCGCGTAGGGCGTGGGGACTGGCAGCCTTTCTCGGGGCATGAGGCCAGGGCTATCGCCCTGCCTGGCTGTATTTTCACTTTTATTTCCTCCAGCAGGAAGATATTTCTTCCAAATGGAGCTGGGAGGCTTGAAGGCACGGGTGGGAGATGATAGGTTGGAGCAGCAGGCACGAGGAGAAGGGACAGGCTGGCTCCGAGTTGAAGCCCACTACCGGCTGGGTCAGGGGTCCTCTCTGCCTCGCTCTCTGCCCAGGCGGGCCTTGTGTCCCCTGAGAGCTGCTTTGGTGATAGAAAGATGGAGGGTGGACTGCTGTCCACCAGCAAAGGTATGCTGCCCGGGGAGCAGGTCAACTCTGTGGAGGCCAGCACTCCTTTGACCCCAGGAATGTGTCCTTCACAAGCGGAGCTCCACCCACGCGCCCAGTGAAGGAGAGCCCTCAGGGCATCGCGCCTCTCCCAGGTCAGAGCCCCGTGGTGAAGCCTCACGCTCCGCTCCCCCTCTCCCGGGCCCTGCAGGCACTTCCGCTCTCATCAGCCTAGCGCTGGCGGCTCGGCCTGTCTCTCTGCGGCAGCCCACCAGGACCAGCAGCTGCTCCTTGATCTCTCCCCATCCTTCCTCTTCCTCTCCTCCTGCTCCGCCTCTTCCTTCCCCCTCGCTCCCTTTCTTGCAGCTCCTCAGTGGACTTAAAGAAAGCCTTTCGGCCCAGGCTCATACCCCCGGGAGGGCCCTCATCCTAATGTCTCCAGGTTGGCAGGCGTTCAAGTAGTTTCCTGAGAATACTGAAGATCCTGGAGGTCTTTGATTTTAGGACCTTTTGGGGCTGAAAAAGAGAGCTCTTTACTCCTCTTCCAAAAAAGGGGACGGGGCATTTTCGGGAATGGGAGGGGAGTCTGGTTTATGCCACACGGCCACTAGATGGCAGTAGTCAAACGTGCAAGAAGTCAGCATCAGGAAATCCAGGCGGCCCGGGCTCCCGCGTTTCTCCTGCGGAAGGAAGGGTTGGGGAGGGCGTCGAGGGAAGAGTCAGAGAACCACACAGAGGTAGGGCCCAAGGCAGGCGTCTGTCCTGCGAAATGGGCTGGGTCTTCAGCAGCTTGAAGGCAGCATGAGAGGACCAGGCAGCCTGCGCGGAGAGGCTGCCCCGTCTGGGGCTCTGCCACCCCCTGCGCAGCAGGAGACCCCGGGGCTCGAGACCCCCGGGGCTCCGACCCCTCCGCTGAGGTCCCGGCGGCTGAGGGGGGCATCCCCACACCTGGGCGCTGCCGGCTTCAGGTGTAACCCTCAGGAGGCTTGGCCTCACAAGGGGAGGACAAATGGTGTCCTCCTTCTCAAGGTGGCTCTGAGGGTGGGCTGCAGTTCATCTTATTTCAGGGTCGCCCTGAGGTCGTTACAGGAAGGGCACAGCGCGCAGATCTGCATGAAGCTGCAGCTTACCCTCTCTCCTGAAGGCTGCCCATCTGCCTGGAGGGGCCCCGAGGCGGGACCAGCCTGTTAGCCAACACATGGGCAAGTGTGGGCAGGGGATGATGGCGGTGTTCAATGAATGTTTGTTGAATTGAGCTTAATTGAATAGTCTCTGCCTTTCAGGACCTTATACTCTAGTGAGAGAAAAAGAGGGAGAGAGAGACAGTGTGAAGAAAGTAGAGAAAAATTTAGTGCAAGACTGTGGCTTACTGGGGTGAACTGGAGTTTAGAAAAGAAAGCGATCACACCCGGCTTGTGAAGTTGGAGCTCAGTCTTGGAGGGTTAGATAAGGAAGTTACAGCGTGGCTGGAGAAGACAGGAGGGGCCTGGCGCCATGAGGACATTTGATCTGCCGGGACCGAAGCTTTAGGCTGCAGTTAGCAAGATAAGTGGACCTGTGTGGGCAGTGGGTGCTTGAAAGTCAGGCCAGGGAGTTTGCTCTTGATACCAAAGGGATAGGGAGCTAGTGCAAGTTCTTGAGCAGGACATTGACCTGCTGGAAGTGTCAGCTGAGGGCTGAGAGAACTTTCACCTGTGGTTTATGACCGGGAGGTTGCTGAGTGCCGGGATAGGGGTCTTTCTTTTCTGTGGCTCTCAAAGGGATCTGTGTTCTGCTTGGCCTTCGTAAGTGTTCAGTAAATGTCAAATTGAACAGATGTGCGGCAGGAGCCCCAATGACCCAGAGGCCAGTGACGGACTCCCTCTGGGGAGGTCAGAGTTGCTGGTGAGCCGCAGAACAGCAGGACGAGTGCTGCGGCAGGTGGGCTGAGCGCCGGCCCGCTGAGCGCTGGGGTCCCAGGCTGGTTTGTGCACTGGCTCAGCGGAGCGCATGTGATGTGATCACAAGCTTGAAATAACACAGACAGTCCCTGCTCTCTGCCATTTTGTGTTTCGCTGATCCACTCACTTGACAATGCCTGGGAAACCCTACACCTTCCTTTCCTCCTGCAGAGCCCACTGTAGGGCTTTCTGCAGTCGGAGGAATGTGGGTGCAGGAAGTAGGCTGCCAGCTGAGCCTCCCTGGACAGACTTGTCCCAGGTGGAGGGAGCGTGTGGAGACAGGTGATACAAACGGTGTAGGCGAGACGTGCCCTGCTTTTGGCTCCTGCCGTGGTCAGATGCAGAGCTGACTGCGCCAGCACTCTGCTTTTCAAGGGGCCTCCACGCTCACTTCTCCTCTGGTGTCTGCTCTGCGGCTGGTAGCATTTCATCCAGTTACAGAGGGACGAACTGAGGAGTGGCCATGGTAGGTGATTTACAGCAGATGACATTGTTCCTAAGCTGGGGACTTTGGGTGGACCTCTGCCCTCTTCATGCCACACCCTGTGGCTGTCCCATGAGACCCTGCTGCCTGGGTCCAGGCTATGTGGACAGGGCTACAGTGAGGGCCCGAGCCTGCGAGGGCAGGCCTCAAATGAGGAGGTGGCGAGGCCAAGTGGGACTAGGGAAGACAGGCCCAGCGTTCAGGAGCACAGCACAATTCCGATGACAGATTGGGGCTCCACACTCGCTCAACACTAAGGCTGGACCCAGAATAAGACTGGCTTTGGATGTGCCTGTAAGTCAGGTCAGCGGAGAGATGGGATTCAAGGTCAAGTGAGAGTCAGGGGTCAGGAGCATTTAGGTATCTGGCAGAAGAGGCCAGTTGTCAGTCAGCAAACATTTACTGAACACCTGCTTGCCACAGATGAGGAGTGAGACAGGATCCCTGACCCTGTGGGGGTAGAGGCACGGAAGCTGACAGTCCAGAATAATATGCTGTTTATGGCAATAGTGGGTGTAAAGCGCTATGGGGGTCTGAAAGAAAAATCAATTGCCTTCTCTGGGGTGGTGGGAATGAGTAGTAAGGACCTTGGGAACATGTGACAGAGCTTATGTCATTGACGTGGGTCAAGGATGGGGCAAGCGACTGGGCATGAACAGCAGGGGGCCTTCGAGCGTGCTGCCAGAGCTGCTGCCCCTGGCGCTGGGCGGTGCCTGGCTGTGCAGAAATGCTCCTCTGTGTCTCAGCGCTGTGATCGTGGGCAGCGCTGTGCTCACGGACCTGAGCTGCACAATGTCTTCTCTTCCTTCTCATGCCTTAGAGCTTCATGAATCTCAGCACAAGAGCCCACAGTCTTGTCATCGTTCTTCAGGCCCCCTTTTTCCTTGTCATTGCACACATCATCAGGACACTGCAAACCTCTATTATGACATTTCTTCATTGTTTTAAATTATCTTTACATGCCTCAGGGGCCGGTTTGAGAGTACATGCTGTAAGTTTGGCTGGATCTGATGCTCAGGAGCACCAAGTGTTAATGGACTTGCCTTTCCCCCGTGAGACGATACATTTTTGTGTCTTGGTAGTGGACAGTATGAGTTTTCCAGAGGCAGTGAAGACCTTCAGAGGGTGGTAACATGTGTGTCCTGTAAATAATAATGAACTCAATAATAAACATAATAGCTACCATTTATTAAATGTCCAAAGTCAATAGCAAGGAAATGAAAGTGCCACTGAGATCTACCTGTGATTGGGGTGGGTTTCGCAGCGGGGCTTGTGATGCTTGTGAGGAGGGCCTCCCTGACTTTGAGTGTGGCACAGAGGGAAGGGTGGGAGGGGGAGGAACAGTGGCAGGGGAGGCCTGGGCAGGTGGCTCAAGCATAAGAGACAGGTGGGTGAAAGCAGCTGTGGGCCCAGCCTTGCTCTCATTCCCCAAAGGCAGCTCCTGGGTCCCTCCAGGTGACCGTGGCTTCCTACGTACAGCACAGGGGTCGTTTAACAGATCCGGGTCCTAGCCCATGCATCGAATTAATCTCACCCGGCCGGGGGCACGGAACATTCTGTGACTTGACAGCGATGAACTTGACTCAGATTCAAAGCCAACCAGCACCGATTGAGAATTACTGTGCTCCAGGCACTGGGCCAAACCACTTGCCTCTATCATCACATTCAGTCTTTCCGATGACCTGGGCTGAGGCATCATCTCGCTTTTTCAGTTGGGAGGCTCAAGTGTGTTGCCCAGGGTTCCATGACGGATTACCAACAGTGGCAGCTTCTTTCCTCGGCCGCAGCTGTTCTGAGGTCCTTTCAGTTCTAATGTCCTGCTCCCCAGTTGGATGGGGCTCATGATGCCCTTGGGGTGGCTGACACTACCCCCCTGTTCACCAGTCATATTTCCTCTTCCTTTTGGGTTGACAGCTAGACCACATTTCCTGGCCTCTCTGAGGTTAGGGAGGTCACATGACCCAGTGCTGACCAATGAGATGGTGGGGGAAGTGATGTGTGCTACTTGCGGGACTGGCTGGTAAGAACCTCTCCCCCGTGACCTCCATGACCTTCCTCTTCCACAGTGACCCTAGAAGCCATGTGCTGAGCATGATGGAGCCATGGATGGAAGGAGCTTGGCTCCCTGCATTACCACTGTGAAAGATGAACTTTCATTATGTGAAACCACTAGGATATGAGGGTTTATCTGTTACAACAGCTAGCACAACCTCAGCTAATGTTCTCAGGCTCCTTATATGGAAAAACAGAGGCTGGTAGCCAGAATGCCTTCTGGGTCCTTCAGAACTTAACAGCTTCTGGGACTATGGCCCCATAGAAGAGGAGAGCCAATCCCAGCAGCATAGCATGAAGCGTGATTCCCAGTATATTGTGAGCTTCCCTGTGGCCTCTGTCTTTGGGGAGCTTCCATCTGAGTCCAGTTGTGGTAAATAGCTTTTCCTTCCTGGCATCGTCCCTTGCTCCAAATGACCTGGACCAGGACCCTTCTCCTCTCTGTGAATTGTGTGTGATGACAAGGGCCTCTTCATGCCTTCCGGAGCAGTGCTGAAGATGAAAGAAATAATGGTTTGCAAAGATTGCTTTTGTATACACTAAATGCTATACAAGGGATTATTATTAATTATGAATCCAGCTGTAGTTGGGATTCAGGAAGTCAGCACAAGATTCAGGGACTTGCTAGTGATCTTTTTAAGTGCGACATTTACCTTCAGTGACCCCAGCCAGGTCGCACAATATTAGCCCCGATGGTGATAGAATCCATTCCATGTAAATCCAGTAGGTGAAGATTGAAACTTTCATACACAGGCAAATTAGAGAATAATTATTTTCAAATCAAGGATCTTTAAGTATCAGTTTCCCTGATCTTACTTTGCTGTATACTGAGAGAAAGAGAGAGGAAACTTTCAACTGAAAAACTATCAATTAAAGATCAATTCTAAATAATGATGAAGTAACACTGGCTTGGGGGAGGGTGAGTCAGATTAAATAAAATCCAGCTTAAATATTATTTTTAGAAACTAGTGCACAAAATGAAGTACAGGTCCCTGAGATGGGTTTGCAGAGGAACTTCTATCAACGCCTCTCTGCACCTTCCGTGTGCTGGGAGTGTGGCAGTGAACCAGGAATACGAAGCTCCCACCCTATGGGGAAGACACACAACGCGCATTAGAGGGGTCGATCTGGGGGGAAAATAGCCAACCACCATTGCATCCTGCCTTGTTTCTTACTAAGCGTTTTATGCGTATCCACTCACTGAGGCCTTGTTAGAGCTTTATAGGATAAGCGCTGTTACTCTGATCTCCATTTTACAGATGGGAAAATTGACGCACAGAGGTTAATTCCAAAGCCAGAGAGCCTACTTGTAACTGCTAACCTAGACCGTCTCTTATGAGTGCTGAAGGCCGGAAGGAACACGGGTCAGGGAATGAAGTACAATACAAAGGAGGTAGCTAGCTAGAGAGGAGGGTTAGGAAGAGATGGCATTTGAACAAGACCTGAGGGGAGTGAGGAGGCCAGTCTGAGGCTCTCAAGGGAAAGACTGTGTTCCAGGCAGAGAGAGCAGCAAGTGCAGAGGCCCTGAGACAGGGAGGTGTGGTGGGTGTGAGGAATACCGAGAAGGCGGGTGTGACCGGAGCGGGTAAGCAAGGGGAAAAGTAACAGAAGATGAAGTTGCACAGAGCCAGGGCTGGATCTTATAGGGCCCTGGCATCCATCAGAAGGGCTTTGTCTTTGTCTAAAGAATTATGGGAAACCATTGTAGGGTTCTGAGAAAGGGCAATGATGGGTCTAATTACATAAAAAACAGTGAACCATTCTGGCTGCTCTGTGTGTGGCAGGTGAGAGGTGGCAGGAGTAGAAATAGTGGGGGCACAATGGAGACTACTGCAATAGTCCAGGTAAGAGAGACTCTGGGATTCAATCAGGGTGATAATTATGTAAGTGCTGGAGTTTGGAAGCATTGGATGTGGCTGTGGAAGAAAGGAATAAAGATGATATTGAGTCTTTTTTGGCCTGAGCAACCGGGTGGGAGGTGGTAGTGGTGGTGCCATTTATTGAAATGGGGAAGAGGAGAGATGAGCAGGCTTGTTAGTGGTGGCTAGAGGTCATTAAGAGTACTGTTTTGGACATGCAAGTGGAGAGGCTGAGTAAGAAATTACCTACTCAAGCCTGGAGTTCGGGGGAGAGGCGGGGGCTAGAGGGATTGCTTTTTTAATCCCAGCCACAGATGGATGAGATTACCTAGGGAGAAAATGGCAGAGAAGAGACATGTTCTAGAATTTGAACGTTTAGATCTGTAGAAGAGAAGAAAAGAGACTGACAGAGGGGCCAGTGAAATAGGAGGAAACAGAGGAAGTGAGTTTCCAGATACCAGGACACAGAAGTGTGTCAAGCATGATGACATAATCAATGGTATTAAATGCTGCCTATAGGTCAATAAAGAGGGGGCCAATAATTGCTGGCTTGGTGACACGGGCGTGGTTTTGACAAGTGCAGTCTTTCTGTAGAGGGAAAGGGACAAAAGCCTGTTTGGAAAGTCCTGGTGCTGAGGAAGGCTGCAGTAATGATCAGCCAACAACTCTCCAAGCCTCATCAAACAGCAACAGTTCATTTTGCTGTTCATGTTCCCTGTTGGCAGCTGTGGGTCAGCTACAGTTCTGCTCTTTGCAACTTCTCATTTCAAAACCCTGGCCGAAGAAGGAGCTCCAACCTCGGTCTGCAGCTATGTGGCCTCTAGGGACAGAAGATTGCTGGTGGAGACGCGGCGTTTCTCTTACAAGCTCCTTGAACAGGGTAGACAGTCCATCTCATATCTCCTGTGATTCTCTTGGATAAAGCCCCCCAAGGCCGAGCCTGAGCGGGTGGGAGGGGCTCTCTGCTTTCAGGAGGCAGCACAGGTCACATGGCAGCCGCCAGGGTCACAGGATCCTTTCATAGAGAAAGGGGGAGACGACAGTTGGAACAATAACACAGTCTTCTACAAAGAGAGTTCAAGAGAAAATGGACTGTGAATTAGTGAAAATAAGAATTACAGAAAACTCTAGGAATTTTACTCTAAAGGGATAAAGGAAATAGGGTAGTAGCTGGAGAGGGAACTAGGGTCACGTGAGAGCTTTTTTTAGAAGATGCATGTTATTTCAGCACGTTTGTGTGTGCTATCCTGATCTAGAGAGATGAAACTGAAGCAGGAGAGCGATGGATAAACCACAGGGATGAAGTCATGTAGGTGGAAGGGAAACAGGTCCTCTGGTCAAGCGGAAGGATGGACCTCCAGGAGGAGTTTGCCCTCTGTGACAGGAGAAAAGGCAGGGCTTGTTGGCACAGAGGCCGAGAATTGTGACCACAGGAAGGGAAACAGTTTCTCTGACTGTCTCTATGTTCTTGGTGAAATAGACCATCATCTAAGAGTGAAGGGGTGGAAAGGGTGTTAGAGATTTGAGAAGTGAAAAACTGTGAAATAATCATCACATGGAGTCAGAACATGAAATGAACCGGGAGATGAAGTAGGAATACTGGCCCTGGGGTCTGTGGCCGTGGATTTTAGGTGAGAGCAGTCAAGGTATTTGCATGTTTTTCATCATTTCCATTCAGCTGGATGCAGGTGTGAGGCAAGTGGAGCGTTGGGTTTAACTAAAGGTTAGAGGCTTCCAGGTGGCTTCCATAATGGAGAGGAGGGGGCGACAGAATTGATGGCTTCTTCAATGGATTGATTTTAATAAGGAACCATGGAATGAAAATATGACAAGTGTGATGGACAGTGAGCATAGATTTTATGATCTGGAAGTTCTGGCGGGTCAAAAATTGTTGACGTGTGGGCACTAGAGAGAGAAAACTGGAAAACTGGTGATGGTAGTCCACTGGCTGTTTGACGTCAAGATATTAGACGGTGCAGTTGGTAATGACAAGATCTGGGTTATGGGAGTAGTTGGCTGAGGTGGCGCTGAGACGATTACTGAGCTGATTTTTGGAGGTGACGTCAGGCACTGAGAAGCCAGGGTGTTGAGTGGATGAAATGTGCGGATGCGGAGTCGCTAGCAGGGAGGCTATGGGAAGGGTGGAGGGAGAAGGAGTTATAAACAAATGCGAGAAAGAGGCATGGTGGGTACTGTTCATAACCAAAGCCTCTGAATCCCCTGATGTAACCCTGAAGACTTTGCCTTTTCTTCTGCTGAGCAGTGTTGGGGAGGGGTGTGTCCTGGATGGTTAATTAGAGGTGTTTTCACATGGGCTGCCTGGTAGCCTGGCACACGGAGGATGTAGGAAAGCCTCCAGGGTCTTACACAGGAATGTGGCCTTACCCTTGCTTCCATCCTGCCTCCTGGCTGCCGAAGCACGGAGGGCTCTGATGGATGCTGGCGGGCTGTGAGAACAGATGGCGCCTTCCCACAGCAAGTCAATAGTAACAGAGGCCAACACGGGCGCCCACGACAGCGGCAGGGAAAGGAGGTCCCATGTGTGTGATGGGGGAAGGAGAACACAATTAAAGGAGGGACGTGGTTTTGTCACTCCAGGAACTGCTCTGTGATGATTTCCCATCCATCATCTGGGGTTTCTCAGAGGGCTTCCCTCCACCTCCATGATCCTCCCCTCACCCCCAGCTTGGTGAGAAGATCTTTAAGGTGTGAGGACTCACATCTCTGAGAGTCGGGCATCAGGAGATAACCAGACTAGGGACACTTGATGGCTTTTCTTTTAGTCCTTTTTATCACAGAGCTCTGAGATGAAGCTGATATCTCATAATTGGACATTTGGCTCAGCAAAATGACAACTGTTTAAATAAGAGGTTCTCCAAAATATAGTCTTTTTCTCAGGCTTATCGTAATGTTTAGGTTCCTGGCTTTGTTTTTTGAAGATGCTCCTCTTAGAGGTTTTCTTTTTTTCTTCTTTGACCATCGGAAGGTGGCAGCTGACCTGCCCTTCAGCTATAGTTCTTTTTTCCCGTTTCACAAATGTCATGTTTGTCACAAGCTTTGTGTGGTGTTATACTTGCATAACATCTGGGAAGAGGTTGAGTGTACGTGTTGGCCTCTATAGAGTGATACAGATCTGAGTTTGAACCTTGGCTGTGCCCCTTGCCTGCTGCTCTTTAACCATCTCCATACCTCAGTTTCTTCGTCTGTTGAATGGGGACAACAGTTGGCCCTCACGCACAGGACAACTGGGGTCATATGAGATCCAGCATGGACAGTTCTGAGCATAGTAGCTGACACATAGGAGCATTCAACAAGTCAGTGATAATAAGATTACTGCAATCAGCAATACCATTGTCACTATCAGAATCGAAAGTACTATTGGTAATCACTTCCGGCAGATCATCTTAACCTCTGCTCTAGGAAGAGGTATTGAACAATCGGTAGCCCTATGCAATAACCATAGAAATAAGAAGTCAGTGTTCTGTTCTAATGTGCTTCCAGGAAAGGCTAGGTGTGGAATCCCCTCGAAAATCTTTTAGGAGGGTTGGTGCATTGGTAGGACTGTTTCAGGTTCAAGTGACAGAAATCCAATTCATACTAGCTTAAGGAAGAAAATATAACCAATTTTCAAATTAACAGGTATAGAGATAAGAAAAGACACGGACGGTCAGAGACTTTCTTTCTCTCTCTTTCCTTCTCTCTCTCTGTCGAACTTTATTTGTCTCTCTTTTCATCTCTCAACCAATTTCTATCTCTGAGTTGGCTCCCTTCTCTCATGCTTTCCGCTTGATTAAGGACGTGGCCATGGGCAATTCTGGAGTAACACCCCTACATCTGGAAGTGCAAGGAGAAAGAAAGAGTGATTTCTTCACCTCCAACTTGTGAAAATTCCAGGGAAGGAGTCTGGTTGGTCCAGCCTGGGTCACAGTCTGAGCCCGAGGGTCGGGGGAGCCCTGACTGGCAGCTCTACCAAGCCGAATGGGTCAGCTGGGGGGGAGCGGTTCTCTGAGTAACAGGGAGTGCTGCTAACAGAAAAAGGGATGGATGCTGGGGCTGGCCCCGTGGCCGAGTGGTTAAGTTCGCGCGCTCCGCTGCAGGCGGCCCAGTGTTTCGTTAGTTCGAATCCTGGGCGCGGACATGACACTGCTCATCAGACCACGCTGAGGCAGCATCCCACATGCCACAACTAGAAGAACCCACAACGAAGAATACACAACTATGTACCGGGGGGCTTTGGGGAGAAAAAGGAAAAAATAAAATCTTTAAAAAAAAAAAAAAAAGGGATGGATGCTTGGGGGTCCCACTGCAGTTGCAGACCGTAGCAACTTCAGCTTTTAAAAGCTTCTCAGACTCTTGTCCAGCTCAAGTCTGATGTATAAACTGCTGTGAGCGTAGGTGTGAAGTCTTACTGCCTGAGTTTGAAATTTATCTCTGATGCATCTTAGATGTGTGACCGTGTGCAAGTTACTTAATCCCTGTTGTGCCTTAGTTTTCTTATATATGAAATGGCAATGACAGTACTACCTACCTCACACAGTGCTTTTGAGAATTAAATGACATTAATATAGCATTTAGCACAGTGCCTGGTGCATAGTAAGTGCATGAGATCTGTTATTATTAACACACTGTCATATTATCATCGTCATTACTATTTCCATAAGCTGGCTCAAAGTCCAGGCACTGACCATTGCTTCTAAACTGAGAGCTACCTTAGCAAGGCCCACAACACTCTCTGTTATTCAAATCTGCTGGAGGCCAAGGAAGTGCCCACAGCCCTGAGAATCTCCCCCCATCACTGTCCAGATGGTCTCATCTCACCCAGAGACTGGGGGCTAATCCATCTTGTGCATTGGCTGAGTTGTTGTGTGGGAAAGAAGCAGGGACAATAAGATATGGCATGAGGTACTGCAATAAAGCACCAAAGTCAAGAGCTGACTCTGAGAACAAACAAGTGAGAAAAGCCTCAGACAGGTTAGGTGACTTGCCCAGAGTTGCCCAATCCATAGGTAAAGGTGGGATTTGAAGCCAGGCTGGTGGCGGCCAAAGCCACTGCTCTCCCTTTGCTCCTCTCTGCCGTGGCTCCCTGAGTCCCACGCCTGACTCCACAGCCTTCTGTGACTGACCCCATCCTACTCAGACAGTCTCATTGTCCAACCCCTCCTACGTTCTCACTTGACATATTTTGCCTTTTCTTGAGCTGCTTCTCTTTCCTATAAAGCCTTTCTTTTTTCTCCTCGGCAGTCTAAATCCTGTAAGACCATGTCAACTTCTTTTTTATGAACCCCTCTCAGGGAACTCCAGCCCTCAGTGACCTGCTTCTCTGGCTTTGGTCAGCAAGAGCGACTTACCAACGCTTCCCTGTCCTCTGGATGATGTCCAGTGTGTTAGCTCGGCCCCAGCTAGAGAGCCCACCTCTTTGCACCCCTACCCCACTGTGGGGCTTCACACAAGGTTGGGAAGCTGGCAGATTAAGTTCCAGGATGGAGGGATCCCAGGACCATTGTTAACAGTGCAGCTGAGAGTGGCTGGAAGCTCAGTCCTTAAGCTCTTCGATTTGCATGCCGGGAGGAGATTGGCTGGGAGGAGCCGAGGGCCTTCAGGGAGGGCCTGCCAACCCCACAGTTTCAAATTCCATATTAAACTCAATCAAAGATTATAAAAAAATCTTGTCACTGATATCGAATTTGCTGTTGCAGTGCCCTCTAGACCACTCTGAGATCTGCTTCACTCCAGTTTACACAGGTCCTTTCCCAGGACTCACAAAGAACAAGGGGGCCTTGGGACCAAAAGGTCAGGGACCACATCAGCCAGTGTGATCACCCCTGGGGAATACAAGGACTTAGAATCTCAAGGGATGTCACAGCAGCTCCCTTCACCCTCCCTCCGCAGAGGCTCTGGCGTCGCAGGTGTTGTGGTAGTCACGCGCCACCTCTCATCCACTGGAAGTTAAGTGGCCCTGAGATCACAGGGAGTCATTGGAAAAACCAAGGCTGGAATCCAGGTCTCCTGGGTCTGGATTGATGCCACTGTCACAAAAGAAAGGAAAAAATTTGGGGGAAAAGTCTTTCTCAGTTCCTGCCTAGCCTGGCAGGGCAGCTCTCCAGCCTGAGATGAATTCTGTGCTCTCAGCCCTGGCCAGCTCCCCGTCTGGCTAACAGCCTGGTTGAGGAATCTCCCGGAAAGGCAGAGAAACTCTGCCAGTGGCTGTCTCTTTAGTCTCCCTGCGCCCCCATCAGGCGCCCAGCCCCACACTCTTTAAAGCAGAGACTCCCAAATGTGTACTTCCCTCGGAATTGGTAAATTATGGGTACAATTTTCTTGCTGAAATTGAGTAGAGAAAACAATTAGGATTTTATTACATTTTCCCCGAGAAAAAGGAGAAGAAAGAAAAGAGTGAGGATGGATGGAAAAAAGATAATTCCTTGCCATCTTAAGGCCTTCCTGAACATGAATTTTTCTGTCTCCGTAGCCTTTGGGGTCACCTGGCATCCTGACCTAGCTCCTGCTCTCTTTCTGGACCCCTTGTCCCAAATCACCTGTCCCCACTGTGCCCCCTTCCCTCCTTCCAGCATTCCTGTTGTCCTCCACGCCGGGCTGTAGAGTCCGGCCTTCTCCATGATGTCCTTCTTCAGCTCTTCAGAAGTCTGGCCTAGCTTCTCCCAACTACTTCCTCAGTCCTTAGTGTTCTGCCCTCTTCCCTTCCTTTACAAGCCCCCTGCCCCCAAGTCTTTACCTGGTTTCCCTGTCCCCAGAGAGCTTCCCCAGCCTTTCCATTATCCCACTCACCGTGGAGCATCATAGTCTTCCTCTGGGGCCTCTCGGAATGCTGCTGAGGCTGGGTGCACATTGCCTGCTCTGACAGTCTGCTCCAATCTCTGTACACTGCCTTTCCCCTTCTCCAGCGAGAGCTGAAGAGAGAGAATATGGCTTCGTGGACTATGAGGCAGAAGAGCAGGAGAGAAAGAGTTTTGGGGTAGAATGCAGAAGATCTGGATTCCAGTCCCAATTCCTCTACAAAGAAACCATTCATTCATTCATGCATTCATTCACATATTCATCAAATATTTGAGTGTGGACTCTACTCTGGGTATACAGCAAGGGGCTAGAGGTTACAGAGATGAGTAGGTTTAGCATAGAAATTGCTTACTGTCTTTGGGGAGACAGACACACAAACAAGCAAATAGAAGGCAATGTGGGAGTGTAGTGACTGAGACAGACGGATGATGGGAAGAGCAAGGAGTCTTCTTCAGGCCCCTTTCTGGCCTGGGAGGCTAAAGGAAACTTCCTGATGAGGGACCCCTGATCTGAGTCACAGAAGCTAACTGGGAGAAAAGAAAGATGCAGGCCACACAGTGGGGCAGGCCTTGAAAGCAAGCAGCTTGAGCACATGCGGCTGAGCGCGCTGGGGGCAGGCGGCTGCGTGCGGGGGAGACGGACACGCATGCGCTGTTGCTGCTGCTCCACCGGGGCAGGGAGCGTGCAGACGTGAGTCTGGGGCAGATCATGGAGGACTTCATAGGCCACAGTGGGAAGGCTGAGCTTTGTCCCATAAGCGATGAGGAGCCATTCAGAAGTTCTCAACACAGGAGGTGCATGTTGTGATTTGTATTTTTTCCAGCATCGATTTGGGGGCTGAATTCGAGGGAGGCCAGGAGATGGATTGGAGGCCGCAGCAGGAGCCCTCAGGGAGCGGGGATGGGGAGAAGGGACACGGCCATCTGCGGGACGTCTAGGAAGTGAAGGCAGCAGGACTTACTGGTTGGTTCCTGGCAGTGAAGCAGAGGGAGGAGACACAGCTGAGACAGAGACTCTGGGAGGACCCAGGGCTGCGAGCAAGGGCAGGGCGGGGAGAGTCAGTGCTCCTTTAATCTGGGGAGGTGGAGTCAGGGGTTCGGGCACTTCCAGGTGGAGGTGTCCAGCAGGCAGTTGTGTGCAGGTGAATCTGATGGAGGAGAAGGGGAAAGTCTGGCAGGAGGTAGAGACTTGGGACTCCCCAGCTTAGAGCAGTGGTTCCTGCCCCGAGAGTGCCTGGGCGCACCCGCGGAGAAAGCAGCTAGGAGCTGAGGACCACAGTGCGGGGGGGGAAAGAAGTCCAAGGGAGTCCGAGACAGACACCACGTGGCCCCGGGAGAAGGAGAGCCAGGGCAGTGGGCTCTCCCCAGTCAAGGACAGGAAGGTCTCAAATGGAACTGAAAGCATCGGATAACAGGTACAAACACGCCTGTCAGTGGTGACCAGAAAGTTGCCGTAGAGAAGCTGTATTCAGGGGAGAGCTGGGGCCGAAGTCTGGTTCCTGTGAATTAAAGAGTGAATGGGGGTGTGGATGTAGGCATTGTAAATGTGGACTATTCCTTACAAACTTTTGATTGAGAAAGGGAGGAAGGAGTTCAGCCAGTAGTTACAGGGGCTCAAAGAATCTGCTCTGTTTCTATGAGATGCTTATCCTGGGACAGGGCACTGAATGTAATTTAAAACCCAAATGTGAAGGCTTGTTGTGAAGGATGTTTCTGGATCCCCTCCCTGGCCACGGCTGGAGAGGCTACCCAGTGCCATCTCTGTGAGACTGATGAGGATTTTAGGCTGGTTAATTTTAAAACTGCAGATGAGAAGCAGGCTCTGAGGACTGGAGTTTGCTTGCCCTTTGTTGGGAAACATCTACATTTGTAAGGGAAACCTCCATCTGCACCAGGAGGAAGGCGGGATGGCCTTATCTCTGGAAACTCTTAATGGGGAAGGCAAGGACTTAAGTTGTTTACTGTCTGGCAACCTCATGTAACTGACCCCCCTCCCCCAACATCCTCCTTTGTCTTTAGCTGAAGATAATATTTAAGCGGTGGCTTCTGCCATTTACTTAATCCGGTTCGATTCTTATCTAAAAGTTATAGGACCACCCAATAACCAGACCCTACCAGCACTGATGTCATTTTTAACAACTTTTTTACATATTCTTTCCTTTGTCTTGTAAAGAGATAACTCACATACCTATGCCTTAAATTTAGCCTTACTCTCCACCCATGTTTGCAGCAGCAGATCCCCATGCCAGCAGCAGCTCTGCCTGCCCGTGGGTCCTGTCCCCATGCTATTCCACACTATTCTCTAAATAAAAGAGCACTACTGCCAGATCTTGAGAGTCCAAGAAATCTTTCTTTCGACTTCTCGCCTCGCCGACACCGCATCAAGACTACACTGATACATTTGGTTTTGAACTCACTGCTGGGAAACATTTCTTTCTTCTGAATAAGTATGCTCTCTTTCTTTCATCTGGCAATAAGAGTTGCAACACATTGTGTTCCCCTTTTTACTTTGCCTACTAGGAAGCCCAGAGGCAAATTAAAGACCATTCATGGTGAACAGCATGTTTCTGCTTCTTGGCATAAAATCTCCTCCTTTGTCTATATGGCTTCTTATTTCTTTTATACTTTATTTTATATTCACATATATATGAGTAGTTAAATGTACTTTAAATGTTCCATATAAGTTTATTGAGCAAATAAAACCTGAAAATGGGGATTTTCTTCATAAATTGAAGTACTTAAATTGTTATAATATGTTTTTGGCCTGTAGTTTTTGACCAAATGTGGAAATGTTTTTACAGTTAAACTTCAACTGCTAGTCATTATGTAAATAAGGTTCTATTTTAAGCCACCAAAAATTCTTTCTGAACACAGCGAGGGTATGTATTACAAAAAGCCGGAAGAGGCCTAACCTTTTGGGGCCTCAGGCTTCCCATCTGTGAAATGGTGATAAAAGTCCTCAGGAGAAAACAGATGTAAAGGCAATTGGAAAGGGTATGACATTCCACAAGGTCAAAGTCATACCAATTCTGTGACGGCTTCTTTTTCCTTTGAATCCCTCCTAATGTGTGGCACGCCCTGGGCTGACTTTTTGGAAAACGGATGTGGGGGAGGGTGGTCCTGGTGACCTCTCTCACCCTAAGATTCCGTCAGTCTGACTGATTTTCAGAGGCTGGTTACCCTTTGCTTTATGGTCAGCACACCATTCATCCACAGAGTTTTCCAGGTGTTCACGGGGGTGAGAATGGCGCGCTGTGTGAGCCCGTCCTCCAGAGAAAGAGCACCAGTGGGGGCTGTGTGGATCCACAGAAACAGATGGATGAGGAGGGGCTGGCTCGCGAGACTGTGGAGGCTGAGAAGGCCCACAGTGTGCCATCTGCAAACCAGAGGCCCAGCAAAGTTGGCAGTGCAGCTCCAGTCCACGCCCGAGGCCTGAGAAGCAGGACGCCAGTGTTTGCGGGCAGGAGAACACGGAGGTCCCAGCCCAGCGGGGAGCCAATTCATCCCTCCTCCACCTTTGTTCTATTTGAGCCCCCATGGATTGGCGACGTCCTCCTACACTGGTGAGCACCATCTTCTTTACTTAGTCTACTCATTCAAACGCTAATCTCTTCTAGAAACACCCTCACTGCACACCCGGAAGCACTGTTGTACCAGCTCTCTGGGGGTCCCTCAGCCGAGTTCAGTTGACACATGAAATTAACGGGCACAAGTCGGGAGCAGGGGGTTAAGAGGTCACCTGCCATCCTGTTACACCCTGGTGACAGGCTTGTCTCGTGGGGATTTTCCCAGCAGGTCCTGTGGACGTCTTCTGACCTGGGAAACCACACGGGTGGTGGTTCCTGGAGGAGAAACAGTGTTGAGGCTGATGACGGGCAGTGCCAGCCTGCAGACCTGCGGGCCCCTCCACCTTGCTGTGTGGTCTGCGGGGTAATCCATGGAGAACGGGTGATGGATGGGAGCGGAGCACCCTCCCTGCACGGCCCGCTGGCTGGGCCATCACTCACAGCCCTGAGGGACTGCCTCCTCGGCATGGGCATGGCTTTGGGGTGGGTTAGGGATGAGCTGCCGTAAAATCTCTTATTTCTAATTACATTTTTGAGCTTGGGACGTGTCTGTCCATGGGAGGTACCTGATTCTGAAGGAGGAAGTAGAGAAATAAAGTTAGACGAGAGTGTGGGAGGTCTTTTGCAGTGTGAATGACTCTGTTTAAACAGCTGAGAAACATCTCCAGGTTTCAGGAATGGCTGTGGATAAAACTATGCCTGGCTTTTCATGATCCTCTCCATATTCACTCACTTATTCATTCATCAAACACTCTCTGAATGACTGCAGTATGCAAAGCACCATGCATGAGGTGTTCTCTAGACAGAGCTTGTCGCATTTTATTGTGCATATGAAGCACCCAGGGATCTTGCTAAAACCAGACCCTGCTTCACTAGGTCTGGGGTGGGCCTGAGATTCTGCATTCCTGACATTCGACCCTGCTGCTGGTTCAGAGCACACCTTGAGTAGCAGGGGCCTAGGGCGCATCCAGATAGTATATGGCTCTTGCCCTGGAGGAGCTTTCAGTGCAATGAGAGAAACAGATGTGTAAACAAGTTGCGAGAATTAATGTAAAAAGTGCAGTGTCGCCATAGAAAGACAGGAGCAGCACTGGAGCAGAGAAAAGAACCCTAAATTCAGACTTGGAGGGCCGTGACATGAACGTCATTTAAATGGCACCTTGAGGATGAGCCAAATTTTAATAAGTAAGGAGAGTAGGAGACGGAGGGTGGGAGAGTGGTGGTGAGGACGCTTTCCAAGGCTGACAGGAGAGCACTGCTACAGACTGAGTGTTCCTGTCCCCTCAGCCCTCGTACAACGTGAGCCCCGAAGTGGATGGTGTTAGGAGGGGGGCCTTGAGGAGGTGAGGTCGTGAGGGTGGAGCCTCATGCATGAGATTGGCGCCCTCATGAAAGAGACTGCACAGAGCTCTCTGGCTCCTTCCATCATGTGAGGACACAGCGCAAAGACGGCCTCTAAGCATGAGGAAGCAGGTTCTCACTGGACCCTGGATCTGCTGGCCTGGGTCTCAGACTCCCAGCCTCCAGCACTAGGACTGGGAATGGTGGTTGCTGAAGCGGCGTCTGCAGCGTTTTGTTAGAGCGGCTGAGCAGACCGAGGCAAGCATGGACAGAGGTGTGCTCGTGGTGAGGCTAGTCCCGGGGGTAGGAGGACTTCCGGACAACGGTCTTGCTGAGGAGCCTGGGCCTTATTCCCAAACGAGAAGCTACACTGGGATGGGACTGACTGGATGGATCTTATGCGCTTCCCTGAGGAACTCTAGAGACTGAGCTAGGCACCCTGGAGGCAGGGAGTGGGCAGGGCCACGTCTGGAGGAGAGGTGAGGACAGGCCAGACGGGGCTGCTGGGGGGATGGGAGAAGGGACGGCGGAGGAGAACTCGTCCCAGACCTGCCGCACGCTGTCTCTGTACCTCTCGTTCACCAGGATGCACTGAACTTTGCGCTTTCAATTTTCTCATGAAAATGTGTCCTATTGCGCTACCTTCAGTGTAGGCTTCTTGGGGCTGGGGACCCTCTTGTGTACCTGCAAAGTAGCTGGTACTCAGCGGGTGCTCGTTAGATGTTTGCTGAGGAGAAACACGTGAGGAAGGTGATAAAGATGAACCCATTCACACTATTCCCTTAGTGATTCCATTCAAGGGCCTGCGGTCTCCTCCTGTAGCTTGTTCTTTCTCTTTGTTTGGCTTGAACATCTCTAAGTAGCAAGACTGGAAGGAAGTTGTCCCATAAGATTTAAAGGTCCTTTAAGAGGCGATGAGATAATGCATCACTCCCCACAGGAGCACTTATGTTTTAAATGGAGACGGCTGAAGAAGGCCACTGGGGCCTGCTCGCCACCCAGTCCCATCTCAGCCTGTGGACGGCAGAGCTGGGAGATGCCGCAGAGATGGCCCCAGACTCCTGCGGAGAGAGAGGACACGGAGGGGTCCTAAGAGTTTAGCAAGGCCGCGCAACCGGGGAGCGGCAAACCCTTCACACGGTCCTCTGCCCTGGAACAGGCAGGCCTCGTAGACCCACGGAGACACCCTTCAAATTCTGGCTGGCAGATGCACACACTCTGCCGTTGGACAAGACTGGGCCTTCTCTGAGGCCTCTGAACAACCTCCTAAGAAGGGAAGAGGGGCCGGCCCCATGGCTGAGTGGTTAAGTTCGCCCGCTCCGCTGCAGTGGCCCAGGGTTTCGCTGGTTCAGATCCTGGGCGCGGACATGGCACCACTCGTCAGGCCACGTTGAGGCGGTGTCCCACATGGCACAACTAGAAGGACCTGCAATTAACATATACAACTATGTATCGGGGGGATTTGGGGACATAAAGCAGAAAAAAACCCCCAAAAGATTGGCAACAGTTGTTAGCTCAGGTGCCAATCTTCAAAAACAAAAAACAACAAAAGAAGGGAAGAGGTGAGCCTCTTACTGAGGCCTCTCCACTTGTGCAGAAGCTCTGCCGGGCCTCCACACAGGGGAGCGGGCCTTATTTCCCTGTTTGACTAGGGAGATTGCTGAGGCCTAGAGGGGAAAGCGGCATGCCCAGGACTCATGGGGGAGGAGCTGGATCTGAACCCACAGCAGTGTCACTGAGAGCTCTCCCTGCCACGTCCTGGGCTGCCTGGTGGCAAACACAGACAGCTGGGGGTATGTGTGCATTTGGAAGAAGATTAGTGTCAGCATTTAACCCGAAGCCTGAAGGCTGCAGGGGAGAATGTTTTACAAGCAACAGTGGCTCTTCTGGGAAACCAGTGAGGGTGGTCACCAGGGCTGTCTCTCCTCTCCCTGTGTAGGTGAAGGTGTCCGGCATTGTCATCAAGCCATGCTGGAAACTTAGCACCTGAAATCAGCGTCACTGCTGACCAGCAGCTCCAGCCAGAAACATCCTCGCCTCTCACCACATTGGAGGAGGAAGGATAAGATATTTGGGTTCAGACCTCAGTGCCAGGCATGGGACAGGCGTGAAATAAGTATAGTCATGCGCTGCGTAACGACATTTCAGTCCACAACAGACTGCATAGACGACGGTGGCCCCATGAGATTAGTGCGGCAGCCTCGGTGTGCCGTGGGCTGCACCGTCTAGGTTTGTGCAAGTGCCCTCTGTGATGTTCGCATAACGACAAACACACCTGATGATGCATTTCTCAGCACGTATCCCCACTGTTAAGCGGCACGCAACTGATTTCGCGGAATGAGCAGATGGATCCAGGGAATTAGCACTCAGAATCCCAGCAAGGTGATAGGATCGGACGAAACTGGACTTTGGAGTCAGACTAATTAGGGACTAAATTCTGGCTCTGCCATTGTACTCTGTGTGACTTTGGGTGAGCACCTTAGCCTCTCTGAATGTGTTCTCTCAACCGCAAGCAGGAGGATAAGAACTCCCACTTCACTTGTTTGTGACGATAACTGAGAAACTACGGGGAGTGTGGAGCTCAGTGCCTGGCCTGTGGACAAGGCTCCTACATAGACGCTCTTCTGTTGGCCATGCCTTTGGGAAAGCTGCAGGTCCTCTGGGCCTCAGTTCCAGGCCTGTGAGGTGAAGGGTGATGGCATTGTCCGCTCACCTCACACGTCTGTTCTAAGGATGGCTGATGACAAGCCAGCGCTGTTAGCGATGACGACAGGACAGCCGCACAGCCGTGGCGCTGACATGGGGCAGGCACTTGCAGAGCATGTGGGGATTAGACACGACACAGCAAACGTCTATTGATGTTGGCATGACTTTATCATTGTTTGGTGTTGTCATGATTTTGGCCCCAGAGGGCAATAGTGGAGCAGACGAGCTGACACCCCATCGGAGGTGAAAGCTCGCAGTAGGGCGCGCCAGCTGCGGCTCCTGAGTGGGGACTGCTGTCTTCCACAGCCTGCCGCCCTCCTCCCAGAGCAGCAGGGTGGTCTCAGCCCAGAGTCCAGGCCGTGGCTCCCGGCCCCATGCTGCTGCCTTCAGGCAGAGGGCAAGGAGGACGCTTCCGGCCCTCAGCCTTCCCTCTCTTGGGTCGTAGCCAAGAGCTTCTGAGCTTCCCACCCAGCACGCCACCCTCCAACCCATGGTGTCCTCTCCTCCGTGTACAGTCTTCCGAAAGGGCAACCTCAACCACGTCACCCCCTGCTGAACATCCTCCAGTGGATCCCATGGCCCTGACCTTAAGTCTGAGCTCCTTGAAGTCGCTCCCGAGGCCTGCCTGCTCGGGCCCTGGTGGCCTCCACTGTCGGCTCTCTTCCCAGGCCCACTGCAGCCGCATGAACGCTCTGAGTGACTTCCTAATGCCCACACTGCCTCATGGCCCCAAGCTTTTGCAGATGCTGGTCCCTCTGCCGCCAACACCCTCTCCCATCCAGCCATTCATCCTTTAGTTCAGCAAATAATATTGAGCTTCTAGTCTATGCCAGACATGATGCAGGATGCTGAAGTTACTGCAGTTAGCAAGATACAGTGGTTTTGGTCCCTTGGAGTTTACATTATAGTGGAAAGAGAACAAATAACCAAAATATGTACATATTTGAAATATTAGTCTGTGTATGTATGTGTGTATGAGTGAAAAACGGCATGAAGGGAAGTAAACAGCATAACGGGGTGAGGGGATGGTGGGTTTGGATTACTAACTCATCAGGCTTACATTTGTTTGTTTATCCGCATTCTGATCAGGGGTCACCTCCTTCAGGAAGCCTTCCTGGATCAGAATGCATCTGGGTGGAGAGCCCTTTGTCTGCATTCGCACAGTGCCCTGCCCTTCCCTGCCCAGCCTGGACGGTGTCTGGACATTAATGCACCAAACTCAAGTTGTGGTTTCCTGTCTGTGTCTGGAGGCTGTGAGCTCCCTGAGGGCAGTGACCGTGTGGCCCCAGGAGGAAGTGAGTACAGCTGACGGCTGTGAGTGGATACACAGGCCCGGTGGTCAGGGACGGGCTCAGGGAGGGGAAAGGAGGGGGGCCTGCGTGGGTGTCCCCACTCTGCTTGGAAGCGTGCAGTTGAAAGGAACTGTGGAAGTCGTTGGTACTTGTTTATAAATGACAGAGGCAGTCAGGAGCTTGTGATGAGCCCCTTATTCATTCTGCCCCCGTCACCTTTCTGTCATTTTCTGGAAATTTAGAATCAACCAGCCAGATAGCCCTTAACCGAGCAATATACATGTTAATGTGGAGAGCAGGGCTGAGACGGAAGGGGCAGTGGAAACACATTATTCACAGGGAAGCCGAGGAGGAAAAGACAAGCATGCGGGGAGCAGGGGCAGCTGGTGCCTCCACTGAAAGTCACACCAGCCTGGCCTCCCAGGGCCCCACGCCGCAGGGCCCCGCCCCTCGCCCAGGCCCCAGCCTCTCCCCAGACACTTCCCCAGTCCAAAAACGCCCTCACTTCATTTGTAGCCTGTCCAGAAGGCCCGTGGCAGCCTAAATTTAATTAGAATTGTGCCCAAGGAAGCCAGAACTGTTGATGGAGTGATTTCTTTTCTTCTCATCTTGTTGGTATCATGTAGGAGGTGACCAAAAATCTTTTCAGAGCAGTGGAAAATTTAGCATTTATTTCTTTTTCTTGTCCAACTGGTATCAGTCCAAGAAGGTGTGTGAGAAGGAAGCCTGGAGCTGGCAAGAGAAGGCGTGCTGGCTCTCTTCTCTCCACTCACAAGCTGCTGGAGCCGACACCTTCACCTGTGGGGTGAGCCTTGCTTCCTGCATCTGTGAAATGGGGTCCCCGTTGCTGCCCAGCCTTCCTTCCTGGGTGAAGTGAGGAGCAGTGAGTCAGGAGGGACCTTCACAGTATTAAATGAGGTACAAAGAGAGCCCTGTGGGGAGTACCCATTGTAGCAGCGTGCGCAGAGGCGTGGGCGGGCTGGGCAGGGCGGCCGGGGAGGGAAGGCTTCAGGCCCCTAGGTTCTCCAGCATGGCTGCTCCTGCCCTTCGCTTTCAGGCAGCCCGCACGGACTTGGCCTTTGCAGCCAACTCCCCTGGCTGGAGTTTGAGGAACGATAGGAATGGTTAGAGGGAATGTTTTGGAAATGAGTGATTCGGGACCCTACAGAGTCTGGGACCATGGTGAGGGGCAGCACCCCCTTCTGATTCCAGGCCTCAGCTCTGCAAGTCATACCCGTGGCACTGAAGCACCTGACAGCTGGGCTCCGGCAGCTCCCAGAGTCTGCCCAGCCCACCAGGGAGTCAGGGCGAGGGCAGCACAGTCCTCCTGGCAGCACAGGCAGATGCTCCCAGATGTGCTCCCACAGAGGGACACACACAGCTCCTCGTAGGCAAGCCTGCACGCGCATCCATGGGCACACTCACATGCGTGCTAAAGACTAGAGGACACCTGGAGTAGGAGCCGTGTGAGTCCGGGCGGGTGGCAGTCTGCCTGTGCTCTGCGTTAGTCAGTACGGGTCGGGTGATCCTGCCGTAACAAACATCCCAACGAGCTCGGGGACTGAGCACAGCCAGAGTCTGCTCCTCTTGCAGGTTTCCTGGGGGTCTGGCTGGTGCTCTCTGGCTTCCCTGCAAGTGTGGCTCACACTCCACACTGAGTCTGTCCTGTGGCACCCCTGTGTTGACAGCTGGCGCCTGGGGCAGGATGAGCGATACCAGCCATTCAGTGCTCTGGCCCCAAGGGCCGGATCCTCGTTCCCGACAGCAGAGGAGAGCCAGGCTGGGTCAGTTGTGTCTGCCACTCTCAATCCTCCCAGTGTCTGCTTCCTTCTCTGGGCTGCCTGTCCTCCCTCTGCAGAGCCAGATAGCCCTCTGCTCAGACATCCTCCAGCAGAACACGGCCAATCGTCTCGCACCTCCTTGCCTTGCTGCTCAGTGCTTTGGATCAAGTGCCTTTAACATCCCCAAAGTCACCCTATTGGTGGGAAATATCTGGGGGGGATGTCCCCAAGGATCTTCTTGCAGACCTGGCTTGTGCGTTCATGAGACGGTCGCTCCTAAAGAATGTAGCTTATCACCTTAGAGAATATCACCTTAATTTAGTGACTGAGGTTTACTAATTTTAATCCCAAATTAGTTTTCCAGGATCATCTGTTACTTCAACTCCAGGCCAAACTGACAACTTCCCGCTCCTTAGACGTGACCTCAGCCTTCATGTCATCCTGCTTTTCTCCTCATCCGGTGGCACTGGCTATCTTTTGAGTTCTCAAACATGCTGAGCTTGTCCTGGCCTCAGGGCTTTTGCACTCACTGTGTCTTTTGATGTGGTCTGCCTTGCCCAGCTCTATGTCATCACTCTTCTCAGTTGAGATGTCATCACCTGGAACAGCCTTCTTTACAGCTTATCTAAAATATGTCCCCTCTAGTCATCCTAACATGTCATCCTCATGTCACTCACCACTATCAGAAATCATTTTTGTGTTCTTGTTTGTGTTTATTGTCTGTCCTTCCCAATTAGAATGTCAACCCTCTGCAGGCAGGGCCCTGTCTGTCTTCTTCACTCTCGTGTCTCCAGCACTTAGAACAGTGGTTGGCACATAATAGTTGCTCAATAAAATTTGTAACTTAAATTGGTGCTGGGTTGTGGCGTGGTCTCCTTACTTCCTCACATGACCTCCTCTCCCACCCATCCCCATTTCAGCGCGTCTAAATCCTACATGTTCTCGAGGTTGGCTTAACGGCCACCCCTCTGTGAGTTTTTCACTTATCTGGGTCTCTGGTTCTCCCCAGGAAGAAGGGAACCCTGCCCTCCTTGGGACGCCTATGGTGTCTCACAGAAACGTCTGCAGGCGCATTCTCAAAGGACTGCAGTCCTTTCCAGGTTCTTTTGATTCTAAATCTCGGAGCCATGGGGTGATGAAGTCCTTGAGGGTGGAGGAGTCGGCAGAGGTCCTGCGGCTCGAGGAAAATCCCATCGTGCCTGGAAGCCACGTGTCCTGCCTTCGTGTCCGGAAGCCGGTCCTCCCTGTCACAGGTGATGGCGGTCCCCTCCCACCGTTGGTTATACACGAATAAGATACAGCACAGCCCCTGCCCCAGCGCTAAGTATGCCCTGTTGCGCCTGGCGCTCCCTTCCGGGTCTGGGCTTCTCTGTGGAGACCCGGGTGTCAGAGGATCCCGCAGAGGCAGCGCCTGAGGGTGGGGCCAGTGGGAAGGGGCCTCTGACTTCCTGGAGAGGATGCTTTGGTGTGCTTCGGAAGGAGGAGACTCACCGTGGCTCATAGACGAAGATGGAAGTTCTGGGCTGAGACTGCCACAGGAGCAAAATGGTGGAAAGGATATTCTCTGAGCGGGGCCCCCAGATTTGCTTGTCAGTGGCCGTTCGAAGCCATGGGAGCCTGTCACTTAATTCTGAACGCGGAGAAAATGTGTAGTCAGATGTGCTGAAAGGAGGGTGCCTCGCTGGACCCTGGGGGTCTAGAGACTGGTGTAGAGAAGCCCAGATGGGGAGGAGGGATGGGGAAAAGGGTAAGAGAAGACATCAGAGAAGGGGCATTCGCAGGGTGACATTACAACCAAGGACAGCTAGAGCGGGGGAGCAGGAAGCTGCCCCAGGCTGACCTCCTCTGTGATGCGCTGTTCGTCTTCCGGCTCTGGGGGAGGTCTTGAGTTTGTCTGCCCTTTAGTAGCTGTGAGGCCGTGGGTGAGTTGTGGAGTGTCTGTGAGCCTCAGTGCCGTCTCCCAGAGAGTAGGGGTTATAATGTTGGCCTCATAAAATCTTGAAGCCTGAACAAAAAGGTCCAAGTGCGTGGGTGCTGAGGACCGTACAGGGGCTTAATCAATGTCTCCTTCACTCTGCCTGTCAGGGGACAGGCGGCCTCTCTCCCCTCCCCGACAGATAAAGGAACTGAGGCCCTGACCAGGGATCACAGGTGAGTGAGGGCTGGATTCAAACTCAAGTCTCAGTTCACCTTGGAGCCCTCAGGTCTTCTTGAGAGGGGAGGCGACCGGTACACTGGGGGATGGTCCGACGGTCCCCGTTTCTCCAGCAGTTAATATCAGCCCCCATCCCTGCCCCCAAAGCTTTTATGTCCGTGCTGAGAGTCACCTGCAGCCACCCCTCCACCAGGAGAACAAGTAGACTCACTCTCATTTTGCAGGGAGTCAAGACAGGCAGAGAGAGAATTAAGATGCTTTGCCCAGAAGCCCTGTGGCCGAGTGAGCTGGGACTGGGGCTCCAGGCTTTGAGGCTCTAGTCCCTGCTGGGGTTCTTCCAGCCCTGTTCCTGCTGCTCCATGGCTCAGTTAAAACAAAATGAAACAAAACGCAGTGTTGCCGGAACAGAAAGTACACACGCAATTAGGACAAGCGTTGGTTAGCTGCTGCTGGAGTGCTTTCCCCCTCAGACAGCTCAAAGCCTTCACAAACAAATCTGTTTTAAAATAGATCAGGAAATAAGATAATGATAGTGGATAGTGTCTCAATAACAATGACGGAAAACAAGACTGTGTGGCCCCCCCGCTGTTTGGCTTGAAGCTCTCTGGGGAGGGAACGTGGGTGGGGGCAGCATCCCTGACTGGGAACAGGAGCCAGGAGGCTGTGCCTTGCAGAGGGTGGAAGGCTGTCCCATCTCTCATGATCATCCTTTTTGGAGAACACAGCAAGGCCTGAAGTCTTTAGAAGGAAGAGATTGGAGCCCACTGAGAGCTAGCTGGCAGGAGGCAGCGCCCCCCAAGTATTCCGACAAAGATGGATCACCCACTGGCTTCCTTTCTCACTCCCATGACTGTCCCAGAGACTGCCCTTCAGATGGTCCTGGGCGTGTACCAGGGAGGCTGTGTCTTTTCTGTGTGAGCAGCTTTGGTGACAGATAGCTGCGTGCTCCTCAGGCGGTGGAGGGTGGCTCAGTGTGACAGTGGCCCCGGAAGCTCTGGGCTCCATCCGCACTCAGCAGTGAGTTTGGTTTGACATCATGACCAGTGATTTTAGTCACCAGAGAAGCTCTCCTACTTGGGCTTCCACAAAAATAATGGTTTGCTGAAAAAGTTTAGAAACCCTTAGAGAGACAACCTTTAAAGGCACTTCTGGGTCTAAGAACGTGTGGGGGACTGGCCTGGGGCTGGCGTGAAGCCAGAGGGCTGCCATGGCACCAAAGTGAAGGAGTGTCAGGGATGAACAACACAGGGCTGGCCTCACAGGGGAGCGCCTCCTTAAACCTTGCCTCCTTGGCACCTCTCTAGCCTCGTCCCAGTCCCAGCTCTGGTGGATGAGCAGATATTATCCCCTTTTAGTTCCTGGAAAGCCACATGGTCAACTTAGGTCACCTAGAACAGCCAAGAAAGACAGCCATCCAGTGAATGGGAAGCATGATACGCTGTGGTCTGAGCCAAAGAAAGCTTGGTCCATCGGGGAAGAGAGAATGGAAGTGAGATGGGGGCCAGGGGCTTCCTTTCCAGTACATCTGGGAGATGACTGGGGAAGGCAGGGTCTATAAGCAGAGGAATGAGTATGAATCCCAGAGTCAGAGGGAGCAACCTAGATTTAACCCTTAGAACTGTGATCCTGGACAAGTCTCTTCACCTCTCTGAGCCCCAGTGTTCTCATCCATAGAACAAGACTAATGCCCTCTTCGAAAGGTTGTTGAAAAGGTGAGCAGTAAGTGGGAGACCGTGGGAAGGGTGGTCTTTGGGATGTAAAAGATATTCATTAGATGTAGATTTCTCACTCTTTCCAGATAGTATTGGGGAATTGGGGGAAAAAACTCCAGAAAACCTTGACTCCGTCCAGTGAGCCATAAACTTGCCCATCATACTCAAGTGAAGATGGGGGGACTTGTCTTCACAACTTGGTGGGAACCTTTCCTGCTTCCTACCCAATGCGGATGGCCTTGGCCATTTGAGAGTGGGGGCTGGAGAGAAGGAAGAAGTGGGCTGGTTATCCTATCAGAGATTCCAGAGGCTGACACTCCTGGGAAAGGGAAGTGGGCATGAGAGGGGAGGGAGGAGCGACAGCATCCATTGCACCAGGTTCCAGGCTGGGTGTGTTTCTGTGCTAAGAAGCTAGCATTCAAGTCTGTATACATGGCCTGATAGCTGGGGTCTTTCTTCTGCACTTGTTGATTCCTGTGAATGGCAGGGGTGTTGTAAGTTCTGCCTCAGATATCTCCACCCCGGCCTCATAATGAAAGTAGCGATGGAAGCTGGACCAGTATCAAAGCAAGCGGTGGGGCTGTAACTTATGTCTGCCCTCTCTGGTCCAAAGCTTGTGATCTGGCTGTGTGGCTACACCACACCCTGTGGTTGGGGTTCCTGACTTACTCCCCCAAGTCCAGGGCTTTTCTGTGAGTTTGCTTGAATTAAGGTAACACTGCTGCCAAAACCAAAGCTCAAAATTTAAACTTGTGGGTGCACCCTTGTAACGTGGCTTCCAGGGTTCCCATCCTCGTCTGCTGCCGTAGAAGGAAAGAGCAAGGAGAGTCATGACTGGGAGGCCTCATGCGCCATTTCACTTCTGCTCACATCCTGCTGGCTGGAGCTCAGTGACGTGGCCACACTGCCAGGGATGCGGGGAGCAGCTGCTCTGCTTTGGACACAAAGCACTTCTGCATCAGGTGACAGCAGCTGGGGTGAGCTGGGCAAGGAGGAAGGAGTTCTTGGGGGTCAGCTCCCCAGGCTGCCCTCTGCCCACTGCCCACTGCCTGATTCTGACCCTGGCCTGCACCTAGTGCTGGAGGCCTGTTTCCTATGACCCCGTTGAGACGATGGAGTTCCTGACAATCTTTTATCCACCAGACAGGGAACAGGCCCTGGGTGATCCAGTGCTTTCCCACAAGAGTATGTTGACTTTGAGAGGAGTTTGCGTGTCGTGTTCTGTAGCAGAGTTTGTTGAGAGGAGGGAAGCTGGCCTCAGAAGTCCCTGGAAGTGTGTCTCTGGGGAAGAGGGAACTGTGGGGCAGCAGAAGGGGCTTGGAGGCAGAGACCCAAGTTCTAATTCTGACTCCTGCCTCGCTGCCTGTGGGCAAGCTCCTCAGCCCCCTGAGCCTGGGCTTCCTCCTTTGTGTGACAAAGCAGATCTCCTTCTCCCAGGGCTGCCACGAGGACTAGATGGATGAAGGTGCCTGAACGCATGTGCCCTGCACGAGGCCCTCACTGCACGTTACTCTCGGTCCTACTGGGATGGAAGGAAATTATGTCCGCTTCCTTTTCTTAATCACCATCAATGTCTAGTCCCCACTGTGCCTTCTCTTCACCAGCACAGCATTCTCAAAAGTGTACAATTGAATTTTTTTCTAAATTGAATCTCATTTCCCAGGCACTGAGGAGCTGGGGATTTAAAAGAACTCTCTAGTTTGTCTTTTTGTAAAGCTAATAACCACCCTTTGATGTCTTTGGTACAAATCAGTTTTTTATTTATTGGCTTTGTTGAAAGTGGGGTTTACTTTTATTTGTTAAGAACCCCACATATACAGACCTGGTGCTGACACAGAGATTCAATGAGTCAGTTTAACAGACCTGGTCCCTCCTGTGACGGGGAATGGAGCTGAAGAGAAGCTAAAGGATGTCAGAGAGCAAACAGAGCCACAGGGAACGCTCGGGGGCACAGGTTCCTCTCTCTATTGGCGTGTGAACTGTGGTAGGGACCCACTGAGGCGGACCACAGAGTGGGGACATCTCCATTTTAGATCTGTGCATGCTCTTCCACGAGAGTCCCGCTGTGCCCCAGGTGAAGTCTTGATGCTGCATTTCCGTCCTGTGATTGAAGTCCTCTCTTCGCCCCATCCCCTCCTCTCAGCTGTTACTTGTGGATGGAACATGGCTTTCTCTTGCTGGGAGCCCTACACCAGTGTCCTGAGGTCCCGGCCTGACTTCAGCACAGATGCACATTCTTCTGTCTAGTCTTTAAATCTCATTTGGGTGTCTGTTTTCCCTAATAAGAAGAATAGAATTAGTTAGCTTGCTACTCAGCAGGGCTCCGGGAGGGAATTTACGTAAATTATCTCCTTAATAAAATTACTAAATATAGCATCAACATGGTTACAAAGGAAAAAAATAATAAAGCTCTTAGATTGTGAGTGTCTTTAAAAAACAAGCAACATTCCACCACCAAGGGAAATGAAATTTAGCCTCTTACCCAGTAGGTACAACGTGGGGGAAGGGGGAGAGGGAAGGTTAGGGAGGACAGGAGACAAAGACGGAAAGAGGGCGGAGAAGGCTCTAAGCCAGACACAGAGATAACCATTTAATTAATTGCTCTCCTGGGTTTTGCTGGGTGTTTGGAATCAGGTCAAGAATATAAATAGTTCTTGCCTTCCTGAAAAAGATATTCTGATTACCTTCTGTCCTGTCAGAGAGATGGTTCCAGCAAAATAAAGGTACTAGATGTGACAATATGTCACAGTAGTGTGTGTGCACACGTGTGTGTGTCCACGTGTGTGTGTATACGCAAGCCAAAACTGGGTAGAAAGAAGAAGGTTAGGAACTGTGGGCAGAAAGTGGAATTTTGTAATTGAGGCACATTTGGGAGGTACCTCTGGGAGACCGACTGAGGAGACCCCATGCTATTTGGACTCCTCCCCTCCCTTAGTTCTTATCTGTAAATGTCCTCTGTCCTCCACTTCCCAGTCTCTTGTCTCCAGCTCCTTGTCACTCCTTTTATTCAGTCCCTTCTCTGTGTCGGCATCTTCATAACACTCTCCTGCAGGCCGTCTCTCACCTCTTCACTCCATCTTCACAGCGCTGCCACAGCCATCTTAAACTACGCATAGATCATGCCATTGTGCAGAAAAAGTCTGTAGACCCTAATATTCTCACTCTGTACCCCTCAGCCTGATGTTCCAGGCCTTTGACCTCTCCGCCTGACCCCTCACTTCCTGTTAAGCCTGCTCCACAAATCCCACTTTGCCTCTCACCCTCCATTGATGCCAGAAAGATGCTCTCCAGATGCGTCATCCATAGCCTGGCATACCCTCACCGCCTCCTTGCATCAGTCCACACCCAGATATCCAGGTCCAGCTCACATCAGCCCTTCCCTCCCTCTGCACCCTGCAGCACTTCCAGTGGTACCCCTACGTGGTACTTGTCCTGGCTTTTCAGTGGAGTCAAGTGCTGACATACCTGAATGCGAGGCAGCTTGGTATAGGGAGCCAGCTGGCAAGTTCCTATCCTGCATCTACCACCCACCAGCTATGTGACCTCAGGCAGGTTTCTTCATCTCGTGGGACGTTGCTTCCATATCTGGAAAAGAGGGGATAGAGGGGTCTACCCCACTGAGCTGTTAAACAGATCAAATTGTGTAATGCCTGCAAAGCGCTTAATGCACAGTAAGCATCCAGTAAAATGAATTCTTGTTATTATTGTCTGTCTCTCTCTTGGCTGTGAACTCCTTCAGAAGTTCAGTGTCTTCTTCATCTTTCTATTCCCAGCAGCTAGCACAGTACTGATCACCTAACAGGCTTTTTAAATTTCTTGAATGAGTAAGGGTGCTGAGTGGTGAGAGCTCCCATGAGAATCCTCTTTACTGCTGGTTATCCTCCTGTTCAGCCTGAAAACTGGGGCTCCAGCAATGTGTTAAAAGGAAGAGGATGTTTCATATGAGGCTGCATTTTTGCATGCTCCATCCCTTCTCTGGCAACTGCCTCACCCCCCACAGCCCCTGTAGTGGGCATGGACCCGGTGACCAGTTTATAGCAGAGGATCCAATTTGTTTCTCTCACAGCCATTGGGACCGGGCTCACTGGGGGCTCATCCATAAGTGGGTGAGCTCAGGTACTCAGATTCTCCTGTGGGAACATGAGCTAACGGACTCGGGGTGTGCAGTCAGTCTGTGCTGTGCTCTAGGGTGAGCAGGTCTGCCGTGGAAAACCAAAGCCAGGAGCAAGTTGATAGGAGGGGCGAATGAGTCTGCTAGGGCTGCCAATGGCAAAATGCTACAAATCAGGTAGCTTAATATAAATTTACTGTCTTATCGTTCTGGAGGCTAGAAGTCAAGGTGTGGGCAGGATTGATTCCTTCTGAGGGCTGTGAGGAAGAATCTGTTCGATGCCTCTCTGGCTTTTGATGGTTTATTGGTAATCTCTGGCATTCATTGCCTTGTGGAAGCCTCACCCCCGTCTCTGCCTTCATCCTTCCGTGACGTTGTCCCTGTGTCTGTGTCCAAATTTCCCCATTTTATAAGGACACTGGTTGTGTAGGATTAAGGCCCATTATAAAGACTTCATCTTAACTAATTATACCTTCCATGACTCTGTCTTCAAGTAAGGGAAAATTCTGAGGTCCTGGACACTAGGATTTCGACATGGATTTGGGGACACAATTCAAATCATAAAAAAAGGGTAGAAGAAACTATAACAAATCAAGGGGAGATGGGCAGCAGAGGGAGAGAGCGAGAGGGAGAGAGGGGGAGAGAGAGAGAGAGAGAGAGGGAGGGAGAGGGAGAGAGAGAGGGAGAGAGAGAGAGAGGGAGGGAGAGGGAGAGAGAGGGAGAGAAGGGGGGGAGAGGGAGAGAGGGAGAGAGAGAGGGAGAGAGAGGTGGAGAGAGGGAGAGAGGGCGAGAGAGGGAGAGAGGGGGAGAGAGAGGGAGAGGTGTTGATGCTGGCTCTCTGGTTCTGACCTGGAGTCCCTGGGCTCAGCTGTGCTGGGTTCTATGAGATTCCTCTGAACCCTTCGGGGAACCTCCTTTGCATTTGATCTGAAGTGAGTGGATTTCTCTTTCTAGCATCAGAGTGACTTCTCTGCATGCAGAGGTTCATACATCATATTTTTTACATCATATTTATTTTCATGTGGTGACTCAGGAAGAACCACAGCCTTCTCTTCAAAGCCACAGGAGTGAAGAACGGAACCAGGGAGTCAGAGGAAAGAAGCAGCAAAGCACTTAACCCTCCAGCTCTCTTGGACAAGCCTCCCCGAAGCTCCTCCTCCTCCTGTTGCTCAGAAAACATGAATGGAAGAGCAAAATGATTGCATCCCAGCTTCTTTAAAAACAGGTCGTTTACCATGTGCTAATTCAAGAGGCGGATGAAGACGCCTAGTGTAAAGTATCCCCCATTGCTGTTTCTAAGCCAGCAGATTATTCCCCCTGCAGGCAGGCGGCATTGAGAGCTCATCACCAACCCTTCCAGAGCTGCTGTATGCATCTGCAAGCAAATACATAGAACTCCTCTTTCTTGTCTTGTTACATATGTAGCAGCCAGCCACTTACACTGCTCTGTATTTTCTTGTTTTTTTTTGGTTTAGGGATCTGTCTTGGTGTCTTGGCTTTAAAGCTCTGTCCACAGCTTGTTTGATACTTGTGCCCTCAGGAGCTGGACCCCCTCCCCTGGCTGTGGGCCGGAATTGCTTCTGAGGAATAGAGCGCAGCAGAAGTGAGGGGTGTCACTCTGAGATCAGGTTATAAACAAATAGCCTTTTTTTCTTGGGAGCTCTCCCTCGCCTTCTCTCTCTCTTGAATTAACGGACCTGGGAAGCCAGCTCTTGTGTCCTGAGGACTCTCAAGTAGCTGAGGAGAGGCTTGTGACGTGGGTCTGAGCTGGCCCACAACTGTGTGAGTGTGGAAGCTGATCTTCTGAGACCTTCCAACACTGACGGGGCTGGACTAGGAAGCAGATCCTGCATCCTCCCCACTCAAGTCTTGAGATGACCCCGGCCCCAGATGACAGCTTAATCCCAGCCTCCTGGAAGACCCAGAACCACCCAGCGAAGCTCCTGATTCCTGCCCACGGAATCTAGGAGAGAGTAAAGCTCTTGGCTTTAAGCCAACCCATTTATTATGTAGCAGTGGGTTATACACTGACTATGCCTTCCACATGAGTCTATCCAGGGCCTGTCTGCTCCTTTTCACAGCTATTTTGTATTCCACTCTCTGGACACAGTGTTGTTAATTTTAAGGAGTCCCCTATTGATGACCTTGATAAATATGTCATTTCACATGTGTGGGAGTGTATCTGGAGTATAAATTCCTAGAAATGGAAAAGCCATGTCAAAGGATACAATTTTGTTATTTTGTTAAGTCCTGCCAAATTGCCCACGTAGAAGTTAAACTAATTTACACTTCTATTGGGAATAGAGCCGATACCCGCTTCACCTTCTATGACCCCTCTGGAACAGGGCAGCCCCTGCCCCCTTCTGTGACCCGCTGGAACAGGGCACATGGGAGGCATTTACCACACTGGGGATTGAATGATATCTTCAGTGCTCCGTAGGAAATGAATCAGAACGCCCTCCTTTTGTTTAGGACCCCGAGGTTCTCTGGCCTTGCCCATCTGATTCAGGGTCTCTGCAGGAGTGGTGTTAACAGTGAAAGCAGCGGGCAGTGCAGCAGCACTAGTATATTGAAAAAAACACAAAGTCAGACCAAGCCCAGTCTTTTTCAGTTCCTGCTCGTAGGAAGAAGGGAAACACCTAGGGGCCTGAGAATCCTATGCTGTGGGGATGCCAAGGGGGAGCTGTCGTTTGCAGGTGTCTGGTGACCTTCCACTCCCTGTGGGGAGTGTGGGAAGGCACTGCTGGCTGCCTCTGAAGCTGGCTGGGCAGCTGGGCCTTCAAAGCTTCTAGGCCCGCTTTTCTTTCTAGGCTGCCAGGGGCTGGTGGGGCAGGAGGGGCTGGCTCCTGGCTGCAGGAAAATGCCTGTGGAGCCAGCGCAGGGCTGACCGAAGCGGCAAGGGGCCTGGCTCTCACCTGCAAGCTCCGCATCTCCTGGTTTTCAGCCTTTTGGTGTGCAGGGTGGATCCTCCAAGGGCACAAGGCCTCCCTTCCCTTGGTCTAGGGAGATGGAAGAGGAAAGAGAGGGAGGAGCAGCCCTCTAAAATTCTGAGTAGGAGAGAAGCTCATGGGTGCAGTTCTCAGGAAAGCAGCTGTGCCGTGCCCTCTTCCTGGCTCCCCACACCCGCTGGAAGGCGATGGCCCCTACTAGAGGCTCTCTCGTGTGCTCACCCACCCCTCAGCCAACGTTACCGAGCACCCACTGTGTGCAGTGCACTTGCTGGGGGCAAGTCTCCAGCTCCTTCGGGATCTATTCCCACCCTGAACCCGAGGTCTGTGCCCATTGCCAGATGCTGAGTACCACCCTCCTTGCGCTCGCCTGCGTAAAAGCACCCTGGCCTGCCCACCTCTGCTCTCCACTCCATCAAAACTGGCCCAAGCTTCCACTGCCACAGGTGCTACACATGGATGGGCCATGCGGACGCTCGGGCTCATAGTTCCCTCTCCAGCTTTCTATCTTGCCACTTCTTGCCTCAACATCTGCAATCTAGCCACATTGAATCTATTTCTGTTTGCTCATTCACGTATTCAACCATTTATTCATTCGCTTTACCACGTACACTATGCCAGGCACTGTGTTGGGTGCCACAGGAGTGCCCGTGGAAAGGTGGTGACTCTGGCCTAGGGAGCCAGCTTCTGCAGTTGAAGGGCGACGACAAGCGAGCAGACTGGCCGTCGTGGGTTGCGATAGTGCCTTTAAGGGAATTGATAAGGTCCTGATGGAGAAGAGTGGATGAAAGCTGGCCAGGGAATGTCTTCCCAAAGAGGTGACATTTAAGCTGACGCCTGAGGACTGGATCTTGGGGACTTGCCTTCTGGGCCAGGGGACAGCCTGGGCAAAAGCAAAGACCTTGCTCTTTTAACCCCAGGGCTCCATTCATTGCTGCTCTTTTTCTCTAGCACCCTCCCCAGGCCAAATCCTGCTCATTCCATGTAGATGCCTCTTCCTCCAGGAAGCCTTCCCTGATCCCCACACTCTGAGTGAGCTGCCTCTCCTCTTGCCCCACTTGTAGGCTATGCTTCCCTCTCACTCTGTGTGGTGCATGTTACGCTGAATGTACCGCCCGCTTACGTAGCAAACTCTGGACTGGTCAGAACCAGTCTGACTCATTTGTTGTTGGAGCCTGTTGAGGGTTGAATTGTGTCTCCAAAATAAGATACTGAAGTTCTAACCCTGGCACCTGTGAACACAGCCTTATCTGAGAATACTGTCTTTCAGAAGTAATCAAGTTAAGACGAGGTCACGCTGGATTGGGGTGGGCCCTATGTCCAATGGCTGCTGTCCTTTTAAGGAGAGAGATATTTGGGGACAAAGCTACACAGTGGGATGGAGGCAGAGATTGGAATAATGTAGCTACAAGCCAACGAGCACCAAGAATTGCTGCGAACCACAAAAGCCAGGGCGCGGCGAGGATGGCTTCTTTCTCTAGAAGACTGACTGTAGGGGTCTCCGCCAGAGTCCTCGCAGGGAGCATGGCCCTGCCGACACCTCAGTCTCTAGAACTAGGAGAACAAATTCCTGCCGTTTGAAGCGCCCCAGCTCGTGGTAATTGTCAGGCAGCCACAGGAAGCTCACACAGAGCCCCGGCCGGGAGGGTCCTGGTCCAGCACACAGCTCGGTGGAATGAATGGGCTCCCGACACTGCGGCCACCTCCCACATCCGGAGTGTGACCTCTGAGTGCCCTGCGTCCAGCCTGGGGTCCTCACAGAGCACAGGCCCCTGGGCAGGAAGGAGGTCGCGTGCTAGCCTCGTGTTTTCATGTGGGAAATCCTTTCTGGCATTTCTTGGGAGATTTGTTTGTTTCCTTTTTTTGCATCTTGAATCCTGAAAAAAATCAGTTGAGCGATCAGGAAAATGAGAAAAAGAATTATAAGTTTCCTGTGAGAGTGAGAGCTTACAATCAGCGGGATGCCCTCCCAGCTTCGGAGGAGTCCCCGGAGACTGAGAGGGAAGCAAGGGCTGGCGGAAGCTGAGGTGCCGAGTGGACGGTTAGGGACAGGAGCTGGCAGGAGGGACCGGCCACTGTCTGACCAGCTGGTCCTGCTTGTAGTCATTGCCAAGTCAAAGCGTGTGTTTGTGGCCCTGTTTGCTGCTAATGGTGAGTCACTAGTGCAGATAGAACACACGTCACTGTGTTTCTGTGCACGGTACACCCTACACACACACTCTGAACGGCGTTCTAAGACAGCGAGTTTTGGAAGCAAGATAAGTCCTTCACTTGGCAATTTGACACGATTCTGTGGAATGCTGTTAATCTGGCTGGAGATCCAAATACCACTCAAAAATGTCCCCTGGTGTCTTCTGAAGTTTGAATATTCGCTATAGACCACAGTTCTTTGTAAATACTATTAAACTGAATTATTCTTGTTTATTACAACTTTCCTTTTTTTCTTTTTAAAGATTTGCCCTGAGCTAACAGCTGTTGCCAATCCTTTTTTTTCTTCTTTTCCCCAAAGCCCCCCTGGTACATAGCTGTAGACTCTGGCTGAGCCACGTGGGACGCCGCTTCAGCATGGATTGACAAGCGGTGCCAGGTCCACGCCCAGGACCCGAACCCGTGAAACCCTGGACCTCCAAAGTGGAGCATGTGAACCTAACCACTTGGCCACAGGGCCAGCCCCTAAACAACTTTCTTAAGAAATATGTTCATAATAATAAAGAGTTGGAAGAATATTGGAAGTATTTTAAAAATAACCTGATTTGGGGAATTCTGGTTTGTTGCCTCCAAATATGGAAGAGGACTGTCTCCTGGGGATTTGGAAGCTCTCTAGTCCGCCTTAGAAATAGCTGCTGTGCCTCAACTAATGGTGGGCGCCTCCATCTCCAATCCCTCACAGTCTCCCTCTGGGGCTGAAAGTGCGACCGTGGCGGGCCGAGTTGACTTGCCTAGGTGGGAGTTCAGCTCTGTCCTTAGCCGGCCGTGCAACCTTGGGCAAGTCCTGTCACCTCTGCAGGCAGTGTCCTCACCCCGTTCCTGCGCTGAGTGTGGGCGGGGGACCTCACTGCTCTCTTCCAGCCCTGCCGTCGGCGACCTGACCCCTCTCCCTTAGGCTCCCTTCCTCAGTGCGGGTGCTCCGTGGCCTACCTCCAGCCCGGCTGGCTGCGGGGCAGGCTGCTCCTTGCCCCCAGGGACTGTTGTTAGGCAGGATTCATTTGCTTCTTGATGCTGTGCAGGTCCATTATGTACATTTTTGCTTCACCCTCAGCACGACCCTATGAGGGAAACTTAACCCTGTTTTACAGATGAGAAAGCTGAGGCTCAGAGAGGTAATGTAGTGTGCCCAAGGCCACACAGCTGGTAAGTAGTGGATCAAGGAGAAGGAAGTTGAGGGTGGTCCTGTGAAACGGCCTCTGTGTTTGGTGGGCACGTGCCACCCCAAGAGTCCTGCTCCTCCTCTCTGCCTGTCACCTGCACAGAGCCTCCTGGGAGGGCTTATGGGCCTGAGGGAAGTTACATCATGAGGAAAGGCTGGCTGCCTGTCTCAGGGCTGAGGAGAGAAGACTGGTGTGATTTAAAGTGCAGAGTGGGGACGTAGGCTGCTGCGTGCCTCCCGCTCTGCAGGGCTCAGTGAGAGCCCTGTGTGCCGGGGAGGGGAGGCGCTTGCACAGCGGAGGGCACTGGGCAGTGGGGAAACTGCCTTCCCCACTCTTCCTGCCTCAGTGTCCCATTCTGCAGCATGGCCGGCATGGCTCTGGAACATGTGGGGAACAGCAGTTCCTTCCTACTTCCCGCTTCCCTATGGCCCGATTAGGATAAGGCTGTGTCGATGCCCCCTCTCTGAAAAGGCCCAATGCCGTATGTTTTAGGCTGTAGAGCAGACGGCCAGGACACTCACGTCACGAACGGACCCTTTGCTTGGCAGAGGGTCAGGGCGGGAAGCTTCCCTCTGCTGTGGACTGAACTGGGTCCCGCTGACAGACACAAATATTCAGACCAGAGCACACCCCTCCTTGTGCTGACGTGTGGAACTGGGCTTTGACTTAATTACTAACGTGAAGAAAAGCAGTGTGTGTGTGTGTGTGTAGTGATGTGTGTAGGGGGGTATGTAGGGTGTGTGTGTGGGGTGTGTGTAGGGTGTGTGTGTGGGGTGTGTGTCGGGTGTGTGTGTAAGGATTGTGTAGGTATGTGTGGGGTATCTGTAGGGTTGTGTGAGTGGAGGTGTTTGCATATGTGTGGGACGTGCGCATGTGTACGTTTCACAACTTGAGACACCCAGTGATACACCTGGGAGGAGAAGTGAGAACCCTGTCTCTGGATTAAGAGCCCCACTGGGAGAAGCCCCCTTCTGAGCCCCCTAAGGTGCTGTGACTGGCGGCCACGTGCTGTTTCCTGATCCTTCCCCCCAGGGGCCCGGACCAGTCTGGTGTTCTCTCTGTCTCCGAGCCACTCTCCTTCAAGGCTGGGGCGGGGGCGGGCTCGGGCCGGGCAGGCTCTGGGCCCGGGGGCAGCTTGGGGCGGGCAGGCTCTGGGCCAGAGCCTGAGGGCTGGCCGGGGCGCAGCTGGGGGCGCTGCATCTTGAGCCCACACCCTTTGGGCTTGTCAGATGCTTTCTCATGGCAGCAGCTAGCGGTGGGGGGGGGGGGGGGTGGTGCTCAGTTTTTAACTGTGTAATTTATGTTGACAGAATGGACTGGAATGTTTCATCAAGCAATTACACAAAGGAGTCAGACTTGTTCCAAAACGGAGGAGACAGCCGGCAAAAATTAATGTGCGTGTATGCACTGTTTGCCTCCACACTTGACATAGGAGACATCCCCTCTTCTGAGCGGCTAGCGGTGGGGAGGAAGAGGCAGGAAGAGCTTTGCCCTAGCACAGTGAGCCCAGAGTGGGCAAGAAGCATCTCCTCCGTCTGCCATCTGCCCAGGAAGTGTCCTCTGGGCTCCTGGCCCATCTTCGTGCCCTGGGAGCCTCTTACTTAAGCCCCTCTGGTGAGAGTGCACCTCCGATAGCCATATTCTGCCTTCCTCTGCCTTTGATGCTCCTCTTAACTAGAGGTCACCTGCATGAAGATGAAAGGCAGCCTTGGAAGAAACACAATGTCACAAAAGGCTGCTGCATCTGAGAGGAGCAGGTGGGGCCGTGGAGGGGCCATCCTCTCATCTGCTCTCCCTGAGAACTGAGTCCAGCCCTTCTCACTGTCTTTTCTTATTTTTTTTGGTTTCTTTTGGTCTTCTTGGTCTGCTCTCCTCTCCCCCCCACCCCCTCCTCCCCTCCCCTCCCTGCCTCTCCCCTCCCTGATTTTGAAGGCAGCTTTGGAGAGGGAGGGTTAGTGATCACAGGTAGGTTCATGAAAGATGGCTCTGCAGGGCAGAAGGGGATAGCAGGGAGTAGGCCAGTTTCTCTCTGTGGCTTGGCTGTGGTAGCTGTGTGATCCTGGGTGGCGGGGCCTCAGATGGCTCACCTGGGGAGCACAAGGGTTAGACTAGATGGTGTTCAGAGCCGCTTGCAGCTAGGACATTTCAGGACTGCCCCTGGCTATTCCACCCCAGTCTCAAGATTTGATGCCTCTTGGGCCTCCCTGGGTGACTCCTGCCATCGTGCCAGCACTGTGAATGGGGACAGGGCAAAGGCGGGGCTGACTGTGCTGGTCAGCTTCCCCGACTGGCTCTTGGAATCGCTGGGTGGGACAGTACTGCGTACAGGACTCCTTCTGTATGTTTTTCCCAGAAGAAAATATCTCTATTACTGCTGTTATTATTGGAATATTAGAGTGCACATACATATTGTAGAAAGAAATTCAATTAGAGACATATTCCAAGTGAAATTCTCCCTGTGAGCAGGTTCACCCATGGCATATATGTTCCCATAGATTTTACAGACATGCACAAAGACATGGAATGCGTGTGTTTGGAGTTTGGATTCTTGCTTTGATTTTCTGATTCATGGACTGTTGACATGCTAACCACCAGGACTGCCATAGCGAAGGGAGAGAATGAAGCAACTTCTTCCAAGGCAGGCAGAAGGACGAGCTGGCCCCAGACAGCTGCGTCCTGTCTTTTGGGCACTGGAAGTCTCTGCACTCTCACCTAGTGCAGGTTGTATGTAAGTTTCAACCTGAAGGAATTTAGACCTCGTGGTGGTTAATTTTATGTGTCAATTTGACTGGGCTAAGGGATGCCCAGGTAAATGGTGAAATGTTATTTCTGGGTAAATCTGAGAGAGTGTCTCTGAAAGAGGTCAGCATTTGAATCAATAGACTGAGGAAAGAAGATAGCCCTCCAGATTACTGTTGAGGGCCCGAATAGAACAAGAAGACAGAGGAAGGGAGAATGCGCTCTCCTTGCCTAAGCTGAGACATTGTGTTCTCCTGACTTTGGACATCAGTGCTCCTGGTTCTCGGGCCGTTACACTGTGACCGAATTGCACCACCGGCTCTCTGGGTTTCCCTGTTTGCGGGTGGCAAATTGTGGGACTTTTTGGACTCAATAATCGTGTGCACCAACTCCTACAATAAATATCCTCTTTTACATATATTTATATGAATCCTGTGTGTTTTTTTCTCTGGAGAACCCTAATACGGACCTGTCGCTAATCTCCACAGAAGCATGAGTGAGAAGCCAGTCCCCTCACGAAGCCCAAAGTCCATTTGTCGTTGGAACAATGGGCAGAGTCTCTAGGGGTTGCAGTTTCTTTCTCTTTTTGAGAAACTTGGGGCTTCCCAGTGGCGTAGTGGTTAAGTTTGCGCACCCTGCTTTGGTGGCCTGGGGTTCGTGGGTTTGGATCCAGGAGATGGACTTGCACACCGCTCATCAAGCTGTGGCAGCGTCCCATGTAAAACAGAGGAAGGCTGGCACAGATGTTAGCTCAGGGCCGATCTTCCTCACAAAAAAAGAAAAAAGAAAGAAAGAAATTTAAACACTATAAGACATATGCTAACTTTTAGTGTGAAGAAATTAGAAAACAGATGTCTATAGAAAAAAATTTATAGTGTTCCTTTATTTAAAAAGATAAAGTATTTTTATCAAAGAATACATAAACTTTTCATACACATATATTTAAATAGCCTTTTCCGTTGGCTTGCTGTTTGCCATTTGGAGATAGCTTGAGGTGTTATGTCATCAGTTATACCTCCTGGCACCTAGACATGGAGGCCACGTTCATTCTACCATGCCCTGGGAACAGGAAGATTAATTTAATCCTAGTTCTTGCTCTGGAAGATCTCACAGTATGTTAGGAGAATGGTCCCTCTCAAAATAATTATAGTATAGTGTGGTACGTGATAAAATTTAGAAGTGTATAAAGCGTCATGAGAGCAGAGTAGAAGAAGTTGTTCACTGAAGAGATAAGAATCTGGTAAATTTCAAGGTCATTGAAATATTTAGAACATCTTTCTGCTTAGACGTTAATCTCAGATGCAAGCCATTTGCTCCCAATATGAGAGAGCGTCAAGGGTGGGTGATTTGTAGAGAGTGGGCTCCAACTTCTGCTTTCAGCTGTTTGAGGCAGAGTTGTGGGGGCTAACATTTTATTTTCTCTCTGCAGAAGCCCTGTGTTGCTTGCCCTCCACCTCCTGAGACTGCAGTCTTCCACACGCTTGGGCATCCATCTCCTGAGGCTGCGGTCTTCCACATGCTGTGCGGGTGCCTATGCGCCTTGCAGTCTGGGGGCAGCAACACTGGCTTCATTCCTAGTGCCTGCCAGTCTGTGAGCCTTGTAAATCCACCAAGCTGGGAGCACTCTGATTATACACAGACTTCTTCCCTGTGAGTTCCTAGAAATCTGTGTGGGATCAGCCCTATGTCAGCTCTCACTCATCCTGGAGGAGAGGTGGAGGGTGGGTGAGGGCATTCTCATGCCATTACAGGAAAGTGCATTTGATGTAAACTTCAAAACAAGGGAAGTGATACATACTGACTTTGGCTGAGTCAACTGGAAACAGACCTTGAGACAAAGAAGTACATGGAGGTGGCTTCTTGTAGGTTGCTCTTGGAGATACCCCTGTAAGAAAACGAGGAAGATGAGATTAGGCAGTGAGAGAAACTGATCAGCAATGCTGTTGCAAATGAGGTTTCAGCTGATGCCTCAGAGAACTCTAGATCTAAGACAGACCTTCAGAGTTGTCCGAACTGAGTCAGGGGTGTGGTGGCTGTGTCCTCGCATCAGTTAGTCACTGGCTGTGTGCTACTTCCTGGAAGGAAAAATAACCTTGGATGAACTAATTTTCTGCAGCCAAGAGCGATTCCCAGTGAGAGATGCAGCTCTGAGCTGTCACAGCAACATTCCGGGAAGCAGGGGGAATGATGTTATGAGAGAGGGGACGTGGGGAGAAAGCAATAGTCTCCACTACAGTCCACCTTTCGTGCCCCTCAGATCTGCTTTTTTCTTATATCTCGTCCAGAAACAGGTCCTTCAGAATCCAGACTGGTCTCATTTCCTAGGAATTTGCAGGCAAAGGATTAGTGGGGCAAATCATACATCGTACAGCTACAGTTGATCTTGAAGCCATAACTGATACTCACCGTCCCCGACTCCATCACTGTCCTAGATGCTCCTCGTCTTTGGCTGACACTCTCACTAGTCTAGGTGGTTAGTCTTGCAGAGTGAACCAGACCCTCACCCCTAAGGGTCTGAGCCCCTCGTTGCCGTGCTCTTCTCAGGATGCAGCTGCTGTGTCTGCCAATTTGCTGTTAAAACAAGGTTTATGAGCACTAAAAGATGCTTCAGTGGATTGACTTAGTGCCAGAGATGTTATTTCCCACCCCCATTGTCCAGCAGCAGCCCCATCTTTGTAGGATTCCTTTCCGTGCTTGTTGGTCTTTTGGCATGAGGACCCAAAGTGACTGTTAGCAGCTGTAGCTTCCAGTTTAGTGGACTCTTACTGAGACTCCATGTCGAAGTATTCCCCTTCTGAGAAGCAAGACGTCAAGACCACAGGGCCTAAGGTTGTAGGATTGGGAAGATAAATTCCCAAGTGGGATTATGGGTTCATGGTAAGTGGGCCCATTCCTCCTTCCACCCTTCAGTTTCCTGACTCATGCATTCTACCTGCAGGGGACACAGTACCGTACAAGAGTCATTGATTTGGGATCTATACTGCATCTAGACAATGGTATCATCTTCAAGTGCACATCTCAGTTGCTATTTTTTTTAAGGAAGATTAGCCCTGAGCTAACATCTGCCCCTAATTGTCCTCCTTTTTGCTGAGGAAGACTGGCCCTGAGCTAACATCCGTGCCCATCTTCCTCTACTTTATACGTGGGATGCCTGCCACAGCATGGCTTGACAAGCAGTGCATAGGTCCGCACCCGGGATCTGAACCAGAGAACCCCGGGCCACCAAAGCAGAAAGTGCAAACTTAACCATTGTGCCACCAGGCCGGCCCCCTCAGTTGCCTTTTTTAAGAGGCCATTCCACCACTCTTATGAGGCTTGTAACTCCTGAGGGTGCATGTGGCAAGACCAGTGGATCCTATGGTCAAATGCCCACTGCTACTGCTGTACCTTTTCCTTTTTGGCCATAAAGTGGGTCCCTTGGTCTAAGGAAATGTTGGTTAAGATTTTTTGTCAGCTGATGAAATCCTCTTAATGTCTTCAGATAGTTGTGTTGGCCAAAGTCCTAGGAGTAGAAAAGGCAAGTCCATACTCAACATATGTGTTGATATTAGTCAAATTGAATCACTGCTCCTTTCAGGGTGAAAAGGGTCTTGAGTAGTCAACTTGCCACCAAGTGCCTGATTCATCTCCTCAAAAGATGGTCCAAATATGGGGCTCACTCTTGATTCCTGTTGCTGGAGGTAAGCTATTCAGAAGCAGCAGTAGCTGGATCAGCTTGGTGGGTGGGATCACAGTCTGTTGGACCCACACACAGCTTCCATCCCCTCCACCATGGTCACTCCACTCACATGCCCATGATGTCAGAACTAGGCTGGCCCAGAACAAACACTGGCTGATGTCAAATGTCCACTTTATTGTTCACTGTCTCTTCTATTGTGGATGCTCTTTGTTGGCTGTTAATATGCTATACTAAAATCTTCACACTTTATATCTGTTCCTATTTGTCCATCTAGATGAGCTGCTTGAGACTTTGTTCCCAATCTTCCAATCTTTCTCATTTCAGGACTCTGGCCCAACTACCCAGTCCAGTAAAAGATGTCCTAAGTCTATGAATATTTTTACTTTGGGCCATTTCTCTCTCCATAAAATGGAAGACCAGATGCATCACCCAAATCCCTGACAACTCGGAGAATTTCTTCTTATTGCTCTCTCTCAAGACCACTACTGATGGGGTTGTAGTGTATTAGCAGGCCATTTTTAGCTCACACTGAGGCCCCAAGGTGACCCATCCATATACCAAGCTTAGACTTTTTCTTCCTCCATTAGCTGGATAGAACAGAGCTCTCCCCTGACCTCCCAGCCCCAGCAATAGGTCTGAGCTGTGGGAGAGAGGCACCAGTGCAACAATGGCAGATGAGTGGGAGTTGAGATTGCCTGCTCACGTAGCTGTCTTGTAGATGAGTAGTGCTGCTCATGCCCAATCCCACATGTACCTCTCCTGGCTTATAAAGGGTTGATGCTGGGTTGGCCTGACTTGACAACTTGTCCAGCTCATGATGGACGGCTCTGGCCACATGGCCACTTGATGCCCATGCTCACATAGTCCATCTTTATTAAGGCCTCGTGGCAAACCTCCTCCCTTTCAAATGGAATGTGTGTTTCAGATGGCATGATCTTGCTCCAAAGTCCTAAGGGTCACGTTATGATTCTTACTGGAGCTTGCCGTCAACTTTACTTGATGTCTTTTCCAAATGCAGAAACGTCTAATACCACAAGGTCTGCCAGGTTGTATGGCCACGTGACAGGACTGCTGGTGCCACAGCCTGGACTTGCTGCAGAGCCCTTTCTGGGCCTCACTTAAAGCTGGAATCTTTCATGTCACCTGGGAAATGGGTCAGAGCAGTTTTCAAGCGTAGAATATGCTGCCTCCAGAACCCAAAGAGGCCTACCCAACATTGTGCTCCTTTCTTAGCGGTAGGAGTTGTGAAATGCAATAATCAGTCATTTATTTCGGGGAATGTCCTTCTGTGTCCCAGACCCCTGGACACTAAAACCCTTACTGCTGTGGCAGGACCCTGAAACTTCACAGAGTTCATCTACATCCAGCATATCTGTCCCTTCTTGCTTACCTGGTCTAATTAGCATGATGTCACCAAGAGAGTAGACTAATTTGGTAATTTGTGGAATGTTCATATAGTTCAGGTCTCTTTGGTAGAGAGGAAGTGAACTAACAAAGCCCTGGGGCAAGACTGTAAATGTACACTGTGACTTGTGAATGCATACTGCTTTTGATGCTCCTTGAGAAAGGCAGGGAAATGTCTGCGTGTCATGTGCTGGAGTCTGTGTTAATCTGCTCTAACAAAGGTACCACATCTGGCAAAGTAGCTACAGTTGAGGCTGTGCTTTGATTAAGATGGCGGTAGTCTACTGTCATCTACTGTGATCTTTCTGGTTTTTGAGATCCTGGCATTTTTATTATTATCAGAGAGCCTAGCTCTGTAACAGCACCTTCTACTGCCAGCTCTGGACGAAAGAGGACAGACGCCATGGGCATCTCAGTGATGCTGGTGTCCCTCGACCAGCATGTTCCTCGTCAATTTGGTAAATAGAGCTGCCTCTCAACCTCCCGTGGAACATAGTTAGCAGGTAGCCTTCTGCCTATATCCATGCTACCATGGTTCACTTTTCTGGCCCCTTTGAGCCCTTCTTCCGTCATCTGCCACGGAAGTTCTACTGTTTCTGTTTAGTGTGGGCTGTTGCCTTCTCCAAGCTTCCAAGTTTCAACTGGCATTTATTAGCACCTCCTCCCAGGATTCTTGCCAGGGTGTTAAATTCTGTATCATGAGGGAATTGTAATACTTTTGCATGTTCAGACACTCCTTTATCCAACTTAGTCCCACCCCCTTGATCCATCACCCTGGGGATCCAGTTCCATACACGCTTCTGCCTCCTCCTGGACCTATTAGCCAGACCCTGCCTGCCTTTGGCATCTAGCCCTTCTCTTCCCTTGGCTGACCTTGTTGGCTGTGTCATGATTTGACTATGATTTTTATTGGTCTGATTAACAGAAAAGGAGAGTCAGGCGGGGATCCTGAGAAGAGCCAGCAAAGTCTCGTGAGGACCTGACTCATCTGAGGCCTCTGCGTGCTGCTAGGCAAGGGGTGTGCTCACAATCTTCGATCACGGGTGACAGGCCACTTCTGCAGGCCCAGCAGTGCGGGGAAGCTGGGAGTTCAAAATTCTCAGAAGTCAGTCCAGATCTCAAGACTCAGAGTCCCACTCCTTTTCTGGTATGGCCTTGACCTTGAGGTAGGAGACCTGCAAGCTGAGAATTCAACCTCCTCTGAGGCTTTGCTGCCCTTACGTGGTTAAGTCCTGAACCTGGCCCTTCGCGCTGACGGCCTTCGGCTGCAAGAGTTAAAGTTTCCATAAACACTGCAAAGGAAATCCTGCTTTCACAGCTTGCCTTGAGTTGTCAACTAATTACCGTAAGTCTGATTCATCTTTCTTCAGTGAGTACATCCATGGCACTCAGTCCAGCCACCAACTCCACAGTTGTCTTGCCTCTCCGGTGCTAGAGACGTGCCCGAGCTGGGTGGCACCTTCCACTTGTGTCCGAACACAGTTAACTTTGGTAGACAGTTTGCAGCTGCCTTGCTCCAGCACACCAGAGACCACTCCTACCGCACTGACCACTGGTGATGGCGTCCACATTGCCAGCTGGCCAGACAGTAATCACCTCCAAACTCCCATTTTACAGTCGGCCTCCTGGGATTTCCTGGTATGAACTGGCTTAGATTGGGTTCCCTGGAAACAGATGAAGAGATGTAGAATTTCGTCCAGGGTTCACTGGGGAGTGCTCTTGGGAGAAACACCTGTCAAAAAAAAAGTGAGGAAGGGAAGATTGGTGAAGAGAAGGAGGTGCAGCAGCAGGAGCAGCTGGCCTCGAATCCTGCGGTTTCCACTGAGGAGTCAGCCCTTCCCATGGGGAGCCTGGAGCTGGCACGGCCTCTCAGTGTTTCCCCGGTTGAGGCCAAGGTGCTGAGGCTTTGGGTTCCCACATCAGCCCATCCTTGGCCCAGCTTGTCCCTTAGGAAGGCAGTACCTTGCGGCTGAGGGCAACTCCCCATGAGGGATGCGGCTGTGAATTGTCAGCAGCCAGCATTCTCAGCAGCTGGGAACTGGACGACAGCCCGATGAGGGACTCTGAGGAGAACACCAGAGTGTCCGCTGCAGGCACCCTAAGCTCGTGCTTCCCACTGAGCAAACAGGAAGGGCTGGAGTCAGGAAAAGTGGAGGAGCAAAGACAGTGTGTTGGTGGCGGCAACATCAATTTCACACCTGTGTGGGGTTCTCACACATTACTCTGTTTGATCTTGGACAGGTTAATCAGCCTCTTTGTGCTTATGTGTCTCCATCTATAGAATGACATTACTGACGAGTAAAGACCTTGAAATGGTGCCTCGCGTATTGTAAATACTCAAAAAAATGTTGTTCCTATTGCTATTGGTATTGTTTTTATTGCTATTTTTCAGCAGTCCAAACTTATTTTCCAGCTACATTTCACTTCCCGTCACCCTCTAACCTGGCCCTTCGCTGCTTTTCTCCTAAAATAAAACCTTTCCTTCTATCTTGCTGATTTCTTCTCTTTTTCTTGGAAGGTGCCACACCCCAAGCTTACCCATTTCCCCTCCTAGACTCTCTCTCACTGGCTTCCAATAAAGCCATCTAAATCCACCCCGTCCTTTGAAGGAGTGGAAGGAGCGTGTGCTTTTGATTTAAGAAGTTCAGGTGTTCTTAGATGCTCCACTTACTTAAGCTTGTGACCTTGGGTGAGCCATCAAGCACGTCTGAGCATCAGTCTCCTCACCTATCAATTGATAATAGCAGCTGCTCTACCAGCTTGTCACAAGGATGGAATGTGACAGCCAGGTTAAACTCCCAGCTCAGCACCAGGGACATGTTAATTGCTTGACAAACAATGGTTGTTGGGTCTAGTATAACCCTAAGATCACCTGACCGTGGTGGCGTTGGGTGAACAATTCCTCAAAGCCTGTGATGTGTGGGTACCTGTAGGGCACAGGGAGATGCAGGAGCCTCAGCCTCCAGCTCAAGGATGAAGGGTTTTCCAGAAGCTTTTCCCAACCTCCCTGTGCACATCTCCCCGCTCCACCCCTCCCTCCTCGCGACACCCACAGCATGGACCCATTAGGCATCTGAACCCCAATCTCTTTGGCATGCTCGTCATGTTTTCCTGTATGTCACTGTGGTTCTCCAGACAAATGGTGAGCGGCTCGAGGGGAGCAAGTCCCACGTTCCTCTTTACGCCCACCCCACACCTAGCACAGAAATGGGCCCATGCCCTATGCCCTCTGGGTATTTGTTAGATAAATTAATAAATGAGCATTCATGATTCTCAATCACACAGAAATGTCCACTGTGCATGTGGAGACCTGTTAGAGCCACAAACGTGGTGTGAAAATATATTTCTTACTGTGGACCATGGTAAAAAAAAGTTAGAAAAACACTGACAGAATGCATATGACCAGGTTCCCAGCACGGCTGTGGAGCCCCTCATGGACAGAACCAAAGAGGACACCGGGCGCCAGGACCTCTGAGTGGGAGAGGCAGAGCCTGGGTTCCGAACGGCTCCCTGGGCTGGTGAGTGTTAGAGAAGGGAAGGTGGCCGAGCACAGTCACTCACACTGCTTGTCGTCTGAGCACCCCAAGGCACAGAGGTGCACCTGAAAGCCTCGAGGGCCTTTCCCTCAGAGGACACAAAGCACTTAATACCCTGCAATTGCTCCAGCTGTTCCCCGAGGGAGCCCTGTTTTCTCTAGAGCTTTTGATTGTTATAGAAACACTATTGCCTCCATTCTCTTCCCACTTATTAACCCGAAGAGGTAACCTGGAATAATAACCTTTGGTGATTTGGCGATAATTTCTTGACACAAAATTTGCACACACCTAACAATTGTTAAGGGGACCACAGGATAACATCCTTGAAAGTGAAATTACGCTGGAAATTCTGGGACATGTGGTCTCCCATCTACAGAAGCTTTGAGAATGAATTCGAAGCGTCCTTGGCCCAGGCTCCTCTGGGAGTGGGGAGCACTGTGCCTTGGGAACGTCCACATGCCGGTGGTTCGCACCTTCCCGCATCTGCCGTGGCGGAGCTTGGATCCTGGTCACCATTTGGCACAAATCCTTCCCTCTCTTCCTCCTGGAGCCCGGGCCTAATGCCCGCCTGCCTGCTGTGGGTCCTCTGAGAAGAGCTTTAACTGGGAAGGTAAGATACGGTATCAAATGCCTTTCTGAGCCTGTGAAAGACCTCTGGAGCTTGGCTTAACTCAAAGAGCTTCAATGGCACCAGCCCAATTTCTAATCACAGGGGTTTTAATAATGATCACGAAAGCCATTGTGGGTCTGATCTGTGGGAATGTTAGGACTTTAACTCTCGGAAAACAGATTCCTGTGAAACTTACATACTGTTACCGTGTTAAATGTCACTCAGAAGAGTATTAAAATCCCTCTTCAGAGAGAAAGCATTACCGGAGTTCTAGCAAAATCACTCTGTGCTGATGAGCTGGCTGCTGAGGCAGAGAACACGACAAGGCTGCAGGTGGGAAGGAGGGAGTTCTGTTGTTACCAGGATACACTGAAATCAGCGCGGGAGGAGCTTTGGTGTCTGCATCTCTAGTTCTGGAAGCCCCTTGAGATGCCTCAGCCCATGGACTGGAAAGTTCCCTTTTATCCCCTGAGGCCTGGGAAGTCCCTTAGGGTCCGTGAGGGGGAGAGCAGCTCCTCCCTGAACAATCCAGCAGGACACCCCAGGACTCCTAGTGAAGGCAGGACTCACCGGGTCCAGCAACTGATCCCCATCCGTTATCAGAGAGATCCACGATGGTGGTGTTTCTCCACTGGGACCCCAGCCATGTGCACTTTGGAAGTGCTGCTGAGGATCTCCACCCTGACTAGCCTGCAACAGTTGGGCCTTTTGTGAACTGAACCTGATGCTGTTGTTTGTAGGGATTAAATTTTCACAGAGAACCATTTGACTGGGGCAGATGGTTGGCCTTTAATGAAACCCTGGAGGAAACGGGGAGGGGTGTGGACAACAGGGGATGAACAAATAAATAAGAGGAACTAACTGAAAAGCTGGAAAAGAAGGGGGAGCAGGAGAGCCCTGAGTGTTTTCCTGTGTCCCTGGATGGCTGCCACCTCTGCACATGGGGTTCTTCCAGCAGCAGACACCTGCAGAGAGAAGGAGAGACTAGTGGTCTGAGCCCAGGGGGGCTTGTACCTACTGTTTTGTCCTCATCAGACACTATCGCCCCATCCCCAGCCAACTCCTGAGGCTGCTGGCCTCCAAAAGCCCAGAGTCTTTCCCAAGCTACTTCCACTGAACCCAGCAGAACTCTAAAAACAAGCGTGCTGCACAGCTTGCGTCCTGAGTCACTGGCCCTGGGCGCGGCGCCTGTTCGATACAGTGGAGACCCCATGCCCATTTCACTTGCTTTAGGAATTAAGTCTTTTAGACTCACACTTCTCGGGATTTCCCCCTTTAGCTCTTTCAGAAGGCTTTAGCCTCCTAATAAACTTATAACACATAGAGAGCAGAGGCCAAAACACTGATTTCTATATATTTGGAAACTCAGATTCAGAGATGGTAACTGACACAGCTGGCAAGCGGCAGCCTGTGGCCAGGACACTTGCCTGAGGCCTGTACGCCCATCTGTGCATCTTGCCTGGGTTCGTCTCCATGTGCAGAGTGAAGATTCTGGTTCAAGTTTTGTCACCTACAACTCAGTGACCAAGGGGAATGTCACACCTCTGGTCCTCCCTTTCTTCCTCTGTAAAATGAAGATAATAATGTAATGTTTCTAACATGAGATTTGGCCTTTAAGTACTCAATAGAACTGTTACTAATATGCTTCCTGAAAAACTACAGGAAAAAATGGATCTTGAAAGAAAATTGAGAACACAAAGGAACCAGGAAATGTGACCCACCTTTGTGCCAAGCTATGTTGAAGACAGCAGCTTGGGGACGGCAGGCACATCACCTCCAGGGGCTGGTCATGAGCATGACAGTGACATCCAGGTCCAGAGGGCCAGTGATTGAGTGACACATTATTATATATAGAAGGGGCCAACCTTGACCAAAACCTGGGTTAGGGCTGCCCACAGATGGCCGTAGCCCTTCTCGGCTCCAGGGGCTACACACAGCCCTGAGACAGCAAATTACCAATGAGAGCAAAAAGTTCTTATTCTACCAAATCTGCTCAATTATCAATATTGATGAGAGGGAGCAGAGGTATTGATAGCTCAAAATAACAGTCGGCCAAAATAGCATGTATGCTGTCATTTCCTCCACCAAAGAGAAGCTTGAGAGGGAGCTGTCTGTCCTCCTGCCCGCCGGGCCCAGAGCCCAAGAGCCCGTCCCACATAGGTGCACAGTGGGCACTCGTGGAGGGGCTGCGTGTTGAGCAGATTCACGGAGTAGAACAGGTACAGCGAATCAAGATTCCATTATTAGATATTGAATATGTTGACTAAAATTGCAAGTTTAGGATCTTAAAGACATGCACACTGATGAATAAATGAAAAGCAATAGGCTCTATTGGAGGATATGAGGAAGCCATTTGGTTTAAAACTAATTTGGCCTGACCTTGTTTTTCCAGAAAGCCCCGATGTGGCCTTCCAAGCATGCTTGCACATCTGCTTTGAACGTCAGATGAGAATGATGCCCTTAGAGGTAGGGATGTAGCTTCCCCTATATGGCATTTCCTTAAGGGTAAGCATCTCTTCCTAGAAACGAAGGATTAATTCTGACCTGCTGTACCAGCTAAGCATCTCATGACAGTAGTAAAATGCACATTCCTGTCATATATGATGTATGTTCTTTGTTCTAAGGTGGTATATAACCACTCGGTACATCTACTTCTTTGGTGCCCTTCCTTCCTTGAGGAAGGAAGGCGCTGGGCTATAGAGTCCTCAGATCTGGCTCATAATAAACTCACCCCAATTTTGATTTATAGATTGATTATGAATTGTTTGCTTCAACAGCATGTGTAGTTGGTTCTTGATTACTCCATCTTTAGTTTGGACACGCTTCCATCTTCATCTAGCATCTCTCTTGCTGCCGAGTTTTGCCCACTTTGTTATTTGTTTGCAACCTATAACCATGTTTGTGCAGACACCAGTTAGACCTAGACAATGTTGTGAAATTCTTCAGTCTAGAAATAGCCTGCATCTTGAGAGAGTTGGGGTGATTCGCTAAAAGGAGTTTGAGGTGATTTGTATCTGGCCATCTATCTGTTGTCCCTGGTCCTCACAGCAATGTAAAATTGAAGTGAGAGGCAACGCTGCTTCCTCAGAATCTTCCACGAATTGAGAGCACTGGCAATCTGTCTGGGGCCACAGTAATTGAAATTAATTGGATTGTAGCGATAATAACATTTATGCTAATGTGGGTATTGAGAGGAGACAATAGTGGAGGAGATAAGCTCCTAGGAGAGAGGGGCCACAGAATCTGCGGCCCAGCAGGAGAGATTAGGAGTCCCGGAGGGGGAGCTGCGGGGATGTTGGGGGTGGGGACAAGGGACCGGAAGTTGTAGGGAAGCTGGGAGGCTTTAGAGAAGCAAGAGAGAGGAGCCGGCCAGGGGGCAGGGGAAGGACCTCCTTGGACGATGATGGCAGTTATGGGAACAGTGCCAGATGCCCTTTATGAAGGGCTTTCCGTGTGTCAAGCACTATGCGTTTCAAATTTACGTCATTTTATCCCCAGAACAAGCTCCTGAGGTGAGTACTATATTCTTTTCTTTATGTTAAAGAAGAGGAAACTCAGATTTACAGGGGTTTAAATAACTTGTTCCACATTGCTTGGCCAATACATGTGCAAAGTAAGTACTCTTGACCTCTGCTCTCCACCACCTCTCCTTCATCTAAAGCTGGAAACTGAAGAGCAAAGAGGACAGAAGAGGAGAAATTCTGGACCAGCTGGGAAGAGACTGGTGTTGAAAAGGGCTTGAAGGAAGGATCTGAGACCCGAGAGGATGAAGATCTGATTTCAGATGCTAAGCCTCTCCCAAGAAAGGACCTTGGCCCGGGGGTCCCTGGTGGTCTGCCTGTAAGGGGTCAATGAACAAATAGTGGGCTGCATGAGCACAAGGCCAGCTTATCCTGCTACAGAAGGGAAGGTAAACTGGGGGTGAGTGTGAAAATCACAGCCCCAAACTGGTTTATATCCCAGTGACTGGGGTGGTTGACTCTGCAAACCAAATCTACACTGGGGTTTTCACACTGTGAGAAAATGTTTGTGAACTGGATTGACCTGGAAGGGGCAGAGTGCAGAGGACAGACAGAGGTGGGCTGGAGGGAGGCGGTTTTGGAAGAGAAACCCCCAAGCATAGGAGTGATGGCAGTGAGAGTGAGGAGGAAACCTCGCTGGAGTTCTGCCTGGAGTGTGAGCTCTTCTGTCAAAGGTCCTTGAAGGTTAGGTAGTGGGAATTATCAGCCACCTTGGAGAGAGGCATCTGGGCCTTCCTGGGAGTGTTGGCACTGCTTGTATGTAGCGGTGTCATGTGGTGTGGAGAGACCTTGGAGACAGACAGAGGTGGAGTCAAACCCAAGCCGGGGCTCCCACTGGCTGAGTGGTGCTGGTGAGTCACCTTGCCTCTCTAATGTCGTCTCGGGTTTTCAAGTGCCAAGGACGGATGCTGACACCTGCCTCCTCAGTTCTCTGCCAGTTTCTAAATAATGACTCAAGCCCCTGACCAGTCGCAGACAGTCCATCAGCCACAGGGGTTTTGCGGATGTGTTTTTCCTTTGACCATGTGGGGAGCAGAGAACAGGGGATTCAGGACCTCGCCCCTTTGTCTCAGGTGTTTGGTATTCTCCCCATGTTACTAAATGAGTCACCAGAAATCGGAATGTTCACCTCCCAACCCTATTTCACTCGGATTTAAGTCAACATTGAACTTTGTGTTTCCCAAGTGGAAGGCCGTGTCGTTATTGATCCATCTGGTTATTTCTTTCCTTTCATTTTTGAGTCTTTTTTAGTTATTTATGCTTGAAAAGGTCTAAAATGTGCCTTTAATCTCCTTGTCATACAGCAAACTGCCATTTCCAGCTTTCTTTTTATAATATAAGGATTCCTTATTCAGTATAATTTTGTGCTTGACAATATGCTAATACTTTTTTTTGCTATCTAGGTCAACTCATGGGATATTTGAGGGTGATGACAAAATTAAAATGGTAGTGAGGTTAACAAACACGCTCAGCCTATTAGATTTGGTCTCAAACTGAGTGATGCTTCAACTGATCCTAAAGTCATGGTATGTGTAAATTTCATGAAGTTTTCTCGGCTTGCCTTCCCGCTCATTAGGAAGGCCATTTACCTCCCTCCTTATCAGTCTCTGAAGCCTGGAAATCCCAGCACAGCTGCCTGCCATCCCCTCGATCCCAACGCCAGGCCACTGCCCTTCTCCTATTTCCCTTGGTCTTTTTCTCTGGGAAACCTTACACAGGCCTTATACATCTCATCTGATCTGCCTGAGGCATAAGCATGGCACCACAATGACACTCAATTAAATAAAAACGCTGTCTGTCCTGACATGGCAGTGCCCTGAAAACAGTGAAGACCGCTAGCCACTTAGAAGCAATGAAAAGCATCAAACTGGGTAGAAATTGCAGTGCTGCTCTTAAGCTCAATTTTCCTTGTAGTTCAATTTCCCAGCTTTGCACTTTCCTAGGTAAATCACATTAATAGAGGACAAGGGGGCCCTGGGGAGGTCAGTGGTAGAGAGCCAGAGGGTCCTTTGGAGTGAGAGCATCTCCTCCTGAGCCATGAGGGAATAGGTAGAAGATACTCTTCACAAGCAGGTATTCAGAGGCGTAAGAAGTCATTTAAAAGGGGAGCGGGAGCAGAGGTCCTCTGCTGGCAGGGACTATCTTCTCTACTGCTGTCCTGGCGCCCGTCAGCCAGCCCCATCCATCATTTGTTCAGTACCACAGTGAAATTAGCCAACTGCATATTACAGCAGAGCTCTCACGTGCACGTCTCCCCTGAAAGCATTAAAATGTCTTCTGTCACACTTTCTTCCCACCCTCCACCTCTTTATACTGCCCATTAATGATCTTTTATTTGCATCATAGAACAATGAAGTCCTTTGGCCAATTATATGAAATTACAGGTGCTCTGTAGGTGCCCTCTGTCACCTGTTTTCTTTCTTTGTTGAAGTGGTGGGCTGGAGTGGATTTATGTTTCAAATGTTGCTTGAATTCTGCTCATTTCTGGATGGAAGCAGTATGATTGTGGCTAGTACAATGAGCCTCCGCCTTTGGCTTAATGATGGGTTGGTGCCCGACCTGGATAAAACTATAAAGTCAGTCTTCACAGATCCCTTTAAGGGATTCTTTCAGCTCATAAACTGTGAGGGGATCAGGACATCTCAGAGCACAACAAACTTGCCCTTTCTGTCCCAGGAGACTCTGCCGTTACACATTTTGAGATTACTTTTGGCATACCTCCTCTGGGATGCTTCTCTTACCAGAGAACTATTATTCCAACTGCTTTGATCCAGGAAAAAAGTTAGCTTGTACTTTTGGGCAAAACCAAATGTACAGTAATTTTCTAGGAACTGGAATACAAAAGCAGGGGAAACAAACACAGATGGAGCATGTATGACCAGCCGAACACAGTGCTATGTGCACTTCCGTTAATGCTCAGTCCAGCCTTGCAAAGCAGGTATGAAACCTGGGTTTACAAATGTGAAAACTGAAGCTTTGATCAGTTAAGGAAGTAGTGCAAGATCGAAACTACAAAGACTGTTACTTTTCTAGTGCACAAGGAGGCAGTATTGAGCAAATGGAGAAAAAGGCACTCAGGTCTTGGCTCTGCCACTTGTTAGCTGAATCACCATTGGAAAACCATTTATCCTTTCTATGCCCCAAATTTATCATTCATATAATAAGGAGAGGAATACTGTTCAACTCTAGGATTGTTATGAATTAAATTAGCCATCATAACAGCCTTGGGCACGAGGAAGGTACTCAATGACTGTTAAAACATTTCTTTCCTTTTTAAATACGCTTCTCAGGGAGAAAGCTAAAAAAATCCCTAAAGAGAAGACAAGATATACTCACGTGAAAAAACTAGGAACACAAAAACACTAAATTTCACAACACCACTTATTGACCTTATACACATTTAAATAGTATGGTATAGCACTTAGTAGAAAAGCTTATTAAGGCAATACATGGGTAACGCAATGCTAAAAGCAAGAAGAATTAGATGAACAGGAGATCAATACTGAAGTCATAAGGAATGACAATCACTTTCTCCCTTAGATAGCTTTGATTTAAAAACAAAATCTTTATTTTTTAAAAAGGCAATACATTCACATGGGTCAAATATCAAAAAGCTTCGAAGTTCACAAGAGGAAGAACCCAGAAGCCCCCAGTGTTATTAGCTTCTTATCCTTGCAGAAATACATTGTGTGTTTATAAGCAAACACATATAGATAATCTTTCTTATCCCTTGTTATACTCTTTCAGGACTATTATTTACATTGTTATTTCACTTAAAAGATATTTTAGAAATTATTGTACATCAGTGTATACAGAACTTCTTTTTGTTTTTATACCAGCACGACATTCTATTGTATGCATGTATTATAATTTATTTAATCTCCATTGATGGGTATTTATTTCATTTCCAATCTTTTTCCACCAATAAAAATGCTGCCGTGAGTCATCATAAGCATATATCATTTCTCATGTGTGTAAGACTATCTATAAGATAAATTCCTAGAAGTGAGTTTCTGGGTCAAAGATTTGGTGCATTTGTAAAGTTGACAGATAACGTCAAATTACCAGCTGAAGAGGCTGTAATTTGCTCTTCTCTCAACATCTTATGAGAAGACTTCTTTCTCCACAGTTATTCCATCCTAATGTTTTACAAAACTTCCAGATTTTTACCAATCTGATAAGTGAAAATGGTGTTTCAGTGTAACTTAAAAATACATTTCTCATGTTATGAGGGAGGTTAAACATCCATTTCTATGCTTACGAGTTATTATATTTTCTTTTCTGGAAAATGTCTTTTGTGAACTTTATCCTTTTTTCCATTGTATTTTTTATAAGTCTTTTATATGTACTTCAATTACGTTTCCAAGTTTGTCATTTGTCTTAACTTTGTACGTTGTGTTTTTTTCCCATGCAAATGTTTTTGGTTTTTACATAGTTAAATTTTATATCTTAACTTTTTTTTTTTTTTTTGCTGAGGAAGATTAACCCTGAGCTAACATCTGTTGCCAGTCCTCGTCTTTGTTTGTTTGAGGAAGATTAGCCCTGAGCTAACATCTGGGCCAAACTTCCTCCACTTCATATGTGGGATGCCACCATAGCATGGCTGACAAGTGGTGTAGGTCTGCTCCCAGAATGCAAACCCACAAACTCTGGCCAAAGAAGTGGAGCGTGAAGAACTTAATCACAAGGCCATGGAGCTGGCCCCCTTAAATACGTTTTTTAAATTCACTGAATTGATTTAGAATTTTTTCTCCAGTGTGATTTGGACCCTGGGCTCCCTTCCACATCTCTCTTTATTGTGTATGGAAGAAAGTCCTGAAATAATTTTTTTGCTGTTTCATGACTCTGCTGCAAAGCCAGAGGTAAGACTCACCCGTTCCTTTCCAAATATTTTGCTTAATACTGAAAGCTTAATAAATATTAAAGGGATGAATGAGGGAGTAGATAAAAGGGTGAAGGAAATGGTGAGTTGCTGAATTCAGGCCCTGACAATGATATGTGGGTCCACAAAGAACACAGACTAGACATTTTTGGATTCAGTGTATTTATTCATTGGTCAGTGAGTTAAAAATGCAGCAAACAACGTCATTCACTTTGTGAATGGCCATTAAATGTTACCAGTTACTGTACAGTGGGTAGAATAAAAGGAGAAAAAAATGGGGTAAATATTCAGGACAAAAGCAGCAAAAAGATTTCAGAACCTTGGACAGCACCAGGGCACTTCAGCCCTGGAACAAAACAGGGATGAAGGATTGTTTCGGGGGCTGCCGCTTCTCTTCTGCCGAACTGGGTGCTGGGTTTTCAGTGTCCCTCCTCTCCACAATGGTTAATCCTGGCCTGTTCTTTGCAGGTAGATGTCCTTTTGCTTCAGACCAGTTTTCAAGGCTGACCATTGTATCTAGAACATGCTTTGTCTCATTTTGAACACAGGTCCTCCTCTTGGCTACTTGACACTGGGAAGTGATCTGATATACAAATCATGCTACGATGGTAATGGTTGCTACTAATTTCTATGTTACTTTTTAAGCCAGAAGAATAAATCCCTCCTGGGAAGGTTTTGTATAAAGAGAAAGTTGACAATGGATGTATTTTGAGCCTGAGGACTTTGGTTCACAAGTCCTCAGGGTATCTGGCTCTTGTAAGCAGCATTCTTACTGCGGTAGCTGTTGCAGCTAGATGAACTGCATATGGATCTTTAAACTGAAGAGAAAATGAAAGAGGTCTCTTTATAATTTTAGCGTCAGAAGGAGTTGGGGAATAGGTAGAGTGTGCCAGGATTCAGGGCACTCAGACCCTGGCAGGGGTCTCTGATAACCCCTGAGAACGCCCCTGCAGCTTCCATTACCTCAGTCCTTCTGTAAGGCCAGCAGCCCGTGGCTCACAAGGCATGTTGACTCTGTGTTTTTACTTTTCAGCACCCCTGACCATATGTGTGCTTTCTCTTTCCTCTGCCTGTCCCTCAGGATTTGCGTCTGCCTCTGAGCATTTCATGATCATCCTCCACAACCAGGTTAGACATGGGTATTTAAGCTGCTAAATGCTCATCCTTGTGGAAGCCGTTGCCCTGGTTCTTCACGACAGCATTGTTTACTTCTGTCCAGCGGGAGCGGATGTCTGAGATCTGCACCAGAAAATGAAAAGAACTTTCCAAAAGGAGCATCTGATCTTAATGCTGACAAATAAGTACATATGCATTTATATTTTTTCTGAGATAATTCCTAGAGAGGGGGTGGAAAGTGGGAGAATATTAGGGTGCCACATACAGGTTGTCAAAAATGCAAAGACAAAGTTTTTCTTGGTGCTTTAATACCTGAAATGACGTAACTGTTGAAAGAAAGACTGATTATTATAGAATCTTAAGACAAAGAAAGATGGAAGGGTTGGGGGGAAAGCTGGGAAGGACCCCGAAAGCGGACAGGAGAGACTGACATCTATTGAATGCCAGCCATATGCCACACACTGTACTAGTCGTTTCACATATATTAACACAAATAATTCTCACAAATTATGGTTTAAGCATCTTTTACACATTATAGTTGGGGAAACTGAGGTTCTGAGAGACTGCATAATTTTCCTGACGTCTCGATATTAATGCATAGTAGAATAAACTAGTCTCATTCCAGAACTCACTCACTATTCTGTCTTGTCCTCCCCTGTTCCTCCCTCCTGTTTTAAAGGTGAGCAAACTTAGACCCAGGAAAATAAAGTGTCTTTCTCTCATTTCTTATTCCAGAGCAGCAGGAAGCCAAAGAGGAGAAGAGAGGAATCCTTTCATCTTCTTCCTCTCGTTCTTCATGTCTTTAATGATGTGTTTTGATCACCACAGAGATTTTGCTGTTAACACAGTTCGAATCCCCTTCACGACAGGTTCCTTTAAGTGATGTACATTTAATGAATTGATAAAGTTGTTGCAGTCTGGAGCTCAGATGGTTGCTCGAGGTAGGGAGGATAAGCTGCTTCCAGTAACTTGTTACCCAGCATGCCGGCCGACATGCAGGGGCCTTGACTGGAACCCATGCATGCGTGCTGTGTGCCTGCATGTATGTATGTGTGTAAATGTCCAGAGACTAAGCATGAGTGATTTTTTTTCTTTTTTGTCTGTCAGTTGATTTCTGGCAGCTAGACCACTCTGTGCATCCTAGGTGGCTTAAGGCAGGTAGTGGTCTATAAATCAACCACGAAGCCCTCAACTGAGGCTCTCTATTGGAAGTGGCAACAGTAACTCTGGCAACAGTATGCTAGGGTTGTGGCCTCATTGTTGTTGTTATAACATCTTTTGAGTCAAGTCGCTCTCCTTGCACTTGCCATCTAAAGCTGGTATTTGGAGATAAGCTGTTGTTATGTGTCCTCAAGTGAGGGAAGGGGGCTGTGTTTCCCAGCATGACTAACATGAGAGTAACAGAAACCTAGAGCCAAACTGCTTTGCTAGAGCTCAGATCCTTCTCATGAGCTCGAGAGGAGAGGGTAAGGTTTCTGTGTTCCAGCCATGCTAGGACTAGAGTTGCCCAAAAGAACAGACAGGCTTTGTGGATAGGGGTACTTCTCAGTAAACCCAGCAGCAATGATTCAGGATGGTGCAGGAGAAGTGGTTTTGAACTAGTAGACAGGGAACTGACTTTACAATCCTGGCTGTTGCTGAGCCAGTGATGCACCATGTGACCTCAGGCTAACGATTTAACTTATCTGGACCTCCATTTTCCCATCTGTGAAGTGGAATTAATGATATCTGATTTACCTGTTTCACAGGATTACTTCAAGGATCAAAAGAACTCGTGTGCATGAAATTGCTTTAAAATACTGATGACCCTATATGTCCAGAAGATATTCTAATTATCAGGGCCAGTGTTGTACTCCTCCCATTCAACTGGCAAAGTCCTGTTGATTGTTCATGCCTTATAACTCTTCCATTGTGGTCGGCAGAGTTATGAGGTGGCCCCCAAGATTCCTGCCCCTGGTGCATACGCCCTGTGTAATCCTCTCCCCTTGAGTGTGGGTAGGAACTGTGATTGTGATGAGATAGTCATTACTGTGATTATGTTAGCTTATATAACACTCCATCGTAACAGCCTGGAATGGGAAGTCTCCTGCTGGCTTTAAAGGTGCAGTCTCCATGGGTTCTTCAGCTGCAAGGAAATGAGTTTTGTCAATAACCAAGTGAGCCTGAAAGAAGAGCTTGAGCCTCAGATGAGACCCAAGACCCAGCTGACTTCCGGATTTCAGCCTTGTGATGGCCTGAGCAGAGAACCCAGCTGAGTTCTGTACAGACTTATGACTTATAGAACTGAGAGATAATAAATACACGTTGTATTAAGCCACTAAGGTTGTGGTCACTTGTTACAGAGAAAAAAACCTAATACACCCACTTATTTATTTTTTTCATTACGATTATGACCAAATAAATTCCGGCAAGTGTCTTCTTTCATTCTTCTTTCATCTAGGCTATTTCCATAGTCTTCCTGGAGCAAGTCTTTCTCTCTCCACTTCATCTCTTAGTGATCTATTCCACACTGAGACATGTGGCTTCTATATGATGTATATTCTTGATTCTATTGGTGAATATTTTTTTCATTTTCACATTCCTGGAATAGGATTCTGTCCCATGATGGATGTGTACATTTATTGTAGTGCTTTTTTTCTTCCCCAAAAGCTCCTATTAGATTGCTAGTGCATCTTATCAATGGATAGTGTCTAAGAATTGAGGAAATCTGATGGTTCAGTCTTAACTATGACTGCATAGCACTAAATAACTTCTAGTGAGAGGCTTCACACGCCTTCCAGGAGGGGGAAAGTAGCTTTCTTCTCCTGAACCTCTTCAGCAGTATCAGTAGTGAAATGTACTGATGCCCAGGGCTGGCTTTAGGACGAAGCTGCCGCAGGCAACCTTGGGATTTGGCATACTTGCATTTGTTTTCCTCCTTCTCATTGCTCCAGATTGGTGGCATTCCAGACTCCCTTGTCACCCCTTTTCCTGTTTGACACCAATGACCTGCATCCCTGTTGAGACTATTCCCTGATTCCCAAACACAGCCACAGGTGGTGACACGTTGATTGTGATTTGCCATCTATCCTGGCTCTGATCTGTCAGAGAGACCGTCTGACCCATCTTCCCAGGAGTCCCAGGCTAGCCCCTACTTAAGCCTTGATTTGGTTTATTTTAGATATAGAAGAGAGGGCTCTGGCACAGGAATCAGAAGGCTCAGATATCATTCATTAGTTGTATGAGCTGGGAGAGTCACCCCTCTCTGCCTTGGTCTGTTTTCTCATCTGTACAATGAGGTATTCTCTAAGTTTCTTCCTTCTAACTAAGCCCAGGCTGATCTTTTGCCTCCTCATTTCAAATCTCCCCCAAAGCCACAGCAGAGGGTGGGTACTAAAATGGAGTCAGTCCATGCCATCGAGGGCCTACAGTATTCCTTGGGTGTCCCAGCAGGGGGTTTGGGGAGAGCCCTGTGTCCCTTAGTCATCCCATTGTCCTCATGTTCTCAGCAGATGACAGAGCCATAACCCAGATCTCCCACAGCACGTTATCCTGCACAACCAGACTCACTGACGTCCTTCTGTCTTCAAGTTCATTCCCGCAGATGTTTCCTGCCCTCATCACTTTATCATAATTGTTATGATAAGCATTTCTGCCAAAATGGCAGTAAAAACTCAATTTTACTGAGCAAAATTAACAACAAAAAGTGTTCACGGCTCGTGCAACCTGGTTATTAAGCTGTAGCAGGGATTGACTGCAGCTGTGAAATAAGATATAATTAAAATCTGGGGCCCTTCACCAAGTATCTGGTTTTGCGTTTGCAATGTTGTAGATACATGAATTACTGGGGCTGACCAGCTCAAGCTGTCAATTGGGAACCTGTCCAGTGCAATTATATCCATCTGAATGTCAGAGAGAAAGAGCAAGAGAGAGAGAGAGGGAAGTACACGCCTTCAGGAAAGGCTAACAACAACTGAGGTAAATGCACAAGGCAGGGAGTGGGGGGACCTCCACCACGGGCTCCAGTATAGATCTGCTGTGTGATCTTGAGTGAGCCGTTTGCCTCTCAGGTTCTCAGTATCCTCTGATGATAGAAGGGGAGGGCAGCGTGTTATTCATGAGGTGCTTGTGCAAAGCAGAAAGGACAGGTCTAACCTGGATAGCTTGGAGCCATAGAGTGAAAACATCACCGATTCATTAGAGAAAGACAAGACTGATAGAAACAAAGCCAGGAAACACCAGCAGTGGACTTAGTTACTTTGGTTGGTCTCCTGTTTTTCAATTTATATGGACATTATTATCTCATTAAGTCTTTTTTTTCTAAATGATCATGGTTTTATTAAGCTCATATACAAAACTCTTCTGGAGCCATTGACTGGACTATTAATTCTAATATTTTGCTTGTTACAAAAGTCAAAGGATTTTTTGTGACTGACATCTATTTGGCCCCTCCACCCTATGGCCATCTCTAGACACAGCTGTATCTTCCAATCTTTCACATTCATTTCAAGTGAAAGACATATGCGTGTTATGTGTATGAGGGGTCTCAGGGCCTGGGTGGATATTCCTGGTTTGATTTCACTTTTTCGCTTCAGGTCTGTCAGAACAAGCTGGTGCTGAGTGAGAACACCTTTTATACCTGACTTGTTCACCTGGGTATCAAGAGAGTCTGGTGTTCAAGACAGTGCGCGGGATCACTGGGAGGCATCCATTGGTGATAGGGCCCCCCAATGGTAGGGAGGTGGTATAGCACAGAAAGGTAGTGTTCAGCAGGGCATGCAGATCCCTCACATCTTCCACCCCAGCTAGTCTCCTGGAGGGAGGTCACTGAGGCGGCCGTTGATGAGTTATAGGCTCAGTCTCTCACGGAGGCTACCCCAGGGGCTTTCAGTAGTTTGGCCAGGTGTCCATTAGCCTGTCTCCTAAAATCCCAGAGAGGGTCCATCCTCTGACTCCTGCCTTGTCTCCTGTGTCCTCTCCACAGGGACCATGTTAAGACGCCTTCACGCCGTATTGCTGTGGTTGGCTTCAATATCGGACAAGCCATGTGATGCGGGGGGCGCTGCTTGTTCTCTCTGGGACTCTGTTTCCCTGACTGACGAATGTGAGAATTGGACTAGACAATCTCCAGTTTTCTCCCAGTCATGGCCTGTTGTGCTGCCTGGACAGACGTCACAGCTCTGGCTGGGTCCTAACAGAGTTGCAATGAGGATTCCTAGACCATTTTTCTTCTTGTAACCACTTGATCCAGGTTTTCATGGATTGAAGTTAACTCTTGCTCCAGCCCCGAAGATAAAAGCAGGTGAATCTGGGGGCCGGCCTGGTGGCGCAGTGGCTAAGTTCACGCACTCTGCTTTGGCAGCTTGGAGTTCATGGGTTTGGATCCCGGGCGCTGACCAAGCACTGCTCATCAAGCCACGCTACGGTGGCATCCCACATAAAATAGAGGCAGATCATCACAGATGTTAGCTCTTCCTCAAGCGAAAAGAGGAAGATTGGCGACAGATGTTAGCTCATGGTCAATCTTCCTCACAAAAAAAAGAAAGGAAAAAAAAGCAGGTGAATCTCAAAAGGGACAACTAGGGGAAAGAGGAAAGGGTCCAACCGCAGGGGCCCGGCCCTGTGCTGGCTACTGCCCCCAACATTGTCACATCTGCTGGCACATAGTACATAAGCCGAGGCTCTAGGTTCCCACTGCCTGGCCTCAAACTCTGGCTCAGTACTAAGTATCTGCGCAGTGCTGGGCAAGTTATCTAACCACTCTGCACCTCAGTCTCCTGATCTGTAAAACGGGGATAAGAGCACTCTCATCATGGAGTCAGTGTCAGAAGCTAAGTGTGTTTGAACATAAGAGGATGTAGAAAAGAAATTGACACATCATAAGTGCCGAATAACTGTTAGCTATTATCACGACTAACCCATCTCAACCAGACATGCCGCTTACCAACGGAAACTGAGGCTCAGAGAGGTTGACAGCCTGCTTGCACTCATCTAGCCCGTCAGTGGCAGAGTTGAGATTCAAACCTAAATTAATCTGACTTCAAAGCCAGTATTCTTCTTTCTACTCCAAAGGGCTTCAGAGATAAGAGTCTAGAAAAGCTGTCATCCCCCTCGATTTTGACTTACATAGCATCACGATGAACGTAATTAAAGAAACTTGGGACTCACTCTCCCTTTCCCCCACGTGCACCCTTGTGCAGGAAGGCAGCCGAGACCCTGAGACGCCCCTGCCTCCAGCAAGTAGCGAGGCTGAGCCCAGGCAGGAGGCCAGGCTGGAGCACAGCTGAGCTGCCCACTTCAGACGGGCCCTTTCCACCGGCCAGTGTGGGAGAGGCGGAGAGCACGCCTCCTGTGCAAGCCAGGCGCTCGTCCCGGAGATGGGCAGCCCAGCCTCTGTGAGCAGCAGGAGCAGTCCGCCCTCCTTGCGGGGCTGTGGCTGGGGTGGCACCGCGCCACCCTCCGTTCCCTGGCACATCACGCAGGGAATCACAGCTCAGCTCCATGTCTGTCTGCCTCCGCCTTTCTTGCTCCCGCCGTTGCTTGAGCCAATAATTCTTCCCAACCATCTGAAACTAGGTATCTGTGATCTTCTGACCATTGCTGTATTTTTACACATAAAAATAAAGGCTCGTTGAGGATTGTAATTACTCAGGGCTTTGCTTCCTTGATGTCTCTTTGGGTAACCAGAGTTCTCTGGCTCCTCTCACACTGTTTCTGATGAGAACATTTGAATAACACTTTCAGAGTGGTTTTGTTTTATGAATTCTAACATAGATGGAAGTTCTTCCCAAGAGATGTTTTTAAAGAAGTTGTTTTCAAGTGAGTGACTCAGTACCCACATGCATATTTCCATGACTAAAAGCCATGTTTTTCTTCCAGACATCAAACAGCTCTAGTTTCCAGCCAGCTCCGAGATGGTCATCTGCACTACTGAACGTTTCTTTGCCTTTCTCTGAGAAGCTGAGTCCACTCTGAAAAACCCATATGTGTGAGTGTGTTGTGAATGAGTAGGTGTGTGTGCGTGACTGTGTTGTACGATCAGAAAATGTCCACAGCTCAACGTCGACCTCCTCTCCCACACTGGTTTGAGAAAAAATAGCTGTAACTTCTCTGAAAATATCTTTAAGAGAACATCTTACTAGGTAACAATTGCTGTGTCTGTTCTGTTGGACTCATGCGTTTCCTTCTGGTGGTAAATTACAAGAACTTCCTGATCTAGGAGAAGCTTCTGGTCTTGAAGCCATGCAACAGGCAGATGCTTTGGCCTCAGGGCCTCTATGATAGTGCACAATTGCTGGCACCAGAGTGTTTACTGAGGAGAGGAGAGGGAACAGAGAGAGTCACTATGTGATTCTAACAGAATTTCCCAAACTGTTGTCTATTTTGCACCTTTCCTTCTGCATTTTTATTCCTCTCTCTTAGCTGATTCCACATCTCTGTGATCTCTTAGAAGGACTGCCTTTCTTCTTACCAACATTCCCAAAGTTATTTCAACAAGGGACACTTTTCATGCTGCACACATAGTAACACGCTGTGGCACATTGTTCTGCAGGACCTCAGGTGTGAAGGGCTGATAAAGAACAGATGAATCCTCTGGGGAGGATCCTGGAAACCAGGTCCATCCTTTTCAGAGAAGACTGGAAAGGAATGTACTTCTGGTCTTTGAGATCACAGAGTCAAAAGGGTAGACCATTAGGGCCGGGAAGGACCCCAGACAGTCAGCCTGGCAGTGCCATCTTGCTTTTCAGGGAAAGGAGACTTGCTCAAGGCCCTGAGGTGAGCAGCAGCCGGACGGCGATGACCAACTCCGCTGTCACCCCACTGCTCGTGGTGCTGCAAGGTGCCTGGTAAGATGCCGCGTCGGTGTTAGAGCCCAGGAGCTGAGGCCGGGAAAGGCAGAGGGCTGACAAACGCAGAAGGAGAGGTGCAGGACAGACGAAGAAGAGTTCTTGGGGACTGATCCTCAGACTGGGGGTGGCGCGGGGCAGAGAAGCAGAGATGCACGCGGAGCATCTTGAACAAGCTTCTGGTGAGAGTTATAAAAGGTATCAGAGTAGAAGAAACTGTGTGCCTGGGAAAAGGGTGTGGAAAGCCGGGGAGGCGGCACCTGTGGGGAGCTCTAAATACTCCCTGGAGAGCCAATTTGGGAGCCATTGGCAGGGATTAGGGAAAAGAAAAATTGGACCCGATCCAGTTATGAGAAAAGACATGAGAGGATTGAGATCACTAACAGGCAGAAAGGAAGAACAAGGGATCCTCTGTTGAGATAAAGACTCTGGGACAGAAACTATTGAAATGTGTAAGTCGACAGTAGTGATGGATACCTTTACTTTTGAGCACTTTACAGTTTATAATGCACTTTCAACTGTGTGGTCCCTCTTGCCCTCAGCAGCTAGCAATGTTCTTACTTACTGGGAGCTGGGAGAGAAACTGTGGACAAAGCTCACGATGCAAATCAGGATAGGAGTGAGGGGAAGGATGACCATCGGGCTTTCACCAGTTTATGAAAATCAGCAGAGAGACAGCGTACAGAGAACAGCAGTTAAGCACACAGACTCTGGAAGCAAACTGCCTGGGTTCAAATCCCAGCTCTACCACCTATAGCTGTGTGACCTTGGGCAAGTTATTTAACCTCTGTGTGCCTCAGTTTCCTTATATGTAAAATGGGGATAATCACAATACCAACTGCTAGTTTTATGGTGATATATGTTTATATTGTGTAGAAGAGTGTCTGACAGTGAGAGCTAAATAAATACTTGAAAAACAGTAGGAAAGCCCCCACTAGAAAGTAAATTCCCTCACAGCAGTTACTATATACTTCTTAAATAGCATATGTTGAGACAATAAATTTAGCGTTTAATCCTTTTGAGGAGAGGTACCTCTGAAGTTGTAACATAAATGCACATATGTGCAAAGTCCAGAACAGGGAACAGCTAAAGTACAAGGTTCAACCTGAAGACTGGAATATGCCTTCATAATACATCAAGACCCAGAAAATTCCCTAGCTTTTTGGTCTCTGGGGAAAATGGGGAGAACTGTGGTCCCCACTGCCGGATCCTACCGTAGAATGTCACCTGCCTGCCTGCACCCTGCAAAGCCAGCTGTCTCTGGAGTAGAAGCAGCGTCTGCCTGGGCCCAGCAAGGGCTCTCTCGCTGTGCCCCTGTGCACGGACTCAAGGTGGAACTTCAGCTGGTGGCTGGAGTCTATTTCCAGACTACAGTGCCCTTTGCTCCCCTCTTCACTGTCCTCCCAGTGCACACTTCGTGGCTCACAGCTGTCCAAGCTCATACAGAGCCAGAGCATCCCCAAGCATGTGTCGCCTGCCCTGCCTACTTTTTAAATTCCTGCAGGAGATGCTGTGGGGTTGCAGTCTAAGTCAGTGCTTGGCACATGAAGAGGACTCAGTAAGTGGCATATTTTTTATTATTTAGGCTGCTAGTGCCTTCTCTCCCAAAAGGCAGGGTAAAGACTGGCTGGCTAGAACACTCTGCTAACCAAGGAGTCTAATGAGCGTGCCCAGGGGCAGCCCTGGGAGCCCGCTGAGGCCTGTGTGCCTGGGAGCATCTGGACAGGGGTGCTCTCCTCCACTTCTGGCAGCGCGGCTTCAGGGGAGGCAGGCGAGGAGGACGTTTGAGTGACAGTAAGTCCTCAGAGCTCCTTGAGAAGGGCTAAGTATAATGACTCAAATTTCAAACAATAGCCCAGAGGGAAAATAGCGCTAGCAGAGAATGCCTGATGCCTGCGATGGGCCGGTTCTGGGAAGTGAAGGGCTCCACCTGGCAGCAGAGAACTTTCCAGTGGCTTTCACTCGGATGTCACTGCGTGCTGTGGAGAGCTGCGCTTCCAGCGGGGCCTGTGGACCTCTTCCTTACCCTCTGCCCAGCCGTTGCCCTGAAGGAGGCCCCTTGACTCTCCACTTCCCGCAGAACCTGAAGCCAATTTCTGAGGCTTAGCTCATGTGTTCGTTCTCTCTCTTTTGTTTCCTTCCTTTTCCTTCTCTCTCCATCTCCCTCCTAGAGAAACTGCTCCTTCAGGGCAAGTCTCCTCAGCGAGCGAGCCAGGAGAGTAAACTCATGGCAGCCGCGGGACGGCGCTTGGCGGGGAGCTGTGCGATGCCACCTGGAACAGCCCAGGAGAGGAGGGTCCAGGGAGGCGAGGGACTCCTGTGAGGGCCCCTGGCCGCCGAGCAGAAGGGCTGGGACTGGAACCCTTGTTTCCTGCCCCCTAGGTCTTCCCACCTCTGACCACGGCGACTTGGGAGACTGGCACGCTCATTCCCAGCACCATCCCTCAGGAAGGCCAGGGGTCAGAGTGCCTAGCGTTTCAAAGGGGTTTCAGATTTGTGTGGTCACTGAGCCCTACCAGTCACGGGGAAATCATTCCTCCTTCTCCCCTTCTTCAATCTCTCTCCTCCTTCCTGGCGCTGCCTCCCAAGTCCCTACCACACCTTTCTTCGGACTTGCAGCATCAGCCAGCACTCCACACGCTGGCAATCTTCCTGTGCTTTCCCAACACACCTGCCCCGCTCTGCGTGCCCTGTACTCTGCAAACGCACCTGGTGGATTCAAGTTCAGTGCGAGTGACAGTTAACTCAATGGCTAGGCTCTTAGGGGATTACCCAAGGAATTAATCTCTAAGGGTGGAATTTCACATTATGGCAGGCCACAAGACACACACAGGTGTACACACAAAGATACACACACAGATGCAGACACACACAAAATTTTTGTGGGAGACTTTCACGACTCAGCACTAAGAAGCCTGGCCCCGCTCGTGAGTCTTTGCAGGGAACTACTTCCTTTGCAGTGAGTTGACATATTCAACTCAATTCAGTCGATAGTCCCTGGAGGGGGTTGAACTGTGTCTTCAGAAGACTGTTGAAGTGCTAAGCTCAGTATCTGCGGATGTCGCTTCATTTGGAAATAAGGTGTTTGAAAGGTAATCAGGTTCAGATGAGGTCGTGCTGGACCCTAACTGATGACTGATGTGCTCGTGACACAGAGACACATGAGGAGAAAGCCATGGGATGATGGAGGCAGAGGTCGGGCTGATACATCTGCAAGCCAGGGGACACCAAGGATTCTGGAAGATGGAAGAGACAAGGAAGGATGCTTCCTCAGAGCCTTCAGAAGGAGCCTGGCCCAGCCCAAGCCTTGACCGCAAACTTCTGCCTCCAGAACTGAGAGAGAATAAATCCTGTTGTTAAGCCCTCAGGTTTGTGGCAATTTCTTTTGGCGGCCACAGGAAACTCACACAGTCCCTGAATGCTCATCACAAAGTGCCAGGCTCTCTGCCAGTCTGGCGCCCGGCCCACAGGGGGCTCCCGAGCTGTCTCTGGAGGGCGGGGTCTTCACCCTCGCATGCTGCCCTTGCTTTCCTTCAGCTCTGCAGTCAGTGGCATGTCCCCTGCATGCGGAGCGCTGGTCTAGAGCTGGCTGGCAGCAGCACAGGCTGCATCCTCAGACGCTGGCTTCTGCAACACTCCCTTCACTCAAGGGGTTCAGGGAAATATTTGTCTTTGGTGTTAAATAGACTAGTTTTGAATCCTTCCCCACCACTTAGCAGTTAAAACTTCAGTCTCCTCCTGCATACCGGGGACTTGGCTGCTGCGAGGAAGCTGAAAGGAAGATCCTGGGGTAAGGAATGGGGTTGGATGGACAGTGGCGTCCCGTCACCCACCGCTCGCTGCTGTTGTGATCTTGAGCAAGTTACTGACCTTCCTGGGCTGGCCTCAGTTTCCCCACCTATAAAGTGAGAACAGTAATGGCGCTACTCCCATGGGGTGGCTGAGAGCACTGACTGCGCTAATACGTATAAGATGCTAATAAGAGCTCCTGGCAAACAGAAGGTGCTCAATAAAGAGTAGCCGATAATATCATTTTACTGATAAGAAAACCACGTCACAGAGAGGTGACCTGAGTTGTCCAAGAACAGCTGGAGGCTCCGCTGGCCTTAGCACCATCCTCAGCCTGACGGGCTCGCTGAGCAGCCTCTGGGGCATTCATCTGAGAGGCTGTGCTGGTTGAGAGTTCTGACTCTGGAATGAGGTAGACATAAATGTAATTCCAAAACTGAGTAACTACTAGCTGTGTGACCTTGGACTTGTACTTATGTCTGTGGGCCTCATTCTTTTCACCTATGCACTAGAGATATCAACCTCTTTGGGTTGTCACACGGGTGACGTTAGAATGAGTGTAAATACTGAGCCACACACTATAAGCATCCACAAATGTTTCTGGCTACTATCTGTATTTGTTAGAAGAAAGTTCTGCTGTATCCAACTAAAGAATAGTGGCTTTAAAACCCTCCAGTTCATTTTCTCCCGTAAAAAGGAGTGTTGAGGCAAGCAATCCAAGAATAATACTATGGTGCCAAGAAGTCAGCAGGGACCCGGGCTCTGCCTCTGCTTCTGCCCTGACAGCCTCAGCAGGTGCCTTTCCAGCCTCAAGATTGCAGCATAGTCCACTGTGGCTGCTGGAGATCTAGCCATCATGTCCGTCTTCTCCACAGCACAGCGTGTGTGTGAGGTGGGGCAGGGAGGGTAGAGAGAAGACACAAAAGACCATCTCTCAGGTATGTCGGCTCCTTTAAGGAGCCATCTCTTAAGTCAACACTCTGCTTGTGTTTTATGGGCCAGAACTGGATCACACGGAGGCTGGGAAGCATAGTCCTATAGCTGTCCTCAGTGAGATCCAGGCTCTGTTACAAACTGAGAGGGGTGGATGTTGAGAAGGCAGTAGTTGCCTCTGCCAGTTGTGGTGGTTGTCCCTGTAGTTGTTGTTCCTGGGTGCCAGGAACCTGCACTTCAGGAACTGTGGGTTTTAGTGCAGTCCTTTAAATGCTGTGAAAGAGGCACACAGCGATGGGGGCGCTTAGGAGGGAGCGCTTATCTCCTTCTGAAGGAGCCTGAGATAGCTACGGAGGCAGTGAGATTTGAGGGGAGGCCTGAGGCGTGAGTGGCTTTCCAGGCAACCACGAGGGGAGGGAGTGCAGAGAGGAACCACGCACAATCTAGCTTCTTCACCAGCCTCCCCTGACTGCCTGGAATTGGGCTGGTGGAAACTGCGCTGGGGGCTGGGGGCAGGCTTCCAGAGGCTGGCTTGAGACTTCTCTTGTCCACAGTGTCTCCAGGGCAGATGGTGGAGCGTGCTGAGCCCTGCCGTCTGTGAAGGCTTCTAGATTCTCCATTCTGACTTCACAGACAGCAGTCTATTGGTTAAACTAAAGCCAGCTGGTCATTGAAAGAAACATATTTATTGTCAATTAACTGCCATGGGCAAAACAGGTATTTACTACCTACTTGTCAAACATCAGTGAATTTGTGTTTAATAATCATTTTTTTCAATTAGCTCACAAAAAATGAATCCTTTTAATTCTAAATTAAATGCATATTTGCAAAACTCTAGTTCACAACATAATCAAATCATCTCTTCCCAGCCTGTTTCTGATGGTCCCGTGTTGGTGAAAGGATCTCAGTCAAAGGTTGGTATCAAGATGGCGGCATAGGCAGACTCTGAACTCATTTCCTCCCACAGACACAACTAATTTACAACTACTGTTGGAACAATTACCCCTGAGAGAACAGAAAATTGGATAAAAAGAACCCCTGCAACAAGGAACAGTGTTGACCAAGGTGGAAGAGGCAGGAATTCCTTTCTGGAGAGAAAAAAGCCACCTTTGTGCCACCATGCCTCATGGCTGGCAGGGAGCAATCCTAAGGTATTCAGCCTTCCCTAGAGGAGTGGGGGACCTGAGCAGGGGCGGGTTTCTGCTATAAGCATCCTTTGGACTCAGCACAACCAACACAAGTGTCATAATATCTGGCTTTGCTGGCTATTAACAACAACAGGGAATATCCCCAGAAAAGCTGTCAGACATAAGGGAAAGAAACTGAGCTCTTAAGGGCCCATGCACAAATTCACACATTTTGGAAAGCAACCTAAAATCACCAGAAAGAAAGGTGTACAGTCCTTTGGTGAAAAGAAACTCACCTGGTAGGCTCTGGGTGCATCTCCATGAGAGATGAGACATGTCTGAGGACTGGGACATTGGCCGCAGCCCTTATTGTGACCTAGTACAGGCGTGCTGACACAGAAGCTGGCAGATGCCTTGGAGTTCTTCCCCTGGCCTGTTAGCCCAGGGTCTGCCCACCCAACTAGAGCACTAATTTAATCCAGCTCAGCCAGGGCAGGTAGCCAGCCCTAGGGACTGGCCCCACCCAACAGCAAGCCTTTAGGCAACTTGTGGGCCTGCATAGGCTGGGTGCTTGGCACTTCTGGAGTTGGGCAAGTGGGTTGACCTCTGTGGGGCAGGGCATGCACGAGGAGTGGGTGGAGTATATGGGATGTTGATGGAGTGTGGCGGGTCTCTGCTGTGGGGCAACTGGGTCTGCTTCAGGGGATCGGGATGTGTGCACAGATCAGGACTGTGTTGATGGTCTGTGTGGCCCTGTGGGTGGTGGGGCTTGTCAGCAGCAGAAGACCTGTGATTCTCAAAACGGCCACAGAGGGGATGGGCCCCACCTTGCAAAGCCTGAAACAATTGGGTGCTCCTGTGCCTGGGACCAGCCCCACTCAGCTGCAATCCTGAGAGAGCTGACAATAGTCTTGCAGGCCATAGGCTGACAGTAATTGTAAGCCTCTGAGCTTAGCAACCAGCCATGCTGGGGTCCTACTCACTTAACAGAAAAATTGCAACAGGAATATGCTATTAGACCTTACAGCCAACTGTGCTGGGGCTCCCCAAACCTGATAAAGTGACTGAAGGGTCCATAGCAGCTACACACAGCTGAGCATTATGACCAGCCAGTCAGGGGACAGCATAGACTCCCTGGACACCTTCAGGAAGAACAACACTGCCACAGCAGAGGGACACATGTAGCCCACACAGGGGACACTCCTGGAATATTTGGAACTGGTGATGAGAGGGGAGCACACTACTGGGCCTCATAAGGCATCTCTTACATAAGGCCATGTCTCCAAGATCTGGAGATGTAGCTGACCTACCCAATACATAAATAGAAGCACAGAGAAAGAGACAAAATGAGGAGGCAATGGAATACATTCCAAGTAAGGGAACAGGACAAAAACCCAGAAAAAGAACTAAATGAAACAGAAATAAACAATCTACCTGACAAAGAGTTCAAACAAAAAGTCATAATGATGCTCACTGATCTTGGGAGAAGAGGGATGGACTCAGTGAGAACATCAACAAAGAACTGGAAAATATAAGAAAGAACCAATCATAAATGAAGAATACAATACTGGAAATGAAAAATTCACTAGAGGGACTCAATAGTAGAGTAGATGATACAGAAGAACAGCTCAGTGAGCTGGATGAAAGACTGGAGGAAATCTTCCAAGCTGCAGAGATAAAAGAAAAAAGAATTAAAAAGAACAAGGACAGTCTAAGGGACCTCTGGGACAATATGAAGTGTGCTAGCATCCGTATTATAGGTGTCCCAGAAGGAGAAGAGAGAGACAAAGGAGCAGAGAATTTATTTGAAGAAATAATAGCTGAAAACTTTCCTAATCTAAGGAAGGAAACAGACATCCAGGTACAGAAAACACAGAGAGGGTCAAAAAAGATAGACCCAAAGAGGCCCACACCAAGACATGTTATAACTAAAATGTCAAGAATTAAAGATAGTGGCTGGCCCCATGGCTGAGTGGTTAAGTTTGCATGCTCCACTTCAGTGGCCCAGGGTTTCACCAGTTTGGATCCTGGGCCTGGACATAGCACTGCTCATCGAGCCATGCTGAGTAGACATCCCACATAGCAGAACTAGAAGGACTTACAACTAGAATATACAACTATGTACTGGAGGGCTTTGGGGAGGAGAAGAAGAAAACAAGGATTAAAGATGAAGAGAGAATCCTAAAAGCGACAAGAGAAAGGCCACAAGTTACATACAAAGGAAACCCCATAAGGCTACTAGCTGACTTCTCAGCAGAAACTTTACAGGCTAGAAGGGAGTAGTATGAGATACTTAAAGTGCTGAAAGGAAAAAACCTGCATCCAAGAATACTCTACCTGGCAAGGTTATCATTCAGAATGGAAGGAGAGATGAAGAGCAAAAACTAAAGGAGTTTATTGCCAAGAAAACCAGCTTTACAAAAAATGCTAAAGGGAATTATCTAAGTGGGAAAGGGAAGTCATAGATAGAAATAAGAAAATTATCAAAAATATTAATAAAATCACTGATAAAGGCAAATATACAGTAAAGGTAGTAAATCAATCACCTTTGAAGCTAATATGAAGGTCAAAAGACAAAAAGTACTAAAATTATTTATTTCCAAGAAAAGAGGTTAACAGATATACACACACACAAACAAAAGAGATGAGATTTGATATTGAAAACATAAAATTTGGGAGGAGGGGAGTAAAGGTGTAGAGCTTTTAGAAAGCTGCCAAACTTAAGAGACCATCAACTTAATATAGATTGCTATATACATAGATTATTATATATGAACCTCATGGTAATCACAAACCAGAAACCTATAATAAATATGCAAAAAATCAAGAAAAAGGAGCCCAAACATAATACTAAATAAAGCCATCAAACCCTAAGGGAAGAAAGTAAGAGAAGAAGAAAGGAACAGAGAAGAACTACTAAAACACCCATAAAAAAAGTAACAAAATGGCAATAAATACATACTTATCAATAGCTACTTTAAATGTCAATGGAATAAAATGCTCCAATCAAAAGGCATAGGGTGGCCAACTGGATGAAAAAACAAGACTTATATATATGCTGCATACAAGAGACACACTTCAGACCTAAAGACACTCACAAACTGAAAGTGAAGGGGTGGAAAACATACTCCATGCAAATGGAAATTAAAACCAAGCTGAGGTAGCAATACTTGTATCAGACAAAATAGACTTTAAATCAAAAACTGTAACAAGAGACAAAGAAGGGCACTACATAATGACAAAGGGAACAATCCAACAAGGGGATATAACACTTGTAAATGTCTATGCACCCAACTTAGGAGCACCTAAATATATAAAGCAATTATTAATGGACATAAAAGGAGAAATAGACAGTAACACAATAATAGTAATGGGCTTTAATACTCTGACTACATCAACGGATAGAACATCCGAAGAGAAGATCCATAAGGAAACATTGGCCTTAAGTGACACATTACACCAGATAGACTTAGTAGATATATACAGAACGTTCCATCCAAAAACTGCAGAATACACATTCTTTTCAAATGTACGTGGAACATTCTCCAGGATAGATCACATATTAGGCCACAAAACTACTCTCAATAAGTTTAAGAAGACTGAAATAATACCATGCATCTTTTCTGACCATGATTGTATGAAAGTAAAAATCAACTACAGGAAGAAAACTGGAAAAGCCACAAATATGTGGCGATTAAACAAAATGCTACTGAACAATGACTGGGTCAATGAAGAAATCAAAGGAGAAATAAAAAAATATCTGGAGACAAATTAAAATGACAATATGACATGCCAAAATTTATGGGATACACCAAAATCAGTTCTAAGAGGAAAGTTTATAGCAGTACATGCCTACCTCAACAAAGAAGGAAAATCTCAAATAAACAATCTAACAGTGCCCCTAAAGGAACTAGAAAAAGAAGAACAAACAAAGCCCAAAATCAGTTGAAGGAAGAAAATAATAAAAATCAGAGTGGAAATAAATTAAATAGAGACTAAAAAAACAATAGAAAAAATCAATGAAACCAAGAGCTGGTTCTTTGAAAAGATAAACAAAATCTACAAACCTTATCTAGACTCACCAAGAACAAAAGAAGGCTGAAACAAATAAAATCAGAAATGAAAGAGTAGAAATTACAATGGACACTTCAGAATACAAAAGGTTATAAAAGAATACTATGAAAAACTATACACCAACAAATTGGACAATCTAGAAGAAATGGATTAATTCCTAGAATTATACAACCTTCCAACATCAAATCAAGAAGAAATAGGGAATTTGAATAGACCAATCCCCAGTAAGGAGATCGAAACAGTAATCAAAACCTCTCAAACAATTAAAGGCCAGGACCAGCTGGCTTCCCTGATAAATTCCACCAAACTTTCAAAGAAGACTTAATACCTATCCTTCTCAAACTCTTCCAAGAAGTTGAAGAGAAAGCATCCTAACTCATTTTACGAAGCCAGATACCGAAACCAGTCAAGGACAACACAAAAAGACAATGACAGGCCAATAGAACAAAAAGAATAAAATATATAGGAATAAAGTTAACCAGTGTACTTTCTGTAGACTCAAAATTATAATATGGTGTTGAAAGAAATTGAAGAAGACACAAGAAATGGAAATCTATTCCGTGCTCTTGGACTGGAAGAATAATCATGGTTAAAATGCCCATACTTCCTAAAGCAATCTATACATTCAATGCAATCCCTATCAAAGTTTCAACAACATTTTTCACAGAAATAGAACAAAGAATCTTAAAATTTATATGTGATAACAAAAGACCCCAAATAGCCTAAGGAACCTGGAGAAAAAAGAACAAAGCTGGAGGTATCACACTCCCTGATTTCAAAATACACTACAAAGCCATAGTAACCAAAACAGCATGGTACTGGCACAAAAACAGACACACGGATCAATGCAACAGAATTGAGAGCCCAGAAGTAAACCCACACATCTATGGACAGCTCATTTTCAACAAGGGAGCCAAGAAAATATAATGGAGAAACGAAAGTCTCTTCAGTAAATGGTGTTGGGAAAACTGGACAGCCACATGCAAAAGAATGAAAGTAGACCGTTATCTTACACCATACCCACACATTAACTCAAAATGGGTTAAATACTTGCATGTAAGACCTGAAAACATGAAACTCCTAGAAGAAAACATAAGCAGTACTCTCTTTGACATCAGTCTGAGCAGCATATTTTCAGGTACCATGTCTGATCGGGCAAGGGAAACAATAGAAAAAATAAACAAATGGGACTACATCAAACTAAAAAGCTTCTGCACAGCAAAAGAAATCATTAACAAAACAAAAAGGCAACCTAACAATTGGGAGAAGATATTTGCAAACCATATTTCTGATAAGGGGTTAATATCCAAAATACATAAAGAACTTACACACATCGATAACAAAAAACTAACAACCCAATTAAAAAATGGGCAAAAGATCTGAACAGACGTGTCTCCAAAGAAGATATACAGATGGCCAACAGGCACATGAAAGGATGTTCAACATCATTAACTATCAGGGAAATGCAAGTCAAAACTATGGGATATCACCTCGTACCTGACAAAATAGCTATGCTTAACAAGACGGAAAACAAGAAGTGTTGGAGACGATGTGGAGGAAAGGGAACTCTCATACACTGCTGGTGGGAGTGCAAACTGGTGCAGCCACTATGAAAAACAGCATGGAGAGTCCTCAAAAAATTAAGAATAGAACTACGATACGATCCAGCTATTCCACTGCTGGGTATTTATACAAAGAACATGAAACACGAGTGTGTAAAGATACATGCACCCTTATGTTCATCGCAGCATTATTCACAACAGCCAAGACTTGGAAGCAGCCTAGGTGCCGATCAAGGGATGAATGGATAAAGAAGATGTGGTATATACACACAATGGAATACTACTCAGCTATAAGAAAGGATGAGATCTGACCAGTTGTGACAACATGGATGGAACTTGAGGGTACTATGCTACGTGAAATAAGTCAGAGGGAGAATGTCAAATACCATATGATCTCACTCATAAGTAGAAGATAAAAACAAGGACAAACAAACACATAGAGACAGAGATTGGATTGGTGGTTACCAATCGGGAAGTGGGGAGGGGGGCGGGTGGAGGGGTGATGAGGCTCATGTGTGTGCTGATGGATTGTAATTAGTCTTTGGCTGGTGAACATGATATAATCTACACAGGAATCTAAATATAATGATGTACACCTGAAATTTGTATTACGTTATAAACCAATGTTAACGCAATAAAAAAAAAAGGTTAATTTTCACGTCCATATGTGTTAAAAAGAAAAAGAAAAAGAGTCTCACTTGATGTCCTTACAGACAAAATGTGCTTGTACCTGCATGCAGTTGCCACTTGGACTAGAGGACAATGGCACAGCTAGACCTTTTCCCATCCACCCTCCCTGTTCTTCCCTCAGCAGAACTCCTTCCTGTATCACAGGCCCCTGGAGGGTGCCTATGGCTGGCATTTTGGGATGACCTAAGCTGATGGTTTAACTTTGACCTCTGTCTGTAATCTCAGCGGTGAAAGGCCTCAGAAAAATCTGCCACGTAGATCTCCTTTCAGGATGTATTGGTGCAGAGAAAGATGCTTGGCTGGGAGTCAGGGCCCTGGGTTTTAATTCTGAATTTTGTTATGTGACCTTGGGCAAGTCGTTTTTTTCCTTAGAGTGTTTGTGTCAGAATAAAGTGAAGCAGGCTTCTTCGCTGCAGCATTTTTAGGAGTTATTACTATGTTAACATGCACAGAGTCTCCAATGGGAGCACGGATGTAGTTGTCTTTTTCTAAAACTTTTTTGACCACAGGACTCTTTTGTTTTCTCTTCATGGAACATCTGGGTGGATTGATGATATGAGGAAAACATTTTGGCAAAGCCTGGCAGGATGATTTCCAGGGTTATCTGGCTCTAACATTTTAGGATTTTGTTTCTTGGTCCAGAAACCTGGACTGTGCTTCTGAAGGATGACTTGGCAATATGGGCCTCCATCCATCAGACATCCCAGCTTCTGTCCCCAACTCTGGCCAGATCAGAAGCCCTGTGCAGACACTGGCACATAAAAGGCGTCCTCGGAAGCCCTGCCTCTTGTAAATCTGCCAGATGAAGATGGCAGTGGAGTGGACTCTGGAGCCCAGCTACTCCCCGCTGCATCCAGCTGCACTTAGCATTCAGCCTCTCACCCTCCCCAGCACAGCATGCACCTTGGAAATGTTAAATGGTAACAAATACCGCAAGGGTGCAGCATCAGCCAGCAGTGCAGATGGCCCTTGCAAAGGCACGGGGCACCTTGCAGAAGGCAGTGATTTCTTTCCTTGTTTGCTGAGCCATGTGGCTGAACATATGCCCATGTTACAATGACAGAGACGGACCAGCACAGCCCACCCGCCTTGGCACACTGCCGCTGTGCAAAGCTGGCCACTGCACTCCCTTGCACGCACTTCAGCAGCACCACAGACATTCCACTGCCATGGCTGAGGACTGGGCATCCCCATCTTGGGCAAAGAGGAGACTTCAGCACGTGATTCGTGGTCAGTCAGGGAAGAGCTCCAAAATGCCCAGAGAAGTCTCTCAAAGGGCTGGGCTGCCTGATGCCCCCGACCACCCCCCTGCCCTGTCCAGGATCCTTTAAGTCATTTAGATAGCGGTTCTAATGCCTCAGGACCCCTTTACATTCTTGGAAATATTGAGAACTCAAAAGACTTTGATTATATCTGTTAGTATTTATTATACTGGAAATTAAAACTGAGGAGTTGGAAAAAGATTTATTAATTCATTTAAAAAAATAACAAATTGCTTGCATGTTAACCTTAATAGCACACTCATTTTTCATGAAAAATAACTATATATTCCGAAGCAAACAACAAATGTGATGAGAAGAGTGGCTTTGTTTTATATTTTTGCAAATCTCTCTAAAGTCTGGCTTAATAGATGACAGCTGGATCCTCATAGCTGCTTCCACAGGCAATCCGCTATGCTGTGTTGTTCTGGCTGAAGTAGCTGAAGAAAATCCACCCTACACAGATGTGTATTTGGAGATGACCTCACAGGTGCCCCTGGAAGACTCTTGAGGACACTCAGTCTTCCTCAGGCCACACTTTGAGAACCACTGACCTGGTGTATACCTCTGGGGAGGAGATGTGGAGCGGTGTTGGATACAGATGGTCTGCACAACAGAGAAGTCCCCACTTTTCAGATCACACGTGTTTCTTTATGCCTTGGCTATTGCTCCAGCCTCCTAGCTTGTCGCCTGAATTCTGTTTCTCTTCCTCTGTAAGCATCCTTCACACAGAAGCCAGAGTGAACTGTTTTTGTTTTTTTATAGCTTGCTTCCAAATTTCTGCTAGCCCCCCAGCACCCATAGATTAAGATCCCAGCTCCCAGGCCTGTGAGCCCTGATCCTGGCAAAATCTCCTTCGTTTCTTAGTCCACTCTCCCTGGCTTGCCCTGCCACAGCCACACTGGCCCTTTTTGCCCTGTGAACAGATGCCAGTCCTGATCTGGCTCCTGTACTATCTGTTCTCTCTCCTTCTTGCACAGTTTGCTCAGATCTCGGCATGACTGGCTGGTCTGGCCATTTAGATTTCATACTAAATGTCACACACATTGAAAAAAAATTTTCTTCATAATCTTTATCATCTTCCTGATTCCTTATCATCTTTATCTGAAATTGTCTTAATCATTTTGTTTACTTCTTTATGATCTGTCTTCCCACATGAGGAGGTAATTTTTACTGGTAAAGGACTTTATCATATCCACTGCTGTGTCTTCAATGCCTAGAATGGTGTCTGGCACATGGTGGATGTGCAGTAAATGTTTTGAATTCATCAATGAAAGGATAGCTGTACAAAAGAATATTTGAACTAAAAATCAGACCTGGTTTTAGATTCCAGCTTTGGTCCTTACTAGCTCTATGACCTTGGGAATGTTTCTTGAGTTTTAGTTGTCTTGTAAGAAAAAGGCTGATAAGAATATCTACCCATCTTGGTCAGTTTGGGTTGCTACAAGAGTGTGTGTAAAGACAAAACTCACTCTTCCTCCTGTGTGTCTCCTGTACTCTCACACAACTACCATACTCACAACACTTCTGACACCGGATGTGGGTTTTTCCCCCCACACCAAGCAATTCCCTGTGACACCAGCTGGGTGTCCTACAATTTAACTCAATTCTGACCCTATCTACATGGAGACAGTGTCAGATCCCGCAGGGTAAGGGCTCATGAAAGTGCCTCCCACTCTAGATGCCCATTGCAAGTAGTAAGTCCCAAGATTACCAGAACTTCTATCTGACTTGGCTACAAATCGGAGGTTCCCATGACTTCCTCCGCCCTGGATTCAATTATTTGGTAGCCCAGCTCACAGAACTCAGGGAACACTTACCTACATTTACCAGTTTATTAAAGGACATGATGAAGGACACAGATGAGCAGCAGGTGAAGTGACACACAGGGTGGGGTCTGGCAGGGTCCTGAGCTCAGGAGCTTATGTTCCTGTGCGTCACCCTCCCAGGACGTGGATGTATTCACCAACACGGAAGCTCTCTAAACCCAGGACTTTTGGGATTTTTATGGAGATTTCATCCTGTAGGCATGATTGATCATTAACTTTATTTCCAGCCCCTCTACCCTCTCTGGAGAAGGAGGGGCAGGGCTGAAAATTCCAAGCTTCTAATCATGGTTTGGTCCTTCTGGTGACCAGCCCCCATCCAGGTGCCCACCAAGAGCCACCTCGTTAGAATGAAAGACACTCCTATCCCTGAGGAAAGTCTGTGGGATTTAGGAGGCCTGTATCAGGAACTCCGGTCAAAAACCAAATACTAGAACAAAAGATGCTCCTAGTACTCTAACCACTTAGGAAATTACAAGGATTTTAAGAGCTTTGTGCCAGGAACCAGAGGCAGAGACCAACGTATAGGTAGTTCCTATTAGCTCACAATGCCATAGACTAGGTATCACAAACAACAGAAATTTATTTCTCACAGTTCAGGAGGCTGGGAAGGCCAAGATCAAGGTACCAACAAACTCAGTGTCTGGAGGGCTCTCTTCCTGGTCTGCAGAACAGCCTCCTTTACGCTATGTCCTCACATGCAGAGAGAGAGATCATCTTCTTATTAGGGCACTAGTCCCATTCACAGGGGCTCCACCCTCATGGCCTAATTACCTCACAAAGGTCCCACCTCCAAATGTCATCACACTGGGGATTAGGGCCTCAAAATACGAATTTCAGGGGGACACAAACATCCAGTCCATAGCACTACTGTATAGGTTTGTTGTGAGAAGAGATGAGGTAATGAATATAGCACTCAGCACATAAAAATCATGCTGTAATTGGCTCCCTCTGCCTTCCCACTGCCTAAGCTGGCTTGTCAACAACACCTCTAGCTCCAGAAATGATTTCTGTGGCTTCTGGAGTGAGATGCTGGTGCCCAGGCTCTGGTCTGGCAGAGCTGGAAGGAACCTTGGAGACACCCAACTCATCATGGATTTCACAGATGAAGAGACCAAGACCTTGAGAGGGAAGACAGACACCTCACCTGAGGGCCCATCCCTCTCTTCTCTGAGGTCCCATCCTTCCTAGAGCCCCTGCTAGTGGCATGGCTGAATGGAAACCCAGGCCTCCTAACAGCCAGGCCAGAGCACTCTCCACTGTCTAGTTCTGAACACAGCAAAACTCAGACCCTACTCGAAGCATTTGCAAGTGAGTTTTCAAACTGTGGCTCCCTAATGTAAGGATATTTGGTGGCAGGAGCTTTGGGAATTAATTAAGTCAAATTGTGGACACTTGATCAGAATTGCCTGGAACATTTGTGAAAATGCTGGTTTCTGGCCTCACTCCAGACCTACAGAGTTAAAACACTGGGAGGACAGGACCCAGGAAACAAATTTTCCAAGAGATCTTCAGGCATGTTAAATTTTGGAGAAAACTAAAATGGGAAGAAAGGAGAAGGTGCAAAAAAGGTTTTCTTTTGTCCTTCCCATGCAGTCACCACTTTTTCTGTGGCTTCTCAAATATTTATTCAGTGGCTCAACTTGTTGAGAGGACACCGGCTTTCAGGCTACCCAGGGTGGGGCTGCCTCAGGGGCCCAGGGACAGGGTAGCCCTCCTTGGGTACGTTGTGCAGGCCTGTCCCAGGTTCTCTTTCCCGGACAGAGGCGGGGCCACATTGTGCTCAAGCCGTCCGTAGCAGCAAGCATGGCATGGAGCCTTAGGCCGTGCACGAACAAGCCGTCTGAATAACAGCCCTGGGAGCTCTCGCCCAGCTCCCAGCATCCACTAGAAAACCAGAGCAGTGCTTTCCCGTAATCCCATAAGTCATTCACTGAGGGCCGTCACAACGCAGTCTGGAAAGATCTTCACCAGCAGCCCAGCTAGAAGACACACACCTGGGCCCACTCAGCTCTTCTCTTCCAAGACCTGGAAGCAAGATCTGGGGAACAGAGGGTTAACCTTGCGGGAAGCGAGCTGTCACTCTCCGTGGAGCACAACGCCTTGAATTCTAAACACGACTGCACCTGGCTTTCCTCAGGCGTGAATGGTTTGATCTGAGAGAAAAATATTCTTCTGGGACATCCCTTTTCTAGACAGCAGTTAGTCCTGTCCCAAATCCTATGATCACGGAGAGAACTGTTATAGTGACAGAGGGGCCTGGGGTTGAATCGCAGGCCTCTGCTCATTAGCTTTGAGATCTTGGACCAGTCACCAGGCTTGACCTCCAGATGTTAAAAAATGATGATAAAATATAGCTCACAGCACAGTGAGCAGGAGAGTGGACACATGATGTCCCTGCAGATGCCCAATGCCTGGAGTTAACAGTATCTCAGTTAACACTAGCTCTTTCCTTGTTGGTCAATAGGGGAGCTTCTCACACTGCTTAAGGGGTAGTGGGAAATAGAAAAATGACATGGGCTCCTCTCCGTGGTGTATGAAGCTGTACCTGGTTTCTGGCGTAGCCTTGTCTTAGAGTCGCTCTGTGACCTTGGAGAAGCTGTTCCGCCTTTCTGAGCCTCAGCATCCTCTTCTGGAAAGTGAGGGGGCTGCAGTAGTGAATTTTCAAAGTCTCTTCCACTCTAACCCCTGACTTTAGGGTTTCAGCATCAGACAGACCAGATCCAGCACCGTGATTGGCTCTCCTCCTGGGAAGTCTGGCCCTGCTGGCTATGTGAATATTTCCTAAGGAGGTCCGTGGGCTTCTCTGAGATGGAAACACCAGTGTCCTAGGTGCTGAACTCAGGACACAGGGGGTGATGCAGCTCTAAAGGTAGAGCAACTTTAGGGCAGACGCTTAAAACAGTAGGAGACACCACACAGACGAGGCAGTATGGCTCCTTCTGTCTCTGGTGCCTGGCTCTCCCCACCTGGCTGGGTGCTGGGCAGGGTGTCAGGGGATGACAGGAAAGCGCAGACCCCGGCCACCTTGGTCTTCCAGCTGTGAGTGGCTCTGCTTTGCTCCTCTCTTGGGGCCACTTCAGAGAACTTCTGTGAGGGGCAGGAGCAGGTAAGAACAGAGGAGCCAGGAGAAAAGAGACAAGATGCCAATTACAAGAAGGGATTAGAATGGAGGAGGAAGGAGCGGAGGAGGCAGGGGAGGAAAGGAGGAGCTCGGCAGAGGGGAGAGGAAACAGTCTAATAGTTCTCTCTGAATTTCGCCTGGGCATCAGCAAGCCCATCGCGAGCAGATCAGAACACCTCACTCTGACCTCTTGGCTTGAGGTAAAAAATAATTCCAAGCCAAATGGCTATGCCTAAATCTATCACAAATGTCAGCAGCCGGGCCTGAAGCCAGAGCTGTGATCTCCCTCATCAGTAAATCCTTGAAGCTCCCGCTCCCTGGGAAGCCTGGTTTCCTCTGATGCTGCTGCTTTCTACCCCAGGCTGCCCTTTCAGGAGTAATTTCTTTTAACCTGAGGATCACAGCTGTGAGCCATAATGAAAAGATTTTTTTCTGAGCTGAGAATGTGAAGAAGCCGCAGCACCAGCAGAAGAAAGCTGGAGAAAAAACAATTAAATTCAGTGCCCTACCAACTGATGGAGGCAGCCTAGTGGGCGGACAGCCGCCTGGCTGTAGCGTGTACCGTCTGCCCCATACCGAGAACCAAGGGAATTTTTGGGTACCCAGGGAGATACACAGCTTCTCAGGTCGGTCTTGTTTTGTGGATTCCAGACTGCAAAGATGGCCAGGAGAAGAGCAGCTGCCATTGACACAAGAGGTGACCATAGAATGAGAAGGTGAGCTGAGCACTCAGGTGAGTGCCCCAGGCTTTATCCTGGCCTTGGAGCCCCAGGGGATGGGAGGGTGTGTGGATGCCCAGCCTGAAAGAGGGCTTCTCCACTGGCCCCCCAGCCTCCCGCCCACGCTCAGCTCAGGAGCAGCCGACAGAGGCAGGCTGTCACGGGAGCTTCAGCACTACCCGTCTCATCTTTCCCTGGGGAGGCATAGCTTTCCTGCCCACCGTGGATCCCTGACACTGTCCCTTGTTTTGACACAGTGCGTCCCACATGGAAAGGAGGCGAGGGGAGGGAATATAATTCAATTTGGAATGAACACTCCACTTTGGGTACTGGGGCCCACTCCTGTCTCCATTCACAGGACTCAAGCTGATCTAGCACCTGCTTCTTGGACCACATGTCTTCACCTCCAAAGGGAGAGAATAATACTAGAGCTTAGCTGAGTTATTTACAGGTGAGATTTCTACTTTTGTGAGACTCCATCCGTTCAGATTGGGTTAAAACCCTTTGTGCGTGTTTGGGGCACTTGTTGCCAACACAGATGAAAGTTCTCTGTGGTTCCACCATTGAACTCACCCCAGAGAGGCTATTTGGGCATTATTTAGGCAGTTCGGTACTTCTACATGTAATGACATGTTTTTCAAAAGTTGTATAAAATTTGAATTTTGGTAAATAGTATCATATTTTAACATAATGGAAGTGTTTGTTGCTGAGGGGAATTCTATGGTGAGTAATTTCAAAAAGTAGAGTCTTTTTATAACGTAGATAGCCGTTCCCAAGTTATCCTTTTCTTCTTCCATGTGGTTTGCATAAGTCAGATTTGCTTGAATAGAGCCACTCCTGTACACGTCAACGGCCAGCTTCCTCCAGTTCCTAAACGACTAAGGCAGAGAGGTGGCAAGCTAGTCACTGGCTTGGGGTTGACCTGTCCCAGGTGTGTGCTACCTTAGAAAGAGCCCTGGACAGGGATGGTGGGCACCTTGGCCCTGGGTTCTGAGTCTCCTCTTTGTAAATGCCACGAACTGGTAGTGTGGCCCTGAAAAAGTTGCTAGCTAGAGTTCAGTTTTCTGAATAAGAAGCTCAGGGGTAGAATGTATATCAAATAAAAACTATCTGGGATATCATTTAAAGAACTCTGAATGTCATGTGTTTTCTTCCTCATGTAGGTTGCGAGACCTAAGCATCAGGACAGGAGAAGTGCTCCCACAGCACAACTCTGAGGGAAGCCCTCGTCACATTCTCTCCTTTCTGTCACGGAAGATTAGTAGCTGTTACCGGACTCAAGTGTCAGGGAGGAGAGACGGCGCCCCTCCTGTGGGAGCTCAGGCCAGCTCGGGGAGGCAGCAGCTTCCTGCTGGCACTTGGCTTTGTGAGGCGTGTATGTGTGCATGCACACACACGCACAGGAACTCATCTTCCCCAACACAGCAACATTTAAGTATACCAAAGCTTCCTTAGCAGAATGCTAGAATTCTGGCCAAAGGTCCTCCTTTAAAGTCATCCTCTTAATTTGCAGAAGCAGCAGCAAGGGGACCTTTAAGCAGCCAAAATCTAATAGGATCTACAGTGATGAAGAGGTGGCAGGAGGGAGAGAGTGATGGGGAGCACCAAAGACTTTGTTCTGGTAGGAGGTTCAGCTTTATACGGGGATGCTGCTGTCTGGGTGTCAGTTCCTGGTATTTATTTGAAGCATTGCAGGTTTATGAAGTGTTCCTAGTAAGAGAGAAGGAAAAGCCTGACTGTACGTGTGAGACCAGTGAGACGGGAGGAATGAAGCCTTTCTAGCCAGAGCCAGTGGGAAAGAACCATGGGGATGAGAGAAGGAGGCAGGAAGGCCTGGTGGGCAGCAGCTTCCACAGGAGGTGGGAAACAAGTCCCTCAGAGCCATGGAGGGAGGGGGGACATGGGCGAGGCAGAGGGGAGGAAGGAGTGAGGCAGGGACTGGATGGGGCCACACGTTGAAGGGAAATGTAACGTAACAGACACCTGAGGAACTGAGACGGAGGGTTTCGAAGAGGAACTGAAGGAAGAGGCCTTGCCCATCCGCTGTGCCACGAGTGGTCACGACAAGAAAAAGAGTCAGGACGCGTCCTTTATCTCCTCAACAATGACCAGGAGGTGAGACTTCGTGGATAAAGGTTTGGAGGCTCGTCGATCTTCCTCTTGGCTTTCTCCAGGCAGTTACACCCAGTGAGGCCAGGATCCTGAGCTTAGGACCGTTCTGCCTGTGCCTGGGTGTCACCGCTGTAGACATGCTCCACGGGGGACGGCTCCCTTTGCACCTGTGACTGCATGTCCTAGGAGGCCAGCGCCAGGGGTGAAATGACTCCCTCCCCGGCCCGCGCAAACTATACAACTTTTGTTTTGTCTGAAGAAGATGAGAGGAGTTTTTAATCTTTTCGTGAGAGGAGAGAGGAAAAGGAAGAGATAGCATCACGTTTGTTTCCTGCCTCCCTTATTGGAAACAGCTAAAGGCCCCGAGGAAGAGAAGGGTCAAGGTAAGAAGCAAAAAACTATGCTTGAAGGAGAGATTTTGAGGACTTTGTGGGGCAAAACAGGGACGGAGTGAAGTGTGGAGTCGGAGAGGCGGGCTCTCGGCTGTGGCCGCGGCGGCGCTGGGGCCCTCCGTGGCCTCCTGAGCGAGGCTGCTCCCGAGGAGAGGGGCAGCGCGGCTGCTCTTAGATGCCTGTGCCTGACACGCAGGGTCAAGCTCAGTCCACGGGGGGCCTGGAAATTCTCGGGGACGCGTGTGACTGGGGATCTTTGACGTTTCTGTAGGCAGGAATAGAAGAGGAGGAGCTCCAAGTTTCTGATATTTTTAACTTTATTTCTACCTGCAAGTTGATGAGATCTTCATGACATTTGAATGAGATGTTCACTGACAAGACTATTAAAAATCCACGAGTTGTGACTTTTGATTTCCAAAGTTAGTTTTCTCTCTAAGGCCAATTTTTGACTCAGGGAGGGTTTACGCCTTTGTCACGGGCCTTTAGCCAGTGAATGCTGCTTGTGTCCCGTGCAGGCGCTCAGGCGTCCTCCTCCCACACATCACCCCGGGAAGCAGATGTGATAAATATTTTCATGGCTGCTATCTCTGGTCAAGGCCAAAGATCTCAATTAACAGAGTATCTTAATTAACAGACAATTAGAAGAAAATGTACACCAAAGTGTCAATAATGAATAGTGAATTCTCCCAAGCCGTGGAGACTAGGCAGCTACTGTCAGAAGCTTAACATGTGATCCTCGTATAGAGATTCTATTTAAATTGTATTGAGTTTTTACAGCACTTCACGTGTTTATCACAACACAACTGCACAGTTTGGATTTTCAGCAACATTGTGTTACTCATACCCACGAGAGCTCAGAGAGGAGTACTTGACAACCGCCTCTGATCCGAGGCCCGAGTTTCTCCCAGGCTGCGCAGTGTGTTCGCCAACCAGGCCGTCCCTCAAAACAGCCAGATGGAGCAGACGGACACAATCTCCTCAAGTGTTGCCAATCTTAGTCCACCTGAGACGGGCAGAGTGGAGTGTGAAAAGTCAGGTTAATTAAGAAGCTGCTCACGCCTGGCAGTGAATGTTAATGACTGAGAAAACGCTTAGAAGGAATTTACATATCAGAGACAAGGACTAGTTTGGTACTTTTTCAGTGATCTCAGGAATTTCCCAGACACAAAATCTCCATTATTCAACTCCATTTCAAAGATTATCTATATACATGAAATATAGAAAGAATGTGCAAGGTTTGCAACTTCCTGAGAGAATCCTTCTCTGTCCAGATTATTCTTACCTCTCACCCCTGGGAACTTGGTTATGGAGTGTGAGCGAGCTTCTGTGAAATGCTTCAATCTCAAATGACAGGATTGAGGCAATCTCCATTTCAGCAAGGACTAGGGCAGTGCAAATATTACCTGAGCACTGGTTATCTTTTTCTCAAGTGGGACTGAAGGGACAGTAAAGTCCCTTTGACTAGCCTGCGTAACCCGGCGTCCTGAGACTTCACTTGACGACCACAGTGGAACCCAAGTGGGTCCACACAGCAGGAGGCTGGGGGGAAGCAGAAGGTCCTGTCACATTTGGCAGTCCTGGTGCATTACACCTATAGGGTACGTGTTTGAAAGAGAAGTGATTGGACCCACGTGACTCCCCCCATCCCCACTAATGGGTAGAATATCGAGGCTCTGTTTACGTTTCTATTGGATATGGAAGTGTTGACTTTAAATAGGTTCTTGTGCTTTGTTTTATGCTGATGGTGTCTGAGAACAGCGCCAGTCGGAAAGTTTATTATGACCACTCTTTATTTTCACTGTATTTCAGTACCAGGCCACACTTCAATGTGCTAACAATTGTAATCGAGGCACAAAGTTTTAATTAAGCTAATATATGATTGTTTTTCACCAAACAGAGCCTGATTCATGAAACTGCTGGCTGTTCTTCCAGGCACAGTCAGCAGCAGGGGGTGTGCCATTAGTGCGGGTTAGGGCACGGGCTGTTATGTGGCGTGACCCCAGATTATATATTTAGCACAAACTTATGTCTTGACCTTCAATGACATCTATTTTTTCATTCAAAAAATATTTATTGAGCACCAACCTTGTGCCTATTATCGGTTGGAATAACAGTGGCTGCTGGTAGGGAGTGAATTTTATGGCTTAGAACAACTGAAGTTATTTTTCAGCTCCAAAGTCCAAAAGGCTGTTCAGCAGGTGGCTTTCCATGTGGTGATCTGGAAACCCACACCCTTCTCGTCTTGTGGTTCCACAGCCCACTAGGTTCTCAGAATCCTTCATTTCCAGCTGGTGACTGAGGAAAGAGTGAGTGATGAAGGCGCAGCCCGCCTGCCTCTTGACCACCTCCGCCTAGCAGTGACATACAGGACTTCTGTACACACCCATTGTCAAGAACCGTCTGTTGGCCCTACCCAGAGGAAGCAGGCTGGGAAATGCAGGCCCTGGTTGGATACTTCCCGTGTCAAGGCTGTTTAATGGGGGGGTCTCTGGGAACGGCTGGCCATCTTTGCCACAGCAAGGCACTATTTCAGGCATTGAGGATACAGTTAACAAAAGAAACAAAAATATTTGTCCGCATGGAGAATAAATTCCTGAATTTGAAATTCTTTAATCCTCCATGGGATGAGACAGACAATAGGAAGAAACATTAGTACATTACAAAGTGATGAGTGCTAAGGAGAAGCACAAAAGCAGGAAAGGGGGAAAGAAAGGCTGCGGGTAGGGTTAGAGATGAGACTGCGTGCTCAGAGAATGCCGCTCTCCAAAAGGGACATCTTGGGTAAAGAATTGTGGAACACGGGGGAATCAACCACGAGAATATCAACATAGAACGTATTCCAGGCAGAGGGAACAGCAGGTAAAAAGGCCCTGAGGTGGGGGACCGGCCCGGTGGCGCAGTGGTGAAGGTCACACATTCTGCTTTGGAGGCCAGGGGTTCACTGCTTTGGATCCCAGGTGTAGACATGGCACCACTTGGCAAGCCATGCCGTGGCAGGCATCCCACATATTAGGTAGAGGAAGATGGGCATGGATGTTAGCTCAGGGCCAGTCTTCCTCAGGGAAAAAAAAAAAAAGGAGGATTGGCAGCAGATGTTAGCTCAGGACAAATCATCCTCAAAATAAAAAAAAAAAAGGCCCTGAGGCGGGGGAGGATGGGAGGAGATGAGATCACAGATGGATGGTCAGGTCAGGCCAGATTGTGTCAGGCTATTTATGTCATAGTCAGGATCTTGGTTTTTTTTTCTGTAGTTAACATTATTGAAGTAAAATTTACATAAAATAAAGTGCGCCCATTCTAAGTGTACTACTCAACGTGTTTGACAAATGTCTATATGTATATAGCAGTGTAACCCTCCCCAGGATAAAGATACACAACATTTTCATCACCCCAAAACTTCCCTCATCCTTATTTGTAGTCAGTCTCTGTTTCATTCCTGGCCCTGGGCAGCCACTGATACACTTTCTGTCATCATAGATTAGTCTTCTTTTTCTAGGATTTCGTATAAATGGAATCAAATGCTACAACTCTCTTATGTCTGGACTCTTTCACTCGGCATAATGTTTTTGCGAGTCATCCATCTTGTTGCTAGTTTCAGTGGTTTACTCCTTTTAACCTTCATTATAAGGATTTTGGATACAACCACAATTTGTTTAATCTTCCACTTGTTGATAGACATTTGAGTAGTTGATAATTTGGGGCTATTAGTAGTAAATCCGCCATGAACATTTGCAGGCAATTCTTTTCTTGTAGGCATGTCTTTTCATTTATTTTGCACAAATGTCTAGCAGTGGAATTGCTGGGTCTGTAGAGTAAGTGTATGTTTACCTTTCAAGAAGGTGCCAGCCCATTTGCATAGCGGTTGTGCCATTTCCATCTCCACCAGCAACGTGGAAGAGCTCCCGTTGCCTCATGCACCATCAACCCTTGTTATTGTCAGTATTTGAGATTTAAGCCGTCCTAGTCGGGGTGGAGTAGGGTCTCATGGAAGTTTTAGTTTGCGTTAATCTAATGACTAACAGTGTTGAACATCTCATTGTGTGCTTTGGGCCATTTATATATCGTCATCTGCGAAGTATTTGTTCAAGTCTTTTGCCTAATTTTAAAATTGAGTTTTCTGTTTTATTACTGAGTTGAATAGTTTTCTATTTTCTGGTTATAGGTCTTTTGTCAGATGTATCTATCACATAAATGTTTTCTCCCTAGTCTGTGGTTTACTTCTTCTTTTTCCTAGTGTTATCTGTCAAAGAGTGCATGTTTTTAATTGTGATGAAGTAAAATGTATTCAATTTTTTTATAGTTAATGCTGTTTGTGTCCCACAAAATCTTTGCTTAGCTCTTGAAGATTTTAAAATTTTAAGGATTTCCTTCTGTTTTCTTCTAGAATTTTTTTAGTTTTGGATTTTACCTTTGGATTCATGATCTACTGTGAGTCAATTTTGGCATGTGGTGTGGATTTGAGGTTTAAAGTTTATTTTTTGCATTGCAGATGTGTAGTTGTTCCAGTACAATTTCTAAAAAAGACTCTCCTTTCCTCTTTGAATTACCTTGATAGCTTTGTTGAAAATCAATTTACCATAAACATGGAACGGTTTCTGGACCCTCTGTTCTGTGCCATTCATCTAGCAGTCAATTTTCCACCAATGCTGCGTTGTCCTGGTTACTGTTGCTTTATATGCGTTCTTTCATGTTCTCGAAATACGGGGGTTTAAGTCTTCCAACTTTATTCTCTTTTTCAAGTTGTTTTACTCTTCTAGATTCTTTGGAGCTTGTAAATTTCTACCAAAGAGACTTCTCAGCTTTTAACTGAGGTTGCATTGAATATATAGATCAGTTTAGGGGAGAATTAACATCTTAACAATTTTGAATCTCCCAGACCATGAACATAGTATACCTCTCCATTCATTTACATCATTTTTAATTCCTCTCAGCAGTGGTCTGTAGTTTTCATTATACATATTTCCTTAAACTTATCCCTATGTATGCCATAGGTTTTGAAGCTACTATAAATAGTATTTAAAAGTTTTTATTTTCTAATTGCTTTCTGCCAATATATAGAAAACATTTGATTTTTGAATATGGATCTTGCATACGGCACCCTTGCTCAATTCACTTGTTAGTTCTAGCAGCTTTTTTTGCAGCGCCATATACATCAGAGTAAGTATTTTAACTTTTACTCTGAGTTAGATGAGAAGCATAGATGAAGTTTAGAGCCAGCAAAGTCTTTTTTGGATCACATATGGGGCATGAGAGAACAAATGTGAGGAGTTTAATTTTTTAACACCTTAAAGGTAGATATTCAAGGCTGTTAGATAAATGAATCTGGAGGTCAGAGAAAGGTCATTGATAAACACATGCATTTGGAATCACTAGTTTATCAGTGACATTTAAGCCCTGGAATTGATTCGTATCATCAACAGTTAGAGGGTGAGGTGATGACGGAGGAGTCAGAGAGAGAAGAGGAAAACAGGGCACGCGGTCCCCAAGAAGCCAAGACAAGAAAGTGTTCCGATTAGAGTGGTCTACTGTGTCAAATGTTTCTTGTAGGTCAAGCAAGATGAAGGCCGAGACTGACCCTTGAAGAGGCCTCAGGTGACCCTGACCAGCAGCGTTGGCGGAGGGTGGGAGTGAAAGGCTGGCTGCATTGATAAGAGACAGTGGCGGCCGTGAGTGCCGAAAACTATCTCAGGGAATTCTGCTCAAAGGAAGGAAAAGAAGCAAAAGTTGGAGGTAAGTGGAGTCAAGAGGGGTATTTTTGTGCTTTGTGTTTGTTTTGATTTTCAATGGGAGGAAAAAACCAGCATATTTTGACGCTGCTTTAAATGATCCAGTATGGTTGAGTATCATAGAAGAGAGAAGGGCAGAGCTGCCGGAGCAATGGTTTGGAGTAGGTCAGAGGGGGTGGGGTCCAGGGCACAAGGGAGGGAGCAGCCTCGGCCAGTCGCACAGCTGGCTCGTCCACAGTGACAGGAAAGAAGGCAGATTGGGCACATGCAGGAGAAGGTGTTGATGTGTGGTGGACACTCATGGACATTCTCTTCTTATCGCTTTAATTTTCTCACTGAGTTAATTAATTGTAAAACAGCTGGAATAGTAAGTGCTATGTAATTCTTTGTTAAATGAATTCTTTTCCTGGCTTCCCAGAGTGTGATCGTAGAGTCACTGGTGACTGAATACAGACATTCATATGCGTTGTCAGAGTCCATGGGTGTTGAGCTGGAACCGGCCCTGAGGCTGGCTGTTGCTTCGTGTGACCCGGAAGAGTTGTGAGCTTTTGGGGTAACTGCCACTTGTGGATCCCTGTAGCTTCTACACTGTTTATTCATAGAACAATGGAGCCCTTCCTTTTTTCTAAATGATAGATATTTTTAAGACATTGGCCTGTTGTTTTTGTCTCAATAGATGGACAGGATTATTAACAGTATAAACAGATAATAAAAGCTAACATATATATATATTCAGCATTGACTATGTGAAGGGCATTGTGCTAAGTGCCTTATATTTGTTATTTTATTTAGCACACCCAACAACCTTACGTGCAATGTCTTGTCATGTACATTCTACGTGTGTGGAACCTGAGCTCAGTGAGCACCACATCGCTTGGTAAGAGTAGGTTGCAGGTTTTCTTGCTCCAGGGGTCATGCTCTTCTGCTACACCTGCTCCTGTGCCTCTGTTACAAGCGAGTTCTCACTGACCCGTGGACAAGAGCCCTGGGCTCTATATCAGGCAGCACCAGCTCTTGTTCCAGCTCAACCAACCACTGGCTCATTGAACTTGGGAAGTTATTCACCTCTTTGGGGATCTTTCATCTGCACTCTATGGACGCAGATGATTTTTACCATTCCTTCTAGCTCTAAAACTGTGAGATTTTAATCTTTCTAGGACTGTCATCTTGAACTACGCATATTTTTTAAGCATCTAGGTCAGGGCCTCCCCAGGTGAGAAGGTGATTGCAGATGTAATCATGGCAGAGCTGGAGGCAGCTGCGGACTGGATGAAGCTACCACCTAATGCTTCTCTGTCTGTGGCTTTCCAGCGGGTTACAGGCAGAAGTAAATACTGAAGCTGCCCCAGTCTTGGCTCCAGGATGAGACATGAGATAAGTCTGCTTGGTCCAAACTGCAGGTTCCTCTGTTCCCAGAACACTGGTCCAAGTGCCTGAGGGGCTATTTTTAGTGCCTGGTATTTATTATCTTTGCAAAACCTTGGCCTGGAGCCTGGGCACGCAGGGTGAGTGATTAGACGTGGGGCTCTCTCATGCATCTGACTTTAAACAATCTCAATTACATCAGAGAGAGGGTTCAGGTTAACGGACAGGGTCCTGGGGATGACAGTGTCAGTAAAACACAAGTGCACTTGCCATGACACATCGCTGGTCCCAGAGAGCTCACAGAGCCCGTGTCTGGGCGCATCCTCCAGTCGGATGTCCAGAGACAGCAAATCCAGGAGGTGGCAGCACTCGCAAATGGTACAACCCTGAGAACCCGCATGCACCTCTGGGCCTCTGTGAAGAGGCTGGCTGGCTTGTGAGCTTGCCGGGGTTCTGGCATCTCCCAGGGGATGGCCCGAGAAGTGTTCTGTGAGGGAGGTTGGTAGAGTCAGGAATGAGGGCGCGTCCAGGTTCTTGGAGATGCGGGGATGGAGTAGGGGAGGTGGGGGACGGAGTAGTGAGTCCGACTTGGCAATGTCCCCTGGTAGGGGCACCGAGCCACTGGAAGCGTAATTCCACAACAGGGCGCATCGTTTAATAGAAAAGGAAATTCCGAGACCTTTGGTAACCATCCTGTTTGCAGACTAAGAAACTGAAGCCTCGGGGGAGGCAACTTTCCTAAGGTCATCTGGCTGGTTGGTGGCAGGTTCAGGATTGGACTTTCCAGTGCTGGTTCCCAGACCCAGTCTCCATTTCTGCTGACCTTGACTCAGGACAGCTTCTTGTAGTGACCAGCTATATTTTTAACCAAGAATATGGCTCCTTGCCTTTGCGGTTGTCACTGCTGTTCTGTAATCTGACAAGAAGCATGTCACATGTATTCAACAGCATTATTTACTCTGGTGATTATGAGAAAGCAGAAAGAAAGAAGCTACCATCAAGGAGAGGGAAGCTGACCAGGTGTGTGCACAGGTGCACATGTGAAACCAGGAGGCAATGATTCTCTGGCCTTGGGCCTGCAGGCCAAGAGGCAGACTGCGGGGCAATGCCCAACGAGGTCCAGGGCATGAGGAGACACAGGCCCTGTGGAAAGACATGGCTCCTGGAATTGAAGAGCCAAGGCTGGAGTCTCAGCTCTGCCACTTTTAGATGTGTGACCCAGAGCAAATCAGCCATTCCTCTGAGCCCTTTTGTGGAATAGAGCTAGAATTTGGAGACAAGCAAATGGAATATTAAATGCAAAGAGTCTTCACACAACCCCTGAAGAGTATGCAGATGAGAAACATTCTGATTTTAATCTGAAGTGAGGAAAAGTTGTTGGCCAGACCTAGGGATGGAGAAGTGTGCAAAATTGTCTCCAAGGGAGGGGGCTTGGTGGGAAGAGGAGACGAAGAGTCAGGAATGAAGGCTCTGCACTCAACACGTGTGTGGAGGACAAGGAGACCACCCTACTGAGAGTGGGGGTCAGAGATGCATGGGGAGGAGGGAGTTTGTCAGCGGGGTCCCAGAGATGGGGTGAGGAGTTCAGATGGTGTGTGCAGAATAGAGAGTCACTTGGAGATTCCTGGTGGAGCGATGTGACCGACACAGTGGGATGGAGGCTCCATTCACTGGTAGCTGACAGAACAGATGAATTCATTCATTCAGAGCCTGGGTGCCCGGCACGGTTGAGATGCCTGGGACACAATAGTCAGTAAAACCAGATGAGGTCCCTGGTTCACGGTGCCCTGAGTCTGGTGACTGACCGAGGAGCTGGGAGCTGGGGAGCTGCTGGTGACTAAGGAGGTTTCCAGGGTCCTGCAGAATCGAAGCATGAGGCTGCATTCACACACAAGACTAATCCCCAAGAAGAGGATGGTGGGCATCTGTAATGGGCATTTTCTAAGAGGGTGGAAATCCCAGCTGGGATTGTTAACAACACCACCCCAGGTATTGGAGCAGACCCCCATCTCACTGTGAAGCTAAGATCTGAAAAGCCTGCGGCAACAGAATACAGGGCGAGGCAGACCTCAGATGGACGGTTTGCAGTTGGTTCCAGCTCTGAGTGGGCTACCTCTTGATGCCCCAAAATACTGGGCTTAGATTTCACCCCTGGAAGTCACACTTGTGGGGACATTGGCCTTACCACTCTATTTTTCTTAACAATTCCTTTCAGTTGATACCAATGCACAGTTTTTGAGCATCTTCTCTCACTAGGTTAGAGCTCTTTCTCTCAGCTTCTGGTCCCTACGTCTGGCTGAGTCTGCTGCTTATTTACCAAACATTCAGTCTCCCTTTCACTGCCAAACATCAGGACCCTGGTTTTCAGCGGGACACATTTTCAGGAAGAAACAGCTAAGAAGCACAAAGACTGCTCTCAGCTTCCTGGCAGCCAGGTGTGGTCCTGTGACTAGTTTTGGCCAAAGAGGGGGGAATTGAGGTGTTGTGTGGGGCTTTGAGAAAGGCTCCTTCCTTCTCTCTCCATCCCACTCTTGGAACATGGTGCCCAGGCAGCGATACTGCACCGCTGAAGTGAGGCCACGGCTGGGACGGTGAGCGAAAAGCCGGGAGGAACCTTGGTCCCTGACGATCACAGAGCATCTGTAGGGGCCCAGACTCCCTACCTCAGCAGCTCTCCTCCTGGGGAAAGTCATACATTTCTACCCCATTTAGAGTGCCATTTTCCAGGCCTCCCTTTGCTGCCGACCTTGACCTTAACTGATATGTTGGGATCCAATGGTTTTTGCTTTTTGGGTATTTTGTTCCTTTGTGAGTTCAAATTTCACCCTCTGATCCTGGGTTGAACATCTCTGAGCCTCGTCTTGACAGGTTCCCAGCTCCATGACCACTGTGTCCCTGCTCTGGGCACGTAGCCTGGGAGGTCCCCGAGGTCCTGATGCTCTAGAAGCCTGCTTGCTGAGTCTAGAGATGAAGAAACTTAGGCACGAAGCATACACAACAGTGATCAGCAAGGGATGGCCATGCAGTACCTGCTGACTAAATGCTACTTGAGACTAATTTGAAGAATTTTTCTCGCTGTCGGCTGCTCGGGGATGTGCGCTGACACAGCTCATCTCTGTCAGATGGAAGTGATCCCCATGCCCCTTTTTGAATCAATGACTTCTCAGAAAGTTCCACATTTCTTTACAATTCATCTCTATAATGCTACTTCTGGGGAAACTTCCTTTTTTTTATATATATATATATACTGGCTGCCAAAGCCTCACAGTCTCAGGCCGGCTCTCCTAAAATTAAGCTGCTCTGTTTGCTTAGTGCAAACATGGACCACCTGGAGCAAGGTAGAAAATTGGAAAGTTTTGCTGCTAACACTCTGCCGTGACGTGGTGGTCCGTGCTGCTCAGGGGGTCTGCCTCTTTTCAGCCTCCCGGGCCATGGGTGTCCCGTGGAGACTTGGCGGGAATCGTGTTTTCACACAGTGCAGGGAGCTTGGGCCCACTGGCGGGCTGGTGGAGGAGCCGCTCGTGGGCGCTGGGCCACCTGGCACTTCCTCAGTCACCCAGCCCAGGACGAGGGCTGCCCGCCATGCCCGTTGGTAACAACTGGATGCTGCCTGTGCTGGTGTTGGCTTTCCACAACAATGTCCGATTTCAGAAACAACACTGGAAGGGAAAACGAGCTTCAGGGTTCATGGCAGCCGGATGACGTAGACCTCGGAGAGGCCTCAGCCCGCTCTCTGTTTAATCACACAACATAGGAACACTGTTTTTGTTTGTTTGTTTTGGTAAGAAGAAAACCTCAGACACTAGAGCTGAAGTGAAAACATTACCTCACTGGCAGTCCCCACGCCCAGAGGGAGCTGTGGTGAGAGTTTGGTGTATAGTCCGGGCTTTTCCTGTAGTGCGGTGTGTCTGTGGGTCTCAGTGGGGTCGTATGCTGCATGTGCTGCTCTGTGCCTCGCTTCCTGCCTGGCGCTATACCTCTCTGTGTTGCTGCGTCCACATCTCCCTCAGTCGTGTTACCTGCCGCGCAGTCTGGCATCAGGCAGATCTGGCGAGGTCATTGAACGTTTCCCATAGTGGCAGGAATTTAAATTCTTTCCAGACCTGCAGTCTGCAAATTGTGCTTGGAGGGGGTCTTAGGGAGAGTCATCAGAGGGGACTCAGGGGTCTCCAAGGGGAAGGCAGGGACAGAAACAGAACGAGGGGCCTCAGACCCCCAAGCGGTTTTCACCAGAGCAACTTCCCTTTACTGTTTTATGCATTGGACTTCCACACAATTTTGTTTGGTAGTAAGAGTTCTGGGATTTAATATCCTCTTTAAACCAGCGATACAGTCAAAGACTCTCATTTTATGGTTGTTGAAATGCAGGCTTGGAACTTGGGTGTGGTGCCTCCAGGCTCGCATGGCCCGCCACGAGTGAGTGGGAGCAGCCCTCGGCCGGGGCTGGGCCTCAGTCCCCTGCCGCTCTAACTTTGCTTCATCCTCTTCTCTTCCCAGGTCTGGACACACCAGGCGGAAGTTTCATTATGATCAACCCGCAGGTCAGCTGCCAGTTTGGGGCTTGCTCAAGGCACGAGCTCTTGTCAGAGGTGAGAAGTGAAGCCGTCACGGAGTACGGTGCAGCTGAAGACCAAACCCAGCACCTGTCGGCTTGGGGTGGCCTTCTCGTTTGCCTGGAGCTTACATCAAGACTGTGTTTCTTTCATTTCATCCAGTGAGTACCTTCTTTGTTATTAAAATTCTATTCTCATATACATCATTCTATTAAAAATACAAATTCTTATGGATTATTCCCACTTTAGTGACACAGAAACAGGTGTGGGAAGGCAGGCTGACTAGTCAGAGGTGCAGTGAACGTTTGAACCCACAACCAGCTCCAAGGCCAGTGCCCTTTTTTCCCCGTAAACAGCTTCCCCCTTGGCTTGGTCACTGCCCTGTGCAGCAGGCGTGTGCGCGGCTGCATTCTGCTCCCCAGGCCACACGCTGCAGGGCCAGCAGCACTGGCTCCTGTGCTGAGAAGGAATCCTGGAGATCAGGTGTGGGTGCCAACACCTGACTTAGTCACCCTCCGACACTGCCTCCAGGCCTTGCCAGCAGCTACCCAGGGGCTGCCAAGAGCTGCCCTTCCCTTCTCTGGCTTCTCCAGTATTTTTTCTGGAGCCCATGGGCAGGACTAATATGCAGTAAAACTGATTTGTGCTCTTTCCCGCCCTGGCTGAGAAGAACAGCTGTGTGCATTAGTTGGGAGGTATTTAATGGATGATTTATAAGATGTTGAAGAGAAAACTTGAAAGATACATGGGCAGTGCCGAGGTGCAACGTTCTTGAGGCACAGAGAACATTAAGTGCTTGATTGGCTGAGATGATTTAGAGGGCAGCCCCAGGCGGCAGTCCAGCCATCCCAGCACTGTTCCGGCAGCTTCTGTCCCGATGGCCGCCCGCGATGCGGGGCTGGGGCAGAGACGGGCTGGGCAGTAGATTGCAAAGGAAACTTGTACTTCACCCATGACCATGGCCTGAGGGCTTGCCTTCCCACAACCCTCTGGGGGATGCAGCTTGCATCTCTAGAGCAGGGAGCAGCCTGTCGAAGTTGCAATGCTCCTGGGGAACAGCCTCTGCTAGGTGAGCTGATCTGTCTCTTTTCTAGAGAAGTTCAGTACAGTCCAAAAAAACCAAGCTGGGTGCCTACCACATTCTGGGTGCAGAGTTATTTCTGGGGGAGTAAAGATGAGCAAGATTGATGAGGCCCTGGAATGCAGGAAATTTGTAGCTTTCCTTCTCTCGATGTTTTCCAAACAAAAAAGCCAAGATGTGGTTTAATAGAAAATATGAAATCAGAACTACCTAGAAAAATCTGGCTCTCTGAATGCTGACTCCTAACACAATAAAGAGATCGAGAAATCATTGGTCTGGAAAGTTCCGTTCTTCCCAAATTCACTTTGAACACTCCTGTTGCTCTTGCTCCACTCATTCACAGTCCAAGGAGGGCCCACGCCACCTTCCAGGCTCACTCTCGGCAAAACTATAATGTGGGTAAGTGGCCTCATGCCGCTTCCCTCTCAGGGGCCTTCCTTTCTTTCTTTCCTACTCTTTCCCCAAACACACCAAATTCACCAGCCGTGCTCTGAGCGGGGTGCCACCTTCATGCTCCCGGGGCTGCACCCTTTTCAGGCTCATGGTTTGCATCAGACTTTCAAGGACAAAACAACTCTGAGCCCCAAAAGAACAGCTTCCCGGGCAGTAGAGTTGCAGTGACAGCGGCAGACGCTGGGAGACAAGTGCAGAGAGGTGCTCCCGGCCACCGAGCTGCCCCGCGGGGCCGGCCTGGCCAGCACTCTGGGCCAGGGCGGAGCCATCCTCTTTCCACGGCTGCCCTCCCCAGAAAGGAAAGTTACTAACATCAGCTCAGCAAACTGGGCTACTGCAAATGGAAATCCGAATTTACCCAAAAGATGGGACAGGGGAAAAGTTGTTCATTAGAGAAAAATGAAGACAATAGACACAGGGGCAGCAGTTCAGGAGAGAAGGGCATTAGTGATTTTAGGGAGTGACCACGTGTCAGGCCACATCAAGCTCACCTACATTCTCATAACCATTCTCCAGCCGAGGATTTTGAGGCCCAGAGAGGTTGAGTGACTAGACAAGGTCACCCAGCTAGCCAGTGGCAGGGGCCGGATTTGCAACCAAGTTGTTTGTTGTTCAAGCGTAAGCGAGGTCACAGAGGCTTTCTGAATGTCTGGTGAGGCCCCTACGGGGCGGAGGGCGCTGCTGAGCCACCTCCTGGGACCACACCATGGCCTCCTGGCTGCCTGTCCCCTCTTCCCACTGTGGTGACCACTTGTCCATTCCACACAACTCTGGTAAACAAAAGAAAGGTGTAGGCTAATTAGCCGCATTCCTGTTTTAAGAAGGGGGAGAGACCCAATAATAACCTCCTCTTTCTGAATGATGGGCGCACTCTGGCCTCCCTGTACCCAGCAGCTCCAAGGTCAGAACGCATTGTTGGCATACTCAGCGTCTCCATCCTCAGCAGCTGACCAGGGCCTTGGCGCTGTGGCAGGCTGCGGAGCGAGGAGACGAGCGCAAGCTCTTCAGAGGCTAATTTAACTCAGTTTAACTAGAGTATGCTGAGGTCCACGCATGCTAGATATGACGAAGGATGATGAAAAGATGAGGATGCAAGCCAGGCTGGAGGGTCTTATTGTCTGATTGGAGAAGTAGGATCTGCTATGAAATTCTATTAGAATATAGGGTAGCAGATAAGTAGAGAGTGAAACACGAAAAGGTCAAGTGCTGGACTTGGCCTCAGAAGGCCTGGGTTCAGTTCTCAGCCTGCTACTAGCTGTGCTGTCTGCAGCAAGTTGCTGAACCTCTCTGAGTGGCACGTTCCTGTACTACAGAGATGGTAATTCTAACCTCACAGGGTTATTTTGGGAAATAAATGAAAGGTATGATGAATGTAAAATTCAACTCTATATCTGATACGTAGACAAAGACAGATATCTAGCTATATCAGGGGCTGAAGATGCTGGATAATTTTTTTAAGTGGCCAAACACAACCACCTACTTAGCTCATAGTTCTGTGAGTTGGCGATTCGGGTCGGACTCACATGAGCAGTTCTGCTGCTGGCCGTGGCAGGTCCCCACCGGCTCTCTGTGCCTCTGTGGTCAGCTGGCAGGTTGGCTCAGCGGGGGAAGCTAGGAGGGCCTCACTCACGTGTCTGTGCCGGTGTGCTGCCAACAGGGTGTGTGGGCGAGCGGGCCATGCTTCCTTCAGCTCCAGCAGGCTAGCTCAGGCTTCTTCACGTACTTATTTGAGTTTGAATCTAGCAGATGAAAAGCATAGGAAGCCCCAGCTAAATTGGCAGCAGGGTCTCCAAGAGAGGGACAAAAAATAACTTGTCGGCTTCTCTATTTCCTCAATACAGGGTGGGAGGGATCCATGTGGGCCAAGGTAAGCAGTAATCAGGGAAGCCCTCCTGGAGGAGGCGGCTTTTTAAGGTGGTTCCGGAAGGATGAACAATATTATATTATATTCAATAAAATTCAATATTATTAGCTAAACTGCTCACTGTATTCAGATTTCACCAGTTTTCCCACTAATGTCCTTTTGCTATTTTGGGGTCCAGTTTGGGACAGCACACTGCATTCGGTCCTCACGTCTCCTTATTCTCTTCTGATCTGTGACAGTTTCTCATTCTTTCCTTGTTTTCAGAGACATCAAGGTCATGAAAGAGTATCGGCATTTTGTAGCAGGTCCCTCAGTTTTAGCGTGCTGATGTTTTCTCGTGATTAACTGGGGTTATGGGTTTGGGGGAAGAACACCCCTGAGGGGAAGAGCCCTTCTCATCACTCACGGCAGAGGGTACCCGATGAACACGACTTCCCCCGGTAGTGCTGACCTTGATCACCTGCTGCAGGTGGCGTCTGCCAGACGTCTTCATTGCAAAGTTACCATTTGTTCTTTTCTGTTCTCTAGTCTTTAGAAAAAAGCCACTAAGTCCAGACCATAGCAAAAGAGAAAGGAATTAAGCTGGGACTGATAGGGTTTTAAATTTTCTCTGTGAGATAATTGTGGACGTACACACACTTGTAAGAAACAGCACAGAGGGATCCTGTATACGCTTCAACCAGTTTACCAGTGGCAACATATTGCCCCGTCATACTACAGCTTCAGAACCGGGAGACTGAATCGTATAGCCCACGCCCCTTAGTCACATTCCACCATTTTATACGTGCTCATTTGTAAGTGTTTGTGCGTGTTTAGGTCAACGCAGTTTTACAGTTCCCTTGCGTGTGTGGATTTGTGTGATCTGCACGGTAGTTAAGACAGAAGAGTCCATGATGTCAGGGTCTGTCCTGCCGCCTCCTCACAGCCACAGGAGCCTCCCTCCGCCCGCTCCCTCACCCTTTGGCAGTAACGAATCTATCTCCATTTCTATCATTTGGTCATCTCAGGAATGTTATATAAATGGAATCATACAGCTTTAACCTTTTGGGGTTGTTTTTCTTTTCACTCAGCATCATTCCTTTGAGATCCATCTGAGTTTGGCCTGTATCCATCCTTCATCCCTGTTTATTGCTGAGCACTACTCCATGGTGTGGATGGACCACAGTTTGTTTAGCCACTCACGCACTGAGGGACATTTGAGTTGCTTCTAGTTTTCGACTGTTACAAATAAAGCTGCTGCTAATATTCATGCACAGGTTTTTGTGTGAGCAAAACTGTTGTTCCTCTGGGATAAGCGCCCGTGGCAGGTGGATTTTGAACAGCCTCCAGAGCGTGACTGGTTTTGCTGTTTCCCTCTGGATCCCTCATTTGATCTTGATGCCTGGTTTGGGCTGGCACCTGTCTGCAGCAGCTCCACTGCCCCTCACTGAGGGACTGCCCTTCACAGTGGAGACAAGGGACCCTGTTCTCTACCCCCGGTGGTCCCCGACGCCGACTGAGCTCAGCTGCCCAGGAAAGGAAGCAGGCACCCTGGTTTTTCAGGGGAACAAATTCGGAGTTCCTACCAGTGGTGCCCTCCTAGGCTCTCTCTGCCTCTTAGCTTGCCTGTGGCGACACTCAGGGAAACTCACCACAGGAAATCAGGCCAACTGGGGAAGAGCCGTGTGACCCTGGGTGACACACATGACCCAAATGCTCATCACTTTTCACTCGTGTGTGGTACAGTGAACTGAGAAACTGCCACCTCTCTTCCAATGGCGTAGGGGTTTAAGTGTCAGAGATATTCTTACTGGGCCTGTCCTCACCAGATGGCTAAAATAGAACCATTCATAGCTGTTGTGGTGATCTCTGAAATGGGAAGAAGTCAGCTGCTCCATAGCACAAAAATATTAGGGTCATAGTTTCATGAGGAGCAGGTCGGAGCCCCACCAACTGGGACAATACATTTCTCCCACGCGAGACTGGACTCTGTTATTGCCATCAAAAACACCAGTGCTCGCTTTGATGAGGTGTCTTTGCCTGATGGGTAATTGGTGAGAAAATCAGGCACAGCTCTTGCTGAGGGGGAGCCTGCGCAGAACTGGATGCCCAGCATCTTCCCCCTGCTCGAGACCAGACTCCCTCCTCTGAGAGCCGCACACGCAGAGCAGTTCTCCTTGGCCCAGGGCACTAGAGTTTGTAGATGCGGGAAGGACCGAGCGGGCGTGCCTCATTCTTCTTGAGCTGTAGTGGGGGCTCCGGGGCATGGAAGGCAAAGGATGTGGGAGGAGTTCAGGGGCCTGAGGAGAGAGCAGGAGACGCAGGGGGCCGAGTAAGTGAGATAGCAGGGCCAGCCTTGGGTCCCTCCACCTGGTGCAGTTCTTGGCATCAGCCTGCTCGCTGTCACTGATTTCAGTGGGTTTGTGGTGTGGGGAAGACCAAGGCCATGGGACAGGGCTCCTTGATGGTCTGAGGGGGTCTCTGTGAGAGACTGTGCTCAAGGAGCACTGCCACTCTTCTGTGTCCCAGGCACAGAGTTCATTTTTACACCGCATCCTCGGTGTCCCCTGCCCCTGCACGCTTCCCCATGGCCTAGCTGGGGACACTGAGACAGAGGCCCTGCCGTGCCAGGTTACATTTAAAATGAGGGGTTACACCAGCATGGCCCCCACCTGCTGGTCACCAAGATATTGACAGTTTTGAAAAATGTCAAATTCTGGTCTCCCCCCGGATGTAATGAATGAGAGTCTTCAGAGTGGAGACAGGAATCTATATTCTACCAACTTCCGAAATGATTTTGATGAGCAGCGAGCTTCGAGAACGCTACACTGGATGACCTCTAAGGTCATCCTAGGGCTGAAGGATGAGCAGAGACCAAGGAGGAAAGGCACCTTAGGTTTACACCCAGCGTCTTTGTCCCGTGGAACTCGGAGGCCTCCGCATGCTCTTGTTCCCATAACCTCCCCATCCAGGCGCAGGGAGGGGAAATGCCTTACAGTCTGCAGCCCCTTTGAGAGAAGGTGAAACACACTTGGAATATTTCCTCTAAATTTTTTCCTTTTCAGAAATAATTTAGAAATTATTCACCTGGCAAAAAGGCCAGTTAGGAAAAACACTTCATGAAACATTTGAGTTCCCTGGGAGATGCAAATAATGGCCATTCTCACTCTTTCACAGCCCATTTTTTTTTATTGAGTTATTGATAGGTTACAATCTTGTGAAATTTCAATTGTACATTAATGTTTGTCAGTCACGTTGTAGGTGCACCACTTCACCCTTTGTGCCCACCCCCCACCCCACCTTTCCCCTGGTATCCACTAAACTGTTCTTAGTCCATAATTTTAAATTCCTCATATGAGTGGAGTCATACACAGATTATCTTTCTCTCGCTGGCTTATTTCACTTAACCTAATTCTCTCAAGGTCCATCCATGTCATTGCAAATGGAATGATTTTGTTCTGTTTTGCAGCTGAGTAGTATTCCATTGTATATATGTACCACATCTTCTTTATCCATTCATCTGTTGATGGGCACTTAGGTTGCTTCCACGTCTTCGGTCTTCGCTATTGTAAACAGTGCTGCAATAAACATTGGGGTGCATAGGACTTTTGGGATTGCTGACTTCAGGCTCTTTGGATGAATACCCAGTAGTGGGATGGCTGGATCGTATGGTAGTTCTATTTTTAATTTTTTGAGGAATCTCCATACTGTTTTCCATAGTGGCTGCACCAGTTTGCATTCCCACCAGCAGTGTATGAGGGTTCCTTTTTCTCCGCAACCTCTCCAACATTTGTTGCTATTAGTTTTAGATATTTTTGTCATTCTAATGGGTGTAAGGTGATATCTTAGTGTAGTTTTGATTTGCATTTCCCTGATGATCAGCGATGATGAGCATCTTTTCATGTGCCTATTGGCCATCAGTATATCTTCTTTGGAGAAATGTCTGTTCATGTCTCCAGCCCATTTTTTGATTGGGTTGTTTGATGTTTTGTTGTTGAGTTGCGAGAGTTCTTTATATATTATGGATATTAAGCCTTTGTCAGATATATGACTTGCAAATATTTTTTCCCGGTTAGTGGGTTGTTTTTTTGTTTCAATCCTGTTTTCATTTGCCTTGAAGAAGCTCTTTAATCTGATGAAGTCCCATTTGTTTACTCTTTCTATTGTTTCCCTTCTCTGAGAAGGCATGGTGTCCGAAAAGATCCTTTTAATACTGAAGCAATCTACAGATTCAACGCCATCCCAATCAGAATCCCAATGACATTCTTTACAGAATTAGAACAAAGAATCCTAAAATTCATATGGGGCAACAAAAGACCCCGAATTTCTAAAGCAATCCTGAGAAAAAAGAACAAAACGGGAGGCATCACAATCCCTGACTTCAAAACATATTACAAAGCTACAGTAATCAAAACAGCATGGTACTGGTACAAAAACAGGTGCACAGATCAATGGAACAGAATTGAAAGCCCAGAAATAAAACCACACATCTATGGACAGCTTATCTTTGACAAAGGGGCTGAGGGCATACAATGGAGAAAAGAAAGTCTTTTCAACAAATGGTGCTGGGAAAACTGGAAAGCCATATGTAAAAGAATGAAAATTGACCATTCTTTTTCACCATTCACCAAAATAAACTCAAAATGGATTAAAGACCTAAAGGTGAGACCTGAAACCATAAGGCTTCTGGAAGAAAATGTAGGCAGTACACTCTTTCACAGCCCATTTTTGAAAGAGCCTTCTCTGCTCACCGTCTCTACTCGCCTCCCAGCCTCTCATTCATCTGCTGGAGTCTGGCCTCCTCTCCCACCATCACCCTGAAAGCTCACACAGAGTAGCATTTATGGAGGCTCACCCTGTCCCAGGCACTTAAAAATACGCCTTTAGTCCTCACGTTAACTCTATGGAATGGGAACTCTGGGTATTGTCCCTGTTGAGAGAAAAGGAAACTGAGGCACAGAAAGGTTAAGTCAATTTGCCCCAAGTGTCATGGCTTATAAATGTAGGAGTCAAGTTTGGGGACTCCAACAGTCTGACTCCATACCCCACTTCCCTCTCCTATGGCTGAAAGCAGATCCTTCCTGAGCAGGGCTAGAGGGGAGCATCCTGGGGCTGTCGGGAAGGGGCGGAGGTCAGCAGGGAGGCTGGGACTCAGAGGCAAAGCCGTCCCCCTGATCCTGGGCCAGGATGGGCCCGGGCTCCACTGCAGTCCCTTCTCTCAGCCTGGGGAATGTCAGGGGACAACAGAAAGAGGTTGTCTCAACAGTCATGACTGGTTTGCGGCTCCAGTCTCCACCCTCACCTCTGGGAAATCTCTGAGCTCCAGAAAGGGAAGGAAAGGGGGAATCACTCTGGGGTTTGAGGAACGTTTTCTCTAAAGCATGTCGTCAAATGGCCCCACCACCAGACAAGCGGATCGCATACAGATGATTTAGCTGCAATATTGTCGAGTTCATGGAGTGAGGAATTCCCATTCTCATCCCCGAGAAGACTGGAACTAAATAAAGTTGAACTGACTTTTGACAGCACAGTGCTAGCGAATCTATCTGAGTTCCTATTTAAAGGCATAGGACCTTATTTTACATTCGTTCCCCCGGATTTGGCTAAGACACTCCAAGGTATCAAAACATACATTTCCTTGCACTGTAAAAACCTCCTGTGACCAGAAAGCTTCCAGCTGCATCTGTGCCACAGGCTCCTTCATCTGTGGGGAGCTGCAAGGCTCTTTGCATGAACCAAGGCTTGGAATAATAAGACGATAATAAGAATGACACCTATTTCTCTGCCAAGTACTTTCCTGTGTTATCTTATTGAAATCTTCACAGAAACCTTATAGGGCAGGTAATATTTCCCAGCTAGCAATTGAGGAGACCGAAGCTCAGAGAGGTTAGACCACTTGCTTAAATTACACAGCTGGTGAGTGGAGATAAATGAGTATGCTTGCATTCTGGCCAATCTATAAATGATGTGGTTGCAAACTTTTCTACTTCAAGGAAGAGTAACCCAGGATACCCAAGCTCCAAATTTGGGGACTTAGGCCACCCAACCCTCTGCTCTTGGGTCTCGTGGGCCAAGTTCCAATTTGGGCTGGAAGGCCTAGTTTCTGGGTGAAGTAATTGGGTGGTGATATCTCTGCCTGGCATGTGCCCTTGGAGCACTTCACTTCTAGCCTGCGCCTCGGTTCCTGCCTGCGGTGAGGATGAAAGGTCTCACACGCTGGACGGGTACATCTAGGAGGCACGCCCAGCACGTGTGCCTCAGGAGCCCTGCCGTGAGTGCACAGCATGTGGCTGGCCGTGAGGGCACCAGTCAGTGCAGCACCTGGGGGCGGTTGATGGCAGCCCTGGGCACTCTGGGTCTCCAGAGCTGCTCCGTGCCCGCATCCCACCTCAGTATCCACTGTAGGGGGCAGAAAAAACTCCGGTCCTGTGGTTGTTCCTTTTACACTCCCGACCTGGCCAGATTTCCTTCCCAACCTGGAGTCTTAATCACGGGGAGCAATTACACGAGAACAGAACAACAAATTGGGATCAATGCAGAGACTCAACTGTGTACTGGAAGGAACACAATTTATGACTTTGCAGGATTATGCTGACCAGCCAAGAATAGCGGTAATTCCAAGCAACCCGCCGCCCGGCCGGGATCAATCACGGCGTTCTATTACTGTGCTAAACCCTGCTTGCTCCCCACCCCCCAAACTCCATCTTGTTAGAGCCCAATCTCCAAGGAAAATATTGCACTTGTTATCAAATTTTAGAAAGAGAATTTACGGCAAAGGCAGATTGATTTAAAGCCTTCTTCTAAAAGGGGAGCGGAGGGCGGCAGAAAGGTAAATTTGGCTGCGTCTTTTAGATTCGTTCTTTTGCTTATCTCTCCATTTTATGACATAATCGGTTGTAGCATTACCCAGGGTCCTCTGGGCTGAAGCTTCTTTTCAGCGTTAGATAAGGGGGAGATATTGTCTGGGTATAAAGTTTAAAGCCCGTGGCAAGGGCTCATTTTTCTCATTTCAGGCAAGGGAGAAAGGATATAAAATGAAAAGCAAGCAATCAATAAAGGAGATAGAGATCTTCCCAAAAAAGGAAAAACAGAAATCCTCACCTCACTGACTGCTCTTCTAGCTAAGTCTCTAACAGGCGGGTAATGAGCGGCCACGGCCCCTGGTCAGGGCGGGACTGGAGGGCAGCCCGGCCAGCATCCACGCACTCCCCACTGCACCCCAAGCAAGGGCACGCAGCTCCCATCAGGAGCTTTTGGATTTTCATACACGACTTGGTCTTCCTCATTCCTGTCAGCCAGTCTTTAAAATAAAAGCAGAATGGTTAATTACTTATCTGGCAGTGGGAGTGGGGAATTGAGGTGTTTCGTTCAAATCAAGTCATAGGTATTGTGGTCCTATCCTGCTTAAGTGAACGCGTCTACTCCCGACTGCTCATGAGAGGAGCAGAGGGAAAAGCACTCTTTGCTTAATCCTGGCGTTTATGACAGTCTAGTCCCATTCAACGGCTCTGCAGTCATTCTGCTCTTAGAAAATCAATATTTTCCTAAGAAAGAGTATGGACTACCATAAATACACTCCCAGTTGAGTGTATTTATATGAACCTTGGCAGCAGAGCTCACAGACTGCAGAGGCCATAATGAGTGGCGAGGAAGTGGCCTTCAGAAGCAGCAAGGGAGCAGGCCACCCCATAAAGAAGCCCACGGGCCTGTCTGTGGACTCAGAGCCTCAGGGAAGCGCTTCCGTGACTGTCGGGGCCGGGGGCGCTGTCACTGGTTTTTATGTGTGGAGTTCCTCTGTGTCACCCATCCTGGAGCAGTGAGGGGATGGGAGACACGAAATGCAGCCTCAGGGCCAGGCATAATGCTTGCAAGAGGGACAAAGGAGAGAGTACCCCACAGGACAGGCAGCACAGAGCCATGGAAGGAACACAGCGCTGGCCATAAGAAGACTGAATCTGAATCCTGTACCCTTTCCTGTCTGAGCCTGAGCCAGTCATATGCCCATTTCACAGAGGAGGGAGCTGAGGCTCTGAGGATTTGTAAGAGCTAACGCACTGAGCGGCTTTGAGTTTAAAAGGAGGTGCGTGTTGGACATCTGCCATTTATTTCGGCTGTCCAGCATCCAAGCGCCCTTCCCATGTTCGAGGAATCTCCACGTCTTATTGAATCTCATGGAAAGTAGAGCCCTCTTTCTGCCACTGAATCTGAAAAGGCCACATATGTGCTTTCCCAGCCTCCTTCACAGCCAAGGCACCGGCACCAGATGCCCATGTGGTCAAACACACCTGCCACGGATTTGAATCAGGAGCCAGTGAGGTAAAGAGGCAGGGGCAGCGGGTGGTCCTGTGGCCATGGCAGAGGTTATGCAAATATCCTGGTTCCAGGTGTGGTTGTGGTCAAGTGGTGCCCGCTGTCCGGCGCCGGCAGTGCTGGCAGCATGGGCCACACCAGCGGGAAGCCCAGGCTCCCTGGTGGCAGCATGTTATCCGTTATCCTTACCAGGCCACCCTGTGGAGGGACTGTGGATGTTGTTCCTGGCTGTGTAGGCTCAGAGCCTACTTCCTTGGGGTCCTGTGCACGTTGTCATAGCTCCTTTTTCACAAAGTGGATCCCTTGAGCTGAGGGAATGTTAAGGGGCTTGTTTCAAACCGCCCTCCCCGATGGTGGAGCTGCCAAATGCACTGTGAGTGGAAAGGCAAAGCAATAACCAAAATACATAGAAAGTGTATGTATTTGGAATCACTGCCTCCTTCAGGCAAAAGGAATCCAGTGTGATCGACGTATCTCCCAGGCTGTTTGGTGTCCCTGAGGGATGGCACCATCCTGGGGCTTAGCATCCACCTCCGTCACTAACAGGTCAGATGCCTAGAAGTGGCGACAAGGCGCCCATGCTGCTGGGCCCACGCACGGCCCCCACCTCTGTGGCATGACTGCCCATTCACGGGCCCATCGAGAAGCCACGTGGTGGCTGGGCCGATGGAATTCTGCTGGGTGGATGTCCCTGTCCACTTGCTCACTGAGTGCTTCTCCAAACACTCCAAGCCCAACCTCGTGGGTCCACACACATGCTTCTTTCCCAGGCCTCTGTCTCTGGCCTTTCAAAATGGCTCCTTCCAGGTCCCCACGCAACCATTTAATCCATTCACCACTGCCCAGGAGCATGTGTATATCCTTAACTCAGGCTGCTTCACCCTCCATACAGAAGTTTACTGCTCAAAGCTGTGCCCACTAGACAGATTTCCAGGGAGCACGATCTTTCAGGACTATTCCTGTCGGGGCTGTTTTATGGCAGCAGTTCCCTTTATGCCGATAGCAAAATGGTGAACTGACCTTTCCATGAACCAAGCCTGGGTGTTGTTCTCTCTAGTCAGCTGAAGAGGCCAGAGGTATGAGCTGAATGAGGGGTGCAATGCAGCAGCAGGAGCTGGCATGCAGACCTGGGCCACTCTCCATTATGCGATGACAGCTTCTGTGCTGTTCAACCTTAGAACTTAGTGGGTTTGAAAATACCCGCCCATCTTTGGCACCTACGGTAACATAGTCATTGATATTCCGTAGTCAAGCGACTCTCTGGCATGCAGGCACTGCTTTGTAAATGGTGAGGCATGCTCTGCTGTGCATAGCACGGTCCTGCTCCGGAGTCCTAGGGATCTGGACCTCAACTCTGCAATTTTGGCTTTTAGACACGCCATAGAGGATCCTTGTCTACATGGATGTCCCCAAAGCCATGAAAGCTGAGGAATCATGTGTGCCAAGCATCAGGGCCACTGGTACCATGAGGGGCGCAGAGCCCAGTTTTGCTCTGGGTACTACTCAAAACTGACAGCCTTCTAAGCCACCGGATAAATGGGTCACAGCAGGACGGTATGTGCTGTCATCAAATATCCAAAAAAGCCTCCCAAGCACTGCGCCTTTTTCTAAATGGCAGAAGCTGCAAGGCCTGGTCACTTAAACTCCGCCTTGGAGAGGATGGCTTGACATGCTGCAGGACCGCCAGACCCCCACAGTCTTCAGAGATGAGATCGGCCCCTTTCTCTCAGCAGGTTTACCTCCCGATGTGCGTATGTGTCTTCCCGGGGTATCCAGAGTTCTTGCCACTTCTTGCTCATCAGGTCTGATTAGTATGGTAGTCAAGCACATCTGCCCAGATGTCCCTATTCCAGGCCTCAGATTCCCACTCCTTTTCTGACTTTAGCATAGGAAACTTACCAAGCCTGTGAATTCAGCCATATTTATAATTCTGTGACATTTGAAAATCAGATTGTGGGCCTGATTTTCAGCAGTCTTCTTTCCATTTGCAGAAGATAAGGACTTTCATAGGGTTTAAATTTTATAGTGCCATAATGTGCCTTATTTCACCCCATTTATTACCAGTAATGGGATCCTTGTTATCTGGCCAGGAAGGGATCTAACTTCAGAATCCCATTCTGAAGATATCCTTCCTAATACCATGTCTGGTACCAACTGACAACACGGATTTCCCAAGAAGGAGGCCCTGAGACAGAGGTGCAAGTGCAAATATTTGATTTGAAGGAGGTGCCAACAAGACTGGCGGGTGGATGTGGAGCGGATAGTGAAATGAAGGGTGCAAATAAAGATTACTTTCAAGTGAGTTTCCACTGTAGGCAACTGGAGCGTAACTTTTGTGGGTAATTCTAGAAGCCAATGTGGAATATGTACCCCAAAGTTATCGTGCCTGTGAGGTGAGGGAGGAGACTCTTCATCAGTCCTCCTGCAGTCGTGGGGTGAGGGCTGCCCCGCAGGGCCTTAATTCCTGACGCTTCTGGCTGGAGTCAGTTGCAGCAGCCAGGCAGAGTTTTAGGTGCCAGTGGTTGTAATTTGCCCCAAAGTACACGGAAGTGAGGGCAGCAGTAGGACTTGCTCCACCATTGGTCAACTATCTCTTTGTAGGGCCAGGCCAACAGAGGGGAGAAGTGGAGATGGCAGGGCCGGCTGTAGAGTGGGGGGCTAACAGCCTAACTTTGAGGGGAAGACACGTCCAACAGATCACTTAGAGCAGCCTTGCACACAGCAGGTGTTCAGTGAATGAACACTGATTGTTTCATGTCTGAGGGAGGTCAGGGAAACAGGGGGCTGGGAGGGATGCAGCAGACGGACATCATTAGAGAGCCGGCCTCTGCTGCTCCTGTGATGGGGCAAAGGAAGGTTGAAGCGCCCCAGATCGGGACAGGCAGTTTGCAGCCAGTCCGCTGCCGCTCAGAGGACCTTTTAGGAGGGAGTGAGTCCGTTCTTCTTTTTTGTCCTACGGCTTAAGGCAGGCAGTCGGTCCAGAGTGGTTCCCTGATCAGCAAAGTCTGGTTGCGTTGTGTGGCCCAGAGGGCCTCATTATCTCCTCCAGTCACTTGCCCAAAAGGGTCTTGGATTTGCTTCCTGGGAAACAGACCTGGGAAACAGGGAGAGAGAACGTGCTGGGGAGAGTGAGCAGTTACAAGGGCCAGCACCAGCCCTGGACCTGCAGTTACTTCTTAGACAGGTGCAGCCTGCAGGGAGTGGGCGTGTGCAGTCTGGGACCACCGGGGCTCAGAGGCAGGAGAGGGAGCATCAGTGCTGGCTCTGGGCTGGGCGGGGCTGAGAGAGGCACAGGAGGCAGGCTACAGGGGGAGAACGGCAGACGGCAGCCAAGTTCCCCTCCTGGGCCTGCCCTCTTGCCCCCAACGCCTCTCCTGAGGGAGCCCAGCTCTACACCGTCCTGGTGGTACCCACCATGTCCAGCACCTTCCCACGCCTCCCACTGATGCCCCACTCCGCCCTCCCCTCTCTCCTGCTCCTCAGCTCAGTTCCCACCACCCCTGGCCTGACTGCCTGGGCCACCCTGAGTGGCTTGCTCTCTGAAACCTTGAAAACTTTATTCTTTTTCCCACCCAGTTTCACAGCCTCTTTTGTCAGTGTCTCCTCTTCCCCGTTGGAGTTTGAGGTCACTGGCTTCTTATTTCTCACCTGCGCATTCCCTCCTGACCTACGCCCAGTGAGCAGCACATAGATGTCTCTGACTCAATCGTCACAAGCCTCTGATTCCTGTTCACAAAATGGGACTCAAAGTGGTCCTTTCCTGTTGGGGTGCAGTGAGGGTGGTGGCAGTCAGTGCTGGCTGGGTGGCTCAGCACCTCGGAGGCAGGCAGAGCTCCAGAAATGGGAGCTGCCATTGCTTGCTGTTGACCTGTTCACAGTTCCTGGGGCTCAGAAGGCCGGGCCACCATTCTGTTTCCACCGTATTTGGACTCACTTAAGTTAGAAAAGGAAAAATTTACATGATTATAAGATGCATTTTAGAATAGTTTCTGGCAAGCCTTTTGTCATGGAATGATGTAAATTAGTTCTGTATAGTCCAGACTTAGAAGTCCTCTCCCGTGCTCATTAGAGTGGAATTTGAACACTGCTATACGTGTCCGATTAGGCATTTTGGTCAGCCTCATTTTCTAAAGAGAGTGTTCACCAGAGCCATCCGCGATCATTACAGGGAGCGAAACCTTCAGTCACGTCTGTGTTAGGAGAAGCAAGTGGGGCATTATTGTTAAGCTGGACGGCCTGTGCTGGAGGAGAAAATCCGTGATGCCCACCAGTGATGGCCTTGGCAGACACTGCCCTCGCTCCCGCTTCTGGTTTGGCTTCCCTTAGCTGGATACCGGACTGGGGCAGCTGTCCCCGAGACCCCCTAGTGAAAAGCCTGGAGCACGAGAATCAGACCATGTTTGGATCTCGGCTGAGACTTGATGCTGCACCTTCTCCGTGTGTCCTCCAGGCCCCTCCCTACCTTCTCTGCTGCATGTCCAGGACACTGGCCTCTAGGGCTGCATCAGCGGGGTCCTTGTCCTCTGGCCTCCACTTGGGTTCAGCCGATAGGAGGCACCAAGGGAGATCAGAGAGTGAGGTCAGATATTCATTCCTTTGATCTCTCCTTCCTAGGCTGCAGTGGGCACAGACCGATCTCTCTATCCAAGGCCACAGCTCCCATAGGGCTGCCCTCTCCCACAGCCTTCTCCAGCTTCCAGGAACCATTCACTCCTCTGCCTCTTAGAGCCGAGAGGTGGGAACACCTATTGCCGCCCTGGGATATTCCACAATCCCTCGCTAGATTTCCTTACCCTTGCTCGTAACTTTGTAAATGATCCCTGCATTAAACTCCCCCAAAGTGTTCAGTTGTCCCTCCCACATCTACGAGGCAGTATGGTACAGTGGCTAAGAGTGCCGGGTCGGCAGGCTGGGTTCACATCCTGACTTGGCTTCTAACTAGCTGTGTGACCTTGTAGAAGTTGCTGAACCTCTAGGTGCCATGGCTTCCTGTAATATGGGACTAACAGAATACTTCCCTCATTGGCTTGTAATGAGGATTAAATGAGATGAAAAAGGTAAAGCCCTTCCAAGTTTGGCTCTGTCTAGGGAGAGAGAAGGGGAAGTAGAGGAGGTTATTCCAGGAAGAAGCATAAACGGAGGCAGAGGGGCAGGCGGAGGTGAGAGAAAATAGCCTAGAATGGGGTTGGCCCACCTGAGGAAAACTTTTCAGAGACCAAGATCAGGCAAACAATAGCTAAGAATACTGGAGGATGCTGGAGTACAGTAAGTTCGTCTCTGGGTGTGGTTATTTGAGGAATGTAGGCAGGAACTTTGGCCAAAGTAACCTTCCTCAAAAGTGCTGGAAGGCTGGAATTATATTAAAACTCTGGAATCTTCCAAACATGGATGAATTCTATTCTAGATTCAAGGTCTTTTTTCTCAATTACCAACTTGCTTTTTCTTAAATTTGGTTCTCATTGGAGTTGTTGATGGGGCTTCTATTATAACAATACATAATTATAACTGTGATACTATAATATCTCTTATATTAGGCATCCTTGATGCCCCATCTCACACTCTCTTGACTCATCTTTTTTGTTTTTTTTTAATTAATAAACTTTATTTTTCAGAGAAGTTTTAGGTTCACAGCGAAATTGAGCGGAAGGTGCGGAGGGCTCCTGTCTGCCCCCGCCTCTCCCCACAGCCTCCCTTACGGTGGACGCCCTCACCCCAGTGCTGCACTTGCTACAGTTGTTATCACTCAAGGTCCATATTTCATGCTGCGATTCACTCTTGGCACTACGGGTTTGGACAAATGTGCAATGACGCGTGTCCACATGACAATATCACAGATAGTGGATTCCCTGCCCCACCAACCCTCCTTGCTCCACCTCTTCACCCCTCCTCCCCACCCATGCAACCACCGATATTTTTACTGTCTCCATAGGCCTGCCTTCTCCAGCGTGTTGCGTAGTTGGAATCATACGGTACACAGCCTTTCAGGTTGGCTTCTTTCACTTAGTAACATGCTTTTAAGGTTCCTCATGTCTTTCCATGGCCCAATAGCTCATTTCTTTGTAGCGCTGAACAATATTCCATCATCTGGATGTGCCACAGTCTATTTACCCATTTGTCCACTGGCAGACATCTTGGTTGCTTCCAAGTTTTGTCAATTGTGAATAAAGCTGCTGTAAACATCTGTGTGCAGGTTTTTGTGTGGACATAAGTTTCAACTCATTTGATTAAATGCCAAAGAGCGTGATTGCTGGGTCATATGTAAGAGTGTATTTGGTTTTGTGAGAAACTGCCACACTGTCTTCCCAAGTGGCTGTGCCGGGAATGGGTGAGTCTTGTTACTCTACATCTTCACCAGCATTTGGTGTCGGGGTTTTGGATTTTGGCCATTCTAAAAGGTGTATAGCAGCTTCTTACTGTTGTTTCAATTTGCAATTCCCTAGTGACATATGATGTTGAGCATGTTTTCATATGCTTAGTTGCCATGTGCCTATCTTCTTTGATGAGATGTCTGTTCAACCTTTTGCCCATTTTAAATTAGATTCTCCATTTTCTTATTGTTGAGTTTTAGCAGTTCTTTGTATATTTCAGATAACAATCCTTTATCAGATTTGTCTTTTGCAAATATTTTCTCCCAGCCTATGACTTGTCTTCTCATTCTCTGACATTGTCTTACGCAGAGCAGAAGTTGTTAATTTTATTAAAGTCTATTGACTCACCTTTTGATTTTGGCAATTGCTGTGGCCACAGAAGGCAGGCACCTGTATCCTCCTCTGTCTCTGCCTTGCAGGGTACTGTAGGATCCTGTTCAACTGTGCTGCTTCACACGCCAATCTGGGAGAAGAGCAAAGTTAAACAGCCCTTGGGGAAATCCCTCCCAATGGGGCCAGGAGGTGGGGAGTGAATATTTCCCTCTCCACGTCTTGGGCACGCACTTCTGAAGCATAGTGCACACAGCTCTTCAGAGAGTCCTAGAGGGTGGAGTCCCAGTTGCTCGCAATGATTGAGTCTACTCAATAATGCACCCTTGGAGTGCCTTTCTCTCCTTTCCGATTTTACTCGTTCCATTCCCTCCATTCTAGTCCCTTGGATCACTTCTCATAATAAACTACCTGCTGGCAAGCCCTTGTCATAAGCTCTGTTTTCCAGGGAGAACCCAAGCTCAGACATTATTTTCTTTGGTTTTCTGTTATTAAGTGCATTTTCCAGTTGCATTTTTATGTTACTTTAATGAACACAGTTTATGTCCTCTTAATAATACACAAATAGCTGGAAGTGAGCCCTTCGTAAATAAGACCACAATTTCAATGAGGAGTCTAAACAACCATCTTCTTCAATGAGTTATGCCTTCTAGCAAGTTGGGCACGTGTGGAAGCAGGATGGTCCAGTGGAAAGAGCAATAAAGTGGCAGTCAGGAGTGCTGGCTCTTTGATCCAGCCCCCCACCCCCCACCATCTAACCATATGATTAAATATGCTTGTTTTGAAAGGTTTATTGAGATACAATTTGTATGCCGTAAAGTTCATCCATTTAAAGTGTATAATTCAATTTTTCTTTTTTTCTGAGGAAGGCTGGCCCTGAGCTAACATCTGTGCTCATCTTGCTCTACTTTATATGTGGAATGCCTGTCACAACATGGCTTGATGAGTGGTGCACAGGTCCATACCCGGGATCCAGACCTTGGGCCGCTGAAGCGGAGCACGTAAACTTAACTACTGCGCCACCCAGCTGGCCCATATAATTCAATTATTTTTAGTGTATTTATGGAATTGTACAACCATCACCATAATTAATTTTAGAACATCTTTCTCAGCCCCCAAATAAACTTGTACTCATTAGCAGTCACTCTTCTCCCCACCCCCTCCCCTCCCCCTCCCTCCCAGCCTAGGGCAGCCACTAATCTACTTTCCCTTTCTATAGAATTGCCTATTACGGACATTTTATATAAACGAGATCAAGCAATCTGTGGTCTTTTGTGACTGGCTTCTTTCACTTAGAATGTTTTGACGTTTGTGTATGTTGTGGTCTTAGTTGTGTTATTGTGAGTGACCACTGGCCTCTCGGGTTCTGCTTGCCACTCTGCACATCAGAAGAGCAGGTCTCCAAGGTCCTCCCCAGCCCCAGGAGTCCCCAGGGAGGCAGTGAAGTACCAGGAAACCTGGAGGACGGTGGCTCCAGTGTTTAAGATTTCAGCTTTAAGCTGAAATAAGCTAGAAGAAGAGCAGCATTTTTTTTATTGCTAAGCTCCTATTTGAGAGGAGCAGCATTTTTTATTGCTGAGCTCCTATTTGACAGTTGGTGCCCGTCTGCATGCAGAAACCAATTACCTATGAGGAGTAATTGAAATCATTAATAGCCACAAACAAATGTGTCTATTCTGCAAGTAATTTGCAGTAACATTTAGTAATTGATAGTAATTTTTAGTAATTAAACACTAAGTAATTCATTTACCAAGCCACACAGCCATTTTATGGGGTTTCTCAGTGTTCCCACAGCAAATCTTAATTACTTAACCCAAGTGCCAGGAATATTTCTGTCATTTCTCAAAAAAAATATAGAGAGTTTGCTCTTCTCAGTGAGCCCCAGTAAAGAGGAAGCCAAAGAAGGGAGGTACGCTCCTGGGCAGCAGTCACTAAGAGACTGCGGCTACCTTTGGGCCAGCAAGGAGGTCCTGAGTGCAGCCCTTTAGCCACGATTTTTGTCTATGCTGCCTAGAACGTCAAAGCAAAATTTGGGTTATAACAACTGATTTCTGTCTCCTCCACTCCTAAATATTTTGACTCAGCTGTTTCCAGGTTTGTCTGGCGATTACAAACTCTTGCATGAGCTGGCTGTGGCAGAGAGCAATCCCAGGGACCCACTTTCATCGTGAAGATACCACCTGAAGTTCTGAGCTGGATGTCCACTGTTACCTGCACCCTGGCTCCAACACGCTTCCCTGCAATCTGTGTGGACGGTGTTAGCTGCACACTCAGCAGCTCGTCCTCCTTCCCAGCAGCACTCCACTTCTGTTCAGGTATTCACCCCTTCTCCTGCAGGCATGTGGCTGGGGGAAGCTGGCCCTGGGGCGGGTCCTGATTAGTCTAAGTCAGAGGCCCCCGCTGCTGCTCCTGCTACAGGCTGGTTCAGGAAGCAGGGGTGCTATTGGTCCACGAGTGATCACGGGACCCTAGTTGGCCCCATCACACTGAAGAAGAGGGATTTCATCCCGAGGATAGGGGAGAAAATTTCCCTCCTCTCTATCCTGCTGGCTGTGCTGGCAGATGCTGCTGGCAGCCATTCTGACACCCTGTGGGAAACAAGCCTGAGAACAGAGTCTACACAGAGATGGGCAGAGCCAAGAGCAACTGCAGAGACCCACCCTGAGTCCCCCTGTGCTTAGAATCCTACTTCTCGACTTCTAGTTACATGAGATAGTACATTTTTCTTCGGTTTAATCCAGTTTGAGCTTGGTTTTCTGTCATTTGCAGCCCCAAACATCCTCTCATTTGCCACCAGTCCCCATCTTCCGCTGCAATCTCATTGCTCCTTTCCTGAAAGAAGTCTCCAGACCTTGGCTCACACATTACTGTCACAGCTTAGAATGCCCCGTGCGACTCCTCTCTATCTGGGGGAAGTTCTGCACAAGCAAAATCATGACTGTTCACACTTGGCTCCAGGCCCACCTCTGTGAAGCCTTCACTGACCACACCAACCCCGTGAAATGCTATAGCTTGTTGTGTGAGCGCCATCAGTGTTTCTCACTGAGAACGCATGTGCACACCTTCTCAACGAGGTCCTGGACAACAGAGCGTGTGTCAGCAGGGCGCTAACCTGACAATCGGAAGGGGAGGATGAGCTAGAAGCCTAGGGAAACTAGCATCGAAGGCCGCGCAGAGGCAAAAAGGAGAGAGAAGTTTGGTAAATACTGCAGATATTCAGATGACGGGGGATCATTTTGGTGAGGTTGGCTTGGAAGATATGGAACTTTCTTGAAGAGATGGAACCAAAATGGGATCTGTAAAGATGTACAGGCTTTTGATAAAGGCTATACATGAACTTATTCTTTTACTCTATTTTTTCCCCAACTTTATTGAGATATAATTGACATATAACATTGGATAACTTTAAGGTGTACAAGGTGTTGGTCTGATACATTGACATACTGCAGCGTGGCCACCCCCACAGCTGCAGCAGACTCCTCCATCTCGTCACATAATTACCATGTCTTCTTTGCGGTGAGAGCACTTAAGATTTGCCCTTAGCAACCTTCAAATATATATAGCACAGTATCGCTGTCTATAATCACAGTGCTGTGCATTAGAGCCCCAGAACTTATCTTCTAGCTTCAAGTTTGTATTCCTTGACCAACAACACCCCATTCCCCCCGCCCCGCCAGCCCTTCGTAACCACCATTCTAGTCTCTGTTTCTATGAGTTTGACCTTTCTAGATTCCACATATAAGTGATATCATACAGTATTTGTCTCTCTCTGTCTGATTTATCTCATAAGGGCATAATGTCCTCAAGGTCCATCCATGTCACAAATGGCAGGATTTCACTCTTTCTCATGGCTGAATAATATTCCATTATGCATATTTTCATCTCACATCTTCTTTATCCACTCGTCCATTTAGGTTGTTTGCATATTTTGACTAAAGTGAATAATGCTGCCTGTTATTATTTATTGAGTATTTACACCTAGCATTGTGCCAAGATTTTTTTCCCTCCCATGCCTCACCTTATTCAAATTTCAAAGAACATTCATGGAACATATATTGTTTATTTCCATTTTACAAATAGTGATACCTATGCTCATAGGTGTAGGTATTTTTTTTTCCAGAAGATAGGCTTCAAACTCAGGTCTCCTAACCCCAGGTCTAAAACAGTTTCCACCCCTCACAGCTGCTGTCTAACTCTCACCCCAGCTGCGCTCCTTTGCTTTAGGGCAGAGGTCATCACAAGTTTTTTGTGAAGGGCCAGATAGTAAATATTTTAGGCTTTATGGGCCATCCACTCTCTCTTGCAACTATTCCACTTTGCTGGTGTAGCACAGAAGCAGCCATAGGTAGCGTGTCAGGACTATGTGTTCTGATAAAACTTTATTTGTGGCTGAAATTTGAGTTTCACATGAATTTCACAGCATGAAATATTATTTCTTCATTTTATTGCATGTCTCCCCTCCTCCTGACTACTAAAATATGTAAAAACAGGCTGCAGGCTGAATTTGGCCTGTGGACTGTAGCTGGCTGACCCTTCTTTTTCTGGCCAAGATTTGAAAGCTTACAGCTATGGGGAGGGGGCAGGGAGCTTGAGGGGCAGTATACTCCTCACAAGCTGCCCACCCCCGTGCCCCCTTGTACCATCTCCTAGAGCGCACATTGATAGTCAAACCTCTCCAGCAGCCCTGGCCTTGACCTCCAAGTGGCTGTGATCCATTGCCTGGCTTCAACCTGTTTATCAACGCAAGACCTTCTTTTAATCTGCAACGGTCTGGATGAAAAGCCTTCACCTGCCTTCTTTCTCAAGCCTGTCACCATCAGCTACATCTCAGCCCTGCCTTCTACTCTCTCCTTCAACAAGGAGCACCAGTCCTGAAGCACAAAGAGCAAGCAGCCCCTTGGTATGAATGGAAAGAGAAACACTTTCCAACATAGAAACTGTAACAAGCCATGAACAGGTACAAAGAACAATCTTGAGGTTCTGGCACTGCTAACAGAGCAGAGCACTTTGCAAGGATTGTCTGTCACTCTTTTGAAGGAAAAAAGAAAACAGGGCCAGCACTCCAGGTAATACGTTACTCCTGGTGGAAGAGGCTGCGCTCTGGACTCCTGAACCCAGAGACTCAGGTGCAGAGCTTGTGCGTGGTGAAGTATTTCAGCCTGGTCTCCTGCTCTTGGAGGGAAAGCCGCGTGCAGCCCCAGCGAGCTGAGCCCAGAGGAGATGATGGAAGACGAGTGTTTTAGCTCCGTGGGAAGTTACATCGCTCATTTTTTCTCCCCTGAAGTGAACAATAAAACAAGCCTTTTCCAGGCAGGGGGTGATGGGGAGGAAGTGGGTGGCTTTATTAATCTCTGGGTTTTCCAGGAAAGCTGATTTGATCCTTGTGCAACACCAAGCACTCGGAGAGTATTGTTGCTTGTTAGCTTGTAACTGTGCCCTTCAGAAACCCCACACTGGAGAGAGTGGTCCATGCGCTGGGACTGATGGGAGAGGAGGGCTGCGAGTGGGAGGGATGTGTTCTTGATCTACTCAAAGGTCGCGTGCAGCAGGGCCTCGGATAGGTCAGGCAGACACCTGACAACAGAGTCACCCAGGAAAAACTGGGACACTGGCAAAGTTAATTTTGAGTCCCCCAGCTGCCCCTTTGAAGTCTTGTCATCTCTTTGCGTTGTCTTCTCCTTAATTTTCTAAGACATCAAGAACAGTCACTTACACATTAGTGTCAATGGCTTTCAGCACCCGGTCTGTGTTTCTCTCTTACTTCTGGAAATAAGTTCCCTATCAGAAAATAGTTAGCAAACGTACTGTAAAGGTGGGAGTGCCTTTTCCTGTCACCTAAAGTCTTTTAATTTATTTTTTATTTTTTTATTGAGGTAACATTTGTTTATGACTCTACCTAAATTTCAGGTTGACATCATTATATTTCGATTTCTGTGTAGACTGCATCGTGTTCACCACCAAGGGCCTCGGTGCCGTCCATCACTGTCCACATGTGCCCCTCACTCCTTTCGCCCTCCCCCCTCCTCTCGTAAACACCAATCTGTTCTTCAGATGTATGTGTTTATCTTCCACAGATGAGTGAAATCATACAGTATTTTTCTTTCTCCGTCTGTCTCCTTGTGACAACAGGGATGGGTCTTGAGGGTGTTATGTTAAGCTGAAGTCTGTTTACTTAGGCAACAGCCTCATCCAGGGGTCCGGCTGCTTCTAGATCTTAACCATTGCAGACTCCATGTTGCCCTCCCAAAGGGATTGCACAGGGATGCTGGACCAGTCATTCTTCCCCATCTGAAGCACTTGGCAGAGAAGAGGCGCCAGCTTAGCCCGGGCCCTCAGGAGTCACCTGCTATCCTCTACATCAGGAGGAAAGGTTCGTTGCTAGAGTGTTTTCGATTTGCAAAACACTTTCTTATATGTTACTTTTTGTTGATCCCCTGCCTACCCAGCAACCCTGAGAGGTTGGAAGAACCAGGATAATAATAACTTCCATTTATTGTATATATTGTTTTTTATTATGATTATGAATGAAACTTCACCTTCACAGTGAAATAGGCTGATAAGACATGGTAAATAATAATAATGGTTGCTACGTGCCTGACCCTGTTCTGCATGCTCTGTTTTTGATGCCCTTATCAATCTTCTCATCTCATACGAGGAATAGAGACATTTAAGAACCACCTGCTAGCCCATGGGTGGGAGGTAGCACAATGAAGAATGGAACTTGTATCTAACTGACTCCAGCATCAGAGGTGGTGGAACAGAGTGTGACATTAAAATTGTCCCCAGGTGTCACACACGGAAACAGGGAATCAGCAGGTCAGTTCGTGCGGGCACACATCCCTTAGCTCACATCCTGACTCACAGCTCAGAGCTCTTCCTGCTGGAGCAGATTCACGATGGAGCTCATGACTGGCTTCTCGAGGAAACCTGGCGGCGCCAAGATTTTAGTATGGGCCCATTCCTCGGACAGGGTGTGACAGCAGCTGAGAAGTAGCTGCCTATTGATCTTGTCATTGGTAATTAATGACAACCATAAATTAATAACTGCACGCACAAATTGTTTGTCAGAGCTGCGATAATTAGATTTAATGCTCGACCACCATGTATCTGTGTGTTTAACTATCAGCTTCATTCTGAATTTTAATGAATTTTCAATGGTTCAGGATATTCACATCCCATCAGTATATGTCTCCTTTCTCATTTATGGATGGATGTTATTCTCTGGGGCCCTGGACTGACTTTCATAGGTAAAGAAGACTACGTCTTCTCCTGTTTCTTCTTTCACTCTCACATGGACAGGTAAGGTGCTTTGGCAAAGAGATGAGTTCTTCCCTCAAGATCTTTGCCTATGTGGGTCAGAGAGAATTAGGCAGAGGAAGAAGTGGTACCAGCCACCCCTAGCGTCTGTCTTATTGCTACAGTAACTCACTGTGTGACCTCAGGGAAGTCACTTCACCTCTCTGGGCCTCAGTTTTCTCATCTATAAAGGGATGGGAAGAGAGGAAATGGAGGAAGGGAGCTTGTAACTTCTGAAATGGATGCCTCAATTCAGATCGCTGTAGACATGGATGAGGACTGTTTCTAGAAGCCAGAGAGTGTGAGAGAGATTTGGGCAGTATCTCTCCATCCTTGCCCCGCGTCGAAGGTGGCCTCCTCCGCCTGGCATGCCGTGCGCTGCAGGGTCCGCCCTGGGCCCAGTGTTCGGAGGGCGGCACTCGGCCCAGTGGCGCTGCGGCCCAGCAGCCCTCGCAATTTGGAGCCTGGGCTACCACGAAATTGCAGACAATTTGGATGAAAATGGTTGGAAAATTGCAGTGTTTAGGCCTCTACTACCAGCCCTTTCATCTTTTTTTCTCACTTTTTTTATTTCTTCTCCCCCACCCCTCCGCCATGAAATTACTTTAGAAGCGGAGGAACTACGGGTTAGACTGGCTAGATTTTCTCCCAGTCCATGATGTGTTTTGTAAACAAACATGTAAATTGATCCAGAATTTAACCACCCTCAGACAAAGTGGCTAAAAGATTAGCAAGGGAAAAAAGGCTCTCTGTGAAAACCGAGATTAACGGAATGCTAGGGGAGTGTTTGTCCTGGCTAATTGCATTTCTGATGGGATACGAGTTAACCAGGAAAGCTTTCTCCTGTGGCAAATGTTCCAAAATGAGCCCACTCACCTCTTAGTATTTAATTAATTATTTTAAAAAATTCTAACTCATTGGAAAAGAATTTGAGGAAGCCAACTTATTTTTTTTACTATTTTTTTTTTTTTGAGGAAGATTAGCCCTGAGCTAACTACTGCCAGTCCTCCTCTTTTTGCTGAGGAATACTGGCCCTGAGCTAACATCATGCCCATCTTCCTCCACTTTATATGTGGGACGCCCACCACAGCATGGCATGCCAAGCAGTGCCATGTCCGCACTCGGGATCCGAACCGGCGAACCCCAGGCTACCAAGAAGCAGAACGTGTGCACTTAACTGCTGTGCCACCTGTCCGGCCCTGGAAGCCAACTTATTAAACAGTAAATTAATGCTATCTTTTTGTTGATAATTGAGATTCATGGTCATGGTACCGAAAATATTTATCATTATTCAGTACCATAAATGGAAATGTATAAAGTGTGGGAGATGAACTGTACGACTGTGAGGGTTGTGTTAAGCATCCGATGTTCTAATCAACTGGCCCATTTCATATCTGTCTGTCTTCTATGTATCCCACTGATTTCTAGCCTTTACTGAAGTGCCTCCACCTGAGGCGCATTCCATTTTTGGACAGATTGGTTATCATAAGGTTTTCCCCATGATATTGAGCCAAAATTTGTTTCCCTATATTTCATCAATCTTTGGTTCTAATTCTATCCCTTGGGTCCACACAGAACAAGCTGCTTTCCGCGTCCACATGTCAGCACTTCATGCATTTGGAGCAAGTTTTCTTCTCTCCTCCAGAGGGCTCTCCCTTGGCTCCCACAGAGATGGTGCAGTGGAGTTCGTAAGAGCTCAGAGTGGGGCCAGCTGTCTGTGCTGCCCAGCCGCCCCCCTCAACTGTGTGTGTGTGACCTTGACAGAACTGAGTCCCACTTTGCCTCAATCCCCCTGTAGAAGAGTTGGGGACTGTAACATTAGGACTGCCTAAAAGAATTGGCTTGAGGGTTAATGGGGGCAAATAAAGTTCTTAGAATGCTGCCTTGCATAGAGTAAGTACTGTTGACGCATTTTCTATCATCATAGCATTAGTTAAGACTTCTTCCCCCTGTGGTCTCTCTCTTCTGAACAGACTCTAGTTTATTTCCATTATTTTAAAAGTGTAACATTCATTCATTGAACAACTTTTTAATGAACATCTACTATGTAATAGACACTGGATGTACAGGTGAAGTGAGTACTGCCATCGTGGGGTTTATAGTCTCCTAAGAGAGACATATATTAAACAAATAATTCTTTAGCATAGTTATTATCTGTGCAATGAAATGGAATTGTGGGATGCCATTAGAGCTATAGGCATGGGGTCTCAGATCATATAGGAATTTGTAGATCATAGGCAGGATATTGTTTTTTGAAAAGTTTCAAACAAAAAAGAGCAATGATTATTTTATATATATATATATATATATATATATATATATGAAGGTTTTGACTGTTCTGGGAGGCTGTTCCATGAGTGTCGAGGTGGAGAATCATAGTGAAGATGCACTAGGATTGTGGCAGGGAGATAGAGAAAAGCCAAAAGTTTTAAGAGAAATTCAGAAAGAAGGAACAGCTGGACTTGGTCATGGACTAGATGTGGAGCATGAGGGTGACATCTGGAGGATGTCTCCTGAGTGTCTATCATGATTAACTGGGAGGATTGGAGAGTGATGCTTTCTTGAGATGGGACCCACCAGAGCAGGATCTTCGGTTTGAGGTGCCTGTGCTATACAATGTTCTGCCGAAATATTCTAGGTCAGCCTTGGATATATGGTTCTCGGGCTCTGGAGCTTGGAGATACAAAGTTGGTATATACATGGTTATCGGGGCCATAGGAAGTGTGGATTCACCTAGGAAGAAAGCAGAAGGAGGAGGAAATGGGGCTTGGGAGAGCCCAGGAAAGCCAACAAGTAGAGACTGGGTAGAGAATTAGGAGGCTAGAATGGAGTTGAGAAGGTGACTAGAAAGGGAAGAAGAAAATCAGGAGAATTTTCTGTAGGGCCAGAGAAGCCAAGAGACAAGAGTGTTTCAAGAAGGAGGGAGGGAGTGGTCAACTGGGTTGCTGAAAGCCACTAAGAGGTCAAGTGACAGGAAACTGAGAAGTGTCCAGGGGATTTACTGGTATGGAGGTCATTGGTGACTTCGTGAGAGCTGTTTTGGTGGTGAGATGGGGGCAGAAGTCAGATTGGAGTGGGGTTGAGGCATGAGTGCGAAGTGGGGACACAAAGTATCAACAATTTTTTGAGGTGTTTGGCTATGAGAATAAAGAAAACTACAGAGCTAGAGGATCATGTAAGATTTTGAGATTTTAAAAAACTTACCATTACTATTATTAATGGGAGAGATTAGAACATGTTCAAATGCTTATAGCATAAGCACTGGCCCATTTAGAGCCAGTGCCAGCAGACCCCACCTCTTATCAACAAAGCAATTAAGGATTGTCTTTCAGAAAAACTGCAAAGTCACGTAGCCAGGGCATGTGAAAAAGAAGAAATCATGACCTGAAATGACCTCAGAACCAAAGATCCTCCCTCCCATGGAACCCAAGGACTGGAACACGACCAGAACTTGAAAGCTGGACTCTTACCAGAAGCGAGGGGTCCCGCATTCAGGGAGATGCGGTGTTACAATTCTCTGTCCACCTCGTGCAAAAATGTTTAGAACCTTGTCATAACTGTTTAAAACCCTGTTGTAAATGATTAAAACTTTACCATAAAGGCCTGAAGCCCCCCAATCAAAGCCTGCCCCACCAGCGTTTCCACATGCAGCCTGTTTTCCCTGACCTCTTACGTTTTTGTCCCAAATCCTTAATCCGGGAGACAGATCTGAGGGCACACACCCCCTGTCTCCCTGCACATCAATCTTGCAGAATAAAGCTGATTTCTCCCCCAAAGGCTGGTGCCGTAATTAATTGGCTTGTCTATGCACATCAGGCAGAGAACCCAAATTTTGCACAGCAACAATAGGGTTGATCTAAGAAGGTGGAGAGGTTAAAGATATAAAGAAAAGAGGTGGGAGAATTGATGATGTTAGGGCTTCTGAGAAGGGGGTGGGCTGGGTCCTGAATGTACTTGGAGGAACTGGCCTCTCCTATGAGGAAGGGGACACTTTCCCTGGGGACAGGAGAGGACAGGACCAGAGAAAGACGGGCTTGTTGATTTTGGAGTGGAAAGTTGAGGGAGATCCCACTGGATGGCTTGGGGGGGTCTCAGTGAAGAAGGACCCTGGATTCTCTGCCAAGGTGAGGGAGTGGTGCAGACGTGGAGAGAAGCACAGTGCAGAGTGGGGCTGCCCCTCCTCCACCAGACGCTGCAAGTATATCTCGACTTCTGGTGGTTGATTGGTGCTGGAGGGCAGTGTTGCACTGTCGATTCATGTTCAGCTCAGTGTTCTGACAACACCCTCAATTTATCCCCAGTTCTGCCAAGCCAAACTTCATCATCCTGAACATATATAACTGGAACTTCTGATTCCAATGTGTGTGTGATGCATGTGTGTATGTTTTCTTTGAGCCAAATCTTCTCCTGAAAATAGTGGCTTGCTTTAGAAAGAAAAAAGAACAACATGCTGGCTTGCCTGGGACAGATCCCAGTGCAACTATTAATGTTAATTGTGCTCCCTTTGACTCCTAAAAGTATTCTGCATTGTGTTGTAAAGAACAGGGCCACTCAGCATTTGAGGGGTTTTGTCAGAGGGTGGCAGATACCATTTCGGTTCTGTGAGCCCTCAGGTTCAGTGGGTCTCAGTGAACCCCACAAAGCCTTGCCTGCCTTCTTCACCCTCCAGCCTCTGGGGGATCAGAATTGGCCACCCCAAAATGTGTCTCTTTGGCATGAGGGTTATTTTGGGCTGGTTACTTTTAAGAAACAGCAGACATGGGAGGAGCTCTGAAAACCAAGTAGAAGTAACCCTTTGTAAGAGACATTTACATTTGCAAAGGAGATCTCCATTTGTAAAGATGTCTCCCTCTCTGTACCAGGAAGAAGGGTGGATGACCTTATCTCTAAAAACTTATGAATGAGGGAGGCAAGGACTTAAATCTGCATAAGAACCTGACTCTTGTTTACTGTGCTTTTCTGGTAATCCCTCATAACTCACTGCTGCCACCCCCCACATGCTCCTTTGTCTTTAGCTGAAGATGGTCCTTAAGATGACAACCTGGGCCATTCTGAGTCTTCCCCAGTTTTCCTGGGTTTCTCACATATACATGTTAAAAGCTTTGTGTGATTTTCTCCTGTTATGTCTCTTATCAATTTAATTCACACAACCTAGAGGGTAGAGGATTTGTCTTCCTCCTCTACAACCCCCAGAGGCTGAGCCTTGGTCAACCAGATGGGCAGATACATCTCTCCCGTTCCCCCATCTTACGCCTGCCCTCAGTGCACACAGCTATGGCATACCCTGAGAGGACTGATGCCTGGAAGCAACTGAATTTGACACAAAGCGGTTGGTGGGGAGGCGGGGCATGAGAGAAGCAGGGCATTCTTGCTCCCCCAGAGCCAGTTCCTGCCCCGCAGTGGCCCTGCTGACTGACTGGACAATGTTTCCTGATAATTAATGTGCTCTTGGTACCCTTGCCTTATGGATATCTTTTTTTCAGACACCACCCACCTAAGAGCACTTAGCACCATCTATCAATCTATAACAGTGACAAACAAGTGGCAAGCAATAGGATGTATTAGAGAATATGAGGAAGCCATTTGGTAAACCTAATTCAGCCTGACCTTGTTCTTCCAAAAGGGCCTGACGTGGCCATTGAGCACGCATTGTGTATCTGCTTTAAACATTTGCTATGTCCCACAGACAACAACAAATGCCCCTAAGATAAAGGTGTAACTTCCCCCGACATGGCATTTCCCTAAGGATAAGCATCTCTCTCTAGGCTAGGAGCTGATTGCTGTGCTCATCTGTGACCACGCAGCTCGAGACAACAGAACTGCCACCCTGCTGTGTCCACCGAGACAGCAGACCTACTACCTGCTATGTTCATCAATCGCTGTGCCAACAGAGCAGTCTCACAACTATTGTAAAAGGGACATTTCAATCATGTGATACATGCTCTTTGAGGGTATATAACCACTCTGTGCACCCCCACTTCTTTGGTGCCCTTCCTTCCTTGGGGAAGGACGGACCTGGGCTAAGCTAGTCCTCAGATCTGGCTCAGAATAAACTCACCCCAATTTTCGTTTATAGATTGGTTATGGGTATTTTCATTGATGACAGCCTCCTGGCACAGAGGGTCATCAGGTCCGGCTCTGGACACCCCAGCAGAAAGAAGGATTTCCTCCTGCCTAAGATGCACCCAGGGATGCTCCCAAGGGGGGACCAGATGTGCCTCTTGAGCCTTCCTTTCAGGGCCATTTCAGAAGATGTTCCTGCAGGGGCTCTGTGTGTGTGTGTGTGGAGTGTTGTGTTGGGGGCAGGAGTTGAGTGAAATAGGAAGATGTTTGTTTTGTAACAATGGGGGGCCTGGATTTAAAAAAAAAAGGTAGGGGCCAGCCCGGTGGTGCAGTAGTTAAGTGTGCATGTTTCACTTCAGTGGCCTGAGGTTCACCAGTTCAGATCCCGGGTGCGGACATGGCACCGCATGGCACACCATGCTGTGGTAGGCATCCCACATATAAAGTAGAGGAAGATGGGCACGGATGTTAGCTCAGGGCCAGTCTTCCTCAGCAAAAAGAGGAGGACTGGCGGTAATTAGCTCAGGGCTAATCTTCGTCCAAAAAAAAGGTAAAATGAATAAAAAACAAGTAACAGACACGAATGAGTTAAGTCTGGAAAGAAGGAGCAAGTCCTGAGCCCCTGTGGCCATGGCACCTGTGAAAGGCCAGGCAGGAGGCAGTGGGCTGTAGGGGAGGAAGACATTTCCTCTACCCACTGTGGGTTCTTCTGGCTGGAGAGCAAATTAAATTCACATGAGACAGAATAACAGGAGAAAATTCAACAAAGCTTTATAACATGTATACATGGGAGAGGCTCAGGAAAGCTGAGCAACTTGCCAAAATGGCTGAAGGCACCACCTTAAATGTCATCTTCAGCTAAAGACAAAGGAGGATGTTGGGGGTGGGGGCAGTCAGTTATGGGGGGTTACCAGAAAAGTACAGTAAACAGGAGTAAGGTTATTATGCAGATTTAAGTCCTTGCCTTCCGCATTGATCAGAGTTTCTAGAGATAAGGTCATCCCTCTCTTCCTGGTACAGAGAGGGAGACACCTTTACAGATGGAGATTTTCTTTACAATGTAAATATCTCTTAACAAAGGGTAAGTAAATTCTACTCTTCAGAGTTGCTTTCCTGTCTGCAGTTTAGGTAACCAGCCCAAAATAATCCTCATGCCAAAGAGACACATCCTGGGGTGGCCAATTCCAGGCCCCACAGAGCACAGGAGAACAGAAGCTGTGTCGCCTGGTGCTGGTCGCAGCGCTCCGGGGACTTCTGTGGCGCTGGCCTCCCCGGTGTGTGCGTAACACAGCTGCAGAAACAGCTGGAGGCCACAGCTGAGCTCAGGCCAACAGGAGCCAGAGGCCAGGAGCCTCTTTCAGGTGCTGCTCGTCTCCTGGGGGAGGTGGTGCTGGGAGAGGCAGGGCAGGGCTTTCTCAGATACCGTGTCAGAGCCCCCATGGGCTTCAGAAGACCAAAGCAGAGGCACTCCGAAGCCATGAGTAGTATAGCGAAGAAGAGAACAAGATGCTCTCCTGTGACAGGTGGGAGGGTGTGCGGCCAGGGAGGCCACATTTTGCCTGAAAGGTCTGCAGCAACCCAGCTGTCTCCAAAAACAGCATTTTGAAAGGAGCAGAGTTGATGTGGGGAAAATGTCAGGGTGCGAGAGGTCAGCAAAATCTGTTATAAACCACATTCTGGGACCAACTGAGGAGGAGCTGGGGATAGGAGTGAGGCACCTCGCTCTTGAAGGTAATTCCCAGGTCGGCTGTGGGGTGGCAGGCACAAGCGGAGTCTAATCCAGCTCCAGCAGTTTTGTGCTGGGCAAATTAGAAGAATCACTCAGCCTCTCTGATGCTCTGATTCCTTATCTGCAAACGGAATTTTAATCCCTGCCCTCCCTCCCTGACAAAAACGCTAACCTGGTCCCCGAGGCCTGGACAGGTGAGCGTGCTGTTAACAAGGTGGAGTGGCTGGCACTCTAGGATGCTGGCACAGGGAGTTCCTGCAACCTTTGTTGGCCTCCTGCCCCAAGCTACACAGCTGGAGGCAGAACCAGGCTTCCAAACCAGGTTTTCCTCCCCGTGGCTGAAGTTCATCCTCAATGTGGCCATGAACTTCTTCACAGCAGGGCTGGGGTCACAGGGTTTTGGTTTCTGTTGTTTTAATTCTCAGTTCTAATCTTTCAGAGCACACCAAGCTCAGTGCTCCGCACGTTGGGGCTGGATGAAGCCTTTTGGCTTTGCTCAGCGTCAGGGCTCAGAGCGGCCAGGTAGGGGGTGTGAGTGGCAATGTCTCACTTTAAAACTCAAAGGGTTAATCCCTGCCGGTCCCTGGCCCTAACTTCAGGGTGACGTGCCACCTGTTTTTCTTCCCTCTAAAACAAAGGCTGGATTTGGGTCCTGGAGAGGATAAACGGGGTGCCAGTAAGCAGGAAGGTGCCGCTGGTTTGTCTCTCAGAGGCTTCGTTCTGATGCCTCTCCCCCTGGGGACGCTTGGCTGAGGAAGTAAAAGGACTTAGCCTGTGTGGGGGCGTGGGCTGCCGTCACTCGTGCTCAGCTGTCCTCTGCACACAAGCGACGATAACGTGAATCAGGAAAAGAGAAACCGCTGAATGGATTCGTCGTGCCGCTTTCTAGAGCCTCGAGTCGGGGATGTGTGCTGTTTAACGTCAGCCGACAGTTTACATTCTGTCACTGCCCACCAATTACCTGCGGAAACGGGACTGCCACCTCCCAAGTTTGAGGTCTGGCTAGAAATGCGCCCAGGGCTGGCGGGGGGCTTGTGGACAGGGGCAGCTCCGGCGGGGCGCAGGGGGCGCTGCCCCCTGCCTGCGAGCCTCCGTTGTGGGAGCTGGGCCCCGGCCATCCTGCAGCGGGAAGGGCGGCCTGGCTTTCCTCGTCTCTCACGCCGGATGTGGCTGCAAAGCAGCACCCCGGTGTTGCATCAGTGAGGCACACACTCGATGGGGGTTTTAACGAAACATAGATAGGAGCAGGGCCAGAGGGCCGGTCGCTGTGGAGCTGAGCAGGTTCTGCGCTCAGAATAGCAGTGGGAGGAAGGTCAGTACAAGGGCGTTGTCTGCACGCGAGCGTGTGCGCATGTGCGTGTCTCTGTGTGTGCGTGCATGTACGTGGCCGTATGTGAGTGTGTGTGTGTGATGGTCCGACGCAGGAAGGGCAAAGGTCCTTGAAAATAGCAGGGCAGCGAGGAGAGGGGAGGGTCCTCTCTGCGGCACCAGCAGAGCTTCAGGCTTCCCGGGGCCTGGAGCAAACGCGTTTCTGGGCGAGAGCAGCGGGCCCTGCCGGGCTGTCCAGGGAACACGTCTGTGGTGTCCACAGTCCCGCGGCATCTGCTCGCAAGTATTGGAATGAAACACCAACAAACCAGTCCCTGCGCTGCCCTGATGCCCTGCCCGGCGCTGCCCTCCCTCTCCTCCAGCCGGGACCCTGCACCCCTTCCTGCTGTTAGCCCAGCAGAGGCTTTCTGTCTGGGCGCAATGGTGAAATGGGATGTCGGCCTCCTCCAGGGTCAGTGCCCTGTGGACAACCGGCCCTGCCACACGCACTTCCATCCCCATTGGTTTGCTTCTCTGAGCTCCTATGTGGATGTCCTTGGCCTCTCAGTCAGCAAAGCTGGGAAAAGCACGCGGGAGACGGAGTCCAGCCAGCAGGGTTGAATCCAGCTCAGCCATTTTTAGCCAGCCTTCCTTGAACCAGGCTCCCCCATCTGTAAAATGGGATGGTGCCAATTATACAGTTATTATGAAGATGAAATCAGACAATGCTCCGTAAACATTTGTTAGGCCTTTGTGAGGATTAAAGGAGGCTACTGCATATGGAGCCTGCTAACATGGACAGTGCGGCGAGGCCGGCATGGCTCCACAAACCTTTGCTGCATCTTATTCCCAGGTCAGGCTCTCTCACCTCCAAGGACCTTCCACCTCCCGCATTCCAGGGTCTCTCGGGCCTCAGTTTTCTGCACCTTCTGCTGGACCCCTCCTCTCATCTTCCCATGGGTTCCCACCTCACAGGCCAGGCCCCACCACTCAGGTTCAGTCCAGACTGAGACACCACATTAAAGAACTTTAAGGGGACAATCAACTGTTTATCAAATTAGGGGAATTCTGGAAGCGAGGCTAACATGCTAGGAATCAGATGCTAATTAATGAGCAGCCAACTGCAGCTCCACTGCTGGTTTGCATAAATATGCATTGTCAAACTGTTAGGTAAACAAAAGCAGGGTAGAGTGCTGGGGAGCCGATTCCTCACGCCTGCGCTCCTAGTGAGCATTTGCGGTAGGGATTACAGCCTCCGCGATTTTTCCTTTTTAAAGACTTTTCTGTTTCCCACACCCTGCCTCCTCACTCTCTGGTTTGAATTCAGCTCTCTTTCCATTATCAGCTGCTAAACCCACCACAATGCAAAGCAAGGCAGGCCTGGCCTTCCCGTGAGCAGGCAGCGTCTCTTACCATGTACACTGGCTTTCTCCGGTCTGTTTTAAAAAGAGAGGTGGGTGACTGAGAGAGACTGACGTGAGGTTGTCCCTCTCCCCATGTCAAATGAGGAGGTAAGAGCATAGGTCTGTCTGTGAAACGTGCCCGATGGGTGGTTTTAATCCTTTCTAATTCAGCTAATTGGGGCTGTCGATGGTTTCAAACCCTGAGGCTGGTGCAGGGGGGCCAGGCGATTCCAACCTGCCCAACTGTACGGGGATATTAGACACATTGAAGTCAACAAGCACTGGGAGGGAAGCGCTCACTCTCCCGCACATCAGGGAATCTCAGAGGATGGAGCCGAGCCGCCGGCCTTTTCCTGGGGAGGAAGTGAGGTCTGGCGGCCTGGATGCTGGCTCCTCAGTTCCTGAGGCTCCCTGGCGGCAGCACCGAAGGCTCTGTTGGTCTTTTCAGCAATTGTTTATCAAGTGTCTACTGTGCTGGGCACGGCAGAGGCTCTGGGGAGGCAGACAGGCCAGGTTCTGGCCTGGAGGAGTTCATTGTACTTTGAGGGAGACAAAGAAAACGAAAGCTCCAGCCGAGGCTCAGGGGGCGCCTGGCGACCCAGAGCTCACTTCGTCGGTCCCCGGAGTCTCTCGCTGGTCTAGGTGAGAGGACACAGCCGAGGGCTCTTGCTTCCACTTCCTCCAGGGCCATCTACTGGTTTGTTCTGCCTCCTCGCAGCAGCGTGAAGTCCCATAGGCCTGTGCTCTCCTACCTCCCTGGGCTGAGTGTCTGGCCCCTGTAAGTGAGGACAGTGCTGCCGTCCACACTGAGTCCTGGGGGAAGCCTAGGAGAGACGCCCTGGCAGGGCTTCTGGAGGAAAGTTTGGGTGCTTGGAAAGGTGGGCCGTTTCCCCTGGGCCAGTTGGCAGACATGCGGTTGCTCATGTTCAGTGTCTCGAGTTCTCCTCTGGCAGCCCTCAGGCCTGCAAATACCCGCTCGTCCATCAACCTGCATGCTGCTGGCGTCTCCACCCCCGGTAGAAGGAGGGAGTGGCCTCTGGGGAAGGCTTACTCCACGAGGTAACTCGTGTCTACTGCTGTCTTCCTTTCTCGTGAAACCATATGAGAGCAATACCAATGCACCCACTTTACAGACGAAGAAACTTGGATCCAGAGAGGCCAAATGACTTGCCCAAGATACTGTTGCAATGTCCAAGTCAGGATTCACATTCAGTTTGGTGTGAGTCCAGAGGCTGCTATCTTACTTTGTTTAGGGTAAGACTGCTACCCTGACAAAAATAATAGTAATAGTGACACTGATCCCAACTTTCGTTGATTGAGACCTTACTGTCCTCCATTTAAATTTCACAGAAATCAAGAGAACTTTCTGCTCAGTGGTGTCCCTGGGAGGACGGCCTGGGCAGCCGTGGCACTCAGTGGAAATGGCACAACCCTGAAGCCTGCTTCCCCAAGGCTTGAAGCAGTGACCACAGGCTTCAACCAGCCAGCTAGGAAACGCAGACTTGAGGCCTAACAGCCTGCACGTGGACCGACCTGGCCCACTGTCAGGCGTCACCGGGAAGTGCAGGCTGGAGGGAGATTTGCTTGGATGAGTGAGAGGCAGGTGGCACCCTAAGAAAATGGACGTGCATCACGGGCATCTCTGTGACTCTCAGAAGCCACAATGTCCAGGTCATGGGCAGCAGCTAGAGGAATTCCAGCGCATCCCATCCTCCCTCCCGCCCCCAGAAAGCCCTCTGCCCCCAGAGGAAAGGGCTCTACAGACGAGCTTCACTCGGCCCCCAGCTCCTGGGACCAGTTATGCCCCCACCAAAGTGTACAAAAGAAGGAAAAAGCAGTGTAATGAGAGAGGAAGGTGAGAACGTTAAGGAATTTGCTAGACTCCACATGACACCTATCAGTGCCCGACTATTAGTCAGCGAGCTGTGCTCAAATTCTCTGAGGCTTGCATGCATATACGAAGCTAGTGTCTCCGTTTCCGTGTTGAGGTAACTGGGTCCTAGTGAAAGGGGAACTGCAGCACAATCTTGCTGATGAGTGACAGCAGGGCCAGGGCAGGCATATTCAAAATATTTGAGTCTAGGAAAAATTTAGGGAAGAAATAATGAGCCCCACGGACCTTAGAAAATGCAGGACTAACGGGATTCGAGTGAAGGAGGCTCTTGACACAGAGTTCAGTCTTAGAAGGGACAAAACAGAGAAGGACCAAAACCAGTCAGGTGCCGGTGGAAGGCCTGCGGTGCTTTCCTTCCTGCACCAGCTCTGGGACTCTACAGCCACGTCCTCTCAGAGCCTCAGTTCCCTCATTTGTGGCGGCCTATGGGGCAGGTCTGCCTGGGTCAGTAACTTCAGTCCCTTTTGGAAACTGGGTGTGAGCACCTGCAGCTGGTGTGGGCGTGGATACCCCTGCACCAGAAGAACCTCAGAGTAGCAGACCTGAGTCAGGGGCAGGTCTGGTCACTCCCGGAGGTGGTAGCGTCTGCAGGCCACATGCAGAGTCTGCTGGGACCTAACAAACATAAAGGGAGTTGGGGCAGAGGCAGGGCCTCGGGGCAGGGGACCTTTCGGCTGGCCTTCAGCATTCCCTGTTACCCATCCCCACCTCCCCCCGACCAGAGCTGAAGGTGGCTAGCCATACCCAGAGCCTTCTGGGAGGCTTGGCCAGCTGCCAGCAGCAACAAGGCTCTCCCGGAAGCTGGCCCCCGAGAGCTGAGTTCTTCCTGTGTGGACAAAGGTGATGAAACCACCGGCAGCCATCTCTCAGAAGCGGATACCAGTGATCAAAGAGAAGGACCTAGGAGAGGCTCTGGGGTCTGTTAGATTCAGCTTCCTACAGAGGCCGTGAAGCTGAGGGCCGGCAGGCACAGGGAGGCCCGGAGTCCTCAGAAGCTGACATGTCGAGAGCACTGGCCACAGCACGGCTTGTGTGTGATTGCTGTGTCCTGTGATGTGTAGGTGGGGTGTGCGGGGTTAAGACAGCAGGGCCGGGGAAGCCTGCCCTAAATTTCTCAGTCTTCCCTTGAGCCCACCAGGAACGCATATCGACATGCGAAAGCTAGAGAAATCTAGTCTTTTCTCTGCTTCAGGAAGACTCGCTCTGCTGGATTCCATATTTAGGCCCTTCAGCATCATTTTAGCTTGCCTTACCTCTTGCTGATATTAGATGAAATTGTGTGGCTATTCTGAATTCTCCCAGAAAATTAGGTTCCACTTAGAAACTTTCTCAAAATGTGAATTGTGTGATTGGCTGTGGGAGTGTCCACATAAAATCATCCATCTTTCAACACCTTCTTGTATCGGCTGTGTTCAGCCCTACATCTCATTCAAGGTCCAAGTGTGACGTTTTCTTTGCCATGAAAGCATCTTTCTTTTGCTCCCATTCTCAGGAAAGTCCTTTCTTTCTGTGCTCCCAGAACAGTATGCCAGTATTTTTATGACGCTGATTATATTGCACCTTCTCTGTGGCTCTTTTTAAACATGTCTCTCCTATGCTACTCAAGGTCCCTGAGTCAGCTGACCTTTGCTTACTGATCTTGTTTGCATACAGACCCTTCATTATTGTGAAAGATTCTGCTGTGCCACATACCTTTTTCTTCCTGCCATGCAGGAGACGGCCTGCCCTGAGATATAGAGTAGGCCCACAAGATGGAGTTCTTGTCAGTGGGATACGAGCAGAGGGGAGGTATGCCACTCAGGACCCCTCCACCATCCTGTCCCCTGGATGGAGGCTGTGTGTCCCAGATGGGATACCTTCACGATAGAGGAGAGTTGCCTGATTCACATCAAACTTGCTAGGAGAGAGAAATAAGCTTTTATTGTACTAAAACCCTGAGAGTTTTGGGCTTATTTGTCACTACAGCACAACCTACTCTATCCTGACTAACAGAATGCCACAACAACATTATAATAATAGCTCATGTCCACAGATGCCTGGTGTGGGTCAGGTGCTCTGTGAGATGTTTTATGTATTTAATACCTTAAAATATTTCCAACAACTCTATTAGCAGGTAGTATTAATGAAATTCTCATGTTATAGTTGGAGAAATTTCAACTCAGGAAGATTACAATGGTCGTTGAATGTAATTAGTAAATGTCAGAGCTGGGATTTGAACCCACATATGTCTGGCTCCATAGTAATTACCGAGTCTAAACATAGACTCTGTTTCCATGTCTGTGGATGCCAGGGGCTTTTGCCTTGGGTATTGTGCAGAGGAGGGGCTCGAGATGAGTGTTTTTGTTTTTTGTTTGATTCAAATTGAAGTAAATCATAGGAAGCATAAGTCCTGTGTTTAAGGAACTTACATAAAATTCTTTCATTTAAAGGCTCTGTTTCTGTCATTTCTGAGTTACCTTTTGTATATTGAAATCATTCTCTCCAGATGTTAAGAGGAGTCAAGACCAAAACCTTTACCTCTCCCCACTACTGGCCTTACTCAGATGCAGCCCTGAGGTGCAGAAGCAGGATGGGTTTCCCCCGAGTACTGGGCCCACATGAACACTGGGATCATATGGAACACTTCCGAGGGAAAATTGTGATGTTAAATCTAAATCTAGTCTTTTCTCTGCTTGTGCCATAGATTGCCTAGAAACCTCCCTCTTTGAGAATGGTTTTGGGTTCACAGTCAACAGCAGGGCAGTTGTTTTTAAGATGAAATGAAAGGTTGGATTCAGATTTCCAGAATGCCCTCCCAAGGGGCATTCATGTGGAGGCTGCCCTGCCCACGAGGCCTCATGGGGCTCGTGTGAGCTGTGCTCCGGCCAGAGTGGAGTGCAGCTGGCAGGGGCTGCAGGGCCTGCTTCGTGGGAGCGAGTCCTGAGCCAGAGTCTTCAGGAGCTATGTTGCCTTTGGCTCTGGGCAAAGCTGGGGAGGTCAACATAATAGTGCTTGCATTTTCAGGGCCCTGGAACCTGTGAAGATCGCTGGAGTAGATGATTTCCTCCTACTCTGCCTTCTTAGCCTTCCTATCTGATTTGACATTCTCAGCACAGGGTGTAAAATTAAACACACATTGCCAGTGAATACTAGCACAACAGACTCAAAGGGAGGAAACACCCTTTAAGATGTAAAGTAATCGTGAAGTGCAGGACCCACTCTTTCCCAATGCAGTTCTAGCTGTAGGTTTTATTTTTTTAAAGACTGGCACCTGAGCTGACAACTGTTGCCAATCTTCTTTTTCTTTTTCTCCCCGAATCCCCCCAATACGTAGTTGTGTATCTTTAGTTGTGGGTCCCTCCAGTTGTGGCATGTGGGACGCCGCCTCAACGTGGCCTGATGAGCGGGTCCGTGTCCGCGCCCAGGATCTGAACTGGTGAAAGTCTGGGCCGCCGAAGGCGGAGTATGTGAACTTAACTGCTCAGCCAGGGGACCGGCCCCAGTAGTATTTTTTTTAGTATATAATTTTTTAAAAAGATGTTGAAACAATTTAAAATGTACAGAATATTTGCAAGTACAATTAAAATAACATCTTTTAGTGGAACTGTTTAAGAGTACGTTGCTGACTTTATGCTTCATCACCCCTAAATTCTTCACTATGGCATTATCCTAAACAACTACAAACGACCATCCAAATTGGGAAACTGACATTGATGCATGATAACCAATTTTTACGGATTTATTGAGACATAATTGACATATAACATTATGTAAGTTTAAGGTGTACCATGTGACGATTTGGTACATGTACATATTGCAAAATGATTACCACAATGTCAATTAACCTCCCTTACCTCACAGAATTACTATTTTTGTTGTTGTTGGTGAGAACATTTAAGGTCTTGTCTCTTAGGAACTTCCAAGCGTACAATCCAGCATGGCTAACTATAGTCCGCATGCTGCACACGAGATCCCGGAACTTCCCACCCGCTAGCTGGAGCACGATTACCATCGACCCCTCAGATTCCCTCCAGTCTCTGCAGCTGCCCGCCTCTGTCCTTCCCGGCTCAAGGATGTGGTCCAGAACCACGCGCTGCATGAGCAATCTCCTCAGTCTCTTTGCATCTAGAGGATCTTCAATCTCTCCTCCACTTTCACGACCTCTACTCTTTGGAATTTATAGTCCAATCATCCAGTGGAATATCTTGCAGTTTGGGTTTCTCTAGTGTTTCCTCAAGATCAGATTCAGGAGTATCGCGGCAGTGAGGCTGTGGTCTTGTGTCCTATCATGCAGCACGTGATTTCAGTTTGTCGCATTTGTGGTAAAGTCAATTTAAGCACTTGATTCAGGTGGTGTCTGCCAGACATCTTCACTGTAAAGTTACAAATAATTTGTGGGGAATTGTTTTAAAAAATATGTAAATATCCTATTCCTCATCAAACCTTCCATTTATTTATTGGTTTTCTATTTTATTCAACTGGTTATAGTCCATTGCTTTCATTCTTCATTCTGATCCCCACATTGTCCCAGTTTCGGCCAGCGGGAGCTCCTTGGAGCTGACTGGTGTGTGCTTGTGGCCTGTCACCATTGTCCTGTGAGTATTTCCTCGTTTAACCAGGTATTCAGAGTCCTGTTGGATTTCCTCAACTTAGCCCTGAAACCAGCCATTTCTCCAGGGAACTTTTGTTCCTTTTAGTAAGAAATGGTATTTAGTATTCAAGGAATGGACGTTAAATGTGCACACTGCTTTGCGGATGTCACTGCCTTCAAGACCTCTCAGTAGACAGAGCTGGGAACACACACATACACACCCCAGCTATGTTAAGGTCAACATCTAAAAACTGCATATTCACAAAGATATTTCTAATTCCAAACCAACACTACAGGGTTCATTCTAGTTTTTTCTCCGTTCTGTATTGTACCTCCATTCTTTCTCCAGGGAGGAAGCTAGATTTTATCGTCCTTAATGTATGTGTGTCTTTGTTTCTTCTGCCTATATATACCTATCTCCCATCAGTGCTGCCGTCTCCCTCCTCTCCGTGAATGCCCATCTCACACAGCTTAGGCTCCAGTGTCTCGTTCTGGGTCACGCCCCTTCAGCCTACTCAGGTTCAACACCTCGCATTAGGTTGTCCTAACATGGACGCCCTCCTTAACCCACTTGGAGTCCATCACTGCATATTGCCCACCCCTATCGTGAATTCCCTCCTCACTCTGCTTGGGCTCTGACCCCACACCCTGGGCTGTCCCATGCTAGGATGACTTCCTTACCTGTTCAGGCTCAGTCCTCATCCTGGCCACCCCACACAGACCCCCGTCTCACTCTGCTTGGGCTCTAATATGCACACTGGGTCACCCCACGTGTGGACATTCTCCTCAACCTGCTCAGGCTCAGACACCACTCTGGGCTGCCCTCCTCATCTAGTTTGGTCCTGCTCTAGGACTGAGGTCTTTGAGGAGGAGCTGCAGTCGGAGAGCAAGGTGATCACAGGTTACCTGGATTTCTTCACTTCTGGGCCCCTCGAGGGGGTGACAGTAAGGAAATGGAGACACTGCACAGGAATGCTCTGGAGCACAAGGGTTGCTGGGCCCAGCCAAGGGAGGAAGAGGCCCTCTGCATGGCCCTGCCCTCTTCTGTCATTTTGTCCTTTCCATCAGAAGGGAGGGAATCCAAATGACACTTATGGGTTGCTACCAGGTGGCATCCGGTGTCTGAATCACTCTTCACCACAGCCTAGTGAGTAGGCCTGATGTTTATAAATTTTCAGGTGACAAAAATGCGGCCTAGAAACTTTACCTCGATTATTCATGCCCAACAAGGGGCCAGAGGCCGGGCCTGCACTCAGGACAGCCTGCCTCCTCGCCTCCCGTGATGAAGGAGATTGTAACGCCTCTCACAGGGCCACCCAGACAGAAGGTGCTGACAAACATTTCTCAAAGGAAAGCTTGGGTCTATGTGACAAAAACATAAAGTGTGAAGCTGGGGGCTTTGATGAGTTTAGGAGACTGTTTTTTCCTATTTATTTGTTTATTTATTTTTCTAGTGAGTCACCAAATATTTTTGTTGTTGTTGTTTAGGTAACGTTGGTTTCTAACATTATATAAATTTCAGGTGTACGTCCTTACATTTTGATTTCTGTGTAGACTATAACACGTTCACCACCCAAAGACTAGTTACCATCTGTCACCGCATACATGCGCCTAATCACCCCTTTCACTCTCCCGCCTCCCCTCTTCCCCTCTGGTAACCACCAATCTAATCTCTGTATCTATTCGTTTATCTGTTGTTGATGTTGTTGTTTTTATCTTCTATTTATGAGTGAGATCGTATGGTATTTGACTTTCTCTCTCTGCGTTATTTCTCTTAGCATAATACCCTCAAGGTCCATCCATGTTGTCAAAAATGGCCAGATTTGATCCTTTTTTATGGCTGGGTAGTATTCCATTGTGTATATATACCTCATCTTCTTTATCCATTCGTCCCTTGATGGATGCCTAGGTTGCTTCCAAGACTTGGCTGTTGTGAGTAATGCTGCAATGAACACAGGGGTGCATAACTTTACACATTCATGTTTTCATGTTCATTGGATAAATGCCAAGCAGTGGAATAGCAGGATCATATGGTAGTTCTATTCATAATTTTTTGAGGAATTTCCAATCTGTTTTCCATCATGGCTACACCAGTTTGCACTCCTACCAGCAGTGTACGAGGGTTCTGTTTTCTCCATATCCTCTTCACACTTGTTATTTCTTATCTTGTTAATTATAGCCATTCTGACAGGTGTAAGGTGATATCTCAATGTAGATTTGATTTGCATTTCCCTAATAATTAGTGATGTTGAACATCTTTTCATGTGCCTATTGGCCATCTGTATATCTTCTTTGGAAAAACGTCTGTTCAGATCTTTTGCCCATTTTTTAATTGAGTTGTTCCTTCTTTTGTGGTTGAGATGAATGAGTTATTTATATATTCTTGATATTAACCCCTTATCGGATATATGGCTTATAAATATCTTCTCCCAGTTGTTAGATTGTCTTTTCATTTTGTTGATGGTTTCCTGTGCTGTGCAGAAGCATTTTAGTTTGACATAGTCCCATTTGTTTATTTTTTCTATTTCCCCTGCCTGATCAGACATGGTATTTGAAAATATGCTGCTCAGACCAATGTCAAAGAGCATACTGCCTATGTTTTCTTCTAGAGGTTTTATGGTTTCAGGTCTTATATTCAGGTCTTTAATACATTTTGAGTTAATTTTTGTGTATGGTGAAGATAATGGTCCTCTTTCATTCTTTTGCATGTGGCTGTCCAGTTTTCCCAACACCATTTATTAAAGAGACTTTTACTTCTCCATTGTATGTTCTTGGCTCCCTTGTTGAAAATTAGCTGTCATAGATGTGTGGATTTATTTCTGGGCACTTGATCCTGTTCCATTGATCTGTGTGTCTATTTTTGTGCCAGTACCAGGCTGTTTTGGTTACTATAGCTTTGTAGCATATTTTGAAATCAGGGAATGTGATATCTCCAGCTTTGTTCTTTTTTTCTCAGGCTTCCTTATGCTATTTGGGGTCTTTTGTTATTCCATATAAATTTTAAGATTCCTTGTCCTATTTCTGTGAAAAATGTTGTTGGAACTTTGATAAGGATTGCATTGAATCTGTAGATTGCTTTAGGAAGTATGGACATTTTAACTATGTTAATTCTTCCAATCAAAGAGCACGAAATATCTTTCCATTTCTTTGTGTCTTCTTCAATTTCTTTCAACAGTGTTTTATAGTTTTCAGTGTATAGGTCTTTCACATCTTTGGTTAAATTTTTTCCTAGGTGTTTTATTCTTTTGTTGCAATTGTAAATGAGATTGTATTCTTAATTTCACTTTCTACTACTTTGTGTTACTATAGAATGCAACTGATTTTTGTATGTCTATTTTGTATCCTGCAACTTTACTGTATTCATTTATTACTTCTAAAAGATTTTTAGGGATTCTTTAAAGTTTTCTATACATAAAATCATTTCATCTGCAAATACTGACAATTTCACTTCTTCCTTTCCAATCTGGATCCCTTTTATTTCTTTTTCTTGCCTGATTGCTCTGGCTAGGACTTCCAATACTTTGTTAAGTACAAGTGATGAAAGTGGGCATCCTTGTCTGGTTTCTGTTCTTAAAAGGATAGCTTTCCTTTTTTCTCCATTAAGGGGATGATATTAGCTGTGGGTTCCTCTTATATGGCCTTATTATATTGAGGTACTTTCCTTCTATACATATGTTTAATCATTAATGGATGCTGTATCTTGTCAAATGCTTTCTCTGCATCTATTGAGATGATCATGTGATTTTTTTTCTTCGTTTTGTTAATGTGGTGTATCATGTTGCTTGATTTGCAGATGTTGAACCATCCCTGCATCCCTGGAATAAATCCCACTTGATCATGGTGTATGATCCTTCTAATGTATTCTTGTATTCAATTTGCTAGTATTTTGTTGAGGATTTTTGCATCAATGTTCATCAGTCATATTGGTCTGTAATTTCCTTTTTGATGTTGTTCTTTTCTGGTTTTGGTATCAGGGTAATGTTAGCTTTGTAGAATGAGTTAGGAAGCCTCCCCTCCTCTTCAATTTTCTGGAAGAGTTTGAGAAGGATAGGTATTAAGTCTTCTTTAAATGTTTGGTGGAATTCACCAGGGAAGCTGTCTGGTCCTGGACTTTAATTGTTTGAAAGGTTTTAATTGCTATTTCCATCTCCTTACTGGTGACTAGTCTATTCAAATTCTCTATTTCTTCTTGATTCAACTTTGGAAGGTTGTATAATTCTAAGAAATTATCTGTTTCTTCTAGATTATCCAATTTGTTGGCATAGAGCTTTTCATAGTATTCTCTTATCATCTTTTGTATTTCTGGGTTTCCATTGTAATTTCTCCTCTTTTGTTTCTGATTTTATTTATTTGATCCTTCTCTCTTTTTTTCTTGGTAAGTCTAGCTAAAGGTTTGTCAATTTTGTTTATCTTCTCAAAGAACCAGCTCTTAGTTTCATTGATTTTTTTTCTATTATTAATTATTATTCTTATTTTTTCTTGTGGAAGATTAGCTCTGAGCTAACATCTGTGACAATTTTCCTCTACTTTATATGTAGGACGCCTGCCACAGCATGGCTTGATAAGTGGTGCATAAGACCGTGCCCAGGATCCAAACTGGTGAACCCCAGACCTCTGAAGCAGAGCATGTGAGTCTAACCACTATGCAACCAGGCCAGCCCCTCTATTGGTTTTTAAGTCTCTATCTCATTTATTTCTGCTCTGATGTTTATTTCCTTCCTGCTACTGATTTTGGGCTTTGTTTGTTCTTCTTTTTCTAGTTCCCTAGGTGTACTGTTAGATTATTTGAGATTTTTCTTCTTTGTTGAGGTAGGCCTATATTGCTATAAACTTCCCTCTTAGAATTGCTGTGCTGTATCTCATAAATTTTGGCATGTCATATTTTCATTTTGTCTCCAGATATTTTTTTATTTCTCCTTTGATTTCTTTGTTGATCCAATTGTTGTTCCATAGCATTTTGTTGAGTCACCACATATTTGTGACTTTTCCAGTTTTCTTGTATTTGATTTCTAGTTTCACACCCTTGTTGTCAGAAAAGATGCTTGGTATTATTTCAGTCTCATTAAATTTATTAAGACTTGTTTTGTTGCCTAATATGCGATCTATCCTGGAGAATGTCCCATGTGCATTTGAAAAGAATGTGTATTCTATGGTTTTGGGAGGGAACATTCTGTATATATCTACTAAGTCCATTTGGTCTAATGTGTCATTTAAGGCCAAGGTTTCCTTATTGATCTTCTGTTTGGATGACCTATCCATTGATGTGGTCAGAGTGTTAAAGTCCACTACTATTATTGTGTTACTGTCTATTTCTCCTTTTATGTCTGTTAATAATTGCTTTATATATTTAGGTGCTCCTTTGTTGGGTCCATGGATATTTACAAGTGTTATATCCTCTTGTTGGATTGTTCCCTTTATCATTATGTAGTGCCTTTCTTTGTCTCTTCTTACAGTTTTTTCTTTAAAGGCTACTGTTTTTATGATATAAGTATTGCTACCCCAGCTTTCTTTTCTTTGCCATTTGCATGGACTATCTTTTTCCATCCCTTCACTTTCAGTTTGTGAGTGTCTTTAGGTCTGAAGTGTGTCTTTTATATGAAGCATATACATGGGTCTTCTTTTTTTATCCAATCGGCCACCCTATGCCTTTTGTTTGGAGCTTTTTTTTTTTTTTTTAAGATTGGCACCTGAGCTAACAACTGTTGCCAATCTTTTTTTTTTTTGTCTGCTCCTTCTCCCCAAATCTCCCCAGTATCCAGTTGTATATTTTAGGTGTGGGTCCTTCTAGATGTGGTATATGGGACACTGCCTCAAGATGGCCTAATGAGCAGTGCCACAACTACATCCAGGATCTGAACTGGTGAAACTCTGGGCCGCCAAAGCAAAGTGCACAAACTTAACCAGTTGGCCACAGGGCCAATCCCTGGAGCATCTTAATCCATTGACATTTAAACTAGCTATTGATAAGAATGTACTTATTGCCATTTTGTTACTTTTTTCTGGGTGTTTTAGTAGTTCTCTGTTCCTTTCTTCTTCTCTTGCTCTCTTCTCTTGTGGCTTGATGGCTTTCTTTAGGATTATGTTTGGGTTCCTTTCTCTTTATTTTTTTATGTATTTGTTATAGGTTTCTGGTTTGTGACTACCACGAGGTTCATATATAATAACCTACTTATATAGCAATCTATATTGAGTTGATGGTCTCTTAAATTTGACCTCTTTCTAAAAACTCTACTCTTTTACTCCCCTCCTACCACATTTTATGTTTTGGATGTCATATCTAACTTCTGTTTTGGGTGTGTGTAACTGTTCACCTCTTTTCTCGGAAATGAGTAATTTTAGTACTTTTGTCTTTTGACCTTCATATTAGCTTCATAGGCGATTGATCTGCTGTCTTTACTGTATATTTGCCTTTACCAGTGATTTTATTATTCTTATAATTATTTTTTATAATTTTCTTATTCCTATTTTTGGTCTTTCCTTTTCCACTTAAATAAGTCCCTTTAACATTTCTTGTAAGGCTAGTTTCTTGATGATAAACTCCTTTAGCTTTTGCTTGTCTGGAAAACTCATTATCTCTCCTTCCATTGTGAATGGTAACCTTGCTGGGTAGAGTATACTTGGCTGTAGGTTTTTCCTTTCAGCACTTTAAATACATTGTGCCATTCCCTTCTAACCTGTATACTTTCTGCTAAGAAGTGAGCTGATAGCCTTATGGGCTTTCCTTTGTATGTAATTTGTTGCTTTTCTCTTGCAGCTTTTAAGATTCTCTCTTTGTCTTTAATTCTTTTTTTTTTTTTTTTTAAAGATTGGCACCTGAGCTAACAACTGTTGCCAATCTTCTTCTTTTTTTCCATCTGCTTTTTCTCTCTAAATCCACCAAGTACATAGCTGTATATTTTAGTTGTGGGTCCTTCTAGTTGTGGCATGTGGGATGCCACCTCAGCATGGCCTGACAAGTGGTACCATGTCTGTGCCCAGGATCCAAACTGGTGAAACCCTGGGCTGCCAAAGTGGAATGTGCAAACTCAACCACTTGGCCATGGGGCCAGCCCCTAATTCTTGACATTTTAATCATAATGTCTCTTGGTGTGGGCCTCTTTGGATTCATCTTATTTGGTACTCTTTGTGCTTCCTATATCTGGATGTCAATTTCCTTCCTTAGGTTAGGAAAGATTTCAGCAATTATTTCTTTAAAGAGATTTCTACCTCTTTGTCTCTCTCTTCTCCTTCTGGATCACCTCTAATACAGATGTTAGTGTGCTTGATGTTTTGCCCAAGTTCCCTTAGACTGTACTCATTCTTTTTAATTATTTCTTCTGTTCAGCTTGGGTGATTTCCTCTAGTCTTTTGTCCAGCTCACTGATGTGTTCTTCTGTATCTTCTACTCTGCTACTGAGTCCCTCTAGTGAATTTTTCATTCCCAGTTTTGTATTCTTCATTTCTGATTTTTTTTAATATATTTTCCAATTCTGTGTTGAAGTTCTCACCATGTTCATCCATTCTTCTCCCAAGATAAGTGAGCATCCTTATGACTATTAGTTTGAACTCTTTATCAGGTAGATTGTTTATCTCTGTTTCAGTTAGTTATTTTTCTGAGGATTTGTCCTGTTCCTTTAATTAGAACATATTCCTTTGTCTCCTCATTTTGCCTATTTCTCTGCTCTTATATGTGTGTTTTAGATAGATCAGCTATGTCTACTGATCTTGGAGTGTGGCCTTATGTAAGAGATGCCTTATGAGGCCCAGCAATGTGGTTTCCTTTTGACACCAGTTCCAAATGTTCCATGAGTATCCCAGGTGTGGCCTACATGTGTCCTTCTGTTGTGGTGTGGTTGCTCTTTCTGCAAGTGAACAGGAAGTCTAGGCTGTCCCCTGGCCGGCTGGTTGTCAGGCTCAGCTGCATGTGGCTGCTATGGACACTTCGGTCACTGTATTGGGCATGGGCAACTCCAGCACCATTGGCTGCAAGGTCTAATAGCACTTTCCTGCTGCAGATTTACTTTTAAGTAAGTAGGCCCCCAGCATGGCCGGTTGCTATGCTTAGGGGCTTACAGCTGCTGCAGGCTTATGGCCTATAAGGCTGTTGTCAGCTCTCTTAATAGTGCAGCTGAGTGGGGCTGGCTCCAGGTGTGGCAGCACACAATTGTTTCAGGCACTGGAAGGTGGGGCAGATCCCCCAAATGGCTTTTTGAGAAGCACAAGTCTCCTGCAACTGACAAGCCCCACTGCCCGTAGGCCCACACACCCCATCCACATAGTCCTGCCCTGTGCTCACTTCCCACCCCACTGAAGGGGTAGTTGTAAATTTGTTGTGTCCATGGGAGGAGGTTAGTTCAGAGTCGTCCTATACCACCATCTTCCCAGAAATCTAGTATTTTAATGCAAGCTTTTTCAGGGAATTTTCTCTACTTGTCTTCCTGAGATGTGAAGGTACCCTTCATTTTAGGGGAAGAAGCTGTTCATGGTGTCAAGCTGAGAAGTATTTTCTTGAACACCTTCATGAGATGAGCATTCTGTTGAGAATAAGAAAGCAATGTTTATTCAGATTTTACTATGTATCTGATCCCATTCTAGTGCTTTACACTTGTCCATTTCTTTGATGATCACTTTGAGGTGGGGGCCATTATTCTCTCCTGTTTGTAGATAGGATCCTAAGGCACAGAGGGTTTAGGTACTTTCTGAGGTTATAGAAATGGGAAGAAGCAGAACCAGTTTTTGAATCCCAGCTGATGGGTTCTTGGGCCCAGTCCTTGACCACTAGGTTCCACTAACTTACAGACTTTGCAGCAACTGGTTCTATCATTTAGCTGAATGTATTTTTTCATGCAGCTTTTGTGGTAATTAAGTCAATGGGCAAAAAAGCACTTTGCAAAACACAAAAGTTATACAATTTTATGTTCATATTATTATTTATTGAGTTTATGTTATAGCAAGTGATTTTTTTGTACCCTTTAGCTGTTTTTGAGAAAGGCATTAAAGCATTAATTCAGAAATTGTAAGTCAGAAATGAGTGGATCTAAGTATTCATTGAATGCTGTGTGCCAGGCATAATAATCAAAAACATGTCTTCAAAGAGCTAACAATCCAGAAAGAGAGATGGACAAGCAAACTAGTCATTATAATCTCCTGTAATAATTACTGTGGTGGATGTAAGAGGATGCTGCAGGAAAAAAAGAGGGAGTACATCAAAAATGCTCAAGAGGGAGACCATAAGGTCAGGGTCGTGGAAGGATATCAGTTCACCTACGTGGTTCACTGGGAAAACTTTCTGGGAGGGCCTTTTTAGAGAGGCACGGGCAGGGTTAAGGGAGCCAAAAAAGAGATGTTGAGGCACGTATAGTCCATCAATCATGGGAAGTTCTTAATACCCTAGGCTGAAAGGTCAAGAAAAGGACACATGAGCCCATGAGAGCTGGAGCCAGCTAGGGGAAGGGAAGCAGCTATTGCTAGATATCAGATATGAGGTGCTAAAGCAGGGAAGAAATACGTCAGTTTCTTTGTACTTCCACCTTCCAATCTTCTGCTGGTATCTTCCATCAGCAAAACCCAAACGAAAGTCAGCTGTCAAAGGAGCCTATGTGATGCTCTCTGTAGGGTCAGCCACCAGGCACTGAGCAGAGCAGAGGTCAGAAAATGGATCCAGAATGAGGGCAAGTAGAGGATAATCTGCATATCATGGATGGCTTCCCAGAAGAGGTGATTTCTTAATTAGGTTTGAAGTATAAAAAAGAGTTTCCTAGGTAAAGATGGAGGGGGAAGGAAGGGAAGTAATGCCAGGCAGAGTTTCTCTGGTTTAAAGGTGTGATTCAGTCAGGAAACTGCAGTATCTTCGTGAGGAATGGAGTGGAAGGGAGGTGTAAGAAGGGTGCAGTGCTAGATGCCACTGGAAAATTTCTACATCCATAGCTTTTGCTCCAATCGGATCTTCTCCTCACCAGCCTTCTTTCTCTACTTTTAAACTATATGAAAGGATATTTGTTACTGAAAATAAAATCATCTTACTCTTTGAAGGGATCTCAAAAGTGTCCACTCCTGGATTAGACTGACAACTTTCCTAAGCCATCCAGGACAGGTGGCATCTAGAGTTACACATCTCACTCAGTTCTTTCTTTCATTGCAGAACTTATATCACCTTCACTAGTGCGACTTCTTCTACCCAGACTCTAACCTTACAGTTGTCTTAATTCAGTCTTGTGGAAGGCTAAGGTCTCCTAAGAGGAAGGTCAAACTAGACTATCTCTAAGGGCAACTTTCAGCTTAAAGAGTCTATGGATTTGGCACCAACTCTTCCCTAATGCCTTGCAGTTCCTTCCCCTTGCAAATACCAAACCTTGTCCCATCATTCCACTTCTGTGGCAAGAACTTGTCTAGGCCATAACTATTGCAGCCTATGCATGGCCTGGACCAGTACAGCCTCCTGGCCATTCTCTTTCTTTCCACTCAAACTGCTCCCCATCCATTCTAAACCCAGAGCACTGATTATCTTCCTTGAGTATTTTCTTTCCACCATTTGCCTTTTTAGAATCCTAATGACTCTCAATTACCTCTAGCAAATCTAAGTACATTGCATATATTAATCGTTTAACCATCGCAATAACCTTTCAAGATACTTTCATTATCCCTATTATGCAGACAAGGAAATCTAGGCATAGACTCCTTACATCATACACTCAGGAAGTGTGGAGCTGGTGTGCAACGTCAGGTAGTCCAGTGCACACACTCTCACACTCTCGACATCTATGCTGTACCTCTTCTCCACATCGATCACCTCCCACAGTGATCCACTTTTCTGACTTCCCCAATTTTCCTCCAACATAGGACTGTACATTTCCTTTAGTAGTCCTTCTGAATCATTCAGTACTGCTTCTTGCTTGGGGTACCTTCTTTTCTTCTTCTTTAATGCTATGTCTTGTTGTCTCTACTTCCCCAAGCTCGGATTAAGCCGTACGTCTCCCCTTATTGTTACCAACTCTGACTCCATTCTAAGTCTTCTGCCTAGCCCTCACTCTGGTTGTCACCAGTGGTGTTTGATTTTCTTGATAAAAGCCTGCAGTGCTGAGCGCCTTCATCTGAATCAGCTGTTTAGGGCTCCCAAGCCGGAAGACCTACTCCTAATTCAAGGGGACACAGCACCAGAGATGAGACGGTCTGGGACCCTGATACCAAGTCCAGGTTACCATGCTCCTTCCCCACCTTCTACTTCAACTGACTGAGGCCTTTGGCACCTGTGGGTCCCAATGGACTAGGTAGCCAACATCCTGGTTTGCCTGGAGCAGTTCTGGTTTATGCTTGTCGTTCTGCTGTAATAATTAGAGGTGTCTTATTTCTCCCAAAAGTGTCCTAGTTTGGAGAATAATCTATGTGGTCATTCTACCTACTAGTGCCTCTGTATGAAATAAACAAGTCTATGCTGGGCATGAGAAGGCCTGAGGTTTTGACAACAGAATTATAGATCTAGTGTCAGGCAGCATGTGCTTGCAACAACTGCTTGGCTGTCCTTAAAACTCAGAATGGAGGCAACATCCTGCTCCTCTCTTTTTAGAGCCAGATCCAGGTAGTGTGATTAAAGACTCAGTCAACTAACAATGACAGAGCCTGGTAATGAATAGATCTATTTAGAGTAGTAGACCAACCAGACACATCTGGTGATGAAAAAGCCTTCCCTCGGTCACTAGTCAGAGGCTGACTAATGGATTCAGTGGTGGAATCTGTGCAGTCTCTGACCCTTCATGCTCTATGCATGTGAAGCGTGTGCAGAGCTTCCCTGGAGGGTCAGCGGTACAGCTGTGTTGGGCCTGGACTGTGAAGGACTCCAGGATGCGGCTCAGAAGAAAGACTCCATTGATTCGCCAGAGCCAAGAGCTCATGTGCCATTTGGCTTGGCAGTTCCTGGTTCCTTCTAGGTGAGAATCCTAGGCCTCACTCTTCTACTTGGAAGCTCACCCTGTGGTCTGCCCATCTGTCTAGAACAAAGTCCTGGGGAGCCAGGCCAGAAAACAGAACCAAGAAGGTCCTGCTGGGGGAAATGCCGTAAAGATGCATTTCAGAGACAGCCCTTCCTGGTCTGGTTTACTGACGTATCCCTTAGTGGTTACTAAAAAATTAATTCTTGAAATTGAATTGACTGAAAGGACAGTGAATAAAACTGGAAGCCACGTGTCATTAAGTCTCTGGGGAGAAAATGAAAACAGTGACCCTGTCTCAAAAGCGATTTTAAAGGCTGGATATCCTGAACATGTTGACCTTGTCCCTGATGATTAGAATTATAAAAAATTTTCCTAAGCACAAAAAATTTTTCCTAAGGGGCATAAAACAATAGCCCTTTTTTAAGACAAAAGGATATTGTGCAAGGACTAAGGGAGGGAATGGAGAACGGAAGAAAAGATGAGAATGTTGGTAAAAGGTGACCTGAAAGAGCAAGAACTGGAAATAGATCATTTGGACATTTGGACAAGTGGGCAGCAGGCGAAGGGGGTGGAGGAAGATGAGGGCACATGGGCCGTGCCTGTTACTGGAGGGAAGGCCAGAACTGACCCTGCATGGGGGCAGGCAGTGGCTGGGCCAGGGTAGGGGGCAAGGGGCGACTCCCGACCCTAATCATTGTCCATAAATCTCTAGCCTGGCCAAAACATCCAGACCATTTGCCAGCTTTGGCCATGGTATCAAAAGTGTCTGTTAAAATAAAAATTCAGTTGTTAGCTAGTTTAGTGTGAATTAATGTCTCAAACGGCTTAGTCCCCTTTGTGTAACCTGAGGACCATTTTGGGAAGGAGAGACCTCAGAAGAGATGCAGGGATGGGCACTATCTGAATGCGGTTGAAGGCTCTGGGAACCTGGCGTAGAATGGGACTAGGGCCTCCAGCTGTAGGAATGCTGAGGATAAATTTTACCTGCTTCAGCATTTTATGTAGGGTTGACTTAGAGTAGGTGCCACTCATTTCTACTTAGTTTATTTACTTGTTTATTGTGTTCCACCTGCGTGGCAGACTTGCATGTGCTGTGGGGGTCGAGCGGGTGTGACCCCTGCAATGGGCTACAAGGAAAGGTCAGAAACACTCTGAGAAGGTCAGAGAACGAGTGAGAGTGAGTGCACTTCTTCTTTGTTCATTGGTGAGCCAAGGAAGAAAGTGGGCAGTGTCCTGGCTCCATGGTGAAGGTCCGTTGGCACAGCCAGCACTGACCAGAGACAGTAAGGCTAATAGTGGTTTAGGCCAAGACCAGGTGTAGTCGATTGAATAGTGTCCCCCCAAATTCATGTCCATCCAGAACCATAGAATGTGACCTTATTTGGAAAGAGGGTCTTTGCAGATGTAATTAGTTAAAATGAGATTATGCTAGATTAAGATGAACCCTAAGTCTAATGACTAGTATCTTAATAAGAGAAAGGAGAGGGAGATTCAGACACAGAGACACAGAGGAGACACAGGGAAGAAGGCCATGTGACCAGGGAGGCAGGTGTAGGAGTGATGCAGCTAGAAACTAAAGAACGCCGAGGATTGCTGGCAACCACTGAAAACCAGGAGAGCAGCAAGAGACAGTTTCTCCCTCAGAGTCTCCAGAAAGAACCAACCCTGCTGCCAGCTTGATCTTGGAGTTCCAACCCTCTGAAATATGTGAGAATAAATGTCTGTTGTTTTCAGCCACTCAGTTTGTGGTCCTTCATTATGTCAGCCCTAGAAAACTAGCACATCAGGTTCTGGGGATGCTCTTTACTCCCCGAGATTGGCTCAGGGAGAGCAAGGGGCTACAGAGACAGTTGAGGGCTGAATGCCAGAGCTCAGGACCAAGAGAGCCTCTGAGATCAGGCGGGGCTCACGGCTCCCGCGGCGTTCTCCAGCAGTGGAGCAGCTGCTTGTGAAGATCCTGCCTGTCTGTGGGGGCTCCAGCCAGTCTTAAGGACATTGGGCTCTCGGATGAATTGCAAGCATGATTCAACTGATTTTGACTATCCTCTTTCTTTGAAAAGTTCCCCTCTCCTTAAAAGAGTCTCTCTTGCTGGCAATCCCCACAGTCACACTTTTTCAGACGCTTTGTGTTGGTGAGAAACCTGTCTATAAGTAAACTAATGGCCTAGAACTTTCCCCAGGATTGGGTCAGTTTCAGGGCTCCCAGGGGGCCAGATTTAGGAGGGCTAACAATTGAGCTTAATTTCTTCAGGTGAAAAGGAAAATCACAGGAAGATGAATTTATAGTTTGTTAAGGCAAAGTAATCTATGGACTAGATCCCTTCTACTCTTTACAAACTCAGGAGTCTTAGGTTATGATACAGAGGTCGACATGGCTGCTGAGGGAACAAGTCTGGTTACCAGGTTGGTGATTGGTGGTCTAATGCCTCATGGAGACTGTGTTAAATTTTCTTTAGAAGAATCTCTCTAAGGAGAACCTGAGCCTCTTTGCATGTGAGTCTTTGCCAACAAATTATTGGAGTCGTGAGCTCTCAGAGAGGCACAGGCATACAGATGGGAAATGTTGAAACTCTCAAAGGGCACTGGAAAAGCCTATTCAAACCTAAGTGACTTTGAATGTGGTGCCCTGATTATCTGCTAGAGGGAATTAGAAGAAGTAAACGGTAAGGCATATAGGGGAGTTTGGAATGGGAATCATCAGAAAGCCCCATTAAGCCTGAGAGGCTTATTAGAGATGCTAACCAATGCTTGGATTCAAAGGTACGCTTAACTAGGCTTCCTCACCTCCTCTTTCTGAGCCTTTACTTGAGCCCTGGAGGTGGAGAGCATTTCATAGCAGGATAGAGTTGTATTTGCTAATTCTCAAGGATTAGTAGAAAGAGTATTAATGAGGTCTTGACCAGTGCCTGCTGTGGTTATGGGGCCCAATTTGGATTTTATTGCCTTTAACAATATTTCTTAAGACTCAGGATTCTATCTAATTTGAAAAATATATATTCAGTGTCTACTGTAGGGCCAGGAACAGGCTTAATATGTTACATTCAAGACACAGTTTGGAGAGGCAAAACTTAAATGCAGACAGTCCTGCTCAGACGGCACTGCCTTCAGACCCAGGTCAGTAGGGCTGTTGCCCGAGACCTTGCGGTCAGGGGACCGCATAGTTTGGAGTGCCCTCCTTGACATTTTCTATGTCCCTCTCTGATGCCTGGGATAAGCTGGGTCTGGCAGTGTGGTCCAAGCAGAGCCCAGACAGGGACCCTGCTTACCTAGGTCTGAGGGCAGTCTGAGCAGCTCTTTCTGCATTTAACTTTTGCCTCTCCAAACTGAGTCTTGAAAAGTCATTCCAATTGTGTTTTTGGGTTGACCAGATGTCCAGGGAACATTTGTAATTGTCCCACAGTCCTGCGGCTGGGCCTCAGTTTTGGGAGGACGGTATAGCACAGAGATAGCTCCTGCTGGCTGGTATAGTATTTCTTTCACAGAATCAAGTGAGATTAGGCTGCCAAAATAGTGCTGATCTCGGGTGACCCTCAATCACATCAGACACAAGATGAGTTCAGTGTTCTGGGCTATCAGCAGTCCACCACCAATTTTTTGTTGAGTCATGTGTGTAGGTCAATGCGTTCACCCCATTCGTGTTTTGTCCATAGTGACACCTTTGTTCTACAGGACCCCAGGGCAGTGGGAGTGATGGCAATGGAGAATGCCTACATTTCCCTTCACCCTGAGTTAGAAGATATGACTGGAGACGCTCTTCTTACATTTTCTTATCCTATGACAGTGTGCCCAGATGTAGAGAGGAGCGAGAGAGTGGGAGCTTGGCTGCAACCCTTAGTAGGGGTGATCCTTGTAGGGTGATGTGTGATCTGACAGGTGATGCATAGAAGAATGACTTAATAAGACACAGCTTTGGACTAGTCAGGCAAGTTAGCTTTTGGGAACTCTGAGGACAAGGACTAGGGTCACCAGATGTAGTGCTTAGTTCCAAAGAAAGAAGTACGGTCTTGGAGAAGTTGGGTAAAGCAAGGAAGCGCCCCCAGCATGGAGCTTGAGTTCTTTGTAGATCATCACAAGCAAGAATTAAAACACATGTAGTAAAAGTAGGTGAAGGAAATATTGGGACTGGGGTGCCTGGTGCATTTTCTGGGCTTAATCTCTTTGGCAAAGTCATGGCTGAATTAGACACGAAGTTGGCTTTTGCTAAACTGCCATTCTGGGACTCTCGTGGAGTAGAGCTATGGAGGCATATGGAGGCTATTTCAGTTACTGGAATGGAGAGTGGTGGTTGGAAAGAGCAATGTCTATGGTTCTTTTTCAGCGCAAGCTATTGCCAAGGAGGAAAGGCTTTAGACACAGAAGTGCTCCTGCCACTAGTGACGCAGTCTTCAGGCAAGTCTGTTTCATCACGACTCTTGCTGTGCTCAAGTACATCCGGGGAGACAGTGAGCTTTGGAACCAGTCAGGTCTGAGGGCACCTTAACACCTTAGACAATCTCTCCAAACCTCAGTTCACTCATCTAATAAAATGAGGGGGGCAAAATACCTTCCACGGCTGTGGTTCTGGAAGGAGCTGATGTCTAAAGAAGTGCTTTGTGATCTATGAGCCTCCCTCCACATGCTGGCGCTCCTTGGTTCTTCTCTAAATCTCGCTTCCACGTTCTGAGGGCATGTTTCAGCTGCGGGATCTACAAGGCCTCTCCCCAGAGCCCTCTCCCTTCAGCACAGACGTGTTCCTTCTCTTTTTCTGTTATACAGATCAGTGGAGTCCTTGGCCCTGAGCTGTAGCTCCGATGTGAGCCCTTTGATTTCCTCTTTCCTTTAATGTTCTCAAAGATCAGGAAGATTTCCTCCCCCTTGTGAATGCAGCTCAGCTGCTAGCAGAGAACACAGAAGCAAGTAGAAGCCAGGACCAGTTAGAGCCTAGGCTGACCTAAAGACCTGATTCCCCACAGAGGCCTGGGGAATCTCAAAGTTGGAAGTCTAGGGTGGCCGAGGGCTCTTCAGGACATTTCTTGAAGATGTGGACTGAGGCGAATGGCCTCTTGGGAGAAGTCAGAAGCTGGTCGTCAGCATCTGGTGCCCCCAGATAACCACGGCCAGATCCCACCTGTCCTTGCGTCAGCCCTTGAACACCATTTATGAACAAATCCCCCTGCCTCCTCTGAGTGCCAGTGAGAAAAGACTGCTCCCGAGAGCTTGCAGAGCACTGTGAGCTGGGTGAGAAGTCAGCACTGGCACCTGGAGCAAGGAAGAGGTGGGCTGGCCGCTTGGCGGATGGGCCTCCTGCTCCTTTGGGAGCTTGTACAGCATCCCCTCCCATCTGTGAGAGTTCTATGATGCTATATGACCTAAGGTCAGTGTCAAGGTTAGGTCTGCACTCCTTCCTGTGCATGTTTTCTAGGGTCTCCATGGGCTTCCCTTAGCCTCTGGCATCTGGCACAACTTTGCTTTGTTAAACCTGAACTTAGACTTGAGATGAGAGGTTTTTTGACTTATGCACCTACAAGTAAAATATATTATTATTCTGACAAATAATAATATATTGTTAGAATTATATAATGATAATAAAATATATAAATTATTCTGTAGTCTCTACATTTTTTATCCTTTGAAAGTACCAGTATCTTCTACCAACTTGCAACTAAAAATGTCACATAATAAAGAAATAAACATACATGCTATGTGTAAACTGCATCAATGTATTATATCTACAAAAAATATACAATAGAGACAGGGACCAAGTTAGAAATGTGTATATCCATGGTATAATTTGCGTGAATATCTGTACGCTTCTATTTTCAACCCACGTGCAAAGAATTAGAAACACTTCTCTATCCTCCTCACCGCTCCCAGTAGGTATATAGAATTGGGCTGAGCGCCAACTAGAGGACCTAGTGTAGACTCTGACATTGTGATGCCCTTCCTGTCCTCTCGCATGGACTCCTGTAGGCTTGGGGGGCATTAGTGCCCCATGTGTGGGTGGATGGGGCTGGTTCTCCAGTGCCTCGTTTGCCGGTACTTGGTCCTGCTAATCAATCAGGAGGGCTGTGGGGTCCAGGAGAGTGCGGAGAGCTCTCCGGGGGAGATGGATGAACCACCCAGATGTTGGCAGGGAGGGAGGCCATGGCAGGCTTCCTGATGCTTCCAACTATTTCCGGTGGAGCTTTCCTAATGCGGAGTGGGGCAGAGGAGGAGGAGCAGGGGGTCATAGAAGTTGCCCCTTATTGGTCAGCACATGTGATTGGAAATAGGTTTTCCCACCCCTTCAAATTGCATTGTGCCTGACAAGTTACTGGTGCTTTTCTCACTGATATTTTGTCTAAGTGCTTCTTCAATTCATTTGTTTTGCAACTGAAAAGAAAACAAATCTTTAGAAAAGTTCCATAACTTCTTATATTTCTATCTATAGAGAAAGCAAAATATGAAAAGCCTTTCAAATTGTGCTTGTAAAATATTTCTCTACTTTGTTACTTATCCATTCCACTTTGTGGCCCCAGAAATGCATCATCAGCAATTGTTTCCTGAGTTTGGACATTTCTACTCTCTCTACGAGAAGCTTCTGTGCATGTTTTCATTGTATATAGAAGACTTCTTGTTCTATGTTGGATATATGCAATGTTTTTGAAAATAGAGAGCATCGCTCTAATACACTGTAGGTGGCAGTGGAAATTGGCACAAACCCTCTTGTAAAGCAATTTAAGCTCAATGTATCAAGAGCCTTAAAACGTTCATTGGTACCCTTTAAACTGACAGTTTCACTTCTTAGCATTTACACTAAAGAAACTCTAAAACAAAAAATGCACGTAAACAAAGATGTTCATGATAGTGTTACCTATATATATTTGAAAACTGTAAACAACTTAAATGGTCAAGAAGTGAAGAATGCTTCTATAAACTGGTAAATCCATTTAACAGAATGTTATGTAGCAATTAAAATGGTATTTACGGGGCCGGCCCGGTGGTGTAGTGGTTAAGTTCACGCACTCCTCGTGGGCCATCGGGGTTTGTGGGTTCAGACCTCAGGCGTGGACCTACACGGCACTCATCAAGCCATGCTGTGGCAGCATCCCATACACAAAATAGAGGAAGATTGGCACAGATGTTAGCTCAGTGACAATCTTCCTCACCAAAATAAATAAATAAATAAATAAATAAATAAATAAATAAAATGGTATTCATGAAGACTAGAACAGGGAAACAAGAAAAATGTGGCATAGTCTAAACGACAACAGCAAGATGTACAATGCTAGTATGTATATGACTATGTGCAAATATGCACAATAAAAAAAGATGGGGAGGGACCATCCAGCTTGTTAATGGTAATTAGATTTTGATGCTGGTATAATGGATGGCTTCTATATCTTTTATTTTTTCTGCTTTTATGTTTCCTTTTCCCAAAAGCTTCTTTTTAAAGAGCATGGCTACTTTCAATTGAAAACAAACAAACAAACAAACAAAACCACATAGGGTTCATGTGTTTCTTAGTCAGCGTATAGATAAATCTCTAAAGACTCATAGTAAGCACAGACTTTTGTGGATTACACCTAGATAAGCAATTGCATTTATATAGAAAGTGATGGAAAGAACACTGGCAAGGAATTAAGAGGATGGGCCCAACTCCTGGCTTTATAACTGATGTTGTGACATTGGACGAGTCATTGTTCACCTCTGGTCTGCTGTGTCCTGTCTATAAAATGAAGGGGTTGCTCTAGAAGTCTCTATGGTTCCAGGGGCACTCTAAATTTTTGTGATGTAGAAACTAAATGTGTAGAGATTTGAGACCATAACTACAGTAGAACTTAATTGGATGGATCTTTTGCAATCCCATCCAGTGATTTGGGTACCACTTGATATTAAGAATGGCTCTCTTTACATCCTGATCTTACAGTGTCATCTGGTGACAAATTTCTCATGGCAATTAAAACATGACTCTTGTATATAATATGCAAACAAAGAAGAATGGAAAGTTGCAAAAATTTCAGTCTGAGCTATGCTGACAAGTTGAATTTAGCTCCCAAACTGGATATTAGATACCAAACAAATATCTGATCCCAGTATTTTACAGACAAGGAAACAAACCCAGAGATGAGAAGTGATTTGACACAGTCACATGGATGGGGAGGAACCAAGACAAGTCTCAGACCTGGGTCTTCTGTCTCTCAGTTCCACGTTTTCCTTCCTGTGGGTATGGTTGTTTGCAGCAAAATCAGATTGCATTCAATTTGTAACTATTGAAGATATGAATAATCAGAAATAAGCATGCTACTTTACATGTATATGGAGCTTTAAAGTTTCTACAGTGCCCAGCACAAAACTGGTCATCATGATGTGAAATTTGTTTTCTATACAACTGAACTCATTTCACACATTTGATTCTGCAAAGGCCATTGAATATTCCAAAATTCTGTTACTTAAATGATATTCTCCACATTCAAACCTTGAAATAGTGTCAAGTTCCTTTGTCATTCTTTCATTCAACAAATATTTCTTGAGCACAGCTCTCAGGGCTGGAGATACCAGCTGAGCCTGATCCATATACTCATGGCGTTGGAGTTCCCTATTGGACCATGTCTGCCAGTGGAGGGTGCTTCTGGACTTTCCCTGGGGAGGTCAAAGATACATGTATGAAGCAACAAGAGTGTGATAAAAAAGGATCCACCGTCACACGCTGAGTGGTGTTTGTAACTCCAGATGCTACATGATTCCAAAGAAAGCAAAACTAAAACAGGCTGAAACAATCCAAACGCAGGTTGAGCTCAGGATGAAGGAAGCAGAGGGTCCCATGAAAACACATGCAAACCAGAGCTGAACTGCCAACAAAAGCAAGAGAAAGGGAAATAAACACTAAGTTTACTAAACACTGACGAGGCTCACGAATCTTACTGTGCATATGTTTTCTAGAGTTAGGTATTATTATCCTTGTTTTATAAGGGCAAGGATGCCGAAACTCAGCAAGGGTATATGAATGCTGAAAAAACCCCACAAAACCTGACATCTCCTCTCCTTCTTTAACAAGCTAGTTCAGGTCTAGCCATTAGACCACTGGGGAAATGTCGAATCTCTACGAGCAATGGGCGGTGTGGACCATGGCGTGGAGGGAGGGCGTGGGCGAGATGCTGGAAGAAGGAAGACCTGCTGTCAGCATCCTCATGCTACAGGCTCCATCTGTCTCTCAATCCTCAAGCACTAAACTTTTACTTCCTCACCCCACCTCAAAAATATATATTTTATGTTGTCTTTAATAGAGAACTCATGTCATATTGATCCTAGTCTGCATGCTGGCCCTGCAGCATGCAGACTCAAGTGAGAGAGAGAAAAAATCAATTTGGATCCCACAGTGCAGTGCTATTTCCAAGTTTACTGGATTATCTCTTTTTTTCTCTTTCTTTTAAACTATGAAAGGACTGCCCTGTGTCCTAAATTTGAACAAGGGTCATGTGGCCACCGCAGCACTTCCTGCAGGGGGCAGCTATGTCAGTCAACAAGGAAGTCAGGCGAAACTCGTTTCCTGGGTCAGATAGCTCAGGCAGCTCACCATCAGCCATATCAAACGCCATCATGTCGTAGGCCAGGAGGTAGTGATTGATGCTGGTGGGCTACCTTCTGTGGAAAGTGTCTCCTGCTTGGACTGCTTCTTCCAAATGCCACAGCCTCCACATCCGAGTATTTCCTGCCATAATCAACTTAGAAAGAACTCTCTGAGCCCTCAGTGTTCTTCACCGCACGTGATGTGAAACATAGAGTTATAAGATAAGGCCCTAGTTTTTAAGGAGTCACGCATGAAAATATTAGAACTTAGTGTAACAGTGTAGTACATTGGCCTACGCAAAATAGGGTGGTATCATTGTGAAATTTTCTAAGAGGCAAGAAAAGGAATAGATCAGTGAGAAATGGAACAGTTAAAGAACAGACCAGTTGAGCTTGCATTTAACAGATGGTTAGCATTTGGGGGGTGTCAGTACCTAGATTTCTTCTCTATCCAATTCAGAATTTCCATTGACAAATGCCTCCAATTCAGCTTCCATGCCCATTACTCACTACATACAGTGTGGAGTTACATTCAGCCATTTATTGAGCACCTGCTGTGTGTCAGGGACTGTGTTTTGCACCACAGATACAGAAATGTATAAGACACAATCTCTGATCTAAGGAGATGCTGTTCCGTCAACTAAAGAGGAAATCATTCATTGTGCTGTAGTTATTTGTGTCTAAGTCTTATAAATCGTGATTATATAAAGCATAATGGGGGCACAAATGAGGGACTATTTCTGTAGGAGAAGAAGAGATGGATCAGTAAAAACTACAGAAAGGAGTTGACATTTGAACTTGAACTTGAAAGATGCACAAGTATTCACATGTGGAAAAAAGTATTCCTAGCAGAGGAACTAGACCAAGTAGAAGAGCCGACGTGTGAAAACTCTTCCTGGGATGTTGGAGATGGAGAGACGCAGGCAGATTAAAATCACATTTAGGAGATAAAGCAATAGTCTTTAAAGAGTAGTTGAGTATGGGAAGCGTCGTGTTTGCTGTTGGTACCTCACCAGATCCCCTTTACTTGGCAGGTGCACCTGTCCCCCAGCTGCTGTGAGTGTTGGTTACTAATTCCTCACCGTTTCCTCTTCTCTGGAGCATTGACTGTCTGAGCAGGAGCTGTCTCATCTAGGAGATTATGCACCCCTCTCCCTACGGGCAGCTTGTAGCCACTGACCGACTGAGGTGAGGGTACAGAAGGCTGGCCTCCTGGCCTGGGGGGTAAGGCCAGCACTGGGTTGCCGTCTGTGCTGCAGAACTCCCTGTGGGACCAGGGTGAGGCTGGTCTCCTTGCTTCGCTCACTCCTCTTCTCTGAGAGTACTCTCTCAATAAATCACTTGCAAAACAACCCCCCTCTCCGCCTCTGCATTTAGGGAACCCAATCTCAGATGGGAGAGGATAAGAAGGGGCAGTTCAGTATGATTCCCAGGTTATTTTGGGTAAGCAGGTAACTGGAGATGCAAAGCACTGAGGGAAGGAGCGTGAGAGCAGGATCAGGTTTGTGAGAGGAGGTGAGTTCAGTTTTGTTTACTTGAGAAGCAAGTGAAACATCCAGGAGACATCTGGATGTCATGGGTCTACAGCCCGGGAAAGAGTTCTGGGCATTGTCGCCACACACGACTACAGGACAATTAAGACTATGAGGTTGCCTAGGAAGGAAGCATATATAGAATGAGAAAAAAAAGAAGGTCCAGGATGAACTCCGAGGGATGTGAACATTACGCAGTGAGCAAAATGTGGAAGGCCGCAGAGGAGGCTTGCTTTTCTCTTTTTCTTTATTACCTGCAGTGACGTCATGTTTCTATATCCTGCTGTTTTTCTACTAGTGTAGAGGTTTTCAAATTGTGTCCCAGTACCTATGGGGGGGGGGTGTGTCTATAGGTGTATAATGAAAGATGTTCAATGAAATGAAATTTACCCTCACTATTAATTGCATATGTTGTGTTCTAATATTTTATTTTTATAAAACATCTTTATTGAGGTATAATTGATATACAAAGAACTGCACATATTTAATGTGTACAATTTGATGTGTTTGGACACATGCAAACACCCATGGTGCCGTCACCACAATCAAGGGAATAGACAGATCCATCACCTCCCACAGTGTCCTCGTGTCCCTTTGTTTTCTTTGTTGTTGTTTTGTGGTGAGAACACTTAACACGAGGGCTACCTTTGTAGCTGATCTGGAAGTGCCCGACTTCATGCTGCTAACTCCAGGTGCTGCGTCGTACAGCAGACCTCTAGAACTCATTCATCCAGGGAACTGAAACTTCATACCCACTGACTAACAGCTCCCCGTTTCTCCCACCCCAGCTCCTGGCAACCACTGTTGTGTTCTCTGCTTCTGTGAGCTGCCTATTTTAGATCTCTCATGTAAGTGGACTCACGCAGCGTTTGTCCTTCTGTGACTGACTTATTTTACTTAGCATAATGTTCTCCAGGTTCATCCATGTTGTTGCAAATGGCAAGATTTCTGTAATTTTTAAGGCTGAATAATACTCTATTGTATGTGTGATGCATTTTGTCTATTCTGAGCAGAATGCTGGTGTACAATCTACTGAGTTGACTTTTTAAGCCACTGATGGGTCATGACCTGTAGATAAAACCCTTTCATACAGTAACCTATAAACTAAAAACCACACATTTGTTATTTTCTCCCTTGTTGTCGATGTAAAAAATATAACTATGTCTCTTGACTCCTGGCTTAGAAATTATCACATTTTACTTCTTTTTTCTATTTTCTTTTGTTTTTTTTTTAAAGATTGGCACCTGAACTAACATCTGGTGCCAACCTTTGTTTCTTTTCTTCTTCTCCCCAAAGCCCCCCCCCCCCACCCCCCCAGTACATAGTTGTAGATTCTAGTTGGAGGTCCTTCTAGTTGTGGCATGCGGGACGCCGCCTCAGCATGGCCTGATGAGCAGTGCCATGTCTGCGCCCAGGATCTGAACCGGCAAAATCCTGGGCCACTGAAGCGGAGCACATGAACTTAACCGCTAGGCCACGGGGCTGGCCCCCTTTCTATTTTCTATTTCCCCATTTTGTTATTGTACTCTGATATTTTATTCTTAGATTATTATTGTTAAATCTATATTTCTGAATTTTATATATGCTGTTAAAATTATCTCTGAAAGTTTCAATACATGTAATATTGTATTAACAACATACCCAACTTGTAATATATATGTACATATACATATGGGTTAGTGTATACATATGCAAAAGACAAGAAAGCTATATATTAAGAGACTTATATTATCTCAGAATATTTGTGTTTTAGGGGGTTTTAATTTTTTCTTTGTGCTTTTCTAGAATTATTATTTTTTAAACAAAGAGCCAGTGATAATTCTAATCAGTAACAAAGTCATGATGAAAAAAAAGAAACTAAAATTAAGAAAATTTGCTGATAATATTGTTGTTTATACAATTTTAAATTTTTTTGTCTTCACACTATATTTTATCTGGTTATTTATTCCATATCTTTAAATTTAGAAAGTTCTTTGATAACTGGAAATCAGATAATATCCCCATTTTTTCTGGGTTTTAATTTTTGAGTTTTTGTTGTTGTTGGCTAAGCCATTTTTTATTAAAACTTTTCATTATTGGTTTCTATGATAAGGTATTCTGTTTCATTTTTATTGAGGTCAAATTGCTTTATAACATTATATAAATTTCAGGTGTATATCATTGTATTCCAACTTCTGTATAGACTGCATTGTGTTCACCCCCAAAAATCTAGCTGCCATCTGTCACCATACATATGTGCCCCTCTACCCCTTTCACCCTCCCACCACACCCTTCTCTGGTAACTGCTAATCTGTTCTCCTTCTCCATGTGTTTCTTTGTTGTTTATTTTGAACATATGAGTGAGGTCATATGGTAATTGTCTTTCTTCGTCTGACTTATTTTGTTTAGCATAATACCCTCAAGATCCATCCACGTTTTCACAAATGGCAAGATTTCATCTTTTTAAGGCTGAGTAGTATTCTATTGTACCTATATTCCACATCTTCTTTATGCACTCATCCGTTGATGGACAGTTAGGGTGTTTCCAAGTCTCGGCTATGGCGAATAATGCTTCAGTGAACATAGGGGTACATAGATCTTTTTGAATTATTGATTTCATGTTCTTTGGATAAATACCCAGTAGTAGGGTACCTGGATCCTATTGTGTTTCTATTTTTAATTTTTTGAGGAATGTCCATACTGTTTTCTATAGTGACGGTACCAATTTACATTCCCACCAGCAGTGTATGAGGGTTTCTTTTTCTCCTCTTCCTCTCTGACACTTATCATTTCTTGTCTTGTTAATTATAGCCATTCTGACAGGTGTGAGGTGATAACTCATTGTAGTTTTGATTTGCATTTCTGTAATAATTAGTGATATTGAGCATCTTTTCATGTGCCTCTTGGCCATCTGTATATCTTCTTTAGAAAAAACATCTGTTCATACCCTCTGCCCGTTTTTTGATTGGGTTTTTTTGTTGTTGTTGTTGACTTGTATGACTTCTTTACATATTTTGAATATTAACCTCTTATTGGACATGTAATTTGCAAATATTTTCTCCTGGTTGGTGGGTTGGTGGATTGTCTTTTCATTGTATTGATGGTTTCCTTTGCCATGCAGAAGATTTTTAGTTTGATTTAGCTTTTTAGTTTGTTTATTTTTCTTTTGTTTCCCTTGCCTGAGGAGACATGATATTCAAAAAGACAGTGCTAAGACTGACATTAAAGAGTACACTGCCTATGTTTTCTTCTAGGAGTTTTATGTTTTCAGGTCTTACGTTCAAATCTTTAATCCATTTTGAGTTAATTTTTGTGCATGGTGTAAGACAGTGGGCTAGTTTCATTCTTTTGCCTGTTGCTGTCCAGTTTTCCCAACACTATTTATTAAAGAGACTTTCCTTTCTCCATTATAGGTTCTTGGCTCCTTTATTGAAAATTAGCTGTCCATGGACATGAGGTGTTATTTCTGGGCTCTCAATTCTGTTCCATTGATCTGTGTGTCTATTTTTGTGCCAGTACTATGCTGTTTTGATTACTATACCTTCGTAGTATATTTTGAAATCAGGGAATGTGATAACTCCAGCTTTGTGCTTTTCTCTCAGGATTGCTTTGGCTATCTGGGGTCTTTTGTTGTTCCAATTAGTTTTTAAGTTTTTGTATTTCATTTTTTATTCATATAAACTGTAATTTTGCCTATATTGTACACATCTAATCTCCAACAGCAGAGTCAGGGGCTTCCTAGGAAAGCCTGTGGCAATGACCAAAGTGTTGTTTTCCAAAGGGTGACTCTTCAGGTTACCTGCAAATTCCTGGGCTTGGCTTCAGACCTATGGATTCAAAGTTTCTGGGTGTGGGGCCCAGTATTCTGCATCTTTTACAAGCCTTTTCCCTCCACCAGCACCCCCACATGACTAATATTTATCTTAGACATTGAAATCTTATTTCCTAAAGGAAAAGAAACAAAGAGAAATCATTGATTTATAAATGATAAGACCCCCATTGAAGCCACAGTTTGGGCAATGGGTGATTCTATATGGATGGGGCAAACTGTATCACCACTTCTACTTACTTACTTATCTTTTGTGAGGAAGATTGGCCCTGGGCTAACATTTGTTGCCAATCTTCCTCTTTTTGCTTGAGGAAGATTGTCCCTGAGCTAATTTTATGTGGGACACTGCCATAGCATGGCTTAATGAGCAGTGCTAGGTCCATGCCCAGGATCCGAACCTGCGAACCCCAGGCTGCAGGAGCGGAGCACATGAATTTAACCACTACACCACTGGGCTGGCCCTTGGATCACCGCATTTGATAATAATTTTCTCAACTGTGAAATGATGGATTTAGATTAAATAATATGTTATCTTTTTTCAATTCTAAACGATTGGCTCTCAGTTCACTGTTTTCTAAAGTGCGAAAGATACATTTGCTCTACCTATGTAACAACCATGTGAGGTTATGAAGTTCAAATGAGTTAATGGTTATTAAATCATTATTACATTATTATTACTGCTATGGTTGCTATTATTTGAAACATTCATTTGCTCATCATCCCTTAGAGTGAATAAAACAACTACCTATTCGTTGGACTCTTGGCCTAGCCTGTCTTCCCTTCAGTGATCTAGATGCTCTTTTCAAAGTGCAACATAACTTTTCCTTTTGTCTCATGGGCAGTGACTATGGAAGTGTTCATTAAGTGTCCAGTAGGCACATAGCTAAACCATCTCTCCCAGCCTTCGTTGTCATTGGGTGTGTCTATGTGACTGAATTCCAGTTAATGGAGTGTGATGGTCCTGAAATATCTTCCATGCGACCCTCCATGCTTTCTCTTCCCCCTTCCACCAGGTCAATGACAGTGCCCACAATGACCTTGGACCACCCTGACTGCGGTTGCCTCTAGCCTTGTATGGGACTTTAAGTGAATAAGAAATAAACCTTCATTGCCTCAAATCACCGAAATCTTGGGAGTTTTTAGTTACATGAGCCAGTTTTTACCTTAACAAACATGCTGTCTCCATTAGGCACAGGGAATATTTGTGTTCATTTGTATGATAAAATAATCTTTTCCTTGCCTAGAAGGTGACCAGATGACAATGTTTCTCAGAAATATGGATAACATACATCTGCTTCAATTACTAATGGTTGTCACTGATGGGAAGCTATCTTGTCTCAGCTCAAATGTCACCTCCTTAGAAAGACCTCCCCAGCCTCTCTAGTCAGTGTTCCACCCCCTCCACCCAGTAAGTTCACCTGATTAGTTCAGGTAATGTTTTTTACAGAATTATTAGTTTCTAGAATGCATCGTATTTTCTACTGACTTGTTTATTCTCTATCTCTTCCACGAGAATGAAAGCTTCATGACAGCAGGATTCTTCTTTGTCTTGGTCACAGATATATTCTCAGAGCCTAGGACACATGCTGACACAGAGTTACTATTTAGTTATTTTAATGAATTTCTCTATTATTATTTCAGTAAATTTCAGCCATATTGTGCTTCACAGATTATCTCTTGGTCATCCCATATCAATAACGTGGCACTATGGCTGTAAAGTCCTTGTGCTGTGAGCTTTTTTCATAATTTTGCCTGTGTAATTGAGAGATCCTTTAGAGTGAGAACACCCAAGTGGAGTGGAGAGAAAGGAGGGAAAGAAGGATAAGGAAGACTCTGGAGAGAGAGGCTAAGAAAAGGATGCCGAGGGAAGTGTGTGACTTCATAGAGAGTGAGAATACACGTTTGTGTATGCATGTGCATGCATATGTGTGTCTGTCTAAGAGAGAGATAAGCTTAATATGTAGGGTTTATTCTCTAACTGGAAGTTTTCTCAATTAATTACTATAAAAACATTGTAAATGCTTTTCTCCCATGAATAAATGTTTTTCATCATATATTTATGCTCTCCATATTATGATAGAGAGCTTTCCCCTGACTAAGGTTCTGTCCAAGTTTGGTTGCTAAATCCTCATCTCTTTTCCCTCCCAGACAATTTCCAGAAAAGCAATTGCCTTCACATTTGGGCAAAACTGGATCTTTAGGAATCTCCCTCTTATTTTCTTCACTTAGTGTTTTTTAGCAGTCTATTCATATGGAAGATGTTGTATGTTGGAACACTTGGTTCTGAAGCCTCCACGATTTCACGAAGTTCCTAAGCCAATCCCCTAACCCCTTTGAATCCACTTTCCATGTGTTCAAAGGACATCGATCCCTGGCTTGCCCATTGTTTTTGCAGAGGTTCCTTGCTGGAACCGTGCTATACACGCTTAGGTTTAAAGCTCCAGATTCTCTACCCACATGTCGATGAACTGTCCATGATGCTGAAATTTTAACAGGCTAATTCTGAGTCTTGGGATGGTCTCTGCCCCAACGTGCGCTTTGGAAGGTGGCCTGCTGGGGCAGGTTGTTCTACTGCCAATTGCACAGTTGTGGTTCTACACTCCTACCTGGGATGTAGAAATCCACTGCCTTTCCTGTTTTCCAGCTGATAGATGAGCTAATTTGAAAGATGAGAGATAAGACACAGTCTTGGGAGCATTTTTAAAATCTGTGGTTTTGTTCCTGGGTACTTCAGTACCCAACTCATTAAAACTAGACTCTTAAATTCTAACACAACAATATAAAATAAAATTGAGACACTTTCAAGAAAAATCTAAATTGCTTCAAAACATGCTTGTATAGCTATTTACCTCCAGTCCCATCCAGATGAGCTACTGAGAATTCTAACCCTAAGACCAAGTTCCATTTATTTACTAAGATCAAGCTCACCATTTTGTTAGTGAGAGCATGAGGAATGTTCTAATCTCTTGTAGTGAGGGAGTTTGGGATCCCATCAGAGAGCTTTTCCTTGTTGGCCTGACACCGATCTATGGAGAAAATGAGGAAGAAGATAACATAGTGGAAGAGAGTGAGGTAGAATAGGGGCTAGAAAAAGGTTTGGAATTTGTTTAGAGCCTTCCTTTAATCAAAAACTCTTATTATTAATAGGCTATATATGGAAACCCCTTATTGTCCATCTTGCCGTTTTGCTGGCTGAGGCCTTGGAGTGTGTGTGTGTACGTGTGTACACATACCCAAGATTTACATGCTTGAAAGTGCGGGGAAAAAAAGCATGGTTAATGGTATAAACTGGGAACTGGTGTTTTCAGCACCTATGATGAATTTAACCCAGACCTAATTATAATTGAAACATGAATTTTGGATAAGCTAATGTTTGTGCTGAGAAGAAGTAATTTAATTGGCCCTCTGTAAATGGAATAAGTTTGAGGCAGGGGTAGTGGAGCTCCAGAAGCATACTCTGAATGAAATGGGGATGAAGAGAAAATACAGCAGTTGAGTAACTTAATATGACAGCAGGATGATTTTCGACAGCCTAGAGTGCTCCCCAATCTGTTGGGAATACATTAACTGGCCATCAATATCAAGTGGAAGACAATTGGAAGTAGGAAGCATCCTTCAGGGGCCATGGATGGAGAAGATAATATGTTACTTTATTCCTCATTTTTTTAGAAGGCACAACAACAAAAGATTGGGAAGTACTTCACCAGCTAGGGTGGGGCTAAAGTAAGATGTATCACTATCAAATACAGTGTCACCCATTCTCATATGTTTTACAGTTCACCCAGTTACAATTTAGCTGATCCACATAACAATCCTGAGAGACTGCAGTCTTTATTTTACAGATAAGAAAACTGGGGTTTAAAAAGGTGAAGTGACCTGGCCAAAGTCATGAAGTTAGTAAATTTGAATTTGGAACTGGGATGAAGATCTTTGACCCAGTGCAGCTGGGTCATTACATTGTACTCACTGCTGTTAACTAAAGTAAAATTTTACTTTACCTATCTAAATTTCCCTTCCAGATTTTTTTTTTGAGGAAGATTAGCCCTGAGATAACATCTGCCACTAACCCTTCTCTTTTTTGCTGAGGATGATTGGCCCTGAGCTAATATCCGTGCCCATGTTTGTCTACTTTATATGTGGGATGCCCACCACAGCACGGTTTGACAAGTGGTGCACAGGTCCGTGCCTGGGATCCAAAACAGTGAACCCCAGGCTGCCAAAGTGGAGTGCGTGAACTTAACTGCTATGCCACCAGGCTAGGTCCCCTCCTAGCTTCTTTTAATGGCAAGGACAAACACTTAGCAAAGTGTGTGACTCTACACTGACGGATAAAGAATAATTTTTGAAATTTTAGAGTTCTCCTGTCCCTTTCATCTCAGTCTCCAACCTTGAACTCAGTAATAATAGCTAATTTTATTGAGTATCTACTATATGCCAAGCACTGTGGCAAGTGCTTCATAAGTATTATTCCATCTAATCCTTAACAATAATTCCATGTAGAAGGAGATTTTTATCCCCATTTTACCAAGAGGAAACTGACTTAGATAGGTTTAGTGACTTGACAAGATAAAGTCATTAGTAAAAAGAATAGCTACATTTGCTTTGTACTTGCAACACGGCAGGTGTGGATCAAAGCATATTGCAAGTACTATGTGACTTAACACATTCAATTCCACAAACAGGGCTTTAGGTTTGTCCAAGAGCATCTGGTTTCCTCCTGCTGCTTCAGCATAATTACCAACGATGCCTCTTTTAATTCTAAAAAGTGTCCTTGTCTGAGGGGTGAAAGTCCTGGTTTCCCTATATATGAGGCAGGCACTCTTATTATTTCTTATTTATGAATGAGGAAAATGAGGAAGGGAGAAGCTAAGTACCTCGCGCTAGGCATCCAACTAAAAAGCAGCCAAGCTGGGACTCAAACCCAGGTGGCTGATTGATTTTCCTTGTGACTCCCGTGTTCTCAGCACTCTCCTCCACTTGCCTTCCACTCACCACTACGTCTGTATGGCAGTCGGTTCCTTGTCTGACTTGTTCTTAGACTCTCCCCACAGTGTCGTGTGTATCCCGGTGTCTGATCCCCCTTGTCTTCCAGACAATATGTATTCTAAATCTTGTTTCTTCAGAGCCTTCCTGGAGAACAGGAGATAATCTGAAAACAAGAGGCACTACATAAAACATAATTTTCTTGGTAGCTTATATATATTGTCTTATTCAACCTAACCCTTAAAGCTTCTCTATGAGTTATACGTCACTATTTCTATGACCTAAATGAGAAAACAGAGGCTTGGAGAGTTTAAAGAACTAGCCCAGGATCTCATCGTTAGGAATTGTGGGGGCCGGACCTCGACTCACTTCTGCCTCATTCCAAAACTCACACACTTTTGATCCCGGCCCTGAAATCAGTTCCCCTACATTAAGCCCAGCATATGTGGGCATAAAACCAAAGCCCTCTTTCCCTGCTCACTCCCTGGCTCCCTGGTTCCAGAATCCAGCATTAGCCATGGAGACAACTGGCCAAAGACCACCACCTGGATTCCTTATCATCTCCTCCTCCATCCTCCAAACAGTGTCCCAAGGCCGACCGCAGGCTGGTGGGAAAGCTCTGACCAGCAAGGCCACTGACTCCCTCCGCCTCTCTACAAGCAGCCACATTCCTCACAAACCTTTAAAACCCCTCACCTCTCCTCTTTCAGGGAGGCGAGATGAAACAAGACAAATTTGAGGGCTCACTCGCGTCTCCTGGCTGATGTCACCTGAAATAAACACCTTTTCCTTGCCATAAGCCTGGCATTCCAGTTTTTATTTGTCCTCTCTTGTGTGGCAGGTAAAGAACCTATGTTTGTAGGCAGTAACACTTTCATTTTGGACACTGCTGCCCTCAGCAACAGAGTATTCTCCAAGGTCCTGCCACAGCTCCTCGACTGTCACTCTTTTATCTTAATAATAAAATTCTGTCCAATTTGAATCTCATATCACCTTTCTCAGGTTTAGAGGATAACTTATATGCTTTTAAGCTGGGAGACTCTAATGCTTTCACCCTGCGATAATTTCAGGCATTATGACAGCCTCAACACAGCTGAAGGCCCTTCTGAGTGATGGAGCCCAATCCCAGAGACAATCGCAAAGAGATTGAAGATAGGCTTAGGTAAAGGTGCCAAGCCCAGGAGGGGCCCCTTGCCCCTCCCCTGGCCGCCGCCCCTATTATCTCTGCAAGTCCTGATTCAGACCATTGTTGCTGCTCGCACTGGCCTGAGATGCGGTCCTGGGCACCAAATGTGATGCCACCCAGACCAAGTGCTATGCTCATTAACAGGGGATGGTGTGTCTCCCACTTCATACTCCATTAAGAAAGGATGAAGCAGGCCGAGCTTGCAAATGATGACAATAATGAGGTTCCGGTTATCTACCCTGTCTTCCTCTCCCCTGCTCCCACCCGCTGTCTCTCCAGTGAGTCCAAGCAGACTCTGACACGTTGGACGTGCTTCAGCCTCTAGGAGAAGGCTGCTGCTCTTGGAGGGCTGGGGCAAAGCCATTTCACTTGCAAACTCAGGGGCCTGGCTGTGTGACTGCTCTGATCCTGCCTTTGGGAGGGAGACTCTGGGTCCCGCTCCCTGTATTCCTTAACGAGGCAGCCACACTGATGGAGTGATGTGTGTGTGGATTACCGAAGCATAAAAGATAACAAGTGGGTGGTTTGAGAGGAAAATGAAATTTTTTTTTAATGCTCTGGCAGCTAATGAAATCAGAAAGAGAAATGAAACTCACCCAATGTTGAGAGAATAGGAAAAAAATACCCAGATTAATTTTTTAAAAAAATGAGAGTAGCTCACTGAAATGTCAAAATATCTTTGAATTCAGGTTAAACAAAGGGAAGGGATAATGTGGTTTCAGTCGTATTCGTTGGCCAAAAATCTTGAAGCTGTGTTCATCCTATCTATAATTTTTACAGCAATTTTGCCATTCAAATTGCCTATGAAAACTCACATCTGTGTAAGATGTTAACATGACTTATGGCTCAATGTAGAAATGTGCTTATGAGGTAGAACACGACTTGGGAGATACGGAGCTATGACGAGGAGATATATGTAAGGCAGCCATGGGGATATGACACGCCAATGATCAAATGCAGGTTGCTTCTCATGGCAAGAACACACACAGCAAATGTGAGAATTGTCTGTCTCAGCTCAACACAGACTGAGAAAGACTCATTTCAGAAATTAGGCCAGGAGAGATCTCGTCAAGATGGCGGTGTGAGCAGACGTTGAACTAGTCTCCTCCCACGAATACAACCAGGTTACAACAATTTTTGGAAGAACTACCCTGGATTGAAAACTGAAAATTGCATTAGAAGAACCCCCATGACAAGGAACAGTTCTGACGAAGGCAGAAGAGGCAGAAATTCCTGCTGGAGAGGAAAAAAGCCACCTTTGGGAGCAGCAGAGCTTCTCAGCTGGCCATGCGGGAGCCACCCTAAGGTACTCAGCCCTCCCTGGAGGAGTGAGGTCCGGAGTGGGGGCGATACTGCTATAAGCTTCCTTCAGACTCAGCCCAACTGAGACGGGGGTCTTACTGTCTGGCTTTGCTGACTATTAACTGCAGCGAGGATACCCCTAGAAAACCTATCGGCTGAAAGCCATAAAGACCCGGGTCTTAAAGGGCCCGTGCACAAACTCACTCATTGCAGCAACCTAAAACCACCAGAGAGAAGGCCAACAGTCCTTTGGTGAAACGAGACTCACCTGGTGGGCTCTGGGGGCATCTTGGTGAGAGGAGGGACCTCTCTGGAGACTGAGACATTGGTGGGGGCCATTGTTCTGAGCTGGTCCAGGCATGCTGATATGGACACCGGTGGGGGCCATTGAGGTTCATCCCTTGGGCTGTTAGCCCAGGGGTCTGCCACGCCCACTAGAGCACAGATTTAATCCAGTTCAGCCAGAGCAGGCAACCCACCCCAGGGATTGGTCCTACCTAACAGCAAGCCTCAGGCTACTTTTCAGCCTGCATTGACTGGGTGCCTTGATCCTCTACAGGCAGGCAAGTGTGTCTGCCTCTGTGGGGTAGGGCCTGTGTGAGGACCAGGTGAACTGTGGGGGGCATTGGTGGAGAGGTAGGGGCCTCTGCAGTGTGGCGTCGGGGTACGCTCCAGGGGGTTGAGAAGGGTGCACGGATCAGGACTGTGTTGACAGTGTATGTGGTCCTGTGGGGGGTGAGGCTTATCTGCAGCAGAAGACCTGTGCTTCACTAATAGCCATAAGAAGGATCAGCCCCACCTTCCAAAGCCTGAAACAATTGAGTGCCCCCATGCCAAGGGCTAGCCCCACTCAGCTGCACTCCTAAGAGAACTGACAGCAGCCTTGGCCTGAGGCCTATCACAACTGTACGCCCCGGAGCCTAGCAACCAGCTACACTGGGTACCAACCCAATTAAGAGGAAAACTGCAATAGGAGTGTGCAGATAGACTTTGTAGCTGACAGTGCTGAGGCTCCCCAAACCAGATTTACAAACAACTGGCCAGGGAAGGAAAGACTAGACTCCCTGGGTACCTGCAGTGGGAGCAACCCTGCCACAGCAGAAGGACACAAGTAGCCCACAAAAGGGTCACTCCTGGTTCTTATGGACTGGTGACAAGAGGGAAGCACACTGCTGGGCCTCATAAGGCATCTCATACATAAGGCCACTTCTCCAAGATCAGGAGACTTAGTTGACTCACCTGATACAAAGAAAATAGCACAGAGAAAGAGCCATAATGAGGAGACAAAGGAATACTTTCCAGGCAAGGGAACAGGACAAAACCCCAGAAAAAGGACTAAATGAAACAGAAACTAGCAACCTACTCAACAAAGAGTTCAAACAAAATATCATGAGGATGCTCACAGACATGCAGAGAAGAATGGATGAACACAGTGAGCACATCAGCAAAGAACTGGAAGATATAAAAAAAATCAGAAATGAAGAATACAATACTCAAAATGAAAAATTCACTAGAGGGACTCAATAGAAGGGTAGAGGAAGCAGAAGAACGGATCAGCGAGCTAGACGAAAGACTAGAGGAAATCACCCAAGCAGAACAGAAAAGAGAAAAAAGAATTAGACAGAATGAGAACAGTGTAAGGGAACTCTGGGACAATATCAAGCATGCTAACATTCAGATTATAGGGGTCCCAGAAGAAGAGAGAGACAAAGGGGCAGAAAATTTATTGGTCGAAATGATAGAGGAAAATTTTCCTAACCTGAGGAAGGAAACAGACATCCAAGTTCAGGAAGCACAGAGAGCTCCAAACAAGATAAGCCCAAAGAAGCCCACACCAAGACATATTATAATCAAAATGTCCAAAATTAAAGACAAAGAGAGAATCCTAAAAGCAGCAAGAGAAAGGCCACAAGTGACATATAAAGGGAAGCTGATCAGGCTGTCAGCGGACTTCTCAGTCGAGACCCTACAGGCGAGAAGAGAATGGCACGACATATTTGAAGTGCTAAAAGGAAAAAACCTACAGCCAAGAATACTCTATCCATCAAGGCTGTCATTCAGAATGGAAGGAGAGATAAAGAGCTTCCCAGACAAGCAAAAATTAAAGGAGTTTATCACCAAGAAACCAGTTCTGCAAGAAATTCTGAAGGGACTTATTTAAGTGGGAAAGCAATAACCACAAATAGAGATAGAAAAAAATTATCAAAAACACTGAAAACAACAACAACAAAAAAACCAGGCAATGAAATCACTTGTAAGGTAAAAATATAGTAAAGGCAGCAGATCAACTACCTGTGAAGATAATATGAAGGTTAAAAGACAAATATACTAAAATCACCTATTTCAATGATAAGAGGGTAATGAATAGACACACACTAAATAAGAGACTATATATGATGTGAAAAACATATAATATGGGAGGAGGTGAGTAAAAAAGTAGAGCTTTTAGAAAGAGGTCAAGCTAAAGAGACTATCTACTCAATATAGACTGTTATATGCATAGTATATTAAATAGGATCCTCATGGTAACCAGAAACCTATATCAAGCAGGAAAAAAAGTAAGACAAAAGAAATCAAACATATTACTAAAGATAGCCATCAAACCACAACGGAAGAGAGCAAGAGAAAAAGACAGGAACAGAGAACTACTAAAACACCCAGAAAAAAAAGTGACAAAATGGCAATAAATACATATTTATCAATAGCTGCTTTAAATGTCAATGGACTAAATGCAGGGGTATCAATACTTACATCAGACAAAATAGACTTTAAAACAAAAACTGTAATAAGAGACAAAGATGGGCACTACATAATGATAAAGGGAACAATCCAACAAGAAGAAAATATAACACTTGTAAATATCTATGCACCCAACCTAGGAGAGCCTAAATATATAAAGCAATTATTAACAGACATAAGAGGAGAAATAGACAGTAACACAATAATAGTAGGGGACTTTAACACTCCACTTACACCAATAGATAGATCATCCAAACAGAAGATCAATAAGGAAACACTGACCTTAAAGGACACATTAGACCAGATGGACTTAGTAGATATATACAGAACATTCCATCCAAAAGCCACAGAATACACATTCTTTTCAAATGCCCATGGGACATTCTCCAGGATTGATCACATATTAGGCCACAAAAAAAGTCTCAATAAATTTAAGAAGATCGAAATAATACCATGCATCTTTTCTGTCCACAAAGGTATGAAACTGGAAATCAACTACAGAAAGAAAACCAGAAAAGCCACAAAAATGTGAGATTGAACAAAACGCTACTGAACAACGATTGGATAAATGAAGAAATCAAAGAAGAAATCAAAAAATTCCTGGAGACAAATGAAAATGAAAACATAACATGCCAAAATCTGTGGGATACAGCAAAAGCAATTCTATGAGGGAAGTTTATAGCAATTCAGGCCTACCTCCACAAAGAAGAAAAATCCCAAATAGACAATCTAAAATTGCATCTAAAGGTACTGGAAAAAGAACAACAAACAAAGCCTAAAATCAGCAGAAGGAAGGAAATAATAAAAATCAGAGCAGAAATAAACGAAATAGAGGCTAAAAAAACAATATATAAATTAATGAAACCAAGAGCTGGTTTTTCTAAAAGATAAACAAAATTGACAAACCTTTAGCTAGAGTCACCAAGAAAAAAAGAGAGAAGGCTCAAATAAATAAAATCAGAAATGAAAGAGGAGAGATTACAAGGGACACCTCAGAAATGCAAAAGATGATAAGAGAATACTATGAAAAGCTATATGCCAACAAATTGGATAATCTAGAAGAAATGGATAAATTCTTAGAAACATACAACCTTCCAAAACTGGACCAAGAAGATGTAGAAAATTTGAATAGACCGATCACCAGTAAGGAGATCAAAACAGCAATCAAAAACCTCCCAAAAAATAAAAGTCCAGTACCAGATGGCTTCCCTGGTGAATTCTACCAAACATTCAAAGAAGACTTAATACCTATCCTTCTCAAACTCTTCCAAAAGATTGAAGAGGAGGGGAGGCTTCCTAACTCCTTCTACGAAGCCAAGATCATTCTGATACCAAAACCGGACAAGGACAACACACACAAAAAAATTACAGGCCAATATCACTGATGAACATCAATGCAAAAATCCTCAGCAAAACACTAGCAAATCGAATACAATAATACATTGAAAACATCATACATCATGATCAAGCGGGTTTCATTCCAGGGATGCAGGGATGGTTCAACATCCTCAAATCTTTCAACGTGATACACCACATTAACAAAATGAAGAATAAAAATCACGTGATCATCTCAATAGATGCAGAGAAAGCATTTGACAAGATACGGCATTCATTTATGATAAAAACTCTAAATAAAATGGGTATAGACAGAAAATACCTCAACATAATAAACACCATATATGACAAACCCACAGCAAATATCATTTTCAATGGAGAAAAACTGAAAGCTATCCCTCTAAGAACAGGAACCAGACAAGGATGCCCACTGTCACCACTCTTATTTAACATAGTATTGAAAGTCCTAGCCAGAGCAATCAGGCAAGAAAAAGAAATAAAAGGGATCCACATTGGAAAAGAAGAAGTGAAACTGTCACTCTTTGCAGACGACATGATTTTATATCTAGAAAACCCTAAAGATTCCACTAAAAACTTTTAGAAATAGTAAAGGAATACAGTCAAGTTGCAGGATACAAAATCAACGTTCAAAAATCGGTTGTGTTTCCATACACTAACAATGAAATAGCAGAAAGAGAAATTAAGAATACAATCCCATTTACAATTGCAACAAAAAGAATAAAATACCTAGGAATAAACTTAACCAAAGAGGTGAAAGATCTGTACACCGAAAACCATAAAACATTGTTGAAAGAAATCGAAGAAGACGCAAAGAAATGGAAAGATATTCCATACTCTTGGATTGGAAGAATTAACATCGTTTAAATGTCCATACTTCCTAAAGCAATCTATAGATTCAACGCAATCCCTATCAAAGTTCCAACAACATTCTTTGCAGAAATAGAACAAAGAATCCTAAAATTTATATGGAACAACAAAAGACCCCGAACAGCCAAGGATTCCTGAGGAAAAAGAACAAAGCTGGAGGTATCACACTCCCTGATTTCAAATTATACTACAAAGGCATAGTAACCAAAACAGCATGGTACTGGCACAAAAACAGACACACAGATCAATGGAACAGAATTGAGAGCCCAGAAATAAACCCACACATTTATGGACAGCTAATATTCGACAAGGGAGCCAAGAGCATACGATGGAGAAAGGAGAGTCTCTTCAATAAATGGTGTTGGGAAAACTGGACAGCCACATGCAAAAGAATGAAAGTAGACCATTCCCTTACACCATGCACAAAAATAAACTCAAAATGGATTAAGGACTTGAATGTAAGATGCGAAACCATGAGACTTCTAGAGGAAAACATAGGCAGTACGCTCTTTGACATCAGTCTGAGTAGCATATTTTCAAGTCCATGTCTGACTGGGCAAGGGAAACAAAAGAAAAAATGAACAAATGGGACTACATTAAACTAAAAAGCTTCTGCACAGCAAAGGAAACCATCAACAAAACGAAAAGACAACCTAACAATTGGAAGAAGATATTTGCAAACCATATATCAGATAAGAGGTTAATATCCAAAATATGCAAAGAACTAATACAGCTCAACAACAAAAAAAACCAACAATCCAATTAGAAAATGGGCAAAAGATCTGAACAGAGATTTCTCCAAAGAAGATATACGGATGGCCAACAGGCATATGAAAAGATGCTCAACATCATTATCTATCAGGGAAGTGCAAATCAAAACTACAATGAGGTATCACCTCACTGTGGTCAGAATGGCTATAATTAGCAAGACAGGGAACGACAAATGTTGGAGAGGATGTGGAGAGCAGGGAACCCTTGTTCACTGCTGGTGGGAGTGCAAACTGGTGCAGCCACTATGGAAAGCAGTGTGGAGATTCCTTAGAAAATTAAGGATAGATCTACCATATGATCCAGCTATTCCACTGCTGGGTATTTATCCAAAGAACTTGAAAATGCAAAGGCATAAAGATACCTGCACCCCTATGTTCACTGCAGCATTATACACAATAGCCAAGACTTGGAAGCAGCCTAGGTGCCCATCAAGGGATAGATGGATAAAGAAGATGTGGTATTTATACACAATGGACTACTACTCAGCCATAAGAAATGACAAAATCTGACCATTTGTGACAACATGGATGGACCTTGAGGGTATTATGCTGAGTGAAATAAGTCAGAGGGAGAATGTCAGATACCATATGATCTCAATCCTAAGTAGAAGATAAAAACAATGACAAACAAACACATAGCATTGGCGATTGGATGGGTGGTTACCACAGGGGAAGGGGGGAGGGGGCGAGGGCAAAAGGGGTGATTAGGCTCACATGTGAGGGGATGGACTGTAATTAGTTTTCGGTTGGTGAACATGATGTAATGTACACAGAATTCGAAATATGATGTACATCTGAAAATAATTTTAAAAAAAGAGAGAAATTAGGCCACAAGTTCCACACCTGGAAAGTTCATGGGCTTCCAGCAGTGGAACAATTTATGAGGGATTTCCATCTGAAGGAGTGAACTGAAGTTCTTCCTATTTATCCCCGCACTGGCCTTTTCTGGCTTTGGGCAAGATAAAGTCTCCCTTGTTACTCATTTGCTGTCCTTCCCTTTGTCTGACTTCTTGAACTTCTGACCTCCATCTAGACTACTCCTGTCCTTCCTTCTGCAACTTTGCTCCACAGTAAATAAACTTTAAAATATTTTCAGTCTCTCCTGCATAAAGTTAGGCATTGTCCTTGATGATCCTGTTGTGCTTGCAGCGTCTCAGGTGGAACTAGTTGATCCTTTTGAGACCTTGGTCACAGAGTCTGACACATTGTTGACCATCCAGTCATCCCTACGGCCACAAAGCTTTGCTTCTGCAGCCTCTCGCTAAAGCTTTCTCCAGAGGTGTATGTTTTCAGCCATAATCTGCCCCACGTTTCTCACATCTCCACTAACCTTCATGTTTAATCCTTCATGTTCTTCAAGGGTGATGACATCTGTCCGAGAATTTTCCTCCACACCCCCTTCTCCTTCATTTCGAATGACTGCAGCGCTTATATTGTAATTTCCTGACCTCCTCAATTCAGTGATTGGTACTCCAACTCCCCCGTCACAACCCCCTCCCATGGACACATGCTGACAGGTTCCACTTCTGCAATATGAGACTCTAACACCCTACGCTCTGTCCACAGCTTCCTTTTCCTCCACTTCGCTCAAGCCTTCACTCTGACTGGTTTCATCACATTATCTTGACCCTGACCCCAGGAGTCTCTAACTTTCTCTAAATATAATACCCCTGAAGGCAGTCTGGCAGAGAGCCCCTGGACCTCTTCCCTAATTGCCAAATCCTCCTCTTCCTCTTTCTATTTGATCTCTCATTTGAACTTGTAGTTCACACTTTCTATATGAAAATGTCTTCTTTGGCCTTTGTGTTGTATCTTACATATTTATCTTTCTGTCAGGTGGCTTGAATATCTCCCCTCCTCACTCCGTACAGAGGAATGCTCTCAGTTATTTTCTGGCTTTTCTTGCTTCTTAATCTACATATCCCCTGAGAAGTTTCAGTTATTTTCATGACTGCAACTTTCTCTAGAAAGACCTTTCTCTTGAGGTCCCGTATAACACATCCAATAGCCTGTTACATGGCTCAAAACGGCCCAAATGAAAAATGTTCAATATCGAACACCAAAACTATTTCTCTTCCAGTATATGTTTTCCTGATGAAAGGTCACAGTATCAAATCAATCATTCAAACCTAGATCCTTAGTGTCATCCTTGTTTTCCAACTTCATCCCATCCAACCAGAGAATGAGTCATTAAGTTGTGTCAATTCTAGTTCTTAAAGAGTTCTCAATTTTTTTCTCTCTTCATCTGCACTGACACCACTATAGCTTCAGCCCTTACCATCTTTTTTCTAGATATTGCAGTAGACTTCTAACTGGGTTTGAATCTATCCTTTGTACTACCACAGAGTCAATTTCCTGAAGCATAAATTCCTTTATGAATTTTCCCAAATTGAAGCCCTTGAATACCTCTTCCCCCATCACTACAAAGTCAAACTTCAGAACATGTCTATCAAAGTGCTTTATGATCTGATCCCTGCCTACTTATCTGGCTCATCCTTTCCCACTTCACTAAACATTCCAGTGACACCAAACCATCTGTTGTTACAAAAACATGGCATGGAGCTTTACATGCGCACACACCTTTGCACACGCAGCTCTCTTCCAGTCTGAAATATTCTTCTTTCTTTGTCATACCAAGAAAGCTCTGTCATTCAAGACCTAGTTGGAGTATTACTTCCATCCTCAGCTTACCTCTTTAGCATCATCTAGCAATATTCTCCTTCTCATCATCTCCATCTCCATTCATGGTGGAGTTCCTATATTTCCCCCAAATGTGTCATGCTCTCAGGGCTTTACTGTTTCCTTTGCTTTTGCTATCCTTTTTCACCTGGCTAATCCCCTACACAAGCTTCTCATCTAAGCTTAGATGGCATTTGGGCATTTCCTTTGAGAGCACTTTATGGCCCCAATTCCCAGTATAAGTTAAATCCTCTTGTTTATGGTTCCACTGGAGCCTCTGTCTCCTTTTTGGTAATAAAAGATATACAGAGGCTCCTTTAATATCTGACTTCCATGAAGACATTCCAGAGGGTAGGAACCTAGTTTGTATTTTTAATATTGCTACAACCTCAGAGTGTAGCACATTGCCTAGCACATATTAGATGCTCAATAAATATGTGCTGGATTTTGATGGAATTAAATTTATTGATGATACCTGTGTGGAGTTGACCACAGCCCCTTCTGACCCCACCCCCACCCCTGATCCACAACTGTACTTTCATCCACCAGTGTACTAATCACACGTGTCATGTCTGCACTCCCCTCAACAGCTGTGACTCATGGCACTGCTCTGAGCTGGGGGTCCTGGAACCCGGGCTGGGGCTAGGCAGACTCACATGTGGCCGATCACGGAACTAGGAAGTTCTGAAAGGGTGAGTTGGACGTCAAATTGGAATTAAAAAAATAATCCAGCTCAATCATAAGTCTGAAGGAGTGGCAGCAGTCAATGGAATGGGAACCAGAGGCGCGAGAACTGGCCAAGAAACATGGTCAAGAGGGCTGGTGTGATCCCTGAGACCAAGGGCAGCCACAGGTCCTCTTCCAGGGCACACGTAAGAGTTCCAAAAGGTGCCCAGCAGGCTCACACACATTACAGCTTGTTGTTGAAGTGTTGGTGGTAGTGGTAGTTGATGTGTCTTTACACGTCAACCTCCTCTTCTAGACTTGGAACCCTGTGAAGCAAGGGCCTTTATTTTGATCAGTTCTGTATCTCAAGCCCTCAGTACACTTTGTTCTTAGTAAACATCTGTAGAATGAATGTGTATAAAGTTATTCTTCTCATCTAAAAGCTGGTTGTTTACAGCTTTGTTTACAAATAAAAGCTGATTCCTTACGCCTTGATTAGAGGGGTTTGTATAAGAATGTGCTGAACTTGACATATTGTTTTGAAATGCAAGCTTTGTGAAATTCAATTTATAAACTCTAAACACAATTTCAGCCTATTAGGGTCTTGTAATCAAGAAATAACCTGCTAGTTAAACGAACCATTAGTTTTGGAAATCAAAGCATAAACAGACAAACTTGCTGTGTGTGCTTTCCTGCTGTGGCCATCAGCCTAGGAATTAGCTGGGAAATCAGGTCCTAGGCTGAAGGAATTGACAGAACTTCAAGCGGAAGTAACTCCTAAGGCCGGGGAGCACTCGTCTTTGGAAGCCGTGTAGCTAAGCTGTTTTGCATGGTGGAAGTTGGCTACTGGTATCACCTCACTCCTCTTCTGCGCCATCGAATTGATTTTCCCATGAGTGTTAGCCCAAGGTATTGGGGGGCAGTGGTAGTGGTCTACCCTGGGTAAAGGCAATAATGGGGTATTTTGTCTGTAGATAATTTAAAAATAATAATGACACTGACTGAAAATTGATCAACATTTTGTTATTATTGTGCATTGGCAATTCTAACCAATGTCAGTGATAAAATATTCTTTCCTCCAATAATTCTTTTGTTGGTCTACAGTCTAAATAATTGTTGCAATTATTACTGAGTTTTACTAATATATATGTGAGCTTCAAATTGGCATGTTTATTACTTTTCTTTTAACAAGCGTTGCATTCATATGGAAGTTAATTTGTAGAACTCCCAAGTTGTATAGTCAGCCCCTGACACATGTGGACTGAGTACCCCTGCTTATTTCCACAGTGACTATTTAACAATTATGAATCATTGAAACTTGTTTCCAGTACACAGTTGGTGGTGGTACATAATTTTGTGTTTAAACAGTGGATGAGAAATAAACAATAACAGCACTGCAATTGTAAAGATGAAGAAATATAGCTTGAGCCAGTTCAATGCTGTCATTCTATGTGACCCCTTGGAATTTTTGTGGTTATAATTAAGTAGTAAAATCAGGATGAGAACTGGGAGATTCAGGAATTTTTATTTAGTGAGTCCAAACTTTAATTCAAACATGAAATATATTCATTTCATCCCATTATAATTACTGAAAATAACTTTGTTTAAAGAGGAGGATGTCAAAACACAACCTCTTTTATCTGTTTGTCATATGTGCTAGGCTTCCCGGAACTATGATAGGTCCCGCACACACGAGATCTCACCTTCCTTTGGGTCCTTCGTTACTCAGAGAGAGGCAGGGCCAGGCCAGGGAGCCTGGTGAGCAACTCTGCCTTAGCGAGTTATTCAAGGCTGTCTACACTACCCATTCTGTATTCCCATCCTAAGCTTACTCTCTTCAGCTTTATACCTCTGCTTCATATATTTGCATTGATTCCTTCCGTTTTTCTCCCATGTGCCTTGTTCATTCTCTTATATCCCCTTGTCCACATCCTTCTGTCCATCTAGAATTTCCCCTCATCTCCTCAACCCCTTACCAAAATCATTCACAAATCCCCCATGAAACCCTTCCCGACTGCTTCGTCCCAAATCTTTCTCAATTCTCTAACCTCCCACATTGTTTAGTATTTGGATTCCTCGTGTTTCTATTGATTGACAGGTTTTTTAAAAAAAATTGTGGTGAAATACGTATAGCATAATATTTACCATCTTACCATTTTTAAGTGTACAGCTCAGTGGCATTAAGTACATTCACATTCTTGTGCAACTGTCGCTACCATTCTTCTCCAGAGCTCTTTTCGTCTTGCAAAACTGTAACCTGTACCCATTAAACAATAACTCCTCCTTCCCCACTTCCCCAACCCCTGGCATCCAGTATTTTATTTTGTCTCTATGAATTTAACTAGTTTTGATTCTTCATATAAGTGGGATAATAAATATTTATCTTTTATGACTGGCTTATTTCACTGAGCATAATGTCCTCAAGTTTCATCTATGTTGTATGCAGCATGTGACAAGATTTCCTTCTTTTTTAAAGCCAAATAATATTCCATTGTACGTACAAACCACAATTTGTTGATGACGCTTGGGTTGCTTCCACCTCTTGACGACTGTGAATAGTGCAGCTGTGAACATGAGTGAGCAAACATCTCTTTGAGACCCTGCTTCCAATTCTTTGGATATATGGCCAGAAGTGGAATTGGTGGAACACATGGTCATTCTATTTTTAAGTATTTGAGGAACCGCCATACTATTTTCCATAATGGCTACACCGTTTCACATTTTACCAGCAGTGAACAAGTGCTCCAGTTTCTCCACATCTTTGCCAATACTTGTTATTTTCTGTTTGTTTGATAGTAGCCATCTTAATGGGTATGACGTAGCATCTCTGTGGTTTGACTTACATTTATGAAGTGATTGGTAATATCGGGCTTCTTTTCCTGTACTTATTGGGCATTTGTATGTGTAGTTAGAGAAATGTCTATTCAAATCCTTTGCCCATTTTTTAATTGGATTATTTGATTTGTTGTTGAGTTGCAGAAATTCTGTAGATATTCTGGATATTAACCCCTATAGATATATGACATGCAAATATTTTCTCCAATTCCGTGGGTTGCCTTTTAACTCTATTTATAGCATTCTTTGATACACAGACATTTTAAATTTGACGTAGTCCAATTTATTTTTTTCAATTGTTCCCTGTGCTTTCAGTGTCATATCCAAGAAATTCTTGCCAAATTCAGTGTCATGAAGCTTTTCTTCTATGTTTTTTCTAAGAGTTTTATAGTATTTTCTCTTACTCTTTGATACATTTTGAGTTGATTTTTGTATTTGTCACAAGGCAAGGGTCTAACTTCATTGTTTTACAGGTAGTCAATTTTCCCAGCATTATTTGTTGAAAAGCATTATTTGTTGCCTTTACCCTTTGAATGACATTGGAAGCCCTGTTGAATGTCATTTGACCATGTGTGAGGGTTTATTTCTGGGCTTTCTATTCTATGCCATTGGTCTGTACGTCTGTCTTTACGCCAATACTACACTGTTTCGATTATTGAAGCTTTGTAGGAAGTTTTAAAACCAGGAAGTGTGAGACCTGCACCTTTGTTCTTTACCAAGATTATTTTGGCTATTTGGGGTCCCTTGATATTCTATATGAATTTTAGTATAAACTTTTCTATTTCTGCAAAAACATCATTAGAGATTTTGATAGGTATTACATTGACCTGTAGATTGCTTTGGACAGTGTTATCATCTTAACAATATTAAGCGTTCCAGTCTATGAACATGGCATATCTTTCCACTTATTGGTGTCTCCTTGATTTCTTTTCGCAATGTTTTATAATTTTCAGTGTGCAAAGTCTTTCACCTCCTTTGTAAAATGTATTCCTAAGTGTTTTATTCTCTTCAATGCTTTAGCAAATGGAATTGTTTTCTTAATTTCCTTTTTGGATTATTCATAGTTAGGGTATTAAAATGCAACTGATTTTGCGTGTTGATTTTTTTCCCTGCAGATTTGTTGAATTTGTTTTTGAGTTCTAACAGTTTTGTGTGTGTGAAATCTTTAGGGTTTTCTGCATGTAACATCATGTCATTCGTGAACGGAGATCATTTTGCTTCGTTCTTTCCAAATTGGATGCCTTTTCTTTCTTTCTTTCTTTTCTTTTCTTTCTTTTTCTGCCTAATTGCTCTGGCTAGATTCCAGTACTATGTGGAATACGAGTAGTGAAAGTGGCATCTTGTCTTATTCTGATCTTACAGGAAAAGCTTCCATTTGCTGTTGAGTGTGATGTCAGCTGTGGGGACAGTTGTTTTTAATAGAGAGATCTTCAAGGGCTCACATTTGTATGACTCACATTTATTGAGACCTAAATGTCCTGATGTAGACCGACCCACTTCATATGTTGCTCGTTAGACCTCACAAAAACTCTGTGAGGAAGTTTTCCCTGCTTAGCAAATGGAGAAATCAAGATTCCTAGAAATCAGGTACTTTGCCAAAGTTTATGTAATTAGTAAATGACAGATCTGGGATTTGAATTCCATTTTATTTAACTTAAAAGTCCACATTCTCTCCACTTTACCAAGTTGTTCCTTTGAGCTCTTTCTGGCCTTACATTTCATTTTCTCTTCTGTAACATCAAGCAGAGCTGGGCCCGTCTAAATGATCAATATCTCATGAATGGACCCACTGCCAAAGTGAAAATCCATTTCTAAATGCCCTGAGAGCTTTCTTTGTCCTTGTTGAAAAGTGAAGCTGGATCTCTCAGGCAGTTAAATATACTTTCATTTTGCCAGACGTAACAGTTGATATGGGCAACAGGCTCTCTCACTGGGCCACTAAACCTGGCTTCCACACTAGGTCTGGCATCCTCCAGCCTGCGTCCACAGCTTTCCTGTCCCCAGAAATTACAGCCACTTGCATTTGGACTCCTACTGCCCGACTCGCAGTGGCAGCAGTGCCTCTCCGGCTTTTTTCTCCTTGTTTGTGCCTGGGGTTGCTCCAGTGTCACTAGTGGCACATTGCCCTGGAGAAACAAGAGAACCTGCTGAAAATTCATTCTTCCCCTAAGACTACCTCCCTTCTTGGCCAGAGTGGAGAAACACAACCCCTGGCAGCCAAATTGATTACATAGTCCAAAGGAAGGGCTAAAAGTTATTTCTCAGACCAGGTCCCAGTTCCCAGAACAGACATCGTCAAAGTGTTCCCAGCCTTGGGGCACAGGCGGCCTGGGAAAGAGACAACACTGCCCTTGAGTTAGCCCCCTTGGGCTCTGAACTTTGCAGAGGGGCAAAGCAAGGCCTTAGAGGAAAAGCTTTCCTCTATAGGGTAACTCCACATATCCTTGCTTCCAGGGACATCTTGATTGCAAACAATTCTGTTCACGTGCCATAAGACAGAATGACTGCCATATGTTGGGCCATTTGTTTTGCTTTTTGGTTCAAAAAAAATGGTCACTAGAAATAATAGGTACTTTTCCTACTATTTCATTTATTTTTATAAACAAAGAAGTCAAAAGAGTTTTAAGACTACAACTCTTATCACAATCCTCTGTGGGAATGTATGTGTGTGTGCCTGCAAGTTTGGAGTGTGTGTGTGTGTTCTGACTACATCTTCTGATGCTGATTAAAATTTAAGTCCATGAGGAGCAATAATCTTTAACCTCCACCAGCTTCCCCTAAACCCACATACTGTTTGAGTTGGATTGTTGGAGCTCTCAGATCCCCTGAGGCTCGAGAATGAGCACATGGGCTGGAGACAGCACTTCCTGTGAGACTCCGGCCTGCCCGTGAATAGGAGATGGTAGAGAGGGGCATGTCCTGGCCTCCATCTGGGAAAAGTCAGGCTCCCTCTGAGAGCCCAGAGAACTGGCTGCAGCCGCCGAGAATCTAGTTCTGTTGTGTGACACCTGAAACTTCCACTCTGGCTTGTTGCCTTTGCCTCCTGGTTGGGAGGGGAAGGGCTCTGAGGCAGCTTGCGGTTGGACAGCATGCCACCGTGGACATGTGGAGCAAGCAGAAGATTTTAAGGTCTGAGGTGTAGAGGAAAGGGCCTGGGCTTTACGTCAGGCAGTCCTGCTTTAGCCACTTAATACTTGTGTGACCTTAGCCAAGTTACTTAACTTTCTCATACTCAGAATCCTCATTTGCTCATTGAAGATAGTTCTTTTCAGTGTCGTTATGATAATTAGGAAGAACATATGTAAAGTGGTTGGCACATTGTATGAACTCAAGTAATGGTAGTCATTACTATTATTGGAGTTGATCTATTTGTCAATGTTGTGGAGATGGGACTATTGCGGCCCAGAGAAGTAAAACCACTTGTCAGTGTCACGTAGCCAGTTGATGAGAGAGCCGGGACTGGAAGCTAGAGATTCTCTCTCTAAGTCGCGTTGCCTCCTAAGATCTGCTGCAGTGAGAGATACTAGAACTAAAACATACTCTTGCTTCTCTTGAGACTCTGTAATCCAGTGAAAGACAGATACAAAAACCCACAAGGGTACTTAAATAGGAAATGGAGAAACACATGCTTGCATGTATATTTGCTCAAACGCACAAAGTGGCAGGAAATCTGAGCAGTTACTAGACAATTGAGGAGCCCTGCAGCACTGGATTTGGCTCTTGCTTCTAGATAAGAGAAGTGGTTTATTTTTCTGTTTCAAGTTTCTTGGAATTTATAAAGCCTATAATTGTAGAGGTCGTTTTGCCTCGCCCTCTATGTGAATATGTCCACTTTTTTTTTTTTGAATAAAGAAAATATTCTCTCAGCGGATTCCTGGACAAGCTGTATGGAATATAACTGGGCTTGCTGGGCACACACTGTGTCCATCATGGAGAGGACATGATTCCGACTGTCATGAGGAGACCAGGACTCTCCTCAAAGGGTAAGTAAGCAGATGGACAGGATCAACATCTCTTCCGTTTGCCATCATGTCCCCCATGGCACAATTCCTGGCACACTGTAGGAGCTTAATAAATATTGCAGCGACAAGTTCCATGTGGATTGGGCTCCCCTGTACCCATAGTTCGCAAGGACTTCTCTGCTGCAGCCAGGGAGACCCGCACAGGAAAGCTTCATCTATCATCTGGTTTAGGTAAGACATGGACAGCCTTCACCAGGCGATGGCCATACTGAAAATCCCTCCTCTCCAGCCTGGCTAGTCTCCTCAGGACCGCTGGGACCTCTTTTGCATTTTCCCAACTTCAAAGACCTCCTCGCAGCCTCATCAGCCAATATGACTTTACAGGACTGAGATGAAGTCTAGCCTTCTTCAGGGACCTCCTCTGACCATCAGACTGTCTCTTGTCTCCCCTTCCCAAGCAACTTGGACCTTTAGTGTACAACTACTTGGCAACTTTTGTGTTATGCTCATTCTCATCCCATGTGTTTAGGTGTGTTTTCTCCACAACTAGGCCTATTAGCAGCTCAAGAGCAAGGACTCTTATCCTCCACCCTCTGGATCCCTCGCAGACCGTCACACAGTGCATGTGGCTTGTAACAGGTGCTCCACAAGCATTGGTTTCCAGAGCCTTCTAGTTCTTGGAGGGCATGGATACTAACATAAACTAATCATGCTGTAAGTGACTTTATTTCCGTTTATGCTTTTCCTTCAAAGAAGCTTAGAGCCAAATGTACGGTCTCTAGCTAGCAGCTGCACAAGACCATATAGGCTTCATTTTGCGTGATAGCACCCTTGCTTCTTTTTTACTCTTCTACACTTATTTTTCTTTCACCTATTTCTCTCTGTCTCTCTTTCTCTTTCTCTCTCATATGTAAGCTTATGTAAAGAGGTTGTAAATGAGTAAATATGAAATACAAAGTAATCAATTTGAAAGTATCAATGGTTAAAAGTGACCTACCGGTCGTAGGTTGGTCATTTTGCACTGAAATAAGTAAAACGAGACATAATAGAAAGGAATATACCTCCAGCAGTGGAAGTTCAGATAACATGGTGGTTGAATTGGGCCTCTTGGCATCTTTCCAGTTTCCCACAAATGTAACTGCCTTTTGCACATGGAATTGGGTTGCAGATGCTTGGAGTAAAGAAGTTACAACTGAAGTTTTGTCTTTCTTTATTTGCCTATATCCTATGAATCAGCCTTTTAGCCTCTTGAGAGCTGTCCCTAGGCTGAGGTTTAAGACTACCCACAAAACTGCTCATATCTGTCTTCCCCGAGACCACACAGTGGGGAAAGAAGAGCTCTCCAGTGGAGGAAGTGAGTCATAAGGTTTGGTCTTCCCAATCCTCTTCCCATCTCAGGAGCCCAGACAGAGGAAGCAAAAAGGTATTCGAGCAAGGGGAAAATAAAATGCAACAGAGAGGTGATGTCATGACAGTAGAATCCCAAAATAGCAGAACTGACACTCTCATTTTACGGATGAGTAAAACTGAGGCTTAAAGAGGAGATGACTGACCCGATGTCACGTGGTCATCCGTTACCAGAACCAAGGCTGGTAATCACCTTTTCGGAAGACCCAGGAGCCCCCTGTAGCCCTACAGCTTCTCTTGCCTTAGAATTCCACTTCTGGACAGAATCCTCATCCTGCTCCTGCATAGCCCCTTGTCTGTGCCCTTGCTGTTCATTTAAGGCCAAGACCCAGCTCTCTACCACCTCATTAAGGACACTATAACTGGGTTCTCCCCTCTCCTTCGCGGCTGGAAGGCAGAATTTCTCCAAGTGTGATCCGAGCACCACCAGCACCTGAATCCCTTGGGTGACTCTTGATGCCCTCTGAGACCTATTAAATCAATGTCTAGGGCTGCATTTTGACAAGCACCCTAGGTGATGGCTGGGCGTGTTCAAGCCTCAGAACTGCAGGTCAAGGGGAAGCACCACTGGCAGCCAGCCATAGGCCCTCCATCTCCCCACTACCAGCAGGGTCCCAGCTGACCTCTCACCGGTGGCCGGATGTAAAGAGAGGGACGCCCCCCAGCACCAGAGGTGTTTTGCAAACAAAACCTGTACGCAACCGTATGTGTTGAGAATAGCTTCATTTCTTCACGTTTGGTGAAAAAGCCCAGTTTCTTTGTGAACTAACATCAAGTCAAAACTGTCATTCCTCCTTCCCCCACTTCTGCCGTCCCCTTCCCCAACCTCAAGACTCCCTTTTACACATTTCTAACCAGGGATGACTTTGAGTCCTTTTCGCTTCCTCTTAATTGCCACTCAGAAGGCCAGGGCTGTTAACACTTCCTCTCATGGGTAATACAGAAATAGTGATAACAATGACAATGGGGTGGCAACATCCCAACACTGGTTTTGGTGAAGCCTTGCAGTGTTCACCAGGGTACACCTATTTTCACTTGCCCGAGTTGCTTCAGATTATGAAACCAAATTTTTCCTCCTTTCTTCAAATCAGTTGTCCCTCTCCCTGAGAGGATGTCCTTTACCAGGTTTGGCCTCTGATGGTTTCTGCAAGGCTAGTTCAATAACACAGCATGCCAGTCATGCTCATGCAGGCCCCACGCCTGCCCGCAGAAGCGTGGTCTCTACGCAGCGTCTTATGGGGGAGAGAACGAGGAAGAGCATGAGTACAGTGGAGAGACAAGTGGTGAGTCAAAGACAGAGAGAAGCCTCAGTTTCTTTTCTGAGGCTGATTGTGTAACGTGGAAGAGGAGAAGCTCTTGTCAGGGGGAGACAGATGCACAGTGAGTTTGAGAGCCAGAGAGCCCTGGCTTCCTTGGGTCATCACCTGGTGAAGAGTGGAAGGGTTTGTTTTGTTGCGATTAAGTGAGAAGAAAACCAGCGAAGTGCTGGCAGCAGGGGAGGGATAACCAAGTGATGGCACTGGAGCTGTTTTTTTCTTAGGTCCAGATGTAATTATCTCTCTAATAGCGACCTTGATAAGCCCATGTAGATAGATAGGTATCACGCAAGGTCTATGTATCACATGGGTTGAAGGATTCAGCATACACAGGCAGACGTACACATGGAAACATTTATGCACGCGTGTGTGCATGCATATATAAATACACACATATATTCCACTCACACAAATTGGCACAAGAACAAATGCAGTTACACTCAGTCATACAAACATAAAGATACACAAACATAGATATAAATTCTCATATATGCAACTGTATACATATATGCATGTGTACATGCAGTCATGCCAGAACACATCCATCCATTTCAGTCCCATACACGGGTGTGCACAGGAGCATTAACTTATACATACAAATCAGTAAAAAAACAGAAAATGTGCCTATGACACGGTGACCACGTGACTTGGAGATCACACTGAGCCTAGGACGAGGCTCTAAGTACCGTGAGGGTGGTGAGCACTCCTGGTCCTCAGAGCACTCGAGTGCTGGTGCACAGTGGGTGTGCGCTCAGGTCTTACTGACTGGTGGGCTCTGCGGCCCGCCTGACTTCTGCCAGGACCTGATTCCGACGCCATGAGGAAGCTGTCTCCCTCCTCCCCGCTCATGTGAATGCCTGGAGGGGCTGGGAGCTGCTCCTTGGCTGAGATTACGCTGAGCCTTTGGAGACTCTCCTTGGTGCCCCGACTCTACACTCCCAGGACCCCACCTTACAATTTCTTTCCCATTCCTTCTCAAAAGAAAAAGACAAAACCACACCAGTCAGTGTGATCTGTATTCTTTGGAAAATAGAGCACAGCGCTGGCATGTGGGGCGGCATCCCCGTCTGTGATCTCCAGGGGTTTGCTCTGGGGTTCTCTGTGGCATATCTGGTGTGTCAGACAGACTTCCCTGGGGAGGATCCTTGTCTCCCTCATGGTGAGAAGGAAGCCTGAGGTGTCACGATGGGGGCCAGGCAATGATTGCTGACACATCTGTGGTTTATTCCCAAAGTGTGCATCATCCTGATCGTTCATTGCTACTGTTAAAAAAGAGTGCACATTCTATGTTGGTTTGCTTGGTCCGGGTGAAGCTAAATAGGTCATGTGCTTTCTGGGTCACTGGAAGGAGGTGGTGCCTGCACCCCTTGCCTTAGGAGTCAACACCTCTGCTTAAGCAGCAAGAGGCCTGTTGTCCCGGATGAAGGAGCCCCCAGACAGTCGCCTGTCCCTGCGGAGCTCCTGATGGTCGTGAACTCGTCTCCGTTCCCATTGCACCTGTTATTGATGCTGGCTTATACTACTGAGTGTGTGAACAGGAGGCAGAAGGAATTGGGTTGCTGATTTTGAACTTTTAATTCTATCCTATGGCTTTTTCTCCTTCAGGAGCTTTCTCTACTTTTTTTCCCTATTTGTTCTCCCTTCTCTTTCATTACATCCCAGAGACCAACGGGATAGCTGGAGAGCAGCTGCCTTTGCAGCCACACCTTAAAGACTTGGAGTTCCAAGGCCTATGGCACCCCTCCTCTTTGGCACCCCCAGCTTCTGGAGGGGGGCTGAGGTTGTGGCATCAGGCACTCTCAGCCTGTAGCTCTGGGTGACTGTATTGACAGTTTGAAGGGAATTGATTTCTAGATCCTCGACTCCCACAGTTTCCTGGTGTCATATAGTTTCTCTCTGTTCTCCCTGCTCACTGCCAGTTTCATAAAAGCCCTTTTCCCACCGTCCAGAACCAAGGGACTCAGGCTTCCCAGATTTTACTCTGATACACTGTTCTAGGGTGTAAACACCTTCATGAAGCTGTGGGGGACTGGAATTGGCCACCCCAAAATGTGTCTCTTTGGCATGAGGATTATTTTGGGCTGGTTACTGTAAAAACTGCGGACATGAGAGAAACTCTGGAAAGTAGAATTTACTCACCCTATGCAAGAAATATTTACATTTATAAGGGAAGTCTCCATCTGTAAAAGTGTCTCCCTCTCCGCACCAGGAAGAAGGGGGGATGACCTTATCCCTAGAAACTTTTATCAATGTGGAAGGCAAGGACTTAAATCTGCATAATAACCTTACTCTTATTTACTGTGCTTTTCTGGTAACCTCCCATAACTGACTCCCCCCACCCTCAACATCCTCCTTTGTAGCTGAAGATGGTATTTAAGGTGAGAACTTCCACCATTTTGGCAAATTACTCAGTTTTCCTGAGTCTTCCCCATGTATACATGTTATAAAGCTTTGTTTAATTTTCTCCTGTTATTCTGCCTCATGTCAATTTAATTCATAGTCCAGCCAGAAAGACCTAGAGTGGGTTGAGGAAATGTCTTCCCCCCTACAAAGCCAAACCTCCTTTATTAATGAAAGCACTAGAAACCCATGGGATGGCTTCCTCTTCTACTGATTGTATGTTTTTCTTTTAAGGATGAAGTGTGGTGACAAACGCAGAGTATGCTAGCCCTTTGGGGAGGGTATAGACAATGGGAGTGACGACAATTCTGTCTAATGACCTCACCTCTCCCAAGCCCTGGCTTTTGTCAGAGAATGCTTTGCTATTGTGGGAGAAAATGGTGAGAGCAGAACAAAGAGAATTGGTAAGAAATATTGAATGCTAAAACTGTCTCTTTTTTCACAAATTTAATCACAAGCAATTATGTTCAGCTATTCTCAATATCATCCTTGGGAAATGTCATTTTCAGGAAAGAAAAGCACCTTGGGAACAGCTGAGACCGTATAGGTTAGTGACACAGATTCCATTAAATGTAGTGGGAATGTTGTCGAGGGCTACCAAATGATAAAACCTGTGGAAAAAGCCTTACTGGATGTCTTTTAAATTCAGTGTGTGTTATTCAATATGTTACTTAAAACCTGTTTTATCAAATGGTATCATGAAAGCTTTATTCCATTTAGTCAGTTCTCAGCTTATTTTTTTCTTATGAAATCCTTAATATTTTCTAACTTTATTAATAAAAAATGAAATGATATTTTAGCTGCAACACCAGTTTGTTTTACCAGTGTATACCTTTCTCTTTCATTAAATATATGGGAAAAATCTTGATTGATCATAATGTCTCAAAAAATTAATGGCATTATTTCTGAAGTTACATACAGAATTCTTATTTTAATGATTTTCCAGAGGTGAAAGACAGATTCCATGCACGCGTGTACACACATTTCTCAAAGGGGTTTTATACTTCTTGCTTCACAAATAACACATTTTTTTTCTACAAATTATATTGCATTATTTCAGATTAAGTAGTGAGAAAGAGCATATAGATTTATTATTATTTTTATAAATTATAAAAATAGGCTATATTAGCCTTATATCAGTTTAATTTTGGTTTGATTGCATTTAGTAATCTATCTTTTAAAAGAAAACAAATTCCACAGTATATTACTCAGGGATTTTTAATAATATTCCTGAAATGTATATTAATTTACTCATTTGAATTGAAAACTGAAGTTAGACCTTTTATGACAGAAAGTGAGGCAGATCGGTCTGAAGGTGTGACAGCAACAACTGACATTTCTAATCAGGTTATGTGGCAGGCATTCCCCCTACGATGAGTAAGCTAAATCTAAGCTTAAAGCACGTGATGACACAAAAGCAGTTTATAGAAAAATATTGTATTGTCAAAGACGGATTGAAATCAGCAATATTTTTAATTTTTCCAATTCTGAATATATCGTGCTAAACAATATGCAAGTAGAACAAATTAATGGGTATAATTAATAGTCATCTAATAAGTGTTAGCAGTCTTTTTGATATTTTTCCCAAATATTGAGAAAGCGAGTGATTTTAATAAATTAAAAAATGAAAAAGTAAATAAATAAAAATTTACACACATGCCCACATTCCTTTTCAGTTCAGGTGGTTTCCAATCCTTTGCTTTCAGCAGAAGTGAAGGAGAACCTGATCACACTGTCAGTAAAAGTGCCACTAAACTGATCACTGAAAATGATTTTTAAAATAGATCACCGAGTGATTTTTAGCCTATAGGAAGAATTCAAAACACGCTTTGACGTTGCTGTAACAATCCCACCTCCTTCAAGTGAATAAATCCTCCTAGGCCTAACGTTTACAGGAACATCAGACACAAATGGAAAGTGCAAAGCATGAATACGAGTCTTTTAGGTGGCATGCGAGCACGAACATTTGAACACGACAGGCCCGAAAGGCCCCTCTCAGCTCTGACAATCTGTGGCTGTCCCTCCGGGTCTGCGCGCCTCCCCACCTCTCGGCCTCCCTTCTCCTGTCCTGAGAGTCCGCAGGCTGCACCAGGCCCTCCCCTGCACTGCCAGGGCTCACCTGGCTTGCCTGCCTCCAGGAGAACCATGCTCCATTGTGTTCCTGAGCCATTCCATCTTTTCGTCAGACCACTGTCCTCTCAGCACAGCCTCTTCAGCTTGTTCTCTAGCCCTTTGCATGTTAAAGAGAAGAGGCTGTGTAACTTACACCTCCCCAGACCTTCCCCCTTCTTTGTAAGGATTGAGAGGGAGCCTCCATACCACTCCTACCTGCCCCCAACACAGGACAGGCCACCTGCGTCCACCCTCAGCCCACCAGGCTGCTGCGATACCTGTTTATGCTAGTCGCCGCCAGAAGCCCCACACCACTTCTCAGGTCTGCGCTCCCCCTCCTCTCTCCCCTTCTCCCACCCTGCCCCTGCTCCAGAACATGGTGTCAGCTAGAACTCATGGCTATCAGCAGCAGAACACCCTGGATGCCAGACCTCTCATCTGAATCCTCCCTTCACTTGCTTGATGCGGATCAAGGCTGCCCTGGGGAGAGAAGCCCAAGGCCTCCTGCCCTCCATGCTCATCCATATCATCCTCCAGGAAGCATTGGACGTCCTGAACTGACTCGACCTGATTCATATCCAAAGTTATAGGACCACCTGATAACCCATTTGCCCTGATACCATTTTAACGACTTTTTAACATATTCTTTCCTTTGTCTTATGAAGAGATAACTCACATACCTATGCTTTAAATTCAGCCCAACCCTCAACCCATGTTTGCAGCAGCTCCTCCTGCCCGTGGGTCCTGTCCCCATGCTATTCCATACTATTCTCTAAATAAAAGACAGTACTGCCAGTCCTTGAGAGTCCAAGAAATCTTTCTTCCGACTCCTTGGCTCGCCGACCCCGCTTCACTCTCATGCCACACTTTTCCCATACTTACCAATATGGGCCACTTTCTGACCTCGCCTTTTATTTTCCCAGCGCTTTCCCTCTAGTACTCTGACTTCAACAAACTCTTGATACTACCTGTATACTCTGTTTAAAATATATTATTATAATCCTTATAACCATCTTTGCATACACTCTCAACTTCCTTAATCCTCATTTTAATACTTTTCGGAGAATCAAGACCCTATACAAACTCTTCACTACCTCTGCACATAAACTCAGGCAGTCAACCCTAAATACAGAAAAACATACAACCATGCTGATAGTCTCCCTGTCAGTTTTTGGCCACAAATCCCGAGTTAAATCATAATGCTTCGTGGCATTCATACAACATTTCACCTATTCGCCTCTGAAAACTTTCTACACCTCTTCCTTCATCATCATTCTCAGCTGACAACACTGCTTCTCACTTCACAGATAAGATTGATGCAATCAGAAGGGAATGTGCCTGTGTTCTCACCACCACACTTTCATACCTATAGGCACCTACACTCACAAACTCTACCTTCCCAAGTGTTAATGCCTGTCTGAGGCCCCTCTCACCTCCTGAAGGATATCGTTCCAGTGATTCTCTCCTTTCTGATGTCGTCCATATTTCCCTTTCTAATGAGTCATTACCAACATCGTACCATGATGCACCTGTTTCTCCCATCTTAAAAAAATTTTTTTGATCCCACTGCCTCTCTTATTTCTCTGCTCCACATCGAACCTCCTAAAAATATTTGTCTGTGCCACTAACTCCAACCCCTATTTTCTCTTAATCCCATGCCAAACAAGATTTTGGCCTCAACCACTCCAACAAAACTACTCTCGTTTAAGGTCAGCATGACTTCCAAGTTGCTAAATCCATAATCAGTTCTTAAAGCTGACGGTATTTGACCTCTCCATAAGCATTCACAGTTGTTCATTTCTCGCTCCTAAAAACACTTTCATCCCTTGGCTTCCTAAACCCCACACACTCTTGGTTTTACTCTGAATTTACTGGTCATATTTCAACCTCTTTTACTATTTCCTCCTCTTTGGCATTTCCTCTTATTGTTGGGTTGCCTCAGGGTTCAATTCCTAGACTTTGTTTCTTCTCCATTACACTCACCTCCCAGGTGCTCTCCTCCTGTCCCGTGGCTTTACAGTCTATCTGCGTGCAGATAGCTTATGATTCCAGCACAGACTTTGCCCCTTAACTCCTGACCCCATCCAGCAGCCTGTTCAACAGTGACGCTGACTAGAAATAGCCATCTGAGCATGTCAAACGATCATGTCTTCCGAAAGCCTTCTTCCCACGTTTCCCCCCCAAAGCTCACAGCAACTTCACCCTTTTATTTGGGCAGGCTAAAAACCTTGTGTCATCCTTGACGCCTTTCTCTCTCACTCCACAGCCTACATGTTATGAACTCATATAGCTCTTTAAAACACATCCTGCATCTGGCCCTTCTCACCAACTCTTCTGCTGCCATCCTGACCTTGCCTGGATTTTGTGATAGATTCCTCATGGCCTCGTGCTCACATTCTTGCCTGTTCCCTTATAGTCTATTATCAACGCAGCAGCCAGACTGAGCTGCTCTTGTGCTCGAAGGTTCAAAACCCTCCAGTGGCTCCCCAGCTCCCTCCAAGTAAGAGCCAAGGTACTTACCACGGCCTACGGGGCTAGGAATCTGACCCCTTACTTCTCTGACTTTATCTCCATGACTCTCTCCTCCTCTCATTCTGCTCCACCCCCACTGGCCTCTTCATGGCTGTTCCTCAAATGGTTCAGGCCTCTGGGCATTTGGACTGGCTGTTTCCTCTGCTTGGGGCACTCCTCCTCCAGGTATCTGCAAGGCTCTTTCCCTTCAAATGTTTATTCAAGTATCGTTCTCTCATTAAGATCCACTCTGACTACCCAATTTAACATTGCACTCCCCCTCCCCTGCTTTTATAGCAATTATTGCTATAATGTCTACAGCAATTATTGATGTGGATCAAGGTTGCCCCAGGGAGAGAAGCCCAAGGCCTCCTGCCCTACATACTGATCTATATCATCCTCTGGGAAGTATAGGACGTCCTGAACCGATTCGACCTGATTCGTCTCCAAAGTTATACGACCACCTGATAACCAGACCCCACCTGCGCAGATACCATTTTAACGACTATTTGACATGATCTCTCCTTTGTCTGGTGAAGAAATAACTCACATATATGCCTTAGAAATTTAGCCCTACCCTCAACCTGTTGCAGTTCTTCACTGCCTAGGGGTTCTGTCCCCATCCTATTCTCTGAATAAAAGAGCACTACCACCAGACCTTAAGAGTCCAAGAAATCTTTCTTTCGACTCCTCAGTCTGCGTCATTTTCACATGTATTATATTTATCGTCTCTCTCCCTCCCTAGAAGGAAGAGTGTATCTGGTTTTGTTTATTGCTGTAACCTCAGTGCCTAGAAGATTGCCTAGAAATAAGAAGTGCTCAGTGAATACAGTTGATCTTTACAATTCAAATATTCTGCATTTGCAAATTCACCTACTTGCTAAAATTTATTTGCCATTCCCACATCCACACTCATGGCACTTATGCAGTCACTCACAGACATGCACAGAGCAGTGGAAAATTTGAGTTACCTGATGTCCACGTTCCCAGCTGAGGCTAAACAAGGCAATTCTCTGCTTTCTTATTTCAACTCTTGTACTGTAAACAAGTGTCCTTTTTGTAGTCTATGGTGCCACACTTTTCACAATTTTGTATTTTTTTGTTAGTGATTTCGTTGTTGAAAATGGAATTATCCCTTTATTTTCTGGCATTAGATGTTGTTCTGGAGAACTCTGAAGGAAGCCTGGATATTTTTTCTTAATTTAAGAAAATTTAGCTTTAACAATACCTTGGAATAATTTTCATCTGCATTTTTTTGGCTCGCTGTGTCAAGAATACTTTTTACCCATATGTTGTATCATGGCTGCCTGCCCTCAATATCTATTCCTTTATCTGTAATCATTTTATCTCCCCCTTTCTTCCCCTTTGCATTCACTCAGGAAGGACTTCCATTTTAAGACTTTAATTAAATTTTCAGCCATGTCTATTCTGTTTTCGCCTGTTCCAGTTATTAGTTCTGTAATGATATTGTTTTCGTGTTCTGTTAGTTCCCTTAGTTCTGCGATCGCTCTTTTAATCTCATTTTGTTCTTTTCACATTTTGTCCTTAACCTCTTGTTGAAAAATAGCATCATGTTATTATCAAGTTGTTCCATAGCCTGAAGCGCTTATGGGGAATCTTCTCTGTTCCTTGGGTTGTGTTTTCTGTCACCTGAATTGTCTTTCTGTCTCTTGTAGCCGTGCTTTCTTTCTCGGTCTTTCTGTGAGAGGTTTCCAGTCTCCATGACATGCCCATGCCATCCCCTTACCCATGCCAAGTGTAGGCAACTCAGACTGTCATGGTGACGTGTGGGCCAATTCTTCTTAACACCTTTCTCACCTTATGGAGATGTTTTTGGTTTCCCCTCTGAGCCAAATTTGAGAGAGATCATGTTCTTACGACTTTTCAGGACCTTGGTGGTTGAAAGTCAATAAGTAAAAAAGTTCCGCTGTAGCAGTGTGAAGGTTGTTAGATGGCCTGGCCTCTCGTCTTTCTTCTGAGATTTAAAGAAATATCCTCTGTTAGAGATCACCACTTGTGATCAAGGATGTATCTCACTCTTGTGGGGAAACACCCTTGTGTTTTACATCATTCACCTGATTTAGACTGGAATTCTGAAAAATGGTGAATCCAAGTAGTTTTTTTGCCGTTGCTGAGATGGAATAATGGTTAGGATAAACTTGCCCTGGCTTCCTTATGTACAACATGCAGGTAATAATATGGGACTTATGAGTCTCAAATAGAATGCTGCTTTCACTGGCTGACGGTCAAGCTGCGGCAGGTCCTCACTGTGTGTCAGGTGCGATTATCTTGGTGCAGTGACAGATGGAGGTTCTCTTCCAGAGCATTTCTGTACCTTTGCCCAGGAAGCCTGCTCACACTTTAATTCTGCTTCTTTCCAAATGGGGTTGCAGTCTTGGGATTTTATTAACTTACTAACTTTGCCTCATATCACCTGTTGGATGTGTGTTGGGGGAAAAGCCTTTTGATGAGCCACACCCAAATATTTTATTGATTTCCTTGGGAAGCGCTTTTAAAAGTTTATGACATGAGGTCATATCCTATTCATTTCTGCTTGGTGTTGGCAAAAATCTCATTTGTTACTCACGTTAGTTTCGATAGATTGTAAGGCAGGACGTTGTTTATCTTCTTCCGTTCATCATGTCTACCCAGAAGTTCAAACAGGATTAGAGGCAAAGGGCAGAGAGGCGGTGCTAGGAGCAGGGGCCTGAGTCAGGGAAGGAGCAGAGGTACAAATGAGCGAGAGGAGGTGTCAAAAGTCAGGGTCTGGTTAGCAATGACGGGAATGTGGATGACGAACCATGGTAGAGGGAAGCTAGACTTTAACAGCTGGCTGGAGGATTCAGGAGCCCAGGAAGAAGAACTGTTAGTGGTGCAGCTCAGACTAAGATGTGGGCTGAGGATCCCCTTCAATGCTCTCCTGCGAGGTCACCTGTTGGCACACTGTCTCCCCTGAAGTGAACATTCCTCAGCCACGTGCCCAGAGGTCCTGACTGGGGTGAACCCTCACCTCTTGCTCCTTAGTGAAACAGAGACCCCCAGGCAGGGAGATAGATGCAGAAGACACCAGAGTTCTGTTCGCTTGTTATGTCTGATCCCTGTTTTGCTAGGGATAGATATGGCTAAGAGGTCACCTGGTGGTTTAGTCTAAATTTTATCTGCCTCTGGAATTTGGGGGCCAGCTAGGTCCAGGAGGCACTTCTAAGGACATACTCATAACTCGGGCTCTAACACTGGTTTGGGCATCAGAGAGAAAGACACGTAATTCACGACTCCATAAGGACCCTGACTTTGTTCACTAGTCCTGTTAAGACTGCTCACTAATCGAAAGCTTCCAAAGTCACTGACCATCTGTGTGTGTCCAGAGCCACTGCTAACGCCGGCAGAAGAGATGCGCCTTGCTTAAATGAAGAAAAGGTAGATAAGTTTGACAGCACTCCAGAAGTTGGATAATATCCTTTGAGTCTGCTTCTTCCCTCCCACCTAATTTCTCTCTCTAATTTAGCATCTTCTTCCCAAGGATCTTGACTCTGCTAGTGGAGTAAGGAATCATCCAGCAGGCGGGTTATTTTAAATCTTTAATAGACATATTACCTTACATTACAGCTTCATCATCCGCCCCTCAATGTGAGCACAAAGAGAACATCCATCACAATTAGTGTAACATTCCAAACACATAAAAAAGATGAAAATGTGCAACTAAGTTGTGTGTAAGGGAGCCCAGTCTCTCTGACTGGCTTTCTGTTAGACCGTGGACACACAGCCTGGCCTGGATGCAACTCTCCCAGGGCCAAGAAGGGGATTAGGATATGCTCTGAGCCCAGAGTGCTGCTCTTGTCTATCCTTCCCCAGAAAGGGAGAGCCCTCCGTTGCTGAGCTAAAGCTGGAGCTGTCCTTTACAAAGCTCTGCTCTCACTTCTCTTACGGCCTGAGCAAATGTCCCTGGTGAAAACTTGGGGTCCCAGATCCAAGGCAATCAGAAAGGGATATTTTATTAAATGGACCAAATACTATATTAGATTAGTTCACTTATTTTAGCTCATGGAAGCCGTATGACCACCATGTGAAGTAGGTAGTATTATTCCCCTTTTTACAGAGAAGAAAACTGAGGCTCGTAAAATTTCTGTGACTCTTTCCAAAGAAAGTCTCTTTCCAAAAGTTATTCTCATGGAATGTGGTCACTGGACAAGACAAGGGTAGGAACAACTGAAGCGAGGAGAAGGTGGGGAGACGCCGCTCCAAGTTTGGAGGCAAGAATGGTTCACTACCTGGGTGTGAAACCTGGTGTCCTTTTCCTGCTCCTCTCCTTTGCCCTTTGCCTGCATGTAACCCTTCATACTGCCCCACAAATCACGGCTTGCCTTCTTTATTGTTTGCATGTATTTACGTACATGTGTAATTATTTCCCTCTCTTTTGGGTTCGTGCAGACTTGAGTTAATCATATACTTCAGCTCTCAGCACTATCTACCTCATTCAGCACAAGGCCCCCCTCCCACTTATTTTCCCTGATCTTCACTCCCATCCACTTCACCTGCCTGGATACCTAACTCTGCTGTACTGGGTACGTGTCCTTTTAATGTTGTGTGTGGGCACGTGCTTTTGGTTTACATATGTTATTTTGTTATAGACCTCATTTTGCCTCTCATTTTTTTCCTTAACGTTAGGCTTTTAGATATACCCACATTTGCTCGTTGGGCATCTGGCTCACTACTTTTAACTCCTGTGTGCTGTGAAGGTATATATCCACACATTTTGCTCATCCCCATCCCCAGAGACAGACACTCCAGATAGCCTTCAACTCCTGGCCACTGCACATAATACAACGACTCAACAAACACTGGCATCCTGTCACCTTGAGATCTGCACCAAACTTTACCTGGCCAGTCTCCATTCTTTGCCTTCCTACAATCATCTCACTTGTTCAAGTCCTTGTCATCCCTTGTCTGGGTTCTGCCTCTGACCTCTCCTGACACTAATTCAACACACCCTTCAATGCTCAGAGAAGCCAACTGGCCCACCTGTACTTGCCCTTCTCTCAACTTCTCTATCTTGCATTTTCTGTGCCAGTCATTTCGTGCAGAAGCCACAATCCAAGATGATAGATGCCTAACTATTGCAGGTACAGGAGTTGTCTACGGGTTAGGTTTTGCAGTCTCCACTGCAGCGAGGAGGAGCTGTTGCCTACTCGTCTTATCACAGAGCCCAGCACCCTGTGTAGTACACATACGATGTGCTCAAGAGCTTGGCAGTCTCACACACTGGGATCTAGGTTTGTGGTTAATAGGTACCCTCTCCTATGTACCAAGAAAGAAATTCCTCCTGGAGGGTCTGGCTTAGCAGCAGTGGAGACTTATCACCAGCAGATAGGCAGGTGTATGGGGAGTGGGGAGAGTGCATGAAGGTGTAACAAGCCCAGCTAGTTCCTGGTGACCTAGCTGTGTATGCATGTGTATCTGAGCCTGTGCTTTAATGTGTGCATGTGGGGGGTGGGCAGGCAGGAAAAGGGAAGAGGAGGGAAGTGGGAGGCTTGGGAGCACTGGTCCATGGAGAACTGGTCTGGGTGTTGTCCCCCACACAGCCACCTTGCTTCCTTCCCTGAGTCATCCTGAGGATGGCAAGAACAGCTGGAAGAATCATATAGTGGTCCTGCCTTCAAAGAGAACGAAGCCAAGTGTTGGGCAGTAGGGCTAGAGGTGTGAGGCAGGACCTTCGTGTGCTGTCAGTTCATTTGTGTTTTACCCCTGGCTACAACATATCTTTCATTTTCTGGTCATTTTCCCAAATCCCAAAATTTCTTCATTCATTTTTTTCACTCCCTAAGATTGCCGGAGTTCATTCACCTTCTCTCTTCCTAAATGGGTTACTGATCTGGAAATTTCTTACTTATTCCTGATCCCATTCTCCTGGTCTCTCTTTAGCAGTAGATGTCAATGTTATAGCAACCCAGCTAACAACGACATATTCTATGCTTTTTGAAGCTCATGTGGCCCGTGGGATCACACGGTCAATGAGGAATGAACAGGAGTGGTGTGTGCCCCCTCTGAGTGTGTGACTTTAAAGGGAAGGGTTGCTCGTGCCCTCCCTCCGTTATCTATACTCCTCTTTCCGTGGGCTGAAATGTGCAGCTGTTGATGGGAGCTTAATTAGCCATCTTAGGCCACAAATGGGAGCCATAAGTTGAGACTGACTGAGCAATGACATAGAAGGAGCCTGGGTCACTAACTGTAGATTTGCCATATCAGCCCTGGCATGCTTGTGCTAGGCCTGTTAGTGAAGGACAAATAACTTCTGATTTGTTTCAATCCCTATATTTTAGCCTCTGTTGGAACAGCCAAACCTGTGTTCTATCACACAGACCCAAATTGTCCACAGTGACCGGGTGTGCCTGGGTCTGGGGACAAGTCTCATCGTGACCGAGTCTTATGGATGCCAAATCTGTGATTTCTAAACAGCCGAGGCTGGCAGTAAGTTTGAAGTTGTCAGAATATTTCATGAAATTGCAGCAGGACTGAGGATTAGTTAAACAATGCTTAGAAATTGTCAGTATGTCTTATGATTTTATTAATTGATTTATACAGGTTTATAGACACATTTTTGAATCAACATAAACCACCAATATAAATCTACAAAAATATATTTTCTTGGTGACTATATTTGCTCAAAGGTGCTGGGGTCTCTAAAAAGACAAAGTGTTCTCAGAGATTCCGTTGTGAGAGGTGAGAAATCCACAGCCACTTGGCTGAGCGGCGGGAGCTGGAGGCCAGAAACCTGAAGGAATGAAGATGACTCCTGCTCGTTTTTCCCCTAGGTGGCTGAGTGACTCTGCAAGTAAAATAAATACATCATCTGTAGCATCTCTTTCCTCTATGAACTTCTATGATTTTATGACTTGGAATCTGAATGCCAAAACCAGGAGAGAGGTCTCCCTTACGACTTACTAACTAAGTTTTCATGAGTGGTTAACTCCCTGAGCCTTAGTATCTTTCTTTTAAATGTAGATTAAAAACCTTTACCAGAGTAATTTCATAAAGAAGCTATAAGAAGCAAGTGGAATCGCGGATGTGAAAGTGTAGCTTACATGAATGCACAGCATCATCTGTATTCCTTTTAGTTTTTGTTTCCTCTTAATTTCCTCTTACTTTTCGCTTTAATCGTCGGGAAAGGACTGGCTCTTCTCTTACGTAGTGCTCCATTCCCTGGTCCTGCATCTGCACATACACACACCTTCTTTTCTATTCTCTACGGAAGAGTCTTTGCTAGCAGGTCCCTAACTCTACTGTGATACTGTGATGGTGAATCAAGAGCATAGTGGAGGGAGACTCGGCCTGAAAGAAGAGAGAGAAAGGGTTGGGGGTAATAGAGAGGCCAAACTGACATAGGAGGAGGAACCGAGAGAGAGGAAGAGGAGAGAGGGCAGGAGCAGCCCGGCGTGGGCTCCGGGGGAGTGCTGGGCAGTGCTGTGAAAGGCTCTGGAGCAGCTGTGGGATGTCAGAGGACTTGGGAGTAGGCAAAGGGGTGTTGAAAAGAGTTGCTGTAGCTCATGAACTAGATCCCCTTTCACATTCTTCAAGGGACATACAGAACGTTTGTGATTCCTTTTTAATTACTATTGGTGGCAGGATTTGCCTCTTTACAGATGAGTTTCTACAGAGACTGTGTAATGTAGCCGATCATTTATCACATGATGGATTGAAAACCGTTGAGATTTTTTTGATGTCTGCAACTCCGTGGAACATTCTGTGGAACACCTGCAAAGGGAAGATGTGTGGTGTTTGGGGATGTGCAGTCAGGAGGGCAGGGCCTTTGGTCCTTCTTGCTTGGGTCTCTGTGCTGGCTGGATGCCACACCAGGAACCAGCCACCTGTGCTTTGGGCCTGGGCCAACTCGTGGGGTTCAGCCGAGGGTCTGTTGCCAGCCGTCAGTGTTTCCAAGGACGCATACTGAGCAGCATGGCTGGGGCTTGGCCAGCTAAATGATACCTGGATGCTGTAACCATGAGAATCAGGGAGGTTCAGTAGCAAGGGATGCAGGAGGTAGTAGCTTTGTGGAGTGATGACGCAAAGTCTTAAGCCCTATTCTACTGCCGTGCTGTGGTCAGAGGGGTACAGATGATGGCCAATGACATTGTGGAAGGGGAGGCTGGTGAGTGAGTGATGATGCTCTGATACGGTCCAGTGATATCGAATCCCTATCAGTTGTCAGAGCAGGAGGTCAGTTCTTGAGCTGATGCTCTGGTCTACACCATGGGTGGCCATCTCTGAACCTGGTGGGCAGTATTAGAATGTCTTCTACCCTGGAGAAACCTGAGCTCTTTAGGCTAAGCACCCTCCCTATCATACCGCTTTCCTACAATCGTCCTCCAGTCCCGAGTTTTCATGAGGATCGTGACCAGAAGCTAATTGAAGCAGACATCAGAAATGATGTGTGTAACTGTCTGTAGCATTTTTCAAGGATGAGCAGGTGGTGGATCTGAGATGGCCTGGAATTGTTTTCACTAGCCCCTCGCATCCTTTCGCCTTGCCATCCTCCTCCATACCCTCCTGCATCAGATGTCAGTAACACTTGAAAGGTCTTCCGAGGTGGTCCTCAGTCTAGTCTGCACTTTGTTGAGGGCATGTAACAGATGTCTGTTCTAACTCATGGTACAGCATAAAACAGTTAGGAACAGGGATTTTGGAACCAACCTGCTTGACTTTAAATCCCAGCTCTGCCACTTACTAGCTGTGTGATACTGAGAAAGTTACTTAATTTCTCTGGATCTGTAAAATTGGGTTAATGAGACTATTAAACTTATAGTGTTTGTTGTGAAGATTAAATGAGCTCATACTTGTAGAAATAGAAGACCCTTGGTACACAGATAGGTTTGAGAAATTATCATTGGTACATCCAAGGGTAGAAGAATGCTTCTCAAAACGTGGTCCCAGGACCACCCACATCAGAGTCACAGTAGGGCCAGGAGTGGGGAGCCGAGCTGTTAGGTGTGAAAATGCTTAGGCTCTGCCCCAGACCAGGGGAACCTGAAACTCTAGGGGTAGGGCCACGCGTTGGTACTGTCAACAAGCCCTGTGGCAATTCTTAACTCCACACTGTGGGAGGAAGAATTCTGCAGATACATCCCCACACCCCCAACATACACACACACAAGATGACTGCTGTCCCCTCAGTATTCAGACACTAATCTAGGTGTTTCTGTGAAGGGATTTTGCAGATGGAATTGAAGGCTCTAGTCAGCCGACTTTCAGATATGAAGATTAGCCCAGTGGACCAAATCTTTCACAGGAGACCTTTAAAAGGCAGAAGCTTTCAGAGAGATTTGTCAGAAAAGGTTATCCTAACCATTGCTGGTTTAAAATAGAGGAGGCCACATGAGAAGGAACGAAGGCAGCCTTAAGAAACTGAGAGAGAAGCCCTTGGTTTCTCTCAGGGACCTCAGTCCTACGACCACAAGGAACTAAGTTCTGCCAGTCATCTGAATGAGTTTGCAAGCAGCTTCTTCCCCAAGTGGGTCCAGAAAAGAAAGCAGACGTGCTGACATCTTGATGTTGGCTTTGTGAGATGCTGAGCAGAGGACCCAATTGAGCCTGCCTGCGAGACTTGCGGCCTACGTAACTGCCAGGTAATAAACAGGCGCTGTTTTAAGTTGCTAAGTTTGGTATCGCAGCATACGCTTGCACCTATTACGACCAGAGACAGAGGGGAAAGGGCACGGCACTTAGAATATTTTACTAGATGTATATCCTCTGGCAAGTTACTAAACCTCCTTTTCTTCATCTGTAAAATGGTGATAATAAATATGTAGTTCACAGAAGTGTGGTGAGAATTAAGCGAAATGAGATCTACAAAAGGGCTTTTGCAGTGTAAAATACTCTTTTTACAAAACAGAAGTTCCTGAATTTTTCATTTTCAAACATATTCTTTCCTCTGGAGCTTATTCCAGACACTAGCAAACAATCTTCTGTGCAAACCAAGGGCGCCCCCAGCAATGCTCTGTGGTTCTGAAGCTGAATGAATTGTTGCCCCCGGTTTAATGTGCACACCTTTAACACTGCCTGGGGCCATGAACCTTGGGGCCATTTCTGCCCTGAGGCCTTTGGTCCCTGAGAATTTGTTGCTGTGCCTTCTGGAAGGGCTCATCCTCATTTTGGGGGCATTGTCTCCACATCCCAGAGCATCAGCAAACACTCCTGAAGCAGATGCTCCTTGCATTTCTGGTGGGTGTGAGTGAGCCACACGCTACTACCAACAGCAGCAGCTCCACACCCTCCTTTAAGGGTCATTTGGGTCTTGTGTGAATATTCTGATAAACTCTTCAGGTGGAGGGCACCCTGAGGATGTGAGAATCAAAGTAGGGGAGTCTCCCTGAGCAAATTAGTGAGCTTTTTATTAGCAGCCTTTTAAGGTAAAGTCCAAAGCTGATGGAATTATATAATAGAAATGATGTTACAAGTTGCTGTCTAAAGGGGAGAGGACATGAGACCATTGCCAGTAGGGAAGGCATTTCAGGGAAGTACCTGCAAGAGGCAAGGCTGGGAGGCCATGCCCTGCACATCACCACAGTGTGCCATTCACATGGATTGGGCTGTGCACCCTTCCCAGAAACATCTGATGGGAAATTTCATCACAGTTTGCTATTTTGTGTGCCGTGTAAAACTTTCTTCTTTCCACATGAACTCTAAGTGAAATCTGCATGATGTTCTATGAGGTGTTTTGGAGGGATGTGGGCAGGTACAATAGACAGGTTCAAGTTGGAGATGATAAAAAAGCAAAGCCTAGCATAGTGAAGCCAGAAATCCAGGGCAATTCTTGAGGACCCACTATGGGTCAAGCACTGAGCTGGGATGAACATATTACGTGTATACAGCAGTATGTTCACATATGTATATAGATACTACATGCAAAATTTTAAATCATCACAATAATCGTGCAGGGCATTATTATTCCTAGTCAGCAGGAGAGAAAGTCAACAGGTATCCAGCGATGTGTCGATACAACATGGAAGGCTAAGACTGGACCCCAGTTCACACGCTTCCCACTGCACCATGTTGTCTGCTTTAAAAATGAAATGAAATATGGGCAAAGGGACTTACCATTTTCTCATTTCATCAATAACTTCCAAAAATCCTGATACTAGGGAACTTAGGGGAGAGTCAAGCCCCAGGGAGCTCAGGCTAACTGGCTTACCAACGTCTTTAATCTTAGAAGGGGCTCAGGCTGAGAGAGCGAGGCTCACCTGCTGAGCGACATTGTCAGGGTGGTTTGGGGAAAAACATTCCACTTTCTCTTCTTAATACTAACAGAGGGAAACAAATATCTTCACCTTTCCGCCCTTTGACAGAGAAGTCTATGCCCAGAATTTTCAAACAGCAGTTCAAGAAACAAATAACCTTTGTCCCACTAATTTATCATTTTCATAACTCAATAATAGGGCTCTTCCAGCTGGGCCTCTGTGTTATAATGAAGCGTGTCAGAGAGATCTTGAAGCTTAATGAATATAAAGAAACTAAACTCCCAAACCTGCTGATTTGAACAATCACCACTGCCCACCCCCATTTCCTTTTTTGGTATATTTCTGAGCCATTAAAGAAACTAACTACTTTCCCTTCCATTTGCCCAACGACTGAGGTCAGACTTGAATGTGTAAACGATAAATGGTTCACCCCTTTGGCTTTACATCAGCACGGGTAGAAATTACCTCTTGTGGTGATGAGGCTTTCTCTCCCCGCTTTCTTGCTAAAGACACACAGCATTTTATAGAAACATCAGGCAGAGACCTGCCTTTATGATAATCATATGACTTCGAGCATAACTAAATAATAAAAGTCTGGGAATGAAAGGGAAGGAGCAGTACTGGGGGCCTCTACTGAGCGTCAGGACAGAGCGTCTGCAGACAGAGCAGCTTGATGTCCAGAGGGAAATGATGGCAGGCAGGAGAGACGAGAAGAGCGGTGTCTGGTCAGGGGCATGTTGGCAGCAGAGAGGAGGCCAGCCTTTTAGATACTTGGAAGTAATGAGAAGCATCCCCTGTGGGGTTGATGAAAGCATTCTCATGATTAATTGTAACACCACACTTTTGGTGGGGGGGCATGGGGAGGCCAGCTGGCCAAGAGAGTACCTGAGGGGCAGCGGGGGAAAGCCTGTGAGGGGCCCAGAGCAGGCCCCATTCTCAGGCAGTCCTGGAGCACCTCCTGCTCACTTGTGGTGAGACCTAGGGTAGGTTGCTACACATCTTCGTTTCTCCATCTATAAAGTGTGCATGGTCGCTCAGTAGGCTTTTTATGAGAATTAAATGAAACACATCAGTGCTTAGCCAATGCCTGATACATAGTAGGTTGTCAACAAATAAGAGGTAGATTTATGATTAAAGTAAATTCCAGTTACTGATGGGAGGATGGAATTCCAGAGTAAGGAGATTAAGGGCTGCCGCCACTGTGCACCTCAGCCATCGCCCTCGTGAAGACAGGAGATGAACCAGATTCTTCAAGTCAGATGATCAGAAGGTCCCTAAGGGCAGGGGCCCATGACTCCAACTCTCCTTTACCCAAGTGTTTATGGCTTGGAATGTTTAGGCCAGGCCAGGGAAGAGGCGAGGTTGGTGCCTGGGGTCATGGAGGACACTGGTCTTGGAGCCAGGAGTTCCAACACCAGCCGTTCTTCCCACTCAATATGGGAGTTTGAGAAAGTTATTTGTTCTCTGGAGAACTCTATTTCCTCGTCTGTAAAAACTAGGGTGAAAGAGACTGAACTGTCTACCCCCTTAATCTCTTCCAGCTGTGATATGTAAGAATTCCAAGTACAGAAGATCAGGCCCCTGGAAGAAGTGGCATCTCATTGCTTCCTGCTAAGACCCACAATTTCATCCCTACAGACTGTCATCTTCCCAGCACTCTAGGTGTAAGGGCTCTTTCCTGGATTCGGTTTGCTTTGCCAGCTCCAAACACCCACTCAGGGACCCTGGCCATCCCTAATATCCATAGCTGACTGCCCTGGAGAAAGACGGAGGTCAGATGCCTTCAGTCAATTTTTAATCATAGATGGCAGATGCTGAAGCCCTGGATTTATGAATGCTTTTCATCTTAACCAGCATGCTGCTAGCTCCCAATGACTCTCGCTCACCTGGCCTGCGTGATTCATACATCTGTCATCCACCACAGTAAGCCAGAGGCTGAGCTGCACAATTTCTAGTTGCCTCATTCCTTCTCAAATGCATCCCAGTGCTCTTGTGCTGTAATAATAAACTCATTTGCTGAAAGAAGTCTTATCGCATGGCGCCCCACAGCTCACCAGCGTTCCCCCCTTCATAATCCGGAGCTCTCCCGCAGCCCCTAATGCCTTGGGTGGAATCAAACTCTGCCCCTCGCTTGGCCCTCTCGGGGATTGTGGTTTCCTTTAATGAATAAGTAAAAATTATTATTATTTATTATGTTGTGGTGGAGGAGACTACAGGTCAGGACGATCAAGGACTTTGCCTGGAGTCACACAGCCAGTAAGCACTGGAGCGAGGCTCAGAGACCGGCCTGCCTGGCTTCTCTTCCGGGAGGTCGGCAGGCTGCCCTGCTGCCAGGCCAGGCAGGTGGGAACGCTTCCTCTCCCTACCTCCTCCCACGCCGCAAGGCTTCTAGGACTTTATGAATCTTTCTACGAGGTGGCCAGATTTGACCCCCTAGTACTTGAGAACGCCAAGAGCATCTATAGAAAAATGTACTTGCCTCTGAGTCATGGTGCTTGCTATGGCTCATTCAAATGTGGCTTTTTAAGTCCCAAAGAATGTTAATTTTTCTTTCCCTTTTACCTTCTTATTTTGAACTAAGATAATCATTCCCTGGCTTTTATGTAAAAGGAATAGAGTCAAATTTCCAGAGGTTCCAAGTGAACAAATACACAGAATTGAACTAGATTTTCTTGGTTGCCCAGTGGATGTGGAGCTTGAAGGGGGCTGTGGAATTGGCCTTTATTGAGCTTCTGTGATCCGGTGAGATGGGAATTTTTTACAAACGAGAAAATTGAGTTCAGAAAGGTTAAGTTACATGCCCAAGGTCACGCAACGCCCAAGGTCACGCAATGCCCAAGGTCACGCAACGCCCAAGGTCACGCAATGCCCAAGGTCACACAATGCCCAAGGTCACACAATGCTCAAGTGATAGAGCCAGGATCTGGCTCCTGGGCTGCCTGACTTTAAACCCAATACTCTTCCCACTGCACACGCTACCTCTGAATGTTACGGAAATTTGTCTGTGCTAATAACGTTAACAAAATGGCTGAGAAATTCTGCTTTTTTTCAGCAAAAATTGGCACCTGAGCTAACAACTGTAGCCAATCTTTTTTTTTTTCCTTTTTCTCCCCAAAACCCCCCAGTACATAGTTTGTATATTTTAGTTGTGGGTCCTTCTAGCTGTGGTATGTGGGATGCCACCTCACCATGGCCTGATGAGTGGTGCCATGTCCGCGCCCAGGATCAGAACCAGTGAAACCCTGGGTCACCTCAGTGGAGTGTGCGAACTTAACCACTGGGCCATGGGGCCGGCCCCAAGAAATTCTACTTTTGAATTGTGCTGTTTCATTGGGCCAGAAAAAAGGAAGGTAAAATATGCTCTGGATTAACAATATAATATGGACTTTGTATACATAAAACCCAAAGCAAGAGAAAGCCAGCCTCAGCTTAACCTTCCTTGAAATTCATACATTTATTATTCTCTCAAAAAATTATCAGTAATATATTGAATTAGCACAAAATTACATATTGTACTATTTCAGGAAGGTGTATGAGCCTACAATTGTGTAATTCCATAAACTCCTTTGTTCTCTCATTGTCTGAATTTTATAGCTATTGATTGTTATAAGTCCCATGATTCATTGCTATTGTTTTTGCTCTAAAAAGTAAATAGTCTTTTATATATGTTGTTTGTGGTATATTTATATATGTGAGCTTAGAATTTTACTAATATATATGGTATATGTGGTATATTTATATATGTGAGCTTAGAATGAATATATGCTTCAAATTTATATATATGAAACATTTATATATGCAATATACAAATCTATATTTACATCTAAAAAAGTCATATAAATTTGTATATATAATTACATTAAATATGTAATATACATGATTATATTTTATATTAAATATATGCAATATATAAGTACATGTGTATGTTAATACACAAATATGTAATATACATATATAATATGTTACATATACAAACGTAAAAATGGAAGGATATACTCATTGGACAAAATTCTAAGTTGACACTTTTTTTCTTGTAGCACTTTAAATATGTCATCCCATTGCCTGTTGTTATTGTTTCTGGAGCATTGTTCTCCAGCATGTATTGTGTCTTTTTCCTTTGGCAGCTGTTAGATTTGCTTTTGATCTCGCATTTTAGGCTGATTACTGTGTGCCGAGGTGTGGTTTTCTTTGTAGATATCCTGACAGGGTTTCACTGACTTCCGAGGTTCTGTGAGTTGATGTCTTTCAACAGTTTGTTAGCTGTTGCTCCCCAAACATTTTTGCTGCCCCGCTCTCTTCCTTCTCTCCTCTGGGACTCTAATTACTTGCATGTTCAAGCACCTGCTATTATACAGTGGGTCTAGGATGCTCTGTTCTGTTTTTAATCTCCCATTTTTGTCTTTATGCTTCAGTTTGTACATATTCTATTGATGTGTCTTTAGGTCCATTGACTCTTTCCTCTTCTGTGTTCAGTATTCTGCTGGTCCATTTAGCAAATTCCTTACTTATGATATTGTCTTTTTTATTTCTAGCATTTACATTTGGTTCTTTTTTTGTAGCTCCCATGTCTCTGCTGAACTTTGCCATTCTTCACACATGTATTCACCTTTCCACTAGATCCTTTAGAATTTTATCATAATTATTTTAAAGTCTCTGTCTGGTAATTCCAATATCAAGGCCATCTCTGATACTGCTTCTATTGACTGTTTCCTTCCTTGACTTTGGGTTACATTTTCTTGCCTTTTTGTGTTCTTGTAACACACAAAAGAACACTAAACACTGAAACAAAATAATATTGGCTTCCATAAAGGTTCACTACGAGAGCTAGGGCTAAGTCAACCTGAGGTGGATTAGGCAGGGTTGAAAGGGGTCTGGGCTTTGTCACCCCTTTTATTTCACTCAGTTCCCCACTAGATTTAAATACCTGAAAGTCAGGGGAAGCATTTTGTTTTCATTCGGAACTGAGATCTCACAACTGGTAAGATTCTGGAAATTTGTCTCTGATTCACAGCTGAGCCACCAGCTTTCAGAAAGTGGGAGACTTCTCTCCACTTTACAGACAAGCTACAGGTTTGGGGTCATTAGTGAGTTCTCTTTGCCATCAGGTCCTACTTGCTGCTTTCTGCACCTTGCAAGTTTGTATTCGGTCTCAGCCTGTGGAGATGTTGGGAGGGCCTGGAATATCTTGGGAGTTCTCTCCTGTTAGTTCATTTACATTTCTTTGTGCCTTCAGTTTTCTGATGGTTTTTAGAACTGTAATTTATTTTCTTTTGATTATTAGGGTGGAAGCGATGATCTCATAACTTTTTTCATCTATGTCCAAAGCAGGCCTATTTTGGTTATTGTCATTGTTGATGGTGGTGGTGGTGGCAGTAGTGGGGGTGGATATGTGTTTGACTATCACCTACGGAAGCAAGATTTATGTCTAGTTAGTTTGCTGTATGCAGTGTCTAGACCCATGACATATATTTTTCCATCACTATCCCAGATAATTTCATCCTTATAGATCATGCTATCTGGTCACAACTCTCATAACCCCACTGTTTGGCAGATAGCTCTTGACACCCCTTCATGCATCTCCCACCTCCTTGCCACTCATTTTCACTTTTGGCAGCTAAATTAGGTATGGCCAAATAGGAGTGCTATTTTCTTTCCCTCCCATTTTTGTGTGCACACACACACACGCATGCACATGAGCACACTCCTTCACTGGGAAGATAGCACAATTATTCTACATCTGGAATATGGCTTGGTGCCATTCTCATTGACGCGTAAAATTAGCTCCCAAATCATGTCAACAAAGTGTCTCACTATAGACCAAATTTCTTAACACATTAGGAAAGAGTCAGAAAAAAAATAATTCAGAACATGAAGAAACTTGAACAGTGGAAAACTGACTTTTACCTCTTTCCTTGAAAATCTCTTAAGACCTGGAGGGCTGGTCCCAGCATTGCATTCAGTCTCTTATCCCCAGGGATATGGCTGGTAAAGGACAGCCAGAGCTGAATGCTGGTGGGTCTTTGGGATATGCCCTGAGCAAGGAAGTTCAGCTATGGGAAGAGGGGAAGCAAAAATGTATTTCGTGGCAAGAGCTGGGAAACAGGTGAGCGAGAGGCGAGGAGGTGAAGAGGGGCATCTGATGTAGTTATGCCAACAGTGGCTTTCTGGCCCTGAACTGCGGGCTCTGACTGTCACACGTTGAAAGTCACTACATGCCATAAAACATTAATGTTCCACTATTTGGTTCAAGTAATGTTATTTCAATTCTATGCAATTCAATTCAATTCAACCAATATATTAAGTATATATTAGGTAATTACTATATGTCTAATGCTGTGTTAGTCACTGTGATGATTACAGAAAAAGGAATGTACAAAATTGCTCTGTTTTCAAGGGGATTGTGAGTATAATCCTGCCGTCGAAATAAGAGCTACTCAATATTCAACTAAAATTAGAGAGCAAAACAAGAGAACTGGACTGAAAGTCAGATTAGAGTTTTAATTCCAGGTCAGCAACGTACAGATCAGGCCATTTAATTTCTCTGTATCTACTTTCTTCCTGTGTAAAATAAGACACTGTAACAGATCAGTGGTTCTCAAGCTTATTGTATTTAATATCCCCTTATATAACAAATAATTTGTAATGCCTCATTTACCAAATCAAAATGAAATTTGCAGGCATTATAACAAACTTATATACATAATAAAAATCAGTATAATGCCCTAGTATGAATGGAAAATAAAAAGCGAATACTGTAAAATAAATAATTTCTGCTTCAAAATGTAAATTTTCAAATATAGGTACAGTAGGTGATGTAATGAAGTGGTCACGTAGTTGCACCTGCTTATAATGAACATGTTTGGATTGAAGAGAAGTGGGATCAGAAGCCATTCTATGCAAGAAGTACATTAGATGAAAGAGCAGAGGTACACACCCACATATTCTAGAACTAAAACACACGTAAGTGGAACTAGTAACAGACCAGATTTATTTGTATATGAAAAGAGACAGAGGGAAATAGCTTTAATTGAAGTGAGGACAACATACCAATTCAAATTACAGGCTTTCGAAGTAGAGAAAATGAGAGAGCATGTTATTTCTCACAAATGAGCTGGTCCTTATTTATAATTGCAGCGTCACAACAATGCCTGAAGTTGTGACATGGGATGGCATAGTGACAGGGTGCGGCGGAAAGCATGTCTCCTGTGTGGAATGCTGCCTTACGTCAAGGCAGCACGCGGTCTCTGGGTGTCCGGTGGGAAGCTCAAGATTAGTAGGATGGGAGGCAGTTCTGTGCTGTGCGGGACCATCCCAAGCTTGCAGGACTTCTCCAGCCCTGCTTGCTTTCTACCATAAGCTACTACTGCTCTGTAATTATTATGACAACCAAAAACACCTCCATAAATTCTCAAAATACCTCCCAATTAAGAGGTCCTTGCCATGTTTGAAGTTCCACCAGTCTATTCTTCTAATAATTCAAAGCCAAATGAGTGGGGTAGACAATAAACCCACTGGCAAGTCATGGTGGGGCAAGTCAGTGAGAACAGAACCATCCTGATGGAAGAAGTAGGTCTGGAATTGGTCTAGAAGGGTGGGTAGAATTTGGCTAGCAAGGGTGGTTCATTCTGGCACTTCATTGTGTTGATAAATAGAATAATCAAGATTGCAGGGACGGCCCTTAAAGCTCTCAGGTATTAATAATGTGACAAGTCCTGAGCCTGACCCTCATGTAACTTCAGCATGTGGATCCGAAATGATGCCTACGTGTTCATTACAGCAGATGACATATTGAAAGGGCGTTATGCTTTAAAGGAAATACGCACATTCATGAACATTCCACAGCTTTAGACTCTTCGTGAGTTCAAATTGAGTTTAAAATGGCAATGATTCTGAATTACAGAGGTTTCAACTTAGCCAAAGAAAGATTTTCAAAACCTGTCGCGTGGGCTGAGGTGGAGGGAAGGGTCTTAGAGAGTTGTCCCAGAGACTCTGGGGCCAACTCTTAGTGTTTGCAAAGTGTCCCTGAGAGTTGCATCCTGCCAACACACCCTCTCCTCCGCCTGACTGACACTTCTTCATTGAATGTCCCCGCAGATAATGTGGGGTGTAGGCTTTTAAGAGCAGCTTGAAAGCTTTTTTGTTACTGGGAGTTTTGATGATTGCTCTTACTTCTGAGGAACGGTGTCATCACAGCTAACTGCATTAATAGCTGAGGGAGCAACAGAATCAAGTGCACCTGAGGCGTGCCTCTCAGTTGGCACTTAAGAGGCGCAGCTGCAGGTGGCAGGCACTGTGGGAAAGCAGTGGAGAGCTTCGAGAAGAAGCTTCGGCAGCCTGGCAGTTGATTGCAGCCTGGGAGACGGCAATGAGAGCCGGCCACCTCATGGCGTGGTGGACTTCTCAACCACGCCGTCTTGGGCCTCTTCCTGAGATGTTACAAGTGGGATTCAGAGCCCTGTTCTCCTGTCAGGGTGACACATCAGGATAGTAGCAATGTTGGGAGAACCTGGGTCAGATGTCCGTTTCTCCAGGTGGCTCTTTAAACCCACTTGTCACTGTGGGATTTCTGGGAAAAGGGAGAGAGGATGATATAAAAAGTAGGAAGCACATAAAGAGTGCAGGACCTGGAGGTCACAGTGCCATAGGACTGGAAAGAGCCTTGCTGTCAGAATCAGACACTTGGTTTCTGGCTGGGCCTGGTCACTCACGTGTGTCTGTGCAGTCACCCAGGCCCTGCAGGACTGGCCTCTGCCCAGCACAGCAGCCTTCACTCCCTCCTTGCTTTCTGGGCCCCAGCCACACTTCCTTTTTCTTGGTCTCTCAAACAGTTCTTGTTCTTTTGAGCCGTTCGCTTCACATGACTGGTCCCTCAGCCTAGAAGGCTCCCTAGCCTCCACCTCAATGTCAGTCCACATCTTCTCTCCAGCTAACTCCTACTCAGGAAGTCCATGGCACAGCCTGGAGAGTAACTGAAGAGAGCTCAATAAAAGGACTTGGGTGCAAAGCTGTGGGCAAGTTTAGGGGCACTAGAAAGGTGTGGTGAAGTGCCAGGAGCCAGAAAAGAGGGAAGGGGCTATTTCACACAGGCCTAAAGCAGCCACAGGAGGAGCAGGTTCTGGCAGCAGGGTAAGCTGGGCTAGGGGAGGGGCTTCCTGGGAAGTGGCCACCTCAGGAGCAGCCTTGGCCCCAGGGAGCTGGAGAAGGAACAGAGGCCCCACTGCAGGCAAACCGTGACCTTCCAAACAGAGAAACAGCCAGAAAGCACAGGAAGAAGACAACCACCTCACTTCCCCCTTGCAAATCGTGTGCAGATGGAGGTCATGGCAAAACCTGATTTAGATCCGAATCGTAACTGTAAGGGGCTCTGGGGAACAGTAGTTTTTTTTTTTTTTTTGAGCTTTTCAGCCTCTCCAAATGCAGGAGAATGAAAAGGAGGATGAGGACATCCATCTGCATGCCCCCAACACCTCTGGGCCTCTATCAGTGTATTCCTTCTGCTCCAACCCACTTCCGGGTATTACATAGTTGTCACCCTCACTTAACCTGGGGCTCTGCTCATGCTCCCTTCCCAGAGAGGCCTTCCTCCCCTCTGTGTGGGCAGCAGTGCCCGCTCTCTCTCCATTCTCTCATCTTGCTCTGGTAACTTTATCGCTCTTATCACCTACCACCTGAAATTAAAGCCTATTCATTCATTTTTTTTCTCTCCCCACCAGAGTATAAGCCCTTCTATTTTTCTCAATCAACTTATTTTCAGTAAATATTTGTTGACAGAATGTTGAATGAATAAAGAGAAGGCTCAGGCCAGATGTTGAAGGGCCATTATGAGACACACTGGGGAGCTAGAGGTACTCTTTCAATGGAGGAGATGCTGGGAAGGAATCGGGGCAGTGAAGGAACGTGATGCTACCTGTAACTATAAAGGTAGTTGTTCTGGCTGTAGCTGAGAAGGCAGGGGGTCAGCCAGCTGTTTGAGTGGACCACTTGGATGCCAAACACTCCGCCAAGCCTGTGGGAGGTGTGCAAGTGGTCTGGGGGAGGCCAGTGAGCTCTCCTAGTACGAAAGGCCTAATCCTCTGATGAGCCTGAGATCTATCTGGAGAAATTAGAGTTGCATGCATGAAATATGTTGAGCACATTGAGAAGTACGAATTATCAGAGAATGAGTACACGGGTCCCCCAGGGTACCCTCAGGAAAGGAAGAGCTGGCTTTGGGCATGCTTGATCCAGAAGACTTCCTAGACATCATGAGGATGAGTGCTGTACCAGTGGAAGATCTAGGGTAGCTGGAAATGCAAGAACTCTGCCTGGGAACTGATTGGAAAGCCACTGGCAGGATACTGCCTGGCATGTGGGAGAGACTCATATATGTTCTTTTTCAAGCCTGAATAAACAACTAAAGGATCTAAACCCAGTGAGATTGTCTGAGCACTGTTGTCCTCTTCTCTAATGCATACCACTCTAGGGCTATGTCTTCCTGCTCCAAATGCTCTCTGCCCTTGACTGCAGACTCCCTTCCAGCTCTTCTTCCTTCTCAGATAGAGATTACAGCCTTTGTCTTCTTTTTTCTCCCTCCTCACTTCCTCGCACAAGGCATGATTCTCTCCCATGGCTGCCTCTATGGACAAGGGCCCCAAGTCCACCACCTACTTTCTGAAGGTGAACCAGCTGTGCCACCAGTTTTTCTCGGATGCCCCACTATGAGGGATGATCTAAAATCAGATGATTTTTCTGCCCTGTGACAGTTAATTTTGCGTGTCAACTTGGCTTGGCTGTGATGTCCAGTTGTTTGGTCAAACACCAGTCTAGATGTTGCTGTGAACATATTTTTTAGATGTAGTGAACATTTAAATCAGAGGACTTTGAGTAACACAGTTTAGGTGGGTAGGTCTCATCCTGTCAGTTGAAGGCCTAAAGAGAAAAGTCTGAGATCCCCCGAGAAGGAAGGAATGCTGCCTCCAGACTGTCTTCGGACTTAAGACTGAAACGTCAACTCTTCCCTGGGTCTCCAGCCTATTCTGCAGACTTTAGACTTGCCAGGCCCCACAACCGCATGAGTCAATTCCTTAGAGCAAATCTCACTCACTCTCTGTACGTGTATATGTACCTCCTCTGCTCGTGTTTCTCTGGAGAACCATGACTAATACATCCCCCAACTTCTCCTGCCTGGCCTGACTGTGTGACTTGACTCATTTTTTCTCCTCCTCCCACCCACCCCAACATCCAGTCATCACCAAATCTTGTCAATTCTACCTTCAAAATTTACTTTAAATCCTTCCTTTTCAATTTTAATCACAATGCCCCTATAAAAGTCACTGTCTTCTCTAACCAGGTCTACGGCTCTATCTTCCTGCTGGGTCTCCTTGCAATCTCTTTTGCCTCCTCCAATCCACATATTAGTGGTCTTGCTAAATAATAAACCTGATCTTATGATTTTTCTACCTAAAACCATTCAATGGCTTCCGTTGATCCCAATGATAAAATAGAAATTCGTTAATGCTGATTAAAAGGCCCTAGATGATCGAGCTCCTGCTGTATCTCTCACCTCATCTCCATCTCTAACCACCTGCCACCAGCATACTCCACTTCTTGGAGGAACCACGATGCATCATGCCTCAAGACATTTGCACAGGCTGCTCCTTGGCCTGGAACACGACCTGCCCACGTCTTTCCTTGGCTAACTTCTACTCATCAGTTAGGTATCGTTGCCTTCAGGAGGTTTTCCTGTCCCCTCAAATCTAGGTTGGTTTCTGCTCTTGCAGGATTCTACCACACCGAGCATTGTCGTATTACTTTAGTGCTAATGCTTATCACTTTATTATTATTACCTATTTGATTTTCTATACATCTCCCTGGAGACTAGGATAGGATCTTGCTCACTACACATTATATGGCTAGTGCCTCGTACATAGCAATTGCTCGACACATTTTTATTGAATGGGTACATATATAAATAAACTTCACCTATTTATCTTTCATATACAAAACCCTTTCCTGGGCCTGGTCCGTGTCTTCCTGACTTCTTGGTCTCTGATCTCTCCTGCCTGTAATTGTCTTTTATGTGCTGCTGGTTCTGCTGTAACTCGGAAACCTTGAGCAGCCTGCCCTGTCTTTGGGTATTCCAGGCCTTCCACGAGGTGACTGTTCCTGGGTCCCACATTCTAGCTCAACGAATCTCCTAGCCAACTCCCGTCTTTCCTCCCCTGTGGTGGTTTTCACCATGTTGCCTTGGATCTTGGACAAACTACCTCATTTTTAAAATCTTAGATTCTTGCCTATAAAATGAGACTAACAATATCTTGGGGCCAGCCCAGTGGGGCAGCAGTTAAGCTCACATGTTCCACTTTGGCAACCTGGGGTTCACTGGCCCAGATCCTGGGTGCAGACCTATGCACTGCTTGTCAAACCATGCTGAGGCAGGAGTCCCACAGATAAAATAGAGGAAGATGGGCACGGATGTTAGCTCAGGGCCAATTTTCCTCAGCAAAAAGGGGAGGACTGGTAGCAGATGTTAGCTCAGGGCTGATCTTCCTCCAAAAAAAAAAAAAAAAGAGGGAGACTAACAATATCTATGCCATCATAATAATAGCATTTACTCCTCCGGTTCTTGCACATGCTGTGTGCCGGGTGGCCTCCTGAGCATGCTACATAGATCGACTTATTTAACCATTGCATCAGCCCCTTTTAGAGACAGATTGAAGGTGGGGAAAAAGTAGGTAACTTCCCCAACGTCACAGAGGTAGGATCCAACCCTGGCAGCCTGGTTCCAGGTGTGTGCCCTCAGTCACATTGCCACACCACCTAGTAGACTGTAATCTTGAGGTAGTGAATGCAGACGCTCGGTCCAGAGTACAGCTCCAGCAGGCTCTGAGTGGTGATTCCACAGGCCCAGGAACCAGGAGGATTTGAGTGTGAGTCTCCCATTTAGGAGATGGTTGACCTTGAACAGGTTATTTATCTACGCCTTAGTCACCTCATCTGAAAAACTGGCATATTACTGGTACTCATCTCATAGGATTGTTCTGCAGATTGAAAAAAACAATAACATATAAATTGTTCTTAGAATAGTAACTGGCACATAGTTGAATTTTCACAAATGTGTATTTTTATACTATATCAAAATCATCACCATTATTTTATCACATCCTTCTTTGTATTATAGTTATTTGCATCTCAATTTTAATCCCTTCTATATGATTGTAATCTTTCTGTTCATGGCATATGTTTTAAACTCTTGCACACCATAGGTGCACAATGTTTGTTAAATGAGTGAATAGATGATGCTTTCACTGTGATTCATTTAAAGGGTTATGGAAGGATTGGTGAATTGAAAAGGGTATAGGGATTTTGGGCCAAGAAAAGACAATTCTCCAAAGAAGATATACAGATGGCCAACAGGCACATGAAAAGATGTTTAATATCATTAATTCTTACGGAAATGTAAATCAAAACTACAACGAGATATCACCTTACGCTTGTTAGAATGGCTATAATCACCAAGACAAAAAACGACAAATGTTGCAGAGGATGTGGAGAAAAGAGAACCCTGATATCCTCCTTGTAGGAATGCAAACTGGTGCAGCCACTATGGAAAACAGTGTGGAGATTTCTCAAAAATTAAAAGTAGAAATACCATATGACCCAGCTGTCCCACTACTGAGTATTTATCCAAAGAACTTGAAATCAACAATTCAAAGAGATTTATGCACCCCTATGTTCATTGCAGCGCTATTCTCAATAGCCAAGACTTGGAAGCAACCCAAGTGCCCATCAGCTGATGAGTGGATAAAGAAGATGTGGTGTACATATACAATGGACTACTACTCAGCCATTAAAAGGACAAAATTGTCCCGTTCGCAACCACATGGATGGACTTTGAGAGTATGATGTTAAGTGAAATAAGCTAGACAGAGAAAGACAAACACTGAATGATTTCACTCACATGTGGAAGATAAAGAAACACATGGGTAAAGAGAACAGATTAGTGGTTACCAGAAAGGAAAGGGATTAGTGGGTGGGTGAAAGGGGTAAAGGAGTACATAAGTATGGTGATGGATAAAAATTAGACTATTGGTGGTGAGCACGATGCAATCTATACAGAAACTGATAAATAACAATGCACACCTGAAATTACACAATGTTGTAAACCATTATGACCTGAATAAAACAACTGAAAATAAATAAATAAATAAAATCCAAATTTCCACAGCCAGGAAACAACAACAAAAAGTGCCCTAAAATGGACCAGCTGTGGTATCAATGGAAGATGCTAATTACGCCTTTCTTCCCTGCTCCTCCTGCCATTCCCATTGAAAGAGCACATGGCTAGAGGGCCGGGACTTTGTCCATTTTCATCCTGTTGAAGCGGGAAGTATAATACTCAACATGTAACTGGGTCTGAAGGAGTCAGATTCTTTCCTGAAGTGAAGAAATTCCATTAATCTTTTCGACTCATAAGGAACTCTTGTATCTCCATGTGTTCCATACAACCTAGTTTAATGGAACAGTTTTACAGTTTAGAAACAGTAAGGAATGGGGGAAAAATCAGTGTTTTGGAGGAATGTGGCTGGAGCCCTGACTCATCACTGACAGAGTGATTCTGGGCAAATCATGTAAACATGGGGTCTCATTTTCCCATTCGTGAACTGTTGTCAGATCAAAGGGGAGATCTGCATGAAGGTACTTAGGAAAGGCCCTCTTGGGTTGTCCCTATTGGTCTTGTGCTACATGTGGGTCCCCTGGGGGTCTGAATTGTCATTGTCCTGCTCCATCCCAAAGTAGAGACAAGCCAAGCAGTCTGGGGACCTGCACTCCTATGGGAAGGTGGGGTGAGAGTGTCAGGGAAAGAAAATGCTGGAATTGATCTCAGGGATCAGTGAGACCCGCGATTCTGCAATTCTTAAACTCCTCCTCCCTCCACGATTTTTGCCTCATCTGTGTAATCTCTGCACTATTATTGATGCAATATTTTCCTTTAATACCACTCACCTTTGAACTGAAACGTGTATAGAAAGGCAACCTTATATCATTACTGTAAATGGAAAACCAATATTACTTCCTATAAATGGAAGGCAAAAATGGAATATGATGAGAACTCAGCAATGTCATTAAATTCTAGGTAGGTATTGCGTCTTGCCAAGGCTCTGAGCCTGAGGCCTACGTTCTCTTCCTTGAAAAGGTGAATTAGCAGATATTAGAGGGGTGTTAGCTAAAAACCGAACCAAGCTGAGACTTGACGAATTGAAAGATAATTGAAAAGGAGATGAATTTCTCACTGAGGATTCAATGTAGCTAGTGCTACGTTTATGCCCCTCCTCAAATCATCTCCACTGCCCCACATTTTAGAGGGAAAGTGGCTTTAGTCCGACCTTCTCTTTTTACCAACGAGGAAATTAAGGCCTGAGTGGATCACACCTTTTGTTCACACCACAGAAGAGCTTTCCAGGCTGGAGCTCTGTGCCAGTGACCTGAGGGGCACATCACTGCCCCACCACCAAGAGGCCCATGTTCCACAGACCACAGCACCGTAAGCCATCCTGACGTCATTTGTGTCTATTTCACTCAGTCCTCGTAGCAGCCCCAGGAGATGAACAGGCTCCTTTTGATTTTGGCCATTTTATAAACGTGGAAATGGGAGCCTCAGGAGGTTACCTGACATTTTCAGGTCCCGCAGTTGGCAGGTGGCAGAGCCAGGCCCAACACTGCCTCCTAGTTACACTTCCTTTCTACTAGACCACTGAGCCTGTCAGAGAGGCCATCTTGACCTCCTTTCAACTCCTTCTGCTTCGTGGTTGACATTTACCTACCATACACTGATGATATTCTCTTGAAAAAGACACTATAGGCCTTTTCCACAGTTTGAATTTTCAAGTTCATCCCCTCATTCTTCCATCTGAGGCATTTTGGAGAGGAAAATAAGTTTTCCATGTTAACCCCCTCTCTTCAATCGAGCATCAAGCATGGAGCAGAGATGAGATGATTGTGGCCAGTCAGTCAGCAGGTCTTGCTGTGTCACGCACACGGTGATCATACACACTCAGCCACATCTAGAACTCCCTTCTCCCTCTGTGCACAGGACTTCTAGAAACATCTCTTGGTGCCCCTCAATTTTTCTGAGATGATTTATGCTTGTCCTGGACTTCTTAATATGTAGGTGAGTAGCTGCAATCTGTCTTCAATGCTTTCCCCACAAACTACATGAGGAGTCTGAAGCAATTAGCTTGGCATTCAAGTCCTTTCATGGTGTGACTAAGTGATTGCTCCAGGCTGCGTGGGCCGCCCTCCCCAAACCCTGAGGGTTCCAGTGGAAACTCGAGACCCATTTCCTAAAGCCTGTTGAGTGCCTGCCGGCGAGTGATCCTTCTGTCCTTAACATTTATTTCATATTTGATCAGGAAATTTGTAAGTGCTCTGCGTCTCTGCATCTCTTTATTTTGACCTGTTATTTACACATTTTGGTCTTCAGTGTTTAGCGTGTGATTGCTGGCTATCTTAGGAATAGACTGTAACGTTTCCTTTAGGTCAGGGTGTGCTGCACTCTGCTTCCACTGCCACCCACTCTGCCTTGCATATGAAGCAGGCTCTCAATGCACACGTGGCCAGGAACTACCATCCCAGTGAAAATCCAAGAATAAAGTGTTAAGAGTCTTAAGAACCGGGCAAAGGAGTTTGGAGTTGTGTTTGCTTTACTCTCAGCCGCTGGATGGTTCCAGCACATCTTACATGGGCTGTTGCATCCCTTTTTCTCTCTCCTGCCCTGAAGAAAAAAGCTCCTTTCTACTGAGCCCCACAGGATTGGAGACGAGAACCTGCTGACCCCCTCCCTAGTCTTTGTAATTCCCCTTCTCACTGGCTGTAGTCATATCTGTCCCAACCAGAGAGGAAGCAGACAGCTTCAGCCCTGTCCTCTGTCATTCTTTCCCATGCTCCTTTCCTCCTTCTTTGCTTTTCCCCCTCTGTAGTTGATGACAAGTCTATTCCCCGTGGCCTCATGAAACTATAGAGAGGATAATTTACTGCCTGGGCTAAGGAGTCAGGGAGTAGGTTCTAGAAAGCATTGGAGTCTCTGATGGAAAGAGGCTGTGCTGCCTGGGCAGTGATTGTCATGGAGGCCCGTTGTCATGGTGACTCTAGCAGCAGGCAAGGCAACACGGAGGAGAGAGAGAGAGAAATAGACTAGGGAACCAGAGAGGGAGGAGGAAAGGAGGTGAGGGAGAAGGTGGCAGAAAGAAAATGGAGGGAGGAAGAGAGGAAGGGAGAGAAAGACAGAGGAGAGCAGCGTTCCTGTAAGTTAGAAGAATAATTTAGGAAGGACAACAGGAGCTTAGTGAGGAATGTCCCTTGCTGCAGGAGGGGAGGCAAAGGTGGAAGGGAGGTGAAAGGGAGAGATAAAGAGTTGGGCAGGAGGGAGGGGATGAGAAAAGGAGATGAATGAGAGAGACAGAAGAGAGTGGAGGAGGCTGAGGAGAAGGAGAAAGAAGGGGCTGAGGAAGAGCAGAGCACGGGTGCTGGGAGGGGAGGGAGCGAGCTAGGCTCTCAGAGCAATCCTTAATTATTGCCACGATGTTTTCCATCTCTATCTGCTCTTTGATCTCCTGTGTCACACGTTAAATATGAGCAACCAAATGCCTGCATCTCATGTTTAAAAACTCGATGAGGCGAGACTTCAAAGCAAGCAGTGGCACAAAACGGGTGGCGCGCCTGGCTTTTTGTATCGCAGGTGTGCTGCCCAGTTAGGCTAAACAGAGCCCTGAGATCCTCTCCTGGTCTGAGCTGGGCTCTCGCAGTGGTGCCTGCCACGAGCTGCCAGCTTAATGAGATGAGTGGCCCGGGCTGGCCAGCTGACCTCTCTCCTGTCACCCCAGAGCCTCAGAGGAGCTGCCCAGAAGCTGGCATCTGGGACTGAGGCCCACAAGGGCTGAGCTCCCCAGGGGAGGCCCCAGGCAGCTGGGACAGGGCTGGGCCAGGTCCATTCTCTGCATGGCAGGGAAGCATCTAGCCACCGTGCCAGCAGCCCGAGCGACAGGAGGAGCTGTCGAATCCTGACCTTTGCCTCCCTCTCCAATTTCTCTTTCCAGGTGCCCAGGTCCCGAGGCAGCTGCACACACTGGTCTGTAGACTCAGAGTCAGGGTCTTGTCGGCCAAGAGCAGTGAGCCAGCTGCCCTCCCTGGGCCTTGGTTCTTTCTCCTTGACGCAGCGACAGGACAGCAGCGCTAAGGTGCATGCTTGGCTCATTCTCCACATCTTGGGAGGCGCCTCTGCTGGTCAGACCCTGCGACACCCTGGGGTCCCTGGGAGGAAGGCCTTTCCCGTCCATCAGAATTGCAGGGCACAGAGCCCATGTGGGCCTTTCTCTGCCTGCTTCCCTTTCCCTCCCCTTTCCCCAGCTCTGTCTTCCCCTCTTTCCAGAGCTCTTACTGCCTGGGCCTGCCTGCTGCAGGGGACAAAGATGGGAGGCAGGTGAGAAGCTTCTTCACACCGAGTCAGGGGAAACACAGCAGGAGTGTTTACAGCTTGAAAAACTATATCTGGAGAGAAGACAACAATTCACCCAAGGGAATGTCTCTGAGGACACTTTGTTGAATTTTAGGAGGAAGTGGAGCTGCTGGTGCCCTTCAAACCCTGCCAAAAAGGGAGTTCTTGCTCTCTGGTCTTCTATGGGCAGCGTCAGTCTGGGGTTATGGACTGGGGCTGTAAATTTCAGCTTATGCCTTTAGGCATCTGTGTCTTCTCTCCCTCATTGTCCTCGTATTTTGGAACTGGCACCTGAGCTCAGTGGGAGCTGATCTGGGCACAGAGCAGCGGGCAGAGGAGTGCACACGAGGAAGTACTTCAGAGGAGCTCAAACCAGGATGGACACAGCACGAAGCTGCTGGACAGAGCAATTCCGCTCCCTGGAGCATCTGCAGAGCCGTCAGGTCTGGCTTCTGCCCAGCTCAGCCTCCTTACCCTGCCCTCAAGAGACTCTGTCCCTCTAGGGCCTGTGGAAGGCATCTCCTCAGGCCTCCTCCCCATCTGGAGCCACATCTGGACGGCAGAGTGAGCCCCCAGTGCCAGGCCCTCTGAGGCTGCTGGCATGGCAGGGGTGATTTTATGGAAGGCGGCCCTGGGGAAGTGAGATGAGCAGTCACTAAGTGTGTGGGTGGAAAGCAAGGGGAGCAGTGGGGAGGTGGGAGACTTGACCCTTGGTTGTTATTCTCCAAGTCAGGCTAGGATCTGGTTGGGGTGAAGGGAACACTCAAGCGGGAGAGCGCTCTTTTTTTCCCTTAGCATTTGGGAGGTTTCCAGGCTCGAGCAGCCCCTACCTTGGCCTCTGAGCTCATGAACAGATTGATGAGGTTACACAAGGCACCACGAGCCCCAGATATTTGTTTATGAGTGTGGGGTCCCAGGAAAAAGCAGTGATGCTTCCATGACTTCCTGGATGCCTCTGACAAACCAAGTGAAGCTAAAAACAAAGGAGGTGGGGTTCTGCTCAGTCAACACTCAGGAAAGATGGTGTTTGGAAGTTCCCTACGAGGATGTGCAGCTTGCGCACTGCTCTTCGGCACGGCCTGGTGTTTCAGAGCAGGCTTTGGGATGGACTGCGTGGGTTACATCCTAGGTCTTCCTGCGTGACCTTTGACTGGTTATGTAACGCTCTGTGCCTCCGTCTCCTCATGTGTGAAGCGTGGGTGATAACTGACCTATGTTACAGCCCTGTTTGAGGATCAGCGTGCCATGGCAGTGCCTGGCACTCAGTATCCAGTAAATGTTATCTATTATTTTCATCCATTATTTTATGTAGCTCTCACATAATCTCTGAGGGCATAGGAAAGGTACAAGCCTTTTTAACAGGAACAGAAAGGAAAGACTTTGCCCACCTTACAAGTGGTGGGATCCTGTCCTTTGTCACTTTTTCCAGGACACCAGGTATGATGGGAAGGAGGAATCTTCAGTCTCAACACATGTGCTAGTCATTGATTTTATTCACAATTGTTTCTAGTTTTTCTTCTTTCTGAACACGTGGTAGGATTGTACTAAAAGTGAGTTATGACTATGTGACTTAATTTAACCAATAAAATGTGAGCAGAAGTTACATATGCCACTTCGATGGAAGTTCTAAGATCTAGGGCACAACGGGCCACAGCCGCTTGCTGCCGCAGGGATTATGTGAGCACTAGATAAGATGAAGCCTGTGTCAGCTTGGGGCCCTGAGGGACCCAAACAAGCAGAACCCCACAGCCAAGCCTTTTTGGACGCAAAGATAAGCGAGAATGAACTTTGGTGGTGTTGAACCGCTGAGACAGACGCCACTTGTTCCCTTGGTCGGACCACGCATCTATCCTGGCTGATTGGCCATAGGTTAAACTAGTGCATCTCGAACATGGAGTTTTCCTCCTGAGGGAGCTCGCTTCCCAACTTTCAGGTGGAAGGGTGTGGGAAATCAGAGCGCTCTTCTCTGCTACCTCTCTTCAGTCTTGATCTCGTGGTTAACATTCAGCTCTGAGGGTGAAGGGTGTGAACAGAAGAGAGATTTCGTGTGTGCGTCTGTTTGGTTTGAGCTTTGACTTCACTACAGAAAGACTGAGATCCCCATCCACTAAGGTGCTCCTGGCGAGCCTCCTAATAGCTCAGATGAGGTAGAGCGATTCAGATCAGACAAGCATGGCTGGCAGGGATGGGTTTGGAATGGGTTCTGCTTGTGCTGGTCCTGGGCTGCCCCTTCTTAAGAACTTGATCTCCATGTCTAAGAGATCTAATCTGAGGCGTCAGGCCTGGAAGAAGCCTTAGAGCAAACAGCCGTCGTATTCCAGAGGAGGGAAGTGAGGCTCTGGAAGATGACTGATGGACCTGAAGTCAAGCTCTACCCAATCCCTGAAAGTCAGGACCAACTGCAAAATTTGCAGGACCTAGAGCACAATAAAAATGCAGGGTCCCTTGTTCAAAAGCACTAGAAATTTCAAGACAGTGACTGCAGGGTTTTAAGCAAGCAGGCGACATTCTAAGCACAGAGCTCTGTGCAGCTGCTCAGGGTGTACGTCCATGAGGCTGGCTCTGAGCAAGGAGTTGATTACTTCACAAGGAGAGAAAAGGAAATCCGCTTTAGACCTCAGTGCACAGCCACCCCTTGCAATGCTTGAACGGATTCCAAGAGGAACTCAATGAAAAGCCGTCCAGCTACGAAATCACTCCAAACCTGGGCTCTGCTGTGAGGGCCACACCAGCTCCTTCCCCCTCCCCTCTGCAGGGCAGGCAGACTCTGGCCTTCCTGTTGCTGAGAGGCAGTTCAAGGGATAACAATTCAGAGATTAAATTTGGCCAGATACCAGTTCTGCTTGTCCTGTTTTAAATGTTCTAGGGAGCTGGGGAAGAAATTTGGAATGCAGGGGGGAAGGCACAGTTTAGGGGCTTATCCAGACCCGCAATTGCCACTTGTTTCCTTGCTTGTTTTCTGACTTCCCCACTGGAGTGCTAGTGCCGCGAGGGCAGACCCTGGCCTGGTTCATTCTCTATCTTGTGTGTAGGGAGCAACATGGAAAGGAGGCCATCAGTGGGCCCTTGTGGTGTGAATAAGTGATGAGGGCACAGTCGCGAATCAGACCAGCCTGGAGCATGTGGAGCTGAAAGTGTCTCATGTGCTCCGTGGTGCTCAGTTGTCTGTGTGCATGTGTGTCCTCCTCTTCTCACCTAGGTCTGCACTGAAGGCAGGACGGGACATCCTGAGGCGTAAGTGACTGCCTCGGCACATCAGGTGACTCTGTCCAGAGAGTTTGCTCTTCTACAGGGGTTAGAATGCCTTGCCTGATTCAATGACTCAGAAATCACTAAATATTTACTGAACATCTAGAACTCATTCATTCAAACTAAATAAACCCTTATCTAACGACTATACTGGACCTAATTTCCATGAGGATTTAAGGACAGAAAACTGTGTGGTTTCAGAACCCAGCCCAGCTCTCCGGGGGTGGGGGTCGGGTGAGGGGAGGTGGGTCAGGGCTTGACGCCTTTCCAGCTCCTGGAATCACAGACCCTCTGCAATGCTGTCTTATGCCTCTGCCTTTAGGCGCAGTCGAAGTCCTGACTGGGATTCAGGAAAGGACAGGGCAGAATCGGAAGGTGTCGCTCCTGCATCTCTGAAGACCCAGCTTGTCTCCACCCCTCCCTGGGGAGCCACAGAGAGAAAGGACCCAGTGGAGACCCAACGCTCCCAAGTTAACAAACACAGCGTCTTCCTCTTTGTTTCTCTCTCTCCCTGTTGACTGAAATGGTAATTTTAAGTCTGTAATAGCTCCTCAGGGCACTGAGGTGAGGCAAGAGGGGAATGTATTTACGTTCACATCTGCCAGCCTGTCTTCTCGGGTGATGGCAAGGCTGATGGCACCGCTGATGAGAGCTGCCCGCTCCGCTCCGCTCGGCGAGGGGCAGAGCAGGGCTTGTCGCATCTCCCCAGTGCTCCTAGCTCTGGGCCAGCCCACCATGTCCTCTCCAGGCTTCAAGTCAGCCCCGGTGGTCCATGCATATTCACGCGGAGGAGACAGTACCCTCCTCAGAAGTGCTGGTGTCCCTGGGCATTTATTAACCACAATCTCCAGTGCTCTCTCGGCCACCAGACGGAGGCCCCTGCGTAGGAGGACTGCAATGTCACTGCCAACAATGGGCTTAGCGGAGTGGAAAAGATCAATAACAGCATTAATGAGGGGGCCTGCTCCGTGGCTGAGCGCTGGCGGACCGGGTCAACATCCTCAGCTTGACCCGGAGCTGTGGCTGCCATTGTGATTGCTCTCAGCTGGTGCAACAACAGTGTCGGGAGCTCACCGGCCCCCAGAGGGTCCTTGCTTGGCACCAGGTCTCTGCTGAGACTCAGCTGTGCCGTGCCGGGGATGCTCCAGAATCGAATGCATTTACCTGAGAGACAGGTATTCATACCCTAAGTTTAGGGATGGAAACTGGCATTTGGGAAAGAGATGTGACTGATCTGAAGTCATGCAGCCAAGAAGCGGTGGACTCGTGTCCCAGGCTCCTGGCTCCTCGTCCTGCCCCTCACCACCGTCTCAGACCTGCCCGAATGGTTATGGATGCAGCATTTTCAAAGAGTTTTCATAGGAGTCTGGTCACTCTCTCTCTCATCCACTTTTTACATGTGAGTTTGTTACAGGCTCTTAACATCAGCCCTGAGATCAGTTCCCCCACATTGAACCCAGTGTATATGGGGTTAAAACTAAAACCCACCACCCCCTTTCCTGCTTCTCTAGCTCCACTCATATGTAAATACCTGTTTCTTTAAACTTGGACTCCTTGAGCTTTACAACTAAATGGGAGTCACAAATTGTTAAAAGCCCAGGTGGCCTGGAGTTGGAGGCACACTAAAGTTTAGCTAATCAGATGTCCTTGAGTTTGCCAGGAAAGCTGCTGTCTCAAGAGTATCAGTATCTGGCTTCCCAGACCTCAACTCCTTGACTCCCGGTGCTCGAACCCGCCTCAAACAAAAAGATAAGACAATGGCGAAGGACCCCCACCTGCCATCCTCCTATCTCACCCTCCCCACTGCCTTGCTGCAAGCAGCCTCTCAAGGCCAAACGCAGGCTGGTGGGAAAGCACAGAGCTGCACAAGCTACATGTTCCCCCCTCCCCTACCCAAAACCCCAAATAAAACTCTCTACCTGTTCCTCATCGGGGAGCTAGCAATTTTTGAGGCATGAGCCCTTGCTTTGTTCCCTGTGCCTGGCATAGTAAAAACCTTTTCTCTTCCACTCAAGACTCGGTTCTCGTTATTTGGATTGGCATCGGGTTCAGAGAGCAAACTTTCGGTTACAAGTTTGTCAAAATTGTGCTTCTGGAAGGACTTACACAGGTTCCCAGTTGAGAATCTGAGAAATCAGAGCTGAGAGCGTAGGAGGGATCCTCTAGTCCAAACTCCTCGCTTTAGTAAATTAGGAAACTAAAACGGCAGGCAGATCTCAAACCTGGTTCTTCCAGCGTCTTCCTCTAGACGTTGTACTCGCCGCTGCATGCCCAGACTTCTGGGCCTGACTCTTCAGACCTGCAATAATCTGCATGACCCAGCCGATTCTGCTTTATCTCCCCTGGCCCCACCCACAGGCTCCATTCAGATCCATGAGGGAGGCCCCCTCATTGCCTCAAAGATGAGCTACCCTCACATCTATCTTTGCTTCTCCGTGTAGGCTGTCTCCTCATTTTATTTTCTAAAATGCCATTTTTTCCTGGCCTCTGTGTGAACGTTTTAGGTGCTATCTATATTGTGGATGTGTGTCAGCTCACCCCATCTTCCCTCTCAGAACTCCTACTGCACACAATGTTATATTTAGTTCATCTCTACTTATGAGTCCTTGATTAGATCCGGGGGGCATGGGACTTTACTCGGCTCTTGGGTCTTCTTCATTGTCTGATAGGGACCAGACACAGAGAAGTTCCTCAGGACAAACGTAGAACTCTGCGGATGAAAGTGTTGCTCATTTATAAGTCCTGTCTCTGATCTCACCACCCGTGCCTGCTCCCAGAGGAGCGCACAGCCACCCTTCTTTCTCAAATGTGAGAGTGTTTAATGAGGAGATACTATATGCTGACTCCCCTAAGAGGTGCTGAAGGGACAATGGTAAGTAAGCATATCTGCCCATTAGGAGATTATTGTCTAGTGGAGGTGACAGAAGTCACAGGCTGGTGAGAATCAAGGAGAGACCCCAGAACCTGTGGCTGAAAGATAAGCCAGTGCGGCACTTGATAACACTGTGAGGGTCCTGAGTCTGTCTGCTGAGTATCTCTTCTCTTCCACCACCCACTTCAGCCGTATCTTCTCCCCCCTCATTTGCACAGAGTGACCTTGAATTTCCAATGCTGCCCCACCTCAGCTCTAGACCTGCTGGCCTGTGGTGATTAGCTCTTTTCTTTCTTCTATTAAATCTTCCCAGCTAGAAGTCCCTTTGATAAGGCCCTATTCACTCCACATGGAGTTGCTAGTGACTGGTGATCAATTTTTATTCTTCCCAACGGAGACAATGACAAATGAGTGACTCTAATGGAAGGACTCCACATTCTAGACATGAGTCATTGGGGGAGTTGTTTGGAATAGAGTTGGAGCTTCCCACATGCTCCTCAAAAAATAACATGGAGGTGATGGCAACAGCTGCTTACATGGCATTCATTTTCTCTCAGCTTTTATACAAGCAATTAATTTTCTACAGAGAACTGATAAGCCATATAGGATTAACATCCGACTACAAAGCCAAAAATATGCTGAGAATTTTACCTAAAAACCATGGTGGGATGCAGCTCTGATAGCAGATCAACAAATTCTGGCCATTAGACTGGCTTTTCCATGGGGTGAGAAGCTGTGAGCATAGGAAGAGTGGAGTGCAAATAAATGGAAATATTCCAGGAATCCAACAAAAATGGAAAATGAGGCAAAGGGGCTTGTAATCACTCAACATTTTGTGTATAAGAGCATGGGGAAAGAATGAGGTCAGAAGTGTGCTCCCACAGCTAGATTTTATCAGAGATGCAATAGAGAATGTGATTGATGTTTCCAAGGATCCTTCTAACGTGAGGGATGGATTTGATGGCATCCAGAGAGAATGTTGGAAGACCAGTTGGAAGGATGTTGCAATAGTCTTGGCGAGTGATGATAGTTACACGGTGATGGAAAGAAGTTGAGGCTTTCAAAATATATTTTGGAAGTAGAATTGACAGGATTTGTTGATGGACTGGGTCTAGGGTATAAGGAAAGAGAGCAATCCAGAGTGACTCCCAGTCTTCTGGGATGAGCAATTTAATAGGGAGTCGTCCCATTCACTGAGATGGGTAGACTGGAGGAAGAGCTACGAAGGGGCGTATCAAGAGCTCAGTCTCAGACATGTTAAGCCTAACAAGTCATATATCTGAATAGAGATGTCGACGTCAGGTCGACAGTTAAGTGTACGTGGCTGAAGCTCGGAGTTGTGGTTTGCGTTGGAGACGTAAGTTGGGAAGCTGCCAGCATCCAGAGGGCATTTAAAGCTGGGAGAATGGATGAGATCATGTAGGGAGAGAGAGAAGAAAAGCGGTCACAGCAATTCTCTTCAAGGCACTGGATCTTAGAACTTGGGAAGTCATGGCAGCAAAGGAGGCTGAGATCGAGTAGCCAAATATGGAAGAAAAATCTAGGAGGGTGTGGCATCCAAAGAGGCCAAGAGAAAAGAATTTTAAGCAGGAGAGGTCATCAACAGTGCTAGATATAGAGCAAAATTAAGTAAAATCAAATGAGGAAAGTGTCCAGTAGATTTGGCATCATGGAGGTCACTAGTGACCTGGATTTAAGGAGGCTGAGAGCAACTGCAGAAAATCAATCGAAGCAGGCCGACGTGAGAACGGAAAATGAGCAATCAGAGGCAGCCTGTGATTCTGCTTTTTACAAAATCTGTCATTGGAGTAAAGGGGAAGAATGAAGCAGTATCTGGAGAGGGATGTGGGGTCGGCAAAGGAATTCACCACTGTGAGTGACCCAGGCTTTGCTTTGGGGGAGGCTAATGGAGGAATCAAGATCAAGGTCAGCAAGGGTCAAACTGACTACTTCCCCAAACAGCTCCTAAAGACTTGGTACATGTTGCACAAGAGGGTGACTTCAGAGGCAGAAGAGCTAAGAAACCTGTGGGTGCAGCAGAGCAGCAGCTTGTGAGGAAAATACTGAACACCGTCTGGGACCAAATGAGAGCCACAGCACACTGCCCCAGTAATATTGGACAGAAGGGATGAGAGTTGGAAGTGAATCAAGTGGAGAGATATTCAAAGGAGAAAACCAATAGAGGGCCAGGGCATGTCAGCAGTTTTCTGGCATAGACACAAATGAGGCAGGGTGTGGTAGCACTGGAACCAGCTGGAGCTGAGATGAGAGCTGGTGGTTGGCTCGAAGCTATAATCCTTAATTCAGACCTGGGTTTCCGCTAATATCAAGGTAGAGGGCAGAGATCTGTCTGTCCTTGCTTGTTGTCCTCATGCTGCTGCTTTCTCGTTTTCAATACAGTGACATCGAGGCTCCAGAGGGCCTTTGTAACACCTGCAGCACAGGCAGGAGCTCTGAGTGGGCTCCGGGCCCAAGAGATATTCACTGTGACAGTGATCTTCAACTTCTCAAAAGGCCAACTCATTTAATTCACAACTATTTGAGGTTGACACTATCAGGATTCCCATTTGGAAATGGGGAAATCGAGGAGAAGAGAGGTTTGTTAGTGGGCCCATGGTGACATGGGTGGTAGGCGGCAGAGGCGAGTGTGACCCCGCAGTCTGGGTGAGAGCCGCGGCTCTTACCGCTGTGCCACAGTGCGGCAAGCGTGGTGCCCTGAAGCTCCTTTGTCCCTCCAGGAAGGCTCGTTGTCCACTTCCCCTGCTCCTCCCCAGGGAGTTCCCGAGACTGACTGACCCCAGGACGCTGGCAGGATGCTCACCGCGCTGCAATCTCATTGTGGACAGGCCTCCCCTGAAAGGCTGGCGTTCTAGTCTCGGAGTAGTCTCCCCGACTTCCTTGAGATGGAGGTGGGGTCCCCAAGGCTGTCAGGGCAGTTCAGGGTCCATCCCCCCTCAGGCCCCCTGTACAGAGTTTGCCATCACGCCAAGGAAGGCCTGCTGGCTTGGTTCTCAAGCAGCAATTCAACTGGAAACAGAGGTGTTTATTGACCTTTGTTCAAATCATTCCTGTTCAAATGTAGCCCAAATATAAGCTGGGCCCTCCTGATTCAACTCGGCCAGACAGAACAAGAGACTGTGATTTCTGTAACTTTCCGCACTGACTTCCTTCTGTTTACATCTCCCGCACCAGCCAGGAGCCAGCATGCTGACTCAGCCTGGCTGGGAGGTCTGTAATCTGGGTTTCCTCTCCCAAAGCACAAACGAGCCCTGGCAGGGTGTTGGAGCAGATATGGGGATGCCTCCTGCCCATGTGGCCCGCTCTCTAGAGGAGGATAGAGGGGATGGGTGGCGCTGTGTTCTTCTGCAGAGGGGGGACTGAGGACCAGTAAGGAGGGGCCAGAAAGGAGAGCAGAGAAGGAGAGAGGAGAGCAGACAGATGCCCTTCCAGAGGAATGCTTAGAGTGATGGTTTGCATTCTCCAGACCAACCAGACTCAATGTCCCTTTCACCTGCTCCCACATGGCCTGTCACACACCATGTCGTGCAGGCCCACCAGGGCACCGTCACTACTTGATACACGCTTATTTAGTCTATTTAAAGTCAGGTTGAGTGAGTTAAACCTCACGTAGTAAAAGTCACTCTTTTTGGGGTGTAGTTCTATGAGTTTGGACAAATGCATATGGTCATGAAACCACCACCACAGTCAAGATCTAGAACATGTCTGCCACCCCTTGGTAACCCACCCACCCTCCTCTAACCCAAGCCCGTGCAAACCACTGATTTGTTTTCTGTCTCTATAATTTTGCCTTTTCTGGAACGTCATACGAATGGAGTCGTTTGAGCCTGGCTTCTTTGACTTGGCAGAACGCATTTGCGTTTCATCCATGTTATTAGATGTATCAATAGTTCCTTCATTTCTATTGCTGAGAAGTATTCGGCTATGTGGATATACCAGTTTATCCACTGTTGATGGACAGCAGGTTGTTTCCAGTTTGAAGCATTATGAATAAAGTCACTGTACCCTTCCGCATACAGGCTTTTGCATAAGCATAGGTTGTTGTTTCCCTCAGGTACACATCTAGGGTATTTGCTCCATTATATGGTAAGTGTATGTTTCACTTTATAAGAAACTAACAAAGTATTTTCCAAGTGGCTGTACCGTTTTCCAATCCCGCTGACACAGTAGGAGAGCTTTGGTTCTCAGCATCTTCAACATTTGCTATCATTAGTTTTGTTTTGTTTCTTTGTTTTCCATTTTAGCTATTCTAATAGGTTTGTGGCAGTACCTCACTGACGTCTCCATTAGCATTTCCCTAATGACTTAATGATACCGAGCACCTTTCAGGTACTTCTTTCTCATCTCATCTTATTTGGTGAAGTGTCTATTCAAATCTTTTGCTCACTTTTAAAATTAGGTTATTTTCTTTCTTATTATTGAGTTTTTAGAGGTCTTTATACATTCTAGATACAAGTCTTTTATCAGATACACAGTTTATAAGTACTTTTTCAGCAGATTTTTGTTTTAACATAACTTTTCCTTCTGTCTCTATTCTGAGTACCAGTCCCACTTCCCGCCAATAGCCTGGCAGAATTATAAAATACAAAGAACATGTTCATCCTCATTTTCTGGAAGAGAGAAACTGAGGCACAGATACTTTAACAAACCTGCTGATTCCAGTGTCACGGACAGTGGGCCCAGGTGTGAGACCTGATGACTCAGAGGAAGTCTTAGAATGTTTGGAACCATCCCTCTGATTAAAGGGTTCCATTTGGGTTAAGTGGGACCCAGCAAACCAGAGTCATTGGCTTACTTCAGGGAGAGGGGACAGCTATTTGTTAAATACGTAATGTACCAGGAAATGGTCTAGGCCAGCAAACCACAGCCTGGGGGCCGAGTCTGCTCTCTTATCTGTTTTTTTACAGCCTGTGAACTAAGGATATATTTTACAGAGGAACATTGTGATTGATCCAATGACGAGGACGACTAACTGAACCCCACCTGAGCGAAATGCAAGCCCTCCTCACAAAAATTCCATTTTTCCTGTTTGTAGACACATATCCAAAAAATCATACTCAAAATTTGCTAAGAGAATAGATCTCAAGTGTTCTTACCACACACACACACACACACAAGGTAACTGGATGAGGCGATGGCTATGTTAACTAGCTTGATTGTGGTAATCATTCATGATGTATACGTATACCAAAACATCACTTTTTACACCTTAAATATATACAATTTTTATTTCTCAATTATTCCTCAATAAAACTAGAAAAATTGTGCTCGATTATTATTATTGTTTTAATTATATATCATTAATTGTTATTATATTTTGAATTTTGTCAACAAAAAATTGGAGGAAATTCATTTTCTCTCTTGTTATGTAAGTATCTGTATAATATCCTCAATTTTACTTCTTTGTCTGCAGAACCTATTTATTATCCAGCCCTTTACAGAGAAAATTTACCAATCCCCGATTTAGGCAGTTATAAGTTATCTTTCCTTTAACTATTAGGAATACAGCAACCTAATTACAAATGAGAACAGTGAGGCCCCTTGCAAAAGACAAGCGAGCTGCTGGGAGCTGTGCAGCTAACGGCAGTGGCACAAGGATTCGGGGGGTGTGTCCCATTTCAAAACCTGGCACTCTCTCCAAAAACAAATTCCCAGCCGTAGTTTAGTAGAAAGTGGAAAACAGAAAACCACTTCTGGTGGTGAGTGGTGGCAGGACTGTGTCCTTGGCTCAGGACACACCTGTCCCAGGTTCCTGACCTGTTGTTGGCTAATCCACGGGCCTGTGCACTGAGACCAGGAACTGGTCTGAATGACCTCAAGACCCTGTGGGGTTCTCACATCACGCAGAGACGTTCTGTTCCCTTCACTCTACTTCACTTGCTGAAATTTACATAATTCTTTAAAAGCTTTTCAGTAACAAGGTTTATACTAAAACGAAGCATGTCAGGGAAAGCTGAGGGAAGCTGTTAGACATGTGGATGTGGAGCCAGACTCCGGGTTTCACCTGCCAGTAGACAGAGGCACCTCGGTTTACTTTTTTTTTTGAGGAAGATTAGCCCTGAGCTAACACCTGTGGCCAATCCTCCTCTTTTTGCTGAGGAAGACTGGCCCTGAGCTAACATTTGTGTCCATCTTCCTCTACTTTATATGTGGGACGCTGCCACAGCATGGCTTGGCAAGTGGTGCACGAGTCCATATCCAGGATCAGAACTGGCAAACTGCGAGCCGCCAAAGAGGAATGCGTGAACTTACCTGCTGCGCCAGTGGGTGGGCCCCGGATTACTTATTTTTAAAATAGGATATATTGGGATGCATTCTCAGGTCTTCTATGAGTGGTACATGAGTTAATACTTGCAACATGATTAGCACAATACCCGGCATAGAGCAAGCACTACATCAGCACATATTAAAAAATAACATAAATGCTCCGTTAGTCAGAAAAGCAAATCTCCGGAAAATAACTCTCTTCCTTTCCTGGTTGACTGAGGTTTTCCTGTATTAAAATGTGTCCTGAGAGACGGAGCAAGAGGAAGAGGAACTGGCAGCAACTATGTGGCCTCCACTTCCCCTGGGTGATGGTTCTCTGGGGAGACAGGGAAGCGAGCGGAGAATGAATTCTGCCACCTTCAGCCCATGTGCCCACTCCCACCTTGCCGATCAGCAGCACCGCTGGGGCTCACCAAGTTATAGTCATTTCTAACATCGTCAGTCCAGGAAACATGCACCTCTCAGTGACCTCTTGCCCTTTGGTGTCGAGAGAATGTATTCGTTTCTACATTTCTCCTCTCCAGTTTCAGAAAGACCACTCCCAGGTGCGTCCCCTGCTGATCTCATAATTAAGCTTCTTCATCCTCCATTCCCTCCTCTCTCACATGCACATGGACACGCGCACACACACACGGTACTCAGTGCTGGTAAAGGTGTGAGACAGGTAGACACCCTCATATACTGTTGGTTAGGAAAAGCAATTTAGATATTTCTATCAAGAGCCTTAAACATACTCTTAACCAGGAATTCCCCTTGCAAGAATATAATCCAAGAAATTGAGACAAAAAGGGTGTGTGTAGTGGGGTGGTGGGTGGGAATTGTAGAATTTAAAGAAGAATTTAGTCTGATGCACACTCAGAGTTGCCTGGGAGGTGAGCAGGTGTCTGAAGCCCGTTGGCAGTTGGTGGCGTGTCTGAGGGTCCTTTGTGAGCAAAGCTGGCCACATGGTAGCCTATACGCCTGAGAGATGGCAATGCCATGTGTGAGGTGCCGCAGAGTGCTATTGGTGCCCGGCCAGGGCCAGTGCAGTCCACCCGCCTGGCACAGGGGCAGTCTACTGGAGTCAGAGCCGACCCGGGAGCCGCACCCACTGCATCAGGTTTGGACACCATTCACCACGCTCTGCGGCCTTGGGCAGACTGGGGTGGGGGGGGGTGGGCTCAGAAGCGTGGCTGTTTCAGCTGCTCTGGCTGTCCTCTCGTCGCAGTGAGTCTGAGGACCCACCACAAAAGAAATGATCTTACAAGTAAAATTTCTATACAAATATTAGAGATTATCATCTATATCCATAGGATTTCAGTCTTAATCTTCTTAGGTTAGATTCTCAGGCACTCTAAGGGGTTTTAATTTTTCGTCAGAATTCAAGACAATCTCTAATCTCTATAATTTAAACAAATAAATAATTGGAAAGCTATACTTTTAAAGGAGACTGTTGAAATCAAGCAGAGAAGCCCAAGTTAATAGCATGAGTGTTATCATGTGTACATTAACACACCAATATTCGGAGGCACTGGGAAGAGGTTAGACATCCACTCATTTATTTAACAAACAGAAGAGACTGCATCAACAAGCATCACCTCGTGGACCCTCTCAGAGCCCAGCGCCCATCCCTAATTTCTAGACGAGGGAGTGCAGCCGTCACCTGCCACAGTCAGGTGGCAGAAGCGGGGCTGTGAACCCACGTCGTCCCGGTGCCGCCAGTGTGCTTTCCCAACGTCGCAGCGAGTCGCCGGCACAGCCCACATCTCAGAGGGCCGTTAGTCCTTGGCTGTGTAAGCGTTCCAAATCACGGATAAGGACACTTCCTCTGTTCTGTGATCCCTGGAGTCCCCTGGGAACTGGAAGAAGAATTGCCGAGATGAGTCATTCCATGTCGGCAGGCAGACTGTAACAGAGTTTTTATTACTATTTTATTATTTATGTATTTGTCAAAAAAATCAATGGGAAGAACGATGCAGCAGAGCCCCTCAGGGCTGTTTCCTCCCCAGGATCTGCTCCTGCGTGCTAGAGGGTGTGCTCGCGCATGCTAGAGGGTGTGCTTGTGCGTGCTAGAGGGTTGCACACTCTCGTACAGGCACCCCGCCCTGTGAGATTCCGGGTTGGGCATAGTTTGTGTAGAATTATATTTAAGGAACTATAGGCTGTATTTGTGGCACGTGTGTGTAAGAGAGAGAGAAAGACACCGTGCGCATTACTGAGAATGTGCCTACTGACCAACTGTTCTTAACCCTGAGACATGGAACTTCTCTTTCCCACCCTTTGCTTTCTTTTAACTGGAAAAGGAAATGTGCAGTGACCCAGAACTCTCTTTCATCCTTGGATTCCATTTGCCACAGGTGCCTGGTTCTGACATTCTCCTTTAGTGACGCACTGCTCTGACCTTAGCCAGGGACCTCCCCAACGCCCCTGTGTCCTGCCCTCCACGGCCGCTCTTCTCCCTCCTCTGAAAGCTGAGGAGGACAGGAGATCTCCAGTGCTGGTTCTTGCTGAAGCTCATGAGTGTCTCAGGGAATCGCTGTGACCCGTGTGTCATGCATGGTCTGGGAAAACTCAAAGGCTGTCAGCCACGCAGTTCAAACTCTTCTTCTGACACAGGGGTTCCAAAGTTTTAAAATATAAGCTTTGACCTCAGTCTTGCTCTCATTCAAAAGAATAGGATGTTTCCAGAACTTCGGTTGGCCCCCATCCACCTGCCCTTCTCTGGAGGTAGTAGGGTCTTTTCTGGGCTTCTATGGGTTAACATCATGGAAATGATCCTTGCCCTAATGGCAGAGGTCATCCCCAAAGACAGGGCCTATCATGAGGGACTGAGTCATAGTGTAGAAGGGCCATTTGGGTCCTTACTTCACCTTTGGTCTCTATTTTGAGCTGGAGTTAGCAGAGGTGAGTGTCCATTTTTACTGAGAGTGTATTACCTGTAGATCAGAGGCTCACGGTTGTGACACCAAGGGTGCAAGACATGGTCCCTGCCCAGTGGGGTCAAAAACCTCCCTGGGAAGATAGCAATTAAGCCAGGTCCCATAGCAATGTGAGGTAATAAGTAGTTTTTATGAGATTATGCTGGGACAGTACTCAACACCTTCCAGAGCATAAAGGTCCTATTAGTATCGGTGTCTCTCTTGCTTATGCTGCATCCTCAGTTCTGCTGTGCCTGGAGTATAGTAGATACTAAATAAACATTTATTCAAAGAAAGAATGAATGAACCTAGAAAGCCCTTACCTCAGACACACTGATCCCATTAAAATTCAGCTAACCTATGTTGAGAACTTACTGCAAGTTAAATATTGTATTTTGGCACTTTTATAAGTATTTATCCTTATAATATTTTATAACTTTTTATGGAAGAAGAAAGTAAAATTCAGTGCCTGGCCAAAGGCCCACATCGCCGTGCAGATGGAGGGGAGGCGCCCAGTCCAGGGCTCCTTCCAGCACACTGTCCTGCTTTTGCTTCCATTTCACCCCCCGGGTTTTGTCTTGTCTCTTTTGTGCTGCTTTCTCCCCTCCCTGCTTCCTCTCCTTAGGAGAAGGCCCTCTGCTGGCCCTGTGGGCTCTGCTCCCAATTTTCTGGACCATCCAGAAGGGTCACTGCCTCTCAGCCCCAGATTCTAAGTAGACACGCCCTGTCCGATGGCACTTGACACTAACGGCCAAAAAATATGAGCAGAACCTAGCTCTGCTGCTTCCCCCACACCGAGAATGCAGTAATAAAGCTGATTAGCATTGACCTGAAGAAAAATCTGAACAATAAGCTTCTGGCATTAGGATCAGATGCAATGAAGTGCAAGCAATAAAAACGCCATCTCTGCTCCCCTCTGAGACAGCCGCTGACCCAGGGCCAAGTGTGAGGCTCACGTCTCCCCAAGCCTCTCCCGCCTCCTCCAAGCCTCACTAGGGGCCTCTGAGCTTCGCCCAACGTGTCAAAATGCAGGGAGGTGTGAAGGTGAGCTGGGTTGGGCCCCAGAGGGGACTACCCATAGTTAAGTAGGTAACTCCCAGAAGTCCAGGGTCACCACAGGCTTGGCGTGGGCTGTAATCATTATCTAAAAGTGCCAAACAGAGAGTGGGGGCAGCAGGCCATCAGAGATGGTGGCTGTTCCTCTGCTGGTGAGGCTGGTGGTTGGCAGATACTCAGGAGGTTGAACAAGCAGGTGCCCGGGAGTCTCACCAGAAGCAGCAGAAACCTGGCCTGGGGCAGGGAGGGTAATTCTCATCACATCCCCAGGCAGGCCAAGCGTCGCTACTTTCTTGCTTCCTCTGGTCAGAACTAGTTCAGAAACTGGGCAAAGATAGGTAGTTGTGACTGACCCCACCTGCAAGGCCCTGGGATGTAAGTCACCGACTTTCTCCCCTTCACGTCCCTCCCCCGACTTTCTGAGGACCTCATTTTGCTGTTGAATTCCTCTCCCATCCAGGGCATGGATGAGCTGGGATGTGGGGACACAATATGAACCAGACGCAGTGTTTGCCTTCTCACGGTCCTCAGCCTGGTGGGATTAAGTAAACCCCACTGGATGTACGGCGCTCTTTACTACTCCCCTCTGCTCTTGTTTCCTGAGATACTGTCAGGCACTTGAGGGGGCGTCCCATGTTGGTGTTGAGTCTGCCTTATCTCATCCTCCAATGATCTCTCCAACCCATCGCTCCATTCCCTAGGGTGGCACTGGGGGGAGGAGTGGGGGCGCTGCTGGCCCAAATCCTCTTGGTGCCCCTCTGCTATATATACCACCTGGGGTGCCCCACGCCTCTCCCCTGGCTCCCGAGGTCCTGCACGGGCCCACGGACTCAGAAAGGCATGACGAGACATATGCCCACTGTTTAGGATAAGAGAGGCCATCATTCTTCAGAGGCTGCCTCCAGCTCTAGAGGAAGATTTGCTGAGGCGGAAGGGGCGCTGGAAGAGGAGAAGAACACATGTGAAGACAGTATGCCTTCTACGTGGCACTTGAAAAATACGTACAATAGCCCAAAAGTCATTGCAGGGACATGCTCAGAAATGGCACAAAAGATAGAGAGGGACACAACACAAAGCGGCCTAGATGGGCGGAGGGAGCGAGGCCTTCCTGCCAACACACTGAGCCTTCACATGCTGGGAACGGAGGCGTTTGCTCGTGCGCTGGCCCCCAGTCCCACCGCCCTGAGGCCTTCGGGCAGAATGCATTTTGGAGTGTTTGGACAAAAAGTACGTGAAACACAGCTGCAGGCCCATGGGAGATGTCCGCCTCCTGGTCTGCCGGGCCCGCAACCCTGCATCCACCAGGGTGGGGGTCTGACCTGGCCTCATTGCTAACAGCCACCTAACTCCTCTCTTTGCCTCTAGCTCATCTCCGACATGGCCAGAATCGTCTTCTCCAAACATAGACGGGGTATCTGTTTAAGAAGACCTTGACGCTCCCTGGAATTCAGGGGCCCGGGAAAGCTGCCGCCTCCTACTTCCTGCCTTTGGGCCCTTGACGCCACCTGGCTGTTCCCCAGACATCACTTCTGTGCCCCCGTGAGAATGAGCAGCTCCAGCAGCACGACTCTTCTCTGGTGAGCCTGGAAGGATGAGAGAAACTTCCAGTGTGCCTTGGAGTTATTTGTTTACATGCTTCTCTCTGCTTTGGGCTATAGGACCTTGACATCTATAGATACTAATATTATGATAATAATACCAGACACTTATCAAGCAATTATTAAACTTCGCGTGAAACATCTCATTTAATCCTTAAAGATAGGTAATATTAGCTTCTTTTTTTTAAAATAAAAATTTTTTTTTTTTTTTTTAACAGAGAAGGGGCCTGAGGGAGGCCCATGCAGCAGCAGGAGCAGAGCCGGCAGGGAGCCCAGGTACCTTGAGTTCAAGGCCTTGTTCTTGACCCTCAAGCTTCGGCCGGTCCCTGGAACTGCTGATGCGCCAGCGTCTCCAGTCACATCCTGGGCCTGGTCAACGTCTGCAGACTGAGGCAGCAGGCGGATGAGACAACAAGGGGGCGTGAAGCAGCAAACTGCTCTGGAAAGGGGAGTCTGGGGACTGCGCTGGGAAGGAAGCTTCAGGAAATGAGTTTGCTCCGTCTGCCTCTGCACGAACTGGTTGACCTTGGAGGAAGTAGCACCCAGCAGGGGAGCCCCAGGGGGGCTGGGGAGACCCTCTCTTCCACTAAAAATACCTCCCTCAGTTGCTTGATGGTGCCTGAAATTGTACCTTTATGGCCTAATTCCTTTCGCTTAGGCTGCTATTCCCCTGTTAAAATGCAAATACTCCTGGGAGAGGCAAGTTATTAAACTTTATTAGTCTTTTATATCTCGTGGTGAATTTATTGATCAGACCCTTTTCCTTAGAAATGGCTGGGTTAAGGGAGAAAGACGGAGACCATATAAACGTCCCCAGCTCCAGGGAATGAGGTCACCTGGAAGGCGAGAGGTGGGGGAGCAGGGGTTTAGGGAAGAACACTGAGAGCTGTGAACCCAGAAGCAAACATCTCCCCTGGTGTCCACTGGGCAGGGCCACAGGGGCCCCGGAGCCTGCGGTTTTCAGCAATGGGCTGAGGACCACAGGCCCCGACATCAGAGGACCCAGTTACTGGGGCGGGACGGGGCTCTAACTTGTCATAGCTGCCTTCCTGGCTTCTGCCCTGTGCGAGAGCAGCATCACTGGCAGCCCCATAACACTGCCGACAGATTCTGCAGGTGCGCTGCAGCCGGCCTCGCTGATCTCTTCCTGCACCGTGCTCCTGGAGGCCCCTCCCACCCTTCCAAGTCCTGAGCTTCTCTCCTGGGTGTGTGATGCTGCTGCTTTGCGGCACTTCTCGGGCCCCTTCGGCCCGGAGGTGATGCCTCGGCTTCACTCTCTATCCTGTGCAGACTCTTCTCTGAAATCCTCCTGCGCCACCACCCACTGCCTGGACTGTGGTCAAAATGGATCATGAGAGAGGTCCTTTCTTAAGGATATGCCAGGGTTTCGAGAACAACATTATTTTATGTGCTCTCAAAACACTTTGTTCTGCCCTCGGATTTATGGGATGGCCTTTATTACTTCAATAAAACATTTAAAACAAAAATGAGAGTGGAGGTTGAGGTTTGCAGCCTCCTTTCTCTGGAGCCAGCCCATGCGGAAATACGCCCTCACTTCCCACACTTCCTCTCCTCAAATACCCCAGCAGCTGTGGTCTCCTATGCGGTTCTGACACTCAGGAATTAGGTAAGGTGGTACATCAGACTGTATCTTTTTTCAGTATATAGTGTTTGTCCACCTGATGGAAAATAAGCTTATATTCCACCACATGGAGTACATTTTTCTGCTGTTCAGTGATTTATTGCAGTTCAATGATTCAATGATTCATACGCCTTGCTTTTGAAATTGAAATAGCACACAATAACACTTTAAATGGAAAAGAATGTGGTGGTTATACTTAGTAGTTGCAGTGAGACAGAAGTTGCAATGAAGGTTGGTGAACTTCACTGGGGGACACTCCTGTGCTCTGAACCAGTTCCGGGCCTAATAAGCCGTGTAGCCTTGTGCTTCTGGCATTCTTTGAGCCATTTATTCAACCATTATTTATTGAACGTCTCCTATATTAGACATCATGCCAATCCGAAAAGAGAGGCAGGTGGATTAAATGGATCTTCCCAGTCTAAGAGTCTGCGGAATAGCCAATTTTAGTTGGCATTAGAAACCTTGGCTGTTTGCTAAGACTAAGAATGATGGGCAAGGATTTTCCCCTCACTTCTCCAAGATCGAGTGAATTTTCCCAATGAGGTCATAAGAACCTCAAGCGGGTGGCCGGTGGCAAACCTTGCCCTCCTCACTGCACAGCATCGGAGTGCCGGAGGCTCTGGGCTCTTCCTGACTCGCCTGATAGAGTCAAATCCATCTTACTTCCTTCCCAGTGGATTTTATTTTCTTGCTCTGAAGGCGGATGGTTCTGTCTTGGGTATTGGTCGTCAGGAACACTGTGAAAAACCCAGGGGGCACCACTCCAAGTGCATTTCGATCGACCGCTTCGTCTCCCCCTTTACTGCCGCTTCATCCTCACGAGGTTTGGAGTCCCCGCCCCAGCAGGCGCTGCGCCAGGCTTCAGGCCCATAGGCCCTGTCCTTGAGAAGCTCACAGCCCGAGTGGTGATGTGGGAATCCTGGGTGACGGCTGGTGGAGTGTGAGGAGGAGCGCTCCATAACTTGACTGGATGCAAGAAGGCTTCTCCTTAGGGGCAGTGCTTGAGTTGAATCCTAAAAAATAAGTGAGTTATGCAGGCAGACGAGATGTGGAATGGTGCTCTAGGCTGACGGAATAGCGTGGTCAAAGCCCTGAAGTAGAAGCATGTGATGTGTTCAGAGAAGCCGTTTGGAATGAGGCAAGGTACAGGGGATGGAGCATCCCCCGGGGATGGAGAACCCTGGCTGGGATAGCCTCCAGGGACCTTGGAGTGGCCACTGAATATCTCAAGCATGGCAGTGTGCGATCTGCCCTTTCTTCTCCCTAAATGTTCTGCTGTCAACGAGACCCCACGTGCCAGAGCTAGCTCTTCAAATCTTGTGCCTCCTCTGTCCCATTCCTTCATGGGAATTCCGACCTCTTGCTTCCTTTATTGCCTTTCAAGAGGAGAACTCACTAATGCAACCTGATAATAGTTTGATGAATAACCTTTCCTTTTAGCAGAACAAACATAAAATCGAAAGGAACTAAACTGAATAGTAGACTTTCAGACACTGAGATATTTTCAGGAAGGAGGTTTTCTTTAGGAAGGGGGCCGCTCCCCACCACACCACTCTACCGGAGAGCGCAGGCAGGCCGGCAGCAGGGCCACGCCCCACCACATGCCTGCTCTGATTCAGGACGATGGTGCCGTGGGCCTGCCGTGCCATGCAGCTGAGCCTCCAGGCCTTTGGCATGTCGCCTCTGCAGGACCAACTGCACTCTCTCGTCATTCAGCCACTGTGCCTCTCTTTACTAGAAGCTCTCATCACTTACAGCGACTGCCAGCTCAAAGAATGGCAACTGAGGGGCCCAAGCAGACAGGTGTGCCATTCAAATGCCAGGGGAGTTTTGAAATATAGCAACAGGCATCTTTTGGGTTGAGGCTTGTGTCAGGCTCTAAGGGGATTTAGAGGAAAAGCATGTTTCAGCTCTTCTGAGAGATGTGTAGAATTCCTTGAGAAAAGTGTCCAATAGAAGAAACAAGGTAAACACCATAGTATAGTAGATGGTGTGAGGATGGACTTTGTATGGATCCACCTCTTAGCGTCACAGGTGTTGACGGGGGCAAGGGCGGGGCTGGGCTGGGCTGGGCTGGGGAGGTCGCCCTGGGGGCATCGGCCTTAAACTGGGTTTGAAGCAGTGCCAGTTTTTTCTCTGTTCATGTTTGTGTGCATCTCTGTCAGTCCTGCACCGACTGCTTCCTGCTCTCGCTTCTTCTCCTCCTCTGGGCTGGAGTCTTAGCCGCCACAGCGGCTGTCATGGTGCTAAAGGGACACCGGCTTTGGAATCAGATAGACCTGGCTTTGTGTGACCTCAGGCAAATTACTGGATCCTCTGACTTCCGTCTCCTTTTCTAGAAAATGGGAGTAACAAAATATTGACGTTATTTACCTCATGTAAAGATGTAAAAGAAGTAAATATATTTTAAAAAATAACATTCAGGCTGCTGAGAGCTCTCACTAAAAATGTTGGCTTCCATCACTGCGGCTCCAGCCCGCCTGCTGGAAGGAGCCGAGACTGGGGTGCCACAGTGAGGCCTTTCTCCTGGGCTGTGGGGATCTGCCTGCCAAGACCGTCTCTGCCAAGCTCAGAGGCTACCCTGGGACCTGCTTCCTCTGCCCCTCTGGGTTCCCACTCTCCACAGCCACCATAGCCCTGTCTGCCGCTGATGCTGGCCAAAACCTCATTCTCCTCTGCCCCTCAGACACCATGAAAATGACATCAATATCAAAGAACTGACACAGCCACAGCTGTGGTCTCCATTCCCATTTGGAGGCAAAAACCTTCACATGTGCAACTCCCATACTTCCAGGCTCTCAGAAGCCCAGTCCCTGTGAAACAGCGAGAGTACCAGTTGTCGTCATCCCTACTGCACGAAATGAAGTTAACTTTTTGAAAAGTTGCTTGCCAAGTACATTATCTCTGTTGTTCATCCCCAAAAGCTTTGAGGCAAGGGTCATTAACCCTACTTTTACAGATGAAAAATGGATACCGTGAAAGATTAAGTGTCTTTCCCAAGTTCATGTTGAAAACAGCAGAGCCGAGGGACTCCCTCTCTGATCCGCCACTGGGACGCCCATTATTGCTTCCTGCTGTGTCTGATTTGCAGCTCCGGAAACTCACTCCCTCACATCCAATCCTCCTGCGAGAGGTGGACTGCTCTAAGCAGACACACAGGTAAACAGGTGGATGACCATTTTATCTTCCCTGCACGTGCATAAGCCCTTGTAGATGCATCATTACACTGGCCACTGCCCCCTGTGCCCACCCACAGATGGCTGTGAGGGAAAACGTGCCCAGACACTGAGCTTTACTTAATGTTTTTGGGCAGGAAAGGTGTGAGGGGAGATTCTGCCACTTAAGATTGCAGCAAACCGGTTTTTCCAGCAGCTCTTCCAGACTCCTGGCTGCCCTTTGACTCTGTCTTGGGCTGCCCACTTAGGAAATCACTTTATCATGCCTCTTTGTGATTGTATTTGCCCAAGGAGTGAGCTCAAAGGTCCTTTTAAATTAAAAGGTTTTAAAAAGACCTCTCTGAGTGGGGAGTAGGGCAGGGGAGCCCTGAAGGGGGTGTCAGGCCTCTAGGTTGCAGGCTGCTAGTTCCACTCTTTAGCTGGAGATGCAGGTCACAGTCAGTCAGCAACTGCGAAGGACTCAGCTAATCTTGCAGAGAAGGTCAAAATCCAGTGTGACGCCTGACTTCCGAAACATGGGTAGAGGGCCTCTCTGAGACGGGGTGCTGGGGATGCTAACCCTTTACCCTCATTTCCAGCCTCAACAAATGTTGTGGCACCCTGTAATCAATCTCCAGACTCAGGAGACATGCTCTCGGTGCGTTATCCTCAAGGAGATGGAAAAGGCTGATATTCTCCCACAATTTCTATGAATGTAGAATGCAGGATGAGACAGAATAGCAGGGTCTTAACCACGACTGAGAAGTCAGAAGAGGCACTGTGATAGATTGGATTGTTGGCCCCAGTTCTCCACCCTTCCCAGGAACCACACCCTTGCCATGGTCTCTTCACAGACAGAGGTATTTCCTTACCCTTTAACTTTGGGCTCAGTCATGGGGTCAAAGAGATGTTAATAGACGTGATGATAGCAGGGTCTTTGAAATGTCCTTGAGCAGTGGGGCCTGCCTTCTGCCATCTCCTTAAGATAAACGTGCCCTGCCAGCCAAAGAATTGCAGGAGGAGGGTGAGAGACACGTGGAGCAGAGCCGCCTAGGCCCACCCTATTGAAGGGAGGCCGCCCCGGGGAGCCCGCAAGCTCACGAATGAGAGAAACACTTATTGTTATTGACCACTGATACTTTGTGGTTGGTTTTTACAGCCTAATTGTGGCAATAACAACCTAATCAAAGAACCTCTTTGTGTGGTTACAAAATCCTCTTTCCACAGGTTTCTCCCTGAGTCACACAGTTTTTATAGGCATCTACTACATGCAGCGCAATGTAAGGCCCTGTGGAGACACACGGAAAGTAAAAGACACAAGCCCTGCCTTCAGAAAGATCAGTGTCCACGTAGGGAGGTAGAGCAAACACCACTGTTTAACCTCACAGCTCACTGTAGCGAAATCGTGCAAATTACAACAAGAAGGACCACATCAGCTCCCAGCTGATCTCGCCAGGGATTTACACCCTTACCCACCTTCTGTGTCTTCGTGTGTGTGCATACATGCTGACTCTCAGAGCTGTATTGAATAATAAGACACCTGGATGTTTGCCATAGATTCTCACAGCCGCACACAGGTGTGTAGACCATGCAGAGTGACTGGAAGGAGGGAAAGTGTAGCTCATGGCTAGCCTTGACTTTTGACTGCAGGTCTGACGTTTTAAAGATGAGGCACCTGAAACAGACGTTAATCAGGGTCGTGGTCATGCCATGACTGAAGGAGCTGGGGTTGGTGTGGCTCCAAAGGCCATGTTCTTTCTTGTCCACTCTCTGGCCACCCCTCCTCTGTCAAGAGGGCGTGTGGCCTGGCTGCGGTGTCTCAGCTTTGGAGACAGCTGGGCCTGGTGCTCATGCTTTCTCTATCACTTACCGGCTGAGTGACTCGGGACGTGGTGCCTAATCTCTCTTATGTTTCCACTTTCACACTTTTAAAATGGGGATATTAGGGGCTGGACCCGTGGCCGAGTGGTTAAGTTTGCACGCTCCACTGCAGGTGATCCAGTGTTTCATTGGTTCGAATCCTGGGCGTGGACATGGCACTGCTCATCAAAACATGCTGCAGCAGCGTCCCACATGCCACAACTAGAAGGGCCCACAACAAAGAATATACAACTATGTACTGCGGGGCTTTGGGGAGAAAAAGGAAAAAAAAAATCTTTAAAATGGGGATAATAATTTCCACCTCTGAGAGGTGTCAGACGGTTAGAGATGTTTTGTCTGCTATAGGCTAAACTGTGTCCTCCCCCCAAATTCGTGTGTTGAAATCTTAACCCCCAGTACCTCAGAATGGGACTATTTAGCAATAAACCGTTTAAAGAGGTGATTAAGTTAAAATGAGGTCAGTTGGGTGGGCCCTAATCCAAATGACTGGTGCATTTATAAGAAGACGACGAAACCGGACACACACACACAGAAAGCAGACCATGTGAGGACACAGGGAGAAAGCGGCTATCCACAAGCCCAGGAGAGAGGCCTCAGGAGAAACCAGTCCTGCAGCACCTGGATCTCAGGCCTCCAGCCTCCAGGACCGTGAGACAATCACTGTCTGTTGTGTGAGCTGCCATCGGGGGTGCTTTGTTACGGCAGCACTAGCTCACTAATGCAGGGTCTAACTCCTGGCAGGGAGTGGACACCCAGGCAAGAGCGACCCCGAGCTACCTCCTCTCCTCCCATCATCCCCGCCCCCTACTTCTCATTATTGCTTTTTCTTGTCTTCCTTCCCTCTTCTCTCACCCCTCTCCCCTTCCTATCATTTCTCCTCCTCATTCCTTTGCTTCACTCAAAATACATAGATCTCCAGGCTCTCAGCATGAGGCAGGAGGCCAGGGTGTAGGGAAGCAACTTAAGTGCCGTCCTGGGTGGCACAACGACGTTCCAGTCAATGATGGACTGCACACTGGACGGTGGTCTCAGACCATTAGTAATAGGTAAGACCGCATGCCGGACGGTGCCCTCAGAGGACTAGTACCAGGTAGGACCACGTACCTGACAGTCATCTCATAGGACTAGCACCAGGTAGGACCGCATACCTGACGGTGGTCTCAGAGGACTAGTACCAGGTAGGACCGCATACCTGACGGTGGTCTCAGAGGACTAGCCCCAGGTAGGACTGCATACCTGACGGTGGTCTCAGAGGACTTGTACCAGGTAGGACCGCATACCTGACGGTGGTCTCAGAGGACTAGCCCCAGGTAGGGCCACATACCTGACGGTGGTCTCAGAGGACTAGTACCAGGTAGGACCGCATACCTGACGGTGGTCTCAGAGGAGTAGTACCAGGTAGGACCGCATACCTGACGGTGGTCTCAGAGGACTAGCCCCAGGTAGGACCGCATACCTGACGGTGGTCTCAGAGGAGTAGTACCAGGTAGGACCGCATACCTGACGGTGGTCTCAGAGGACTAGCCCCAGGTAGGACCGCATACCTGACGGTGGTCTCAGAGAACTAGTACCAGGTAGGACCGCATACCTGACGGTGGTCTCAGAGGAGTAGTACCAGGTAGGACCGCATACCTGACGGTGGTCTCAGAGGACTAGCCCCAGGTAGGACCGCATACCTGACGGTGGTCTCAGAGGAGTAGTACCAGGTAGGACCGCATACTTGACGGTGGTCTCAGAGGACTAGCCCCAGGTAGGACCGCATACCTGACGGTGGTCTCAGAGAACTAGTACCAGGTAGGACCGCATACCTGACGGTGTTCCCATAACATTAGTACCATCAAGCCTAGACATGTAGTTGGTCTGTGTAAGTACAGTCTGTGATGTTCGTAATGACAAAATCAACTAGAACACATTTCCCAGAATGTGTCCCTGTCATTAAATGATGCATGACTGTAGAATTTATGTCATATAAAAGGGAAAGCAAAGACTCTGTGTGTTTTCCTGGACTGGCCAGAGTCACGGAAGAGTAACGATGGGGTGAGACCGTGAGCTGCTCCTGAGAGGAACACCTCTTTGAGGGTTATGGAGCTTAACTGAATTGGATATTGTGAGAATAGGAGCTTGAGACTTTGTGATAGGTCATAATTGCCTTTTACTTACCTAGAAAAACAAGAAACTAATATGTAGGAAGATGCCTTGTCCTACTTCATCCTACAGTTTTAGGGCTGGATCCCTGTTCTGGAAGGGCCTTCTGGCCTATGGTCCCTGTTATCTAAATCCATGCACCCAAAGACAGGGTGGGACCAGCAGGTGGCTCAGCATGCCAGTGGGAGCACTACCTGGGCCAATCCTGTCACTCTTCTCAAGGATAGTTAGAGTCGTCTTTGGCAATAGGCTTCCCTTCCAGAAAGGACACTTTCCTCATCCAGAAAAATGAGTGGAATCAGCCTGGCTGGCAAAGTTATTTTGAGAGTTCCTGGATGAGAGGCTGTGTGTCAACCCAGGGCATTGCTGTTTTCCTTTCTGGGGTGGGCCGGGGAGGAGAGACACGGGAAAGCAAAGCAAGAATGTCTCCTTGGCAGCTGGGCCCCAAGTCTCTCAGTCACATGCTGATGTTGCAAAACTGCTCACAAACAGAGCACTCATGGAAATGGGTAGGGGAGCTGAGGACCAGGCAGGCAGGCTCAGGAGAGAAGGATGCACGCAGTAAGTGGGAGGTTAGAAGGTCAGATCGGAAAGCACTCACACCAAGGGGAAAGGTCTGGTTGAGTGGCCCTCTGCGTCACTGGTGCTTGGCTTCTTCTTCGTCTTTGAGGTGGGCACTTGGACCTGCCTGCATTTCTGCAACATGGACTGTAGAATTTCCAGAATTCCTTATTAACAAGTGTAGGGGAAGACCAGGTCAGAGGTCAGGAGAAGGGACATCAAGACGAGAATGGGAGAGTCAGAATGGAGATGAGGATAAGGGAGGAGATGAGAACAGGAAGGAAGGACGGCAGAAAGGGAAGGAGAGAGGTGCAGGAAGGGAGTTCTCTTTCCAGAATGAGATCCCAGCCTGGGATCAGCAAACGGCAGCTTCCCTAACAAGATTTTGTTGCCTTCCAGATGACTTTAAGCAGAGGGTAATAGCAGCCTTCCACATATGCTGGGCTATCACCTCCAACAGCAGGACGAGGATTACCCTGCAAGGCACAGCTGACTTCTCTAGGTAATATGAAGTCCAGAAGCTTGTTAAGAAAAAAGCAAATGCAGCTGCTGAGAAGCTGGTTATGTCTCTGCACGGGGCTGGCAAGAAATCTGGGCCCTGGTCCTTTCTTTTTTCTTTTTTCCTGACAATAGAAGAATAACTTTGAAACGGGAAGAATCCTATTGAGGTCCAAAGAGCTCCCTTTTCTGGCTCTCGTTCCTCAAGATGGAGTGCTAATGCCGCAGACTTGTAGAGACCGTGTTAGGACGAAGCCGCCAGTGTCAGCTGCTTAACATGCAGAATGAAGGAACCATAAAGTCAAGTGCCTGTAACTTGGAATGTGAGCGATACAGGAGGGGAACAGCCTGAACAGAAGGCGGCCTGAGCGTCTCATTACGGGTGAAGGGCAGGCACTCCATCCGGCACCACAGCCACGAGCATCCACCACGTGGGTGCAGGTGCACGTGTGAAAGGGGACACCTGCATGGACATTCATATGTACACACACAAGCACATACACAAGTGTACACACACATGCACACACTTGCCATCACAGGTGATACCCAACAAGAGAATCATAGCTCTAGCCATCCTGGAACTATGAAAGGTGAGCCACAGGGCTGCACTGACTCAGGAACTTCCTTCTCCTGGGGAAATTCACCTTCTCAGGACCGAGAAGAATAGCAGAGAAGAACTGTAGAATTACCTGTTCACTTCACCTGTTCACATACAAGAACAGTCAAAGTTATAGTGTTAAGCTTTGGCAACCCCAAACCTTCAAATACTGTCCTCCCTCTGGTGGTGATCATTCCAACGAAAGCGTTGTGGCAGCTTCTGGCTGGTTGTTGCTGGCTCTGGTGCATGAGCACCACCTGTTACAGCCATCGTTATTGCTCTCACTGGTGGAGGGAAACTAGTCTTCCCATGCTAGTTTGCCTTCTCATCAGAGAGATTGGTTTTCCGTTCTCCAACATCTCCTGTTTCTCTGGAGAAATCGGGGCTGTGCCCTCCTGGGCAGGGAACGGAGGACACCACAGCGAGGCATAGCACAGCATCCCTAGTCTGTAGCTGAGGAAAAGCACAGGTGCACTGGCCCTGGGGTTTGAGAAAGGCTTGATTCCAGAGACCTGGGTTCCATCCATCAGTTACAAACTCTTTCAGGGTCGGAAATAATCTTCAACAAATATAACTCATGGTGGCTTGTGCTGACATGCCAGTGTCCCCTCAGTGAGTGTGCAGTATGTTTCAAATTCTCCTCATCATTCTCCCTCCAGGATTCTCTAGAAGGAAAGCCACTAAGATAACCCTGGTGACCTCCACAGAAAACATTGGAAAGACGATCTCTCTGGGGGAGGACAACAAGACAGCTGGATATTCAGTTTTGTCTCTGACAGCTGAATCTGACCTTCTAGAGTGTCTCATTGATTACGTTGTGACATTACTTTGACCTCAGCTGGGGGTGGGGAGGATGGCGTCATCACTTCTAGCATACGTTTGGACTAACCATGACCCAACCCATAATACTTTATTGCCCAGTTGCAACCAGGCTAAAATATTTATACTAGACTTTGCCAAAGGGTATAGGAAAACAGAAGATGAAGACAAAAGCAATCTGGATTCAGACAGTCTGCTTGATAAGAGATGGCCCAATGCCATGAGGCAGTCCCGCCTCATTCCGCAAGAACCTGGAAAGGCAACAACGGCTCCCCAGGGAATTCCCACCTTTGACTCCACTGCTTTCCCTTCTCCTGCTTCTGTTTTAGATGAGGAGACCCAAGAATACAGCCCTTTTAGTTTTGGGGGCTGTTTCCCCACGTCCCACCTACACATACAACTCAGGCTGGAAGGAGCTCCAGGGCTCGTGCAGTAGGGTGGTGTGCACACTGGATGCTCGGAATCGCCTGAGCGGTTTGTTATAAATGCAGATTCCTGGCCACAGCCCCAGGCATTTTGATTCCACACATCCTGGAAAGATGCTGGGAATGTGTATTTTTAACAAGCCCTTAGGTGATGTGCTCTCTAGACATTTCAAAGAAAAGGAAACTAAGGCCCTAGATTGTTCAAGGTTACACAGACGTTTAGCAAGAGTTTTTGTTACTGTTTCTCCTCCTCTTGCAACCTTATGCCCTGATCAACAGACCTCAGCAGAAGCCAAGGGGGAAACAAGAAGCCTCAGATTCTAAGGAAAAATTTATGTTTGACTTTCTACTGAAGAGCTCATTTCCAGGTTCTGAAAAGAAATAGAGTCCCTGACGTGAGAGAGAACCTGCTGGTGCTCCCATTTAGAAGGGGTGTGCCCACATTCACTTAACATTTGTTACTCAGACCCACGGGAACCATAGCTATATCGAAGTTTTTCAGCGAGCCCTCCTCTACTGCCAAGGGTTTAGGAGCCCAGACTTTGTGGGAGTCATAGAAAGGACAGAACGCAGGACTGGTTTTAAAGTAGCTGAGTTCTGAGCCCGGGTCTCTCTCATTTTTTTTTAGGAAGATTAGCCCTGAGCTAACATCTGCTGCTAATCCTCCCCTTTTTGTTGAGTAAGATTGGCCCTGAGTTAACATCTGTGCCCATCTTCCTCTATTTTTTATATGTAGGTTGCCTGCCACAGCATGGCTTGACAAGCGGTGCATAGATCCGCACCTGGGATCCGAACCGGCGAACCCTGGGATCCGAACCCGAAGCGGAACACGTGAACTTAACTGCTGCGCCACTGGGCCAGTCCCCTGGGTGTCTTTGATTCCTCTAACTAGCTAGGTGACTTGGGGAAAATTATTTCCCCTTTCCAAGGCCCAACTTTCTCTCAGAAGCTCTAAGATCCCTTTGCATGTTTGTAACTCTCTTGAGAAAGAAGGACACCAAACTTTGAGCAATGTGCTTATATTGAAATTGGGGCAAATGACAGAGAAATCATGAGAATGAAGGTGCAGTTTCTTTCCTCAACACTTCACAAAAATTTAATGTCATGTCACCCTTGGAAGCCCCACCCAGTCCCCTCACCTCGCTGTGACAAAGTCATAGTTCAGAGACTGTAATGAATTACCAATCCACCTATCTCTAACCCAGGTGGCCTGTCTCCTGCTTCCTCCAGTCCATGCACAGTGAACGTTAGGGGCTTCACACAGGACAGAGAGGGACAGGGGAAAGTTCGCCCATGCTGGTCATTAACAGGGCTGTGGCTTGACAGTGTAGGCAAACATGCAACCTCCGTTTCTAGACATTGTCTATTCACAAAGATATAGAACAAGGAAGGGGGTGCCTCGAACCCCCTCTCTACTGGTAAAAGCCAATGCAGCTTTCTTTTCTGCTGTACACATTTCCTCTCTCTAAGCCTCAGCTGAGTCCATTTGTCACTGGGAATAAACTTCCAAACCTAGGTAGTGCAGGGGCAAAGAGAGGGTTCAGGAGGACAGGGACAGGCATGATGCTGTGGAAGTCCATGGCTGACTTTCCAACTGAGAGCCACGCTGGGCATGGGACCATTTAGAATAATAGAATGAAATCTGGCAGGGGCTCAGAAGTCATCAGGGGCTCCCACTTCCCGTTTACAGAGGGCGTGTCTGAGGCCCAGAAGGGTGAGTTGTTACTCAGTGCTACATCACTAAAACTCACCCTCTCTTCTTCCAAAGTCTATTCCAATTCTCTTTCTCTCTTCCTAGCCCACCTCTTCTCTCTTCTGTGAACTCATGGAACACATTCCACGACACGAGTGCCGCATGGCATTCATTACAGGCTGCTTTGTTCCTGTCCATCTTGTCCCTCTGGGTAGACTCTCAACAAGACAGAGACTGTACTCCTGTGTGTCCTCTGTATACAAGGCTTTACACAGAGTAGGTGTCCAGCAAGGACACATTAGCTTGAAGTGGGCAGTGGTGACCATGGCTCAGCAAAGAAGGAAAAATGCTGCTGCAAGTATGCGGGGCGTCGGGAGGAACATGCCTCTGTATTATCTCTTTAAAAGAACATGGCATGCTTGTCTCCTGCCAGCCACCTTGAATGTCACCTTATCCCCTAATTCTACTGCACAGGCCATTCATCAGCTCTCATCCGCCCTTCCGTCTCTCACCCCATCTGGGTCCTGAGCCTTGCCTTCTGCTCTTCACACTGTCAAAGTGCTTTCCTCCTGCAGAATAGAACCCTGATGTTTTTCTGGCTCCCCCGTCCTCCGTCCTTGGCAGATTCTCCTGCATGGTCTGGCCCTCCTTGAGCCTTTCCACACTATTCTAATCCTACCCACCTCTCTGTTGTCCTCTCATCCCCAGTGCAGTCTCTCTGACAAGACGGAACATTGAGATTGCATAAAGGTTCTAGGGTAAGGGAGGCCTGGCCATAAGAAGAGGGTGGTGGAAGCAGTCATTGCCAAACAGATCCAGGAGGATCTGACTGGGACCCCCTGGAACGATGGCCTCTCCAGCTTCAAGCTCAGTGTCTCCCTCCTAGGCATCTTTATAAACAGACTAGTTCTTCATTTAGCCTTGGCGTTTGTCAAAATTTCCTAATTTGTTTCTCTCTCCTCACTCCCCTTCACATGACCCCTCACCTTTACACACATACTCCCCAACACTTTTTCTCTTAAAAATATAAATCACAGGTACAGGTGACGATTCATGGGGGAGGAGAGTAAAAATTATTATTCCCTAAAGATCCTGGCTATATTTCCCATGATTCATCCATATACTGCTAAGAAGGCAGCCTCAAAGCTGTGTTCACTAGGAGATTCCGTTTTATTTATCACTCTGTAGTGGATTCTTTATTACTGCTAAATTCTACCTACAGTTCAGCATAAAAGAATTCAAGTCTCTTTTACTTTAAAACAGCCCCCACTCTCACCACCATCCAGGCAGCTCAAAAAGAGATTGTGAGAGTTGGTTCTGGCCCAATGACCCTCCGAACATGCATGCTCACTGCATAGCTCATATGCAGAAGTAGTCAAAGGCAAAGGCCAGTTGTCACCGAGAGATGTATCTAAGCAACTTTGGTGCTAAGCAACAGATGGGAACTCAAAGTGTCCTAGTCCACTCCAGTCAGAGCAGGCTGCTCAGGACGTGGCCTGGGCTAGAGGAGAGACTTGATTTTGGTGGAGGAGGGGCCAGCAGAGGAGAGGAGAGAAAAGGAGAGGAGATGGGAGGAGAGGGGAGGAGGGGAAAGGAGAAGAGAGCAGATAGGGACAGGAGAATGGAAGAGGAGTAGAAAGGGGAGGAAGATGGTGAAAGACGAATAGACAGAAGAAGATGGTTGGGTTCAAACACATGGAATCCGGTTCTGATAGTCATTAAGGCTAACGTTTAGAGAACAGCCTGAAGTTTTCTCAGAGTAAATGGTCACAGCTAAGATTTTTGAAACTTTTTTGAACACGCTATTTGGTTGGTGAATGCATCTCCCAGGGTGTCAAAATATTCCCTCTCGAGAACCTTGGTGACCAGGATCATCCATGGGCCAGAAATTAGTACCACCTCACTTCCTGGCTTTCTCTTATAGAACTGAAGGGCAGGCATGCACTGGGGGATTAATTTCTGAGAGGAGCTGCCAGGCATGGAGATGTGGATGGAATAGTGCAACAAAAAAAAAAAAAAAAAAAAAGGAAGGGAGGGGGAGGGGGAGGGTTGAAGAGGGGGTCAGCTTAACAAAGTCAACTTGATGATTGGGAAGAATTGGGGTCAGCCTTTGGGTCAGTATGAGCTCCCTCCTTGCTTTCTACTTTCCTGCAAGTGTTCTTAGGAAAGAGATCGAGAGCTGTCCATAAATTCCCTCTATGTGCTGAGACACCCTAGTGATCAGATGATCCAGCCAAGCCTGTCTTGGGTCACACAGATCAGGGAAAACAGCTTGACAGCCTGTTATAGTTAGTCTGGGAAACTTTCCCAGAAGGTAGGATGGTGCGAGGTATTAGGATGCCAGGCAGCACCTGGTAAATAAACCTCAATCCCAGCATCTCTTCTACCCCCGGCCCCACCTTCCCCGCAGCACCGCATGCTTTTCTCGTGCACCGTCTGTTCTAGACAAGCCCCTAACCCTCTCCCCACCTCTCTCCCATTGGCCTGGAGCAGTTGCAGCATGGCTGACGTCACAGGAGCCACTTATCAACGCTTCCTCACACACACCAGCAGGACAATGAGTTGCCATTTCCGCAGGGTTCTGGAATGGGGTCATTAAGAGCTGTCATTCTCTTTGTCTAAACCAATTTGTCTGTATCACTTTTTGTCGGCCATCAGAATCCCTCAGACTCATGGAGCGGTGTCTGAGCCCTGAAAATGCTTGGCATATGGCAAGCATGGCACGTGCTTCCGAGCTGTGGCTCATCCTTGATTGAGATCTATCATCACCGGCCAAGCCTCCAAACTCAGCAATTGATGAATCCCAGGCTTTTGTGATTTGCCTCCTCCCCGGGGTGATTCCCGGGCCCAACCTCGCCTGGAAAGTACCAGGTGTGTTTAGTCTGGGGTTGATGAGATGCCTCTTTTTGTTTGGCTTTTAAAAGCCAGACGAGGAATATTGGGAACACCAAGCCCATTGTAGTGCCAGATTCTGAAACAGCTAGATGTGTATATGTGTGTGTGTGATAGAAACTACTGAAAGATGGGTTTCCGGGGATTTTACACACACACACACACACACACACATGAATACACTGGCAAGGAACAGACTCGGGGAAAAAAACAAAACTATGTTACCCAAAACTCACACAAGCAATCAGATGAATGTTTCTTTTCTTTCATAGAACCCCTATGTTTCAGCTTAATGGGCATTTTTTTTGGTCACACAATAACTGAACCACCTTCATATGTTGGGGGAAGTTCCTATCTCCTGAGGCAGAAACTGCCTGCTATTGTATAATAAATAGCATATAATATAATCACTACCCTAGACTAACTTTCAAGTTGTGTAGAGATTGCTGTCCTGTCTCCATCAATCAGACACACACACTCACTGTAAACTGGCTACAAAGACGAAAAGGACTGTGTCGAATCTATTTTAGGTAGAGAGTGCTATAACAGCAGGATCGGTAGCAGCCACATCTGTATCCAAGGGCAACAGTGGCATTTATGACTTGTGTCCAGTTTCTGCGGTAAACCACAAGACAATCTGTGGCCTCTACTGCCCAGAAATGGCAGCAGGGGTGTTTTCCCCTGCTTAGCTCTGTGATGTAATTTGGGGCTGTGTTGCTCACTTTGTAGCCATCAATTCTGGTTCTCTGACCCTCCCAGAGATTTTGTGAGCTGTCCAACTTTCTTTCGATAAATTATGCTTCTGTTAAGCCAATCAAAGTTGGTTTTTGTTGCTTGCAATTAAGAACCATTACTGATGCAAAAATTGGCATGAGAAGTGATCATAGACATCAGAACCATACGAAGATGAAAGGTGGACCTGGAATTAATTATCTAGTATTATTAATTTTGAGGGCAGTAAATATTGAAATTCCATTATAGGCCAGCATTCCGACAGAGGCCTATCATGGGAATCTGCTTATCAAATTGTCATCTGTTATCTTCTGTAATAATGTTTCCATTGGAGGAAAAGCTTTGGGGAATCAGGTGGCCAGTTACATGGAACAGTTTGAATGGCAGGGTGACACCAATCCCTGTTGGGTGGGAAAGATTTTTTCAAATAGTACTACAAAATAAAAGAAAGAGAATGAATAGATAAAACTCTTAAATTCTACATGTAAGCTATTGGCTAAAAACCAGGAACTTTCTGTGAGTGTACTAAAAGACTCTGATTTCTTTCATATTTAAGGTTGAGACAACCAAATGCAGGCTTAAAATTTGATCCCGTCAGTATCAAGTATAATATCCATTATGTTCATAGCTTCATTATGTTGCTCAGATGAAAGCTAAGACAGTTACTGGGAAAGAGTGACACTCCAAAACTTGCAAGGGATATATAACAAGATTCAGATAATTCAAAGCACACTGACCCCCAAACCCCGCTAAGCATCATTTAATAGTCACAACAGCCCCCTCTTTTCTTGTTTGATTAGGATGTTCCTGCCTTGATTGAAGATCCTATAATGACCTCACTTGAAGGAATTACCTTGCAAGAGGAAGCTAATTCTTCTAATAGCTCACCCCCACCTTTACTCCTAATCTCAATACCCATAACTTGAGTCTCTTTCCACCATGTCCCAGGGAGTCATGGAGTAAGGGCCACTATGTTGAAAAAGTTTGCTATTTCTCCAAACAGTAAACAATAATTAATGCTACAACCTTGTGGAAATCGCAAAAGTAGTATCATCCTTAAATTTTGAGATATGAAGGGCTGATGTGATGATTGGATAATTGTTCATCAAAGATTCACTCCACTCCCTTTCCCCCTGGAAAGGAGCACACCTATAATAAGTCACTGAGTCACTACTTCTGGGTTTGGCCATATGACTTGCTTCGGCCAGTGGAATGTGTCTAATGGACTGTGCTTGCACAATTTAGCTTATCACGCTGATTCACCAAGAAGAGGACATGCCCCAGGTAGCTGCTGGCTAAGGGAAAACGTGGAGATACGTAAGGGAGACTTGAAACCAATCTGCAGCCTGGAGCTGGGGATCAGAGACTAGAGTCTGGAGGCTAGATCCTAAAGCCTGGAGACCAGCCTCACTGCTGACTTTCAGTCACTCTAAATTTTGGGATAATATATATCCAGCATTATTGTAGTCAATAGTTGACTAATATACATAGTGCTCCCTCTCATATCCCTGGTTAACTCTCTGTTTATCCAGTGTGGAAAACTGTTGGCTCTTGGGTTTTGGAGAATGTGAAAATAGACTATTGTAAGCTCCATCAGGTCATGACCTCAATTGAATCTGCTGTTTCAGATATTTCCATTTTGGAGCAAATCAACACAAATGCTGCATATGATACGATCCTATCTATCTGGAAAATGTTTTTGTCTCTCTATTTCTATAAGAAAAAATAAAACAAAGTAAAAATGATGAGTTTTCTTTCACCTAGCAGGGGTAAAAATATACACGATGGTCCTTACTCAGAGTTACAATAACTCTAGCTCAATATAATAATTTAGTCCAGAGATACCTTGCTCATCTCACCATCCCAGAGAGAATCATTCTAGTCCACTATAATTGATGATATAATGCTGATAGGACTTAGAAAGTTAAAAGCAGTAAGCAGCCAAAAAAGACATGTGTATGTCAGACGGAAGGAAACAAATTCCATGACAATGCTGGGGTATTCCAACTCAGGGACATGTGAAATATCCTCCAAAATGAGGAACAAATTGTTGTCTTTGCTTCCTCTGTCTTTAGGAGAGATGCACAATACTTGGAGTGTCTGTGGATTCTGAAGATAGCATTTACATTATTTGGATATATTGCTCTCATTCATATATTAGTTGACAATTTTAGATGATCCCTAAGGTTATCAACTTTGAGTGACGGTGTAAGTAGCACTGATACTTGGCTATTATGATCCTGCAGATCCAGGATTAAAGTGTCAGAGATACATAAGATGCTTTACGGATCCTGAAGCAAGCTTTGAGAGCAAAGTCTCAAGGTTGGGACTGAGGATTTTAGAGCAAAGTCATGTTTCTTCAGCAAGGAACTACTTCCCTTTTCAGGAAACCATTCTTAGCTTGCTAGAGGTAGAGCATGGGACACTAAGTAACATGTGACCTGAGCTGCCCATCATAAATTGGGTATTATCTGATCCATCATACCATATATCCACATATTTCAGTATGCCTACAAGACTCCAACTTCAAGTAAAGGTGACATATAAGAGATCTTAAGTAGTTTCTGCATGCACATGTAATTTTCATATACAGCTCTCTTATATTTTCTGTGTACCTATTCCTGTCATACTGTCACTCTTATCTAAACCCACACCTATAGTCTCATGATCAGTTAACTGAAGAGAAAAAACTCTAGTTAGTTTATATATGCCTTCAAAAACTAGTCTCCTCTTGGCCTTAGAGCCCTAATCAGAGATTGGCTCTGACGGGCAATAGAGGAGTGAAATTCTCTGAGCACTTGACTTCACAGCTGGAGGACGAGGAGTGATGCTAATAGGAGAAAGCCCGAAGTGCACAGTGTCAAGGATTCAAGAATTCTGGCAACTTGCAATATTCAAGTAATATTCTGTGACTAGTCAGATTCATACAGGTATAGAGACAAAATGTCCTACATTTTCCTCAAAAATACTCATTGTCCCCATATTACAGCTGAAGTTTTAGCTAGTGATTCATGCATCACAGATGGTCTTGCCAAAAGTAGCATCAAATTTGGCTGTGTTTAAAAAAAATGGATTTCTATTTTTTGGAGGGGATATATGGTTATGCTAGTTATTGCACAGAGGAGAAACGATTGCCACTCTGATAGAAAGACCCTTCATTCTGCAAGCCATATATCTCATATTCTGTGGACAGGCTTGTCTTAATTTTTGGATTTGTCCATACAATTGCTGTAAATAAAGGAAACCACCAAGCTATATGATTTAATTCAATTCAACAAATATTTGAGATTAAATCTATTCACATCCTCAGGGAACTTAGGATTTTGGCTGGGAAGCAAGACAACAATTAGTATACAAAATCTTGTGTACAATTAAGAAAAATAGAGACTAGTGCAGAATATAGCTAATAGGCCACATATGCATAAGCACATACATATGTGTACTAAATCTTATATACGCGCATGCATGTGTGCATCCATAAACTCTCATCCAGAAAGGATTTAAGGGTTTATGGCTTCACAAATATATACACAAAGATAAAATAAAATATTCAAATGAGGAAAGTGGGAAAAAGGAAAAATCAAAATAGCAAAGATAAGATGTCACAAGTTCTTAGTATACATGGTATATGTTTTAGATTTAGTAAAAGGAGAAACAAATTTGTCTCTAATCTACAGCACCCAACTCAAGAGAGAAAATGAAGAAAAATTGCTATCATTTTTAAGGATGGATGTAAGAATAGGCCAGAGGAATAGAAACTAATATTTATTCAGCAACTATCCCATTTAATCCCAAAATAAATCCTATGCAAAAAGTGTCGGTTCCTATTTTAGAGAGCAGGAAACTGAGTGTCCAACATGTTTAAGAAATATTTTAAACTCTTCTCAGCTATTAAGCAAAAACCTAAGTCTCCAACGCCAGACACCCCTGTGTGCGTCACAGCGTGCCCCCCCGCCTGACAGCGTCCCCCCCCGCGTCACAGCGTGACCCCCCTGTGTCACAGTGTGCTCCCCGAGTCACAGCGTGCCCCCCGCGTCACAGCGTGCCCCCCCGCCTCACAGTGTCCCCCCCCACGTCACAGCGTGACCTCCCCTGCGTCACAGCGTGGCCCCCGCGTCACAGTGTGCCCCCCCAACCCTGGCTAAGCAGAGACAGGAGAGACCCCTCTGTTTCTCCTGGCGGGTCCTTTCCAATAGCAGAGCCTGGTTACACAGGGAAGCGCCATCCAGTTGACCCCGCGCTCTAAAGCATTTCCGCTTCCGCTGCTCCAGTTACTCCTTCTCAGAGAACGTGCAGCCGTTGGATGGAGGGAAGGAAAGAAAACAAATTATAGAACCCAGGGAATTTCTACAGAAAGCTCAAGGCAAGCAAATAAAAAATGATAAATGCTCAAGAAGGAGGGGTGTAAATTGTATTTTTCTCTTCCAAAGGTATTATACAGAGAACGTCTCCCCAATTTTCTGGTGATTACTAGCCTCCCTGGCAGTGAGTTACCGTATATTAATGAATTTTATTTACTGCTGCTGGCAGAATGACTATTACAGTAAATCAGGCAATTAACAGCTTCCCATATTACACTCAGGAGAGAGGTAACAAGATGCCAAACAGATTAACTCTCTGCCTCATGTCTCCTCCAGCAAGTCTCCGTTCAGGGTTGTGGCCCCGGTGCCGCCGCCCGCTGGGGTCTGGTCAGGACGGGTGGCGTGCTCAGATCTTCCACGGCCGGCGCTTGGGCCTGACAGCTGCTGCGGGGAGAGGGCCTCGTCAGGAGTTGCTGACCTAACTCTGCGCTCAAGCGTTGAGGAGAAGAAACGTGCAGTTACGGTTTGCAACAGGAGATGGAAAATCATCTTGACCAGTCTTGTTAGCTTTGTTTCAAACGTCGGCTCGTGTCATCACCTACGTCTTATGTTCGGCAGGAGGGCCTTCCCGCTTCTGCTCATTCCAGTTGCTAACAGAAGTTGGGCTATCCAGAACCTTTTGTTGTATTTCTTAAAAGTTGAAGAACAACCAGGTCCTGCTGGAGGTATATGTGACTTTAAGAAGAAAGGAATTGCCCGTGTTCTGGAAAACCCTCTCCCGGTGGCATGCATTCTGCCTCAGTGGCCTTCTCCTAATAGCTACCGTCCCTGGGTCACCTAGCGAGGTCCTCGGCTCCCTACAGCTCTGGTTAAATGTCCACCACTTCGCTTGAGGCGCTGCTTGGCATTGGAAAAGAAGCCCTCCTGATTGTTCCCATCTCAGAGCCTGCCTTTCTGCCCTCCCAGCTGTTGTCGATGGGTCATGATGGCCTCAATCTTTTAACTCCTTATCACCAAACTTGTAAGTTTATTCTAACTAGGAGGGCGAGGGACAAAAAATCAGAATTCTCAGCCCACCAGGGAGTGAGGTCTGAAATTAACCTGGCTGCTTTGGACTTTAAAATTAGTATCGCCGGGACGAACAGTGGGTATGTGCCTGTCCACCAAGGGTTTGGCTTATTATGTACCAAGGAGGAAGGTGGGCAGAGAGAGAGCAGCTCAGAGGAGGATGTCTCGCGTTTATTAAGGCACTATGTAGTGAGACACACTCCACGTAACATGTCTCATTTAGTCATGATAATGAACCTGTGATATCCTTGTTCTTGAATTATAGACAAGGAACTGAAGCTTAAAAAGGGTCCATCGGTGGCACAGGGCCACACAGCTTGTAACTAGTAGGACTGGGATCTGAGCTCATGTCTGTCTACTTCCAAACTCTGTGCTCTTCTTTGTCAATACCCCATCACCCTGCAGAGCTTTTGCTGCAGGCCATCCTGCAGTCTCCAAAGAGGCTCAAGAATCGCCTGGCCACGTTCTGTGAGTGTCTTGGGCCTACCCTCTAGTCGCTGCAAGCCTCGCTCTTGTTTGCTTTCCTTCGCCCATTCTCCTTGGGTGGATCATTTTTCTTGGGCAGCAACTGTTTATCTAGAGCTTGAATCCCTGTCTTTGAAGAGTTTCATTCTGACCTACTTCTGCCTTGAACTATTCTCTCTCCTTACGTGTGCCCTGCTCCTCTGGTGTTTCTGCAGCCCAAACCTGAATCTCACATGGAAGCTTATATATATATATATATATATATATATCTCTACTAAACTCTGCGTCCCCTTCTGTCTAAGTACATTTCCCTTGTCTTTCTTTCCTCTCTCCTGGCATATCCTAACCAAACCGCCTGCAGCAGTCGCCCTGCTTTTTTGCCAAGTCCCTCCTGCTAAGGTATTTTCTTTTTCAGGGGGACGGAATTCTGTCCTTGAACTTGAGCTTCTGTGTATTAACACTTCCACCTGGTTATTTGCATGTTCTGCAGTACAGAGTGGCTTCTGAACTAACTCAATGCATGACATTAATTTTGTTAGCTGCCCTCTCCTTGACTTGGTATTTATTCCTGAATCCTCTGTTACTCCTTGCTAAATATATATCTAGTTATTTCCACGTACCCCAAGGAGGGGAAGCTACTGACTACCTGAGCCCCAGCAATTTAGAAGTCATCTATTGTATTGGTGAAGCACATTTTACCTCCTACATACTGAAGCCAAGTCCTTGAATTTCCATCTTGGCTGAACGCTGTGAACTGGATTTGCACTGTGGCTGCCAGCCTGTCTGTCTTGCGCCTACTCAGTTCCTCACTTCAGACAGGAGAGCGTATCTACTCTCAGAGGTGTAATACCGGGACTCTCAGTAATCCAACTAGAGCTCTCATTCCCACAACAGGTAATAGTCCCAGAAGGACGTAGATGAAATGCTGAGCAGGTGCCTTAGGCTTGAAATCTCTGAAGCCTGCACAGAATAACTTCATTGTATCTTAGGGCCTTTCACACAAGTCCTAGGATGCAGGTAACAGGGACTTCTCTGTGTTGGCGCGGTGAAGTTCTACAACAACGTAAGAAAACTGTTCAGCGTTATATTCTAGCTTTGGAAACTTTGCATACCCACGCCCGAACAATTATCCTCTTAGGTATTTTATTTCCTATGTCTGTTGGAACTACAAAATTACCACAAATGGATGGATTAAAACAGCAGAAATTTGTTTCCCACATTTCAGGAGGCAAGAAGTCAGGAATCGGTATTACCCATCCCAGGTCAAGGTAACAGCAGGGCCCATTCTCTCTGGAGCCTCAAGAAGAGGATCAGTTCCTTCACTTCCCGCTCCTGGTGGTTGCTGGCATTCCATGGCTCATGGCCTCATCCCTCGCATCTGTCTCCATGGTCACATCGCCTCCTCCTCTTCTGTCTGTGTCAAACCTCCCTCCATCTCTGTGGTTGATCACATTTAGGCCCTACCTAGATAATCCAGAATGTCTCCCCATCTCAAGATCCTGAACATAATCACATCTGCAAAGACCTTTTTCCCAAAAAAGGTGACATTTGCTTGTTCCAGGAATTATGACCTGGTATCTTTGAGAACGATTATTCCGCTTACTACAGGTATGTATCCAACAGATATGCATGCACACGTATACTGGGAGACATGGACAAGAACATACGTAACACATGTTTGTAATAAACCCAGACTTGGAAAACCCAAATATCCATCAGGGTAGAATGGATAAGTAATGTATATTCATATAATACAATATCATGTAGCAACGAAAAGGAACGTACTCCAGCACGTGTAATATCATGGCTAAATATCATAAAGCTAATGTTGAGTGAAAGAAAACAGATGCAAAAGAATACATACTGTGTAATGCAAGTTTTCAAAGTTCAAAAACAGTCTAAATGAAGATAGAGCGCTCAGGAATGCATGTATACTTAAATGCTGAGAGTATGTACTGGGTTAAATAGTGCCCTCCCAGAAGTCACATCCTCCTGGGACCTGTAAATGTCACCTTTTTTGAAAATAGAGTCTTTGAAGATGCAATTAAGTTAAGATGAGGTCATCCTGGATTAGGATGGGCCCTAAATCCAATGACTAGTGTCCCTGTAAGAAGGCCATGTGGAGACACACAGGGGCAATGCCATTGTGATGACAGAGGCAGAGATGGAAGTGACATGTCTACAAGCCAAGGAACGCCAAAGATTGCCAGGAGCCACCAGGAGCCGAGAAGGAGCAAGGAAGTCCCCTCCCTCAAAGCCTTCAGGGAGAATACGACCCTGCAACACAGTGACTTCAGACTTCCGGTCTCCAGATCTGTGAGAAATAAACTTGTTTTAAGCCATCCAGCTTGTGGCAAGTTGCTATGGCAGCCCTTGGAAACTCGTACAATGTAGAGTAAAGCAAAGAAGTGATTATTGTAAAACTCAGGATAATGGCCACCTGCAGTGGGGAGGGCAGGCAATGTGGCTGGGAAGCCATAGGGGATTTCTGGGATTGACAAGATTCTATTTCTTGATATGGCCACTGTTAATAACAGATGTCAATAATAATTTATTAAACTGCATGGTATCTTTATGCTCTTTTTTCTTTCTGTCTTCTGTTTTTAAAAAACTTTTTTCTTTTTTTCTTTTGAGGAAGATTAACCCTGAGCTAACATCTAGCACCAATCCTCCTCTTTTTTTCTGAGGAAGACTGGCCATGAGCTAACATCTGTGTCCATCGTCCTCTACTTTATATGTGGGACACCTGCCACAGCATGGCTTGACAAGTGGTGCTGTGTCCTCACCCGGGATCCTAAAGGGCAAACCCTGGGCCACCAAAGCAGAACGTGCAAACTTAACTGCTACACCCCTGGACCAGCCCCCTGTCTTCTATTTTTCAATATAAAATTTTAAGTTATTTTCTGAGAAGTTTCTGAGCCTTCTTGTAAGGAGACTTGTCCATTGAAGTTTGGAGTTTGGGAGCAAGCCCCAGGAGAACAGGTTTGCGGGACCAGAGCATTAGGGATCTGGCTGCAGGCATCGTGGAAATTCAGATGAGCAAAGGCCTATCAGAAATCCAATTCTCCTACAAGGAAACTCATCCTAACAGAAGCGGACCGAGCCTGCTTGTTCCAGGAAGGACAATTCTAGGTAAGTCCTGGGATTTGTCACTCAGCTCTTCTCCTTTCTAGTATCTACCTTACGTACTTTTCTGAATCAATGGATGTTGAGTATTGAGAGTTGAAAGTGGAAAATGAATTATTACACTAAAATGTCCTTTAAGATTTTTTATCACAAGAAGCATCTTTCAGATATTTTAATACCCAGGAATTTTTAAAAGGGAGAAAGTGTTCTCATTTTGAAAAATACCGAGGGACTTTAGCAGTGAGAGGGCTCCATGCCTTGGGAGAGGCTGTAGCGTTCCCCAGACTGAGGATGTGGTGACTGACCCAAGCTACTTATGAGGTTGTGAGCGCTGTGCTCTGGGAGCTCCCAAGAAAGCTTTGAGAGGTGGCGGACTGAGGAAGCACTGGCAGAAGTGCGTATTGCTGGCTGAGGGGAGGGGCGTAACACAAGGAATGTGCCAAGAATTGCCCTGGTTAAGGAAGGGCTTTTTGGATTCCAAAACTTTATTCTCACCAGAACTTTCCAAGAGTCAGTCCTCAGTTGGGTCATCAGAGTTGACAGAAATAGGAAGATGAGGAAAAAGGTGAGTGAGACAGGGTGAGAAACCAACGTTCTTGGTTTTGTTGGGAGGATCAGGGCTGGTGGAGAGTTCCAATCCTCGGGAGCATGCTCCCCATCTTCCTCTACCAAATGAAGAGGGGAACACCTAGCACACAGGATGTCGTAACAATCGATGGAAAGGAGATGGACATTTACTAAGTTCCTGATCTATCCGAAGCATGTTGTATTTATTATCTTATTTAACTCTCTTAAGATCCCTGGGGGATAGATTATATTGTCTCTGTCTTATAGTTGAGAATATCAGCCAAAGATCCCATTTTATCAAGAGAAGACATTGCCAAAGTCCTAGAACTTGAAATTGGTGGAGCTAGGATTTGAAGCCAGAGCTCTGTGGCTCCGGAGATCACATGATTTCCACTACATGGCCTTGCAAGATGGTGTTTGTGAAGAGAGCCCAGTTAAGGTGTCGTAGGAGCTGAAACAACATCCTCCCTTGTGTAGCTCGATAAAGCCAGCACTAAACTGTAAAACAAGTGTCAGGAAGCCCAAAAAAAAAAGTACGTAAGGTAGATACTAGAAAGGAGAAGAGCTGAGTGACAAATCCCAGGACTTACCTAGAATTGTCCTTCCTGGAACAAGCAGGCTCGGTCCGCTTCTGTTAGGATGAGTTTCCTTGTAGGAGAATTGGTGACTCTTCTGAAATAGCGAATGTCCAGTTCTTCACCAACAAATGGTTTTGGGTGCTCTCCCTCACTGTTGCTCTAAGGATAGTCTTAGTCTGCTTCCCAGGCAACCCAGTATCGTATACAATAGCAAGTAAAGGGAAATATACACTGGCAAAGATAAAGCATGGCTATTGTTTTAAAACAATTATTATACGATAGGTAATTACTTGTGGTAGTATTATTTGTATTTGAAAAGGTTGACTGTTAAGACCAAGTAACAGAGAGATGGAGCTGGGAGGTAACAGCAGGTCCATGGCGGTTGGGGACCCCAGAGCAGTGTTCTGTTGTACCACAAATAGTACAGTCGATTCCGAGATACTTCTGGTCAAGCTGTGTTTCTTCAGTTCCCAGTGGAAGCCCTCTGTTTCCACTCCATTGCCTATTCAATGGCCAACCCGCTATCAAGAGGCAGTTAAAAATTTGCTCCCAGAACAGATTCTCAGATGATTTGCATAAGTAGAATATCACAGCACTGAAAATCGGAACTTATAATCAACCTAAGAGGCAATATGATATAAAGATAAGAGCATATAGTATTATGCTAAATTCTTTTCCTGTTTTCAGTTTAAAACAATCATTATTAATTCCTTCTTACTAATGTTCATATGAAAACGTTTCTCCTCCAACTTCTTTAGTTGAGTGATCCATTTATTTTCCTCATTTCAAAACTTAAAGATACAGACACTTAAGGGTCGGAATTTAATTTTGAATAAAATTTGGGCTATCTCCCATAAGTTAGAATAAAAGGTTTACTTTGCTATTCTTTTGTGTATAGTCACTAATCACTTGGTTTTCTTTCTCTTTGATCTAAGACGTGTTTAGGAGTTTTTCTTTGTTTTTAACTATGAGTGATTGAGGAGGAGTTATTGTGGAGAAGTTTAAATAAAACTTCTGTTATTCTGCTATTTTCTAGAATTATATCATTGTTATGAAAGAATGTCACCCATAGTAGTCGTTTGTTGAAATTTATTGAATATTTTTGCCTTTTATATGGCAAAATTTTATAATATTTCATAAGCACTGAAAAAAGATGTTTTACATTAATAGGATGAAGAGCTTGAATCTATATACAGAAATTCCATTTTTTTCTATTTAATGCTTTTTTGCCTTGAATTTTCCTTTGTTTAATATTAAAACTATGACTTTGCTGTGTTTTGAAAAGTTTTCCTCTGATATATGCTTATTCATTCCATGATTATTCTGTTTGGTTTTGTCGTGTTTGGCTTCGTCTTAGTGGGATGACTTACGCTACTGTTGAGACCAGCCTGCAGTCTTTGACTTAGTTGAGGAGTTAGTACGTTTTACCCCTACGGCCATAGTTAAAAGTTCAGTCTTTCATAATCTTGCTGTATGGAGCTGTCCATGCTCTTTCTTCTTCTTCCTTAATGTCTTTCGTTATATGGAGTACATTTAGCTTGTTCTTTATCATGCCCATTATTTCTGACATTATATAACTTATTACCTGAATGATTTGTTTGATGTTTCTCAAAAGCACTTTCCAAATCTATGTATCTTTAATTATCAAAGTGAAAAATGAACTGGCATTATATTTGCCGACCCCTCAGGCAACAGTTTGGGAACATTTTTACTTATTCTACTCTCCCTTTCACCTTGCATTTTTTGTTGATATAATTTTGTTAGTGTAAGTGTAATATAATTTGTTAATAAAACTACAGCTACCTTATCAGTTTCAAATGATTAAATCTTACAATATAGATCCTCTCTTTCAAGAGGCATTTTAATGCACACACCCCTTTTACCAGAGTTACAATTTTCAGACAGTTCTGTGTTGTACTGGTTGCGAGACTCAACACCATTCCTTCTGTACTACAGTTTTCCCATCCTTATTTTTGTTCAGCACAGTAACGCATCTTCAAATAACTTTTTCAACAAGTGTATGTGAGTGTTATATTTTCTGGGCACTTTCATATCTGCCAGGAAAATTTTAATGACTATAAAATTGTTACATAATAAATTCCCTCCCTTCAATATTCTGTAAAATTGTTCCATTGCTTTCTGATTTTTAGTGTTACGGAGAAAATTTCTGAGTCCAGTGTGATCTGGTTCTTTTATAATTATATAAATTAAAGTTATTTCAGTTGTAAGAAAAGGAGAATAACTCTGACGAATGAATGTTTGTGTCCCCTCACAATTCATACCTTGAAATCCTAATGCCCAGGTGATGGTATTCGGATGTGCTTAGGTTGTGAAGGTGGAGCCCTCGTGCCTAGGGCTTGTGTATTTATAAAAGAGGCACCATAGAGATCTCTCTTCTTTTTTACCATGTGAGGACACGCAGAGATGTCGCTGGCTATGAAGCAGGAAGTGGGCGTTCAACAGAAGGCAACCATTCTGACGCCTTGTTCTTGCACTTTCCAGCCTCTAGAACTGTGAGAAACAAATCTCTCCTGTTTATAATCTAGCCAGTCTGCAGTATTTTGTTATAGCAGCCTGAATGAATTAAAGACACTAACTAAGAAAACAAGGGATTTATTGAAAGGATTACTTTACAGAGTTGAAGGAAGAGCTGAAATCAAGCTTTGGGACAGTCAGGAACCAAAGTAATTCGGTGCTCCATAGATCTTTCTAGGGTGATGCTATCAAGGTAATTTGGCTGGAATGCTTCCAACAACTTGATATTTCTATCCACGTTTCCCATTCCTGGGAGAGACAATCGGACTGGTCCAACTTGAGCCAGCTGTCTACCACAATACCAAACAGCTTTGGCAGGGTGCTGAACGCCAATAGGAAGTGGATCCACCACTGTACCCTGAGGACTCGCCCAACAAGAGGGAATCATTTAGCACAGGGGAGCCAGATTTACTGGTGCCCATTGTAGTAACCTGAATTTCTTTCTGCATAAAATCTTATAGGATTTTTTTCTTCATTCCTGTTATTTTTTTTAAAAAAAGGGGGGTCAGCCCCGTGGCCGAGTGGTTAAGTTTGTGCACTCCGCTGCAGAGGCCCAGGGTTTTGCTGGTTCAGATCCTGGGCGTGGACATGGCACCGCTCGTCAAGCCACGTTGAGGAGGTGTCCCACATGCCACAACTAGAAGGGACTGCAACTAAGATATACAACTATGTACCAGGGGGCTTTTGGGGAGATAAAGCAGGAAAAAAAAGAGATTGGCAACAGTTGTTAGCTCAGGTGCCAATCTTTAAAAAAAAAAATGCCAGAATGGTTTAGAAACCCAGATTTTCTTTAGTTCAGGACAATTTTCTCCTAGCACAATAGGTTTATTGTTTCTATTTCCTTTGTTCTGACTTCTTCTTCCAAAACCCCAGTTATCCAAACATGACGTGTTTGTTCCTTGTTTTCCGTATCTGTAACCTTACTGGCAATCACTTTTGTGTTTTTCTTTCGTATTCTGAGAGACACTCTCAGTTGACTGCTACATTAATTGATCTTTTGCATTGTCAATTTCTGTTTTTTAAGGCCCCAAACAAGAGTTTTTTTTAAAAAAAAACTTTTCCTTTGGAATAATTTTATATTTACATAAAAGTTGCAAAGATAGTACAGGCAGTTCCTGCACACGCTCACCCAGTTCCCCTCAAGGTTAACATCTTTTGTTACCCTGGAACATTTGTTACACTATGAAACCAACAATGATAAGTGTATTAGTTTCCCATTGCTGTTGTAACAAATTATCACAACCCTAATTTATGCTTTTACAGTTGTGGAAGTCAGAAGTCCCAAATCAAGGTGCTGGGGTGTCTGCATTCCTTCTGGAGGCTCTGGGGCTCCTTGCCTTTTCCAGCTTCTAGAAGCTGCCTTCTTTCCTTGTCTTGCAGCCCCTTCCTCCATTTTCAAAGCACATCCCTCCACCCTCTGCTTCTGTTGTCTCATGTCCTTCTTACGCTTTTGACCTTCCAGTGAGGACCATAGTGAGTACATTGGGCCCACCCAGACAATCCAGGTGAGCTCTTCATCTCAAGCTCCTTAATTTAATCACATTTGCAATGTCCCTTCTGCCATGTATGGTAACATATTCCCAGATTCCAGGGATAAAGAAGTGGACATCTTTGGGGGGGGTGGGGCATGATTCAACCTACCACAAATAATACAACATTATTATTAATGAAACTTCATTTATTCAAATTTCATTACATTTTTACTAACATCCTTTTTCTGATCAAAGATCTGATTCAGGATATCAAAATGCAGTTGGTCATCATGTATCTTCACTGTCTCCTCTGGTCTATGGCAGTTTCTCAGTCTCAAAAGAGGATTCTAATTTTTCTTTTTCAGTTTTTATTGTCTTGTAATTCTTCCCTATATTGTTCATTTCTCTTTTTAATTCATCCTACTATATCTTGTTCCATTTGGTTCTTACCGTATGATTTTTTGCCTCTATTTCTTTACTTCTTTTCTTTATCATTTGTCCCTACTTTTTTGGAAACCAATTATTTTGCATTCTGTTGAAAATGTCAAACAGTTTCCTGAAATAATTCTTCTCCTACCGAAGTGGATGTTTGCGGAACACGGCTGCTCCTCTGAGTCATCAGGAGGTGTTTCCCTGACTTTGCTCTCGGCGTAGCTCTCAAATACACAGAGAGCGGTCTACACCTGGTGTTTCCCAACACACAGGGTATGTGGGTTACTCTCCTCCCCAGTGCATGTCCACAATGCTGGTGGAAGAGTCACTTTCTCAGATTCAGAGAGAGGAGACATGGGTCTCTGAGACTTGAGGAAGATGACAAGGAAAGAAGAAAACCTTTGCATGTCTAGTGCCCGGAGTTCTTTATGAGATGAAGCCTGGCAAGATTCTTCATACTATAAATCCATCTGCTTTATTTTTAGAGAAATTCCCCCCAAGTTTCTGTCACTAGATTGTCCTCAGTTTTGTTTTCATTGTTGTTAGGTGGCTTAGTCTGTTCAGGCTGCTATAACAAAGCCCCATAAGTACTTTGACTTGTACACAACAGAAATTTATTTCTCACAGTTCTGGAGGCTCCTCAGTCCAAGATCAAGGTGCTGGCAGAGTCCACGTCTGCTTCATAGATAATTGTCTCCTCACTGTGCCCTCAAGTGGCAGGAGGGGCAAGGGAGCTCTCAGGAGGCTCTTTTACAAAGGCACTAATCCCACTCATGAGGCCCCACACTCACGGCCCAATCGTCTCCCAGAGACTCCACCTTCTTTTTTTTTCTGCTTTTTTCTCCCCAAATCCCCCCAGTACATAGTTGTAAATTTAGTTGTGGGTCCTTCTAGTTGTGGCATGTGGGACGCCGCCTCACTGTGGCCTGACGAGCGGTGCCATGTCCTCACCCAGGATCCAAACCGGCAAAATCCCAGGCTGCCAAGCGGAGTGCGTGAACTTAACTACTTGGCCCTGGGCTGCCCAAGGCTCCACCCTCTAATGCTGTCACGTTAGGGGTTAGGGTTTCAAAATAGGCATTTTGGGGGGGACACAAACATTCAGTCCATAGTACTGAATGTAGTCCTTTTTATTGTCTGAGGTATAGGGTACAGACTTCTGGAACTCTGGAATGAAGGTGCAAATTTGAAAGCTATCAAACTTAGAGACGGTGTTTAAAGCTACAGGACTGAGCGATATCGCCTAGGGAGAGAGTATAGTGAAAGAACTGACGAGGGCCAGCACTGAGCGCCAGGATGCTCCACACATTCACGACTACGTAAGCTCTGTTTGGAGTAGTCCAGACTGGAAAGCAGCTTGTGTGAAAAAGTCCTCGTTTGTCTAACAGAGTACTAGCTCAACATGAGCCTCTTGAATGCCGAAGCAACATTCTACAGTGGAAAGAAATATTCAAATGTGGAGTTAAACTCTATAGTCAGAGTTGGGTTCAGATATTGGCTTGGCCACTCCCATATGTAGAACATGGGAGACATCAGTAGCCTCTCTGTGGCCCAGATCCTGCATCTATAAGAAGGGTTTACTAAAAAGACTTACCGCAAAGAACTTTTTTAAGAACTTCATTGATATAAAATTGATATTCGATAAAATTTGCATCTTCCAAGTTTACAATTGATGTCTTGACATATGTATGCACTCATGAAACTGTCACCACAATCAAGATAATAAACATATCCATCATCCCCTCTTTGTAATCCCCTCTCACAGCCCTCCCCCACCTCAACCCTTTCGCCAGGCAGCCACTGGTCTGCTTTCTGTCACTATGATCTCTTTGCATTTCTACAGCTTTATATAAGTGGAATCATACAATATGTGCTCCTTTTCCTTTGGCTTCTTTCACTCAGCATAATTACTTTAATATTCATCTGTATTATTGCATATATCAATAGTTCATTCCTTTTTATCACTAAAGTCCAATTTATCATTTTTTCTTTTATAGATAATGTTTTTGGTGTCATATGTAAAAAATTTTTGACTAGTCCAAGATCATCGATATTTTCTCTTATGTTTTCTTCTAGAAATTTTATAGTTTTAGATTTACATTTAGTTCTCACCTCAAAATATTCATTTAACTCAAAATAATTCCTAATTTGTCTTTCAATTTATTCTTTGATCTAAGGATAATTTAGAAGTGTGTAATTTAGCAAACAAATATTTTACTAAATTTTCCCCAGATATCTTTATATAATTGATTTTTTGTTTAATTTCATTGTGGTCAGAGACCCTACTTTGTGTGAGTTAACTTATTTTAGATTTAGTGAGACTTTTTGAATGGCCCAGAGTATGGTCTATTTTGGTAAATGTTCTGTGTGCACTTGAGAAGACTGTGTGCTCTGTTGTTGGATGTTGTGGGGTAGAATGTTCCTATAAACGTAAATTAGGTCAAGTTGGTTAATGGTGTTGTTCAAGTCTTTTATATCCTTAGTGATTTTCTTTTTACTTATTCGGTCAATTTGAGAGAGGGATATTGAAATTTCCAAACATAAATGGGTTTATTTCTCATATTTTGCTTCATGTATTTTGTCGCTCTGTTATCAGGTGCATAAACATTCAGGATTGTTGTGTCCTCTTGATGGATTGACCCTTTTAACATGTTGAAACAACTCTATTCATATCTGCTAATATTCTTTTCTTAGAAATCTCTGTTGTCTGATTAGTAATGTAACCACTCCAATTTTGCTTTGTGTGTGCGTGTGAGTTTTTTTCAGCCCTAGCATGCTGTGTCCTTTCTAATCTTCACTTTTAACCTATTTGTGTATTGTATTTAAAATGAGTTTCTTATAGATGGCGTAGTTGGGTCTTCCTTTTTTTGTTTATTTGTTTGTTTTAACTTGACAATCTCTACCTCTTAATTGGGATGTTTAAGATTTAAATTTAATGTGATTATTGACACAATTGAGTTCAAAACTACCATATTACTATTTGCTGTCTATCTGTTCTTTGTTTCCTTTTCCCCCTTTTTCTGTCTTCCTTTGTGTTTTGTATGCATCCATTTTATCTCCTTCATTGGCTTATTAGTGATTTTATTTTAGTGATTTTATTTTTATTTTAGTGATTGCATTAGGGTTTGTATTATACATGTTTAACTTATCACAATCGTGTCTTCAGGTGATATCATACCACTTCATATGTGGTCTAAGAACCATGTAACAGTGTGTGCTTCCATTTCTCCCTTTTAGCCTTTCTGTCAAGGTTGTCATACGTTTTACTTCTACATATGTTATAACACTTATAATACATTATTACTTTTTTTTCTTTAAACAGTTGATTATCTTTTAAAGAGGTTTAAATAAGAAAGAGGTATTTTATCTCGGCCACTTAGTTACCATTTTCAATGGTCTTTATTCTTTTGTATAGATGTAGATTTCCGTTTGACATTATTTTTCTTCTGCTGAAAGAACTTCCTTTAACATTTCTGGTAATGCAGGTGTGCTGTTGATAAATTCTTTCAGCTTTTGTATGTTTGAAAAAGTCTTTATTTTCCCTTTGCTTTTTTAAAGATATTTTTGCTGGCTATAGATTTCTAGGTTGATAGTTTTTGTTTTTTATTGAGGTAACATTATTTTATGACATTATATAGGTTTCAGGTGTACAACATCGTAATTCAACATCTGTATATACTACAGTGTGCTCGCTACCAAAAGTGTAGTTTCCATCCATCACCATATAAATGACTTTTGCCCATTTTGTCCTCTCCCCGCCCCACTTCTTCTCTGGTTCTAACCAATCTATAGTCTGCTTCCATGAGTTTTTTTTTGTTCATTTGTTTTGTTTTTGTTATGTTTTGTTTTTCATATTCCACATATAGTGAAATCATACGGTATTTGTCTTCATCCATCTGACTCATTTTATTTAGCATATTTAGCACACCCTCAAGGACCATCTATGTTGCCACAAATGGCAAAATTTCATCTTTTTCAATGGTTGAAGAATATCCATTGTGTGTGTATATATATATACACATTCACTCATCAATGAGCACTTAGGTTTTTTCCATATCTTGTACTATAAAACTCCTAGAAGAAAACATAGGAAGTACACTCTGACATCAGTCTTAGCAATATCTTCTTGGATATGTCTCCTCAGGCAAAGGAAACAAGAGCAAAAATAAACAAGTGGGACTACATTAAACTAAAAATCTCTGCACAGCAGAGGAAACCATCAACGGAATGAGAAGATAACCTGCTAAATGGGAGAAGATATTCGCAAATCATATATCCAAGAAGGGGTTAATTATAGTTTTGGGTCTTAACATTAAAGTCTTTAGTTAATTTCGAGTTAATTTTTGTCTATGGTGTAAGATAGTGGTCTAGGTAAATTCTTTCGCGTCCAACTGTCCAGTTTACCCAGCACCATTTATTGAAGAGACTTTCCTTTCTTCATTGTATGTTCTTGGCTCCTTAGTTATAAATTGGTTGTCCATATATATGTGGTTTTATTTATGGCCTCTTAATTCTCTTCCATTGATCTGTGTATCTGTTTTTCTGCCAATACCATACTTTTTGGTTAGTATAGTTTTGTAGTACAGTTTGAAATCAGGGAGTGTGCTACCACTAGCTTTGTTCTTTTTTCTCAAGATTGCTTTGGCTAGTTCAGGTGTTTTGTGGTTCTATTCAAATTTTAGGACTTTTTGTTCTATTTCTGTGAAAGATTTCATTGGGATTTTAATAGGAATTGCATTGAATCCGTAGATTGCTTTAGGTAATATGGACATTTTAACAATGTTATTCTTCCAATCTGAGAGTGTGGAATAGCTCTGCACTTCTTTGTGTCTTCTTAAATTTCTTTCAGTAATGTCTTTTAGTTTTCAGTGTATAAGACTTCCACCTCCTTGGTTACATGTATTCCTAGGTATTTTATTCTTTTTCTAAATGGGACTGTTTTCTTAATTTCACTTTCTGATAGTTCATTGTTAGAGTATAGAAATGCAACAAATTTTTGCATATTGATTTGATACCTTGCAACTTTACTGTATTTATTTATTATTTTGAATTGTTTTTTGGTGGAGTCTTTAGAATTTTCTATATATAAAATCATGTCCACAAATAGTGAGAGCTTTATTTTTTCCACTCCAATTTAGATGCCTTTTATTTCTTTTTCTTGCCTAATTGCTCTGGCTAGGACTTCCAGTACTATGTTGAATAAAAGTGGTGAGAGTGGGTATCCTTGTCTTGTTCCTGATCTTAGAAGAAAACCTTTCAATTTTTCACCATTGTGTATGATGTTAGCTGTGGATTTCTCATATATGGCCTTTATTATGTTGAGATACTTTCCTTCTATACTCACTTTACTGAGAGTTTTTTTTTTTATCATAAATGGATGTCGAATCTTGCCAAATGCTTTTCTTTCATCTATTGAGATGATAATATGATTTTTATCCTTTAATTCGTTAATGTGGTGTATCACATTGATTGATCTGTGAATGTTGAGCCATCTTTGCATCCCTGGAATAAATCCCACTTGATCATGGTGTATGATTCTTTTAATGTATTGTTGTATTTAGTTTGCTAATATTTTATTGAAAATTCTTGCATCTATGTTGATCAGAGATGTTGGCTTGTAATTTTTTGTGCATGTGTTGTCCTTGTCTGGTTTGGATATCAGGGTAATGTTGGCCTTGTAAAGTAAATTAGGAAGCATTTTTTTCCTCTTAAATTTTTTGGAAGAGTTTCAGAAGGATAAGTATTAAATCTTTGAATGCTTGGTGGAATTCACCAGTGAAGCCATCTAGTCTTGAATTTTTTTGGTGGGGGTAGATCGTTTTCAATTACTGTTTCAATCTCCTTACTAGTGATTGGTCTATTCAAATTTTCTGTTCTTCATGATTCAGTCCTGAAAGGTATGATTCCAAGAATTTATTCATTTCCTCTAGATTTTCTCATTTGTTGGCATTATAGCTGTTTGTAGTAGTCTTTTATGATCCTTTGTTTTTCTGTGGTAACTTTTCTTTTGTTTCTGATTTTATTTATTTGAGGCTTCTCTCTTTTTATCTTAGTCTAGCCAAAGATTTGTCAATTTTTTTATTTTTTCAAAGAACTACCTGTTAATTTCATTGATCTTTTCAGATTCTGTTTCATTTATTTCTCCTCTGATTTTTTATTATTTCCTTAATTCTACTGATTTTGGGCTTTGTTTGTTCTCCTTTTTCTGATTCTTTTAGGTGTAGTGTCAGATTGTTTATTTGAGATTTTTCTTGTTTCTTCTGGTAGGCCTGTGTTACTATAAACTTCCCTGTTAGTACCGCTTTTGCTGCATCCTGTGGTTTTTGGTATGTCATATTTTCATTTTCATTTGTCTCCACGTATATTTTAATTTCTCCCTTGATTTCTTCATTGATCCAATAGTTGCTCAGTAGTTGTGTTTTACTATCCACATATTTGTAATTATTTCAGTTTTTTTTTTCCTTGTAGTTGACACCTAGTTTGATACTGTTGTGTTTGGAAAAGATGCTTGATATGATTTCAAAATTCTCAAATTTATTGAGACTTGTTTCGTTTCCCAACATATGTTCTATCCTTGAGAATGTTGCATGTTCACTTGAGAAAATGTGTATTCTGCTGCTTTTGGATGGAATATTCTGTATATAACTATTAAGTCCATCTGGTCTGATGTGTCATTTAATGCTGGTGTTTCCTTGTTGATTTTTGTCTGGATGATCTATCTATTGAGGTAAGTGGGGTATTAAAGGTCCCTACTATTATTATATTGCTGATAATTTCTCCCTTAAGGTTTGTTAATAGTTGCTTTATGTATTTTGTTGCTCCTATGTTGTGTGCATATAAATTATGAAATGTTATGTTTTCATGATGGATTGTCCCCTTTATTATTATATAGTGTTTGTCTTTGTCTCTTGCTATCCTTTTTGGCTTGAAGTCTATTTTGTCTGATGTAAATATAGCTACACACACTTTCTCTTGGCTACCATTTTCTTGGAGTATCATCTTCTACTCCCTCACTTTGAGGCTATGTTTGTGTCTAGAACTGAGATGAATCTCCTCAAAGCAGAACACAGCTGGATCTTGTTTTTTAATCCATCCAGGCACTCTGTGCTTTTTGATTGGTGATTTCAATCTGTTTACATTTAGAGTGATTATTGATATATGAGGACTTACTATTGATGTTTTATCTTGTTTTCTGTTTATTCTATATCTCCATTGTTTCTTTTCCCTTGTGTTTCTGTCTGTCATTTTAGTTTTGTGGTTTTCTATGTTTTTGTCAGTTATCTCTCTTCTATGTTTTGTGTTTCTGCTCTAGAGTTTTGCTCTGTGGTTACCATGAGATTTGTATACAAAATCTCATAGATAAAATAGTCTTTTTTCTACTGATAACATCTTATCTCCGTTTCCCTATACAGGTTGTTTTTCTGCTCTTCTCCTTTTACATTTTTTTTTTGTCAACAAATTATCCCTTTTTATGTTGTGAGTTCATTGCCATATTGAAGTAGCTTTAATTATTTATTTTTTTAAAGGGTGGCACCTGAGCTAACATTTGTCACAAATCTTCTTCTTTTTATTTTTTCTTCCTCTCCCCAAAACCCCCCAGTACGTAGTCATATATTCTAGTTGTAGGGCCTTCTGGATCTGCTATATGGGATGCTGCCTCAGCCTGGCTTGATGAACAGTGGCATGTCCATGCCCACGATCTGAACTGGCGAACCCTAGGCTGCCAAAGTGGAGCATGTGAACCTAACCACTTGGCCACGGGGCTGGCCCCCAGCTTTAATAATTTTTAATGCCTTTTTTCCCATTAACTTTTATGCTATAATTAAGTGTCCAGCACTCTATTCTGTAATAGCTTTGCAATTTTCTGGTTTTGTCTATTTATCACTTGACTTAAAGTTTTGCATACTTTTGCATTTTAATTTCTGCTAGAAGAGCTTCTTTCAACATTTTTTGTAAGGCAGGTCCTGTGGTAGAAAATGCTCTCAGATTTTCTAAGTCTAGGAAAGTCTTTATTTCTCCTTCATATCTGAAGGATAGCTTTTCTGTATAGTGTATTCTTGGCTGTTAGTTTTTATCTTTCAATATTTTACAGTCTCTCCTGGCCTGCAGAGTTTCCTCTGCAAAACCTCCTGAGAGCCTAATAGGGTTCATTTTTAGGTTACTATCTTTTTGTTTTCCCTGGCTGCCTTTAAAATTCTTTCTTTCTCATTGACTTTTGACAGTTTAACATAATGTGTCTTGGAGGAGATCTTTTTGTGTTGAGATAATTAGATGCTCTATTAGCTTTATGGACTGTGTATCTAGTTCCTTCTCCAGGTTTGGGAAGTGATCAGCTATTATTTCTTTAAATAAGCTCTCTGATTCCTTCTCCCTCTTTGCTCCTTCTGGGATACTCATTATCCTTGTGATGATTTTTCTAATGGATTTGGACATTTCTCATGGAGATTTTTCATTTTTTTAATGTGTGAGTTCTCTATCCTCTTCCACTTGAATCATTTCTAGATTTCTATCCTCAAGTTTGCTAATTCTCTCTTCTATACGGTCTGCTCTTTTTCCGGTGCTTTCTACAGTATTCTTTATCTCATTTACTGAGTTATTCAGGTCCAGAATTTCTGTTTTGTTTTTTTTTTTTTTTGTGGAGTCTCAATGTCTTTGGTAAAGTATTCCTTCTGTTCACTAATTTTTTTCCCGAGTTCATTGAACTGTCTTTATGAGTTTTCTTGTAGCTCATTGAGTTTCTTCATGACAATTATTTTGAATTCTCTGTCATTTCGATCACAACTTTCTATGACTTCAAGTTTTGTTGTTGGAAAATTGTCATTTTCTTTGTCTGATACTGTGTTACCATAATTTTTCATGGTGCTTGATGAGTTGGTCCTCTGTCAGTGCGTTTATAGTAGGGAATAGCTTTCTTATTTAGGTAAGGTTTTATTTACTTTGATTCTGAGCTGCCTCTGGTTATACTTGAGAGCCAATGCTTTCCACCCTCACTATCTTTGCCAGAGATGTCACTGGTGCCCTCATTGTCACTGCTTATAACTCCAAGGTCGCTGGTGCCTTCTACTGCTGGTGTCACTGTGGTCATGGCCATCACTACCAGGGTCACCAGGCTGGAGAACACTTCTGCTGCTTCCAGAGTGATAGGCACCACCACCACTGCCATGGTGGGGGGCTGTATCTGGGTTGGGATGCTGACACGGTTCCTGGAGCTTCTGGTCCCAGGTATCGCCATGGCTCCTGGGGCCTCAGGTAGCAGACAGTACCACTGCTACTGGGGAAAGGGAAGGGACTGGGTTATAAGCACTGCCACAGTTCCTGAAGCCTCCAATCACAGGTGCTGCCACCACTGCCAGGGGCACCAGGATCTTGGATGTAGTCCTAGCTGCTGGGAGGACTGGGCTTTAAGGCTCTGCTGTTGCTGCCAGGGGCAGGAGGCTGGGTTGTGGGTGGTGTAGCAGTTCCTGATCCAACGTTCGGTGCTGCTGCTCCCCTGGTTCTACTGCCTCCCCAAGGTCCAGTCCCTCCACCTTCAGAGGTATAGATGTATGGATCTCTCAGGAATTCTGATGTGCTGTGCAGTGAGTCTTTTGTTGGTCTATGGATGTCCTACTGATTGTAGGAGAGACAAAGGGAACAAGTCACACCACCACAATGCTGATGTCACTCCAATTGTTTTCCTCTCTCTCTCTCTCTCTCTTTCCCTGCACTCTAAAGAGTTTGCTTCATTGTTTCCTGGCTTGCACTGTTTCCAATGAGAAATCTGCTGTCATCCTTATATTTGTTCTTTTTTTATAACTTGACTTGTTTTCGTCTGGTTCCTTTAAGATTTTCTCTTTATCACTAGTTCTAAGCAGTTTGATTCTGATGTGCCTTGGTGAACCTTTACTCATGTTTCTTGTGTTTGGATTTTGTTGAGCTTCTTTTCTTCAAATTCGGAAAAATTTCAGCCATTATTTCAAAACATATTTTTTCTATCCCCACTTCTTTTTCTGAAACTCCCTAATACACTTATATTAGGCTACCTGACTTTGTCCCACACCTCACTGATGTGCTGTTTATTGTTTTTTCATGCTTTTTTTTTCTCTCTGTGTATTAAAAGTGGCTAATTATATTGCTTTTCATTCAAGTTCATCAGTCTTTTCTCCTGCAATGTCTAATCAGCCATCTAGTATATTTTTCTCATGAGGAATTGTAGTTTTAATTTCTAGAATTTCTATTTGGGAATTTTATATCTTCCATGTCTCTACTTAATATTTTCAATCTTTCCTCTAGCATCTTCAACATATGAAATAGAGTTATAAGAACTGTTTTATATTATTTCTTAGTAATTATATCATCTGTGATTTTTATGATTCTATTCAATTGATTGATATTTCTTCTCATCATGTTTTTTTTTTTTTTTTTTGCATGACTGGTGATCTTTCATTGGGTGCTAGACATTGTGATTTTTCTTTGTGAGTCCTAAATATATTTTTATTTCTATAAATATTCCTGAGGTTTGTTCTAAGACATAGTTAAGTTACACACAAACAATTTATCCCTTTAGGTTTTTCTTTTAACTTTTTTAAACAGGACAAAAAATATTTAGTCTAGGGCTAATTTTACCTGCTACTGAGGTAAGCCCCTTCTGAGTACTCTACCCAATGCATTGTGAATGATGGATTTTTCCATTCTTGTTGGTGAGAATAGGTCCTATTCCTGGTTCTGCATGAGGTCTGAGAGTTGTTCCCCCTAACCCTTTTAAGCAGTTCTTTCCCCAGCCTGGGGTAGTTTCCTCATGTGCATGTACTGTTCAGCCCTCAGGTGAAGACTTAGCAGAAGCCCTCTGCAGATTTCAAGTTCTTTTCAGCTACAGCTCTCTCTTCTGCCAGTCTCTGTGAACTTTAGCCACTATCGCCTTCCCAGATTCCCAGTTCTGTCTCCTCAAATCAGTGAAAACCCTGGGCTTTGCCTGGGCTCCTCCTCCCTGTGCCACAGTCTAAGAGCTCTCTCCAGGCAGTAAGCTCAGACGATCATAAGGCTCAGCTTGTTTGCTTCCTGTCTTTCGGGGATCACGACCCTTTGTTGCCTTGTGTCCAGTATCTTGAACACTGTAATTTCATATATTTCTTCCAGATCTTAATTTGTTTTAGGTGAGAGTGTAAATCTGGTTTCTGTTACTTTATTTTGGTCAAAAGAGAAAATCCCACAAGGATTTTTGTAAGGATTGAATAATATAGTATGAGAGAAGACCTTAGCATAATCCCTGATACATAGTAAGAAAACTATAAATGTTCATTTTTAGCCAACCTAATAAGAATTTGTACCCAACTATGACTTACAGATCAAGGGAAAGTACATTTTCATTTTCTATTCTGTTTTGGCTGGTTCCCTCCGGGAGTACTAGAATCACTTACTGTCATCACATTTTTAAAGACATCCTGACAAACTGGGAAATATCCAAAGGGGAGCCACAGTATAGTGAGAGATCTGGAAGCCATGGGTTAGGAAAACAGTTAACAAAATTGCAGATGCTCAGCCTGAAGAAGACCAAGCTCCCATCTTCTGGTAGCTAAAGGGCCCTTATGTGAAAAGGGGAGTAGATGGTGGCTTTAGAGAGAAGGACCAAGATCAATGGATGGAAGTTATAGGGAGTCTGATTTTCGCTCAATAGCAATATAGCCAGTTTTTTGAACAGACAAAATTAGTGGAGTACAAATACTTAAAAATAATTTTTCTCTTTTTCTAATGAGTACCTTGAACAATGGATTGACAAATCCAATGTTTTGTCAAATCTCAATGATATATGCTGCCTTATTTTTTGATTTAATCAAGTCCATGTTAAATTTAAATCTAATCATCTCTCCCCTTTCCCCCAGCTCAGGTTTGACTTATCTCAGGATCTTCAGTGTGACCAGGGTATGGTTTATTCTTTTATTCCTTCTCCCTCCCTCTCCAGATTGTCTTTTGTTGTTGGTGGTGGAGAGTGGTAGAAAGGGACAAGATACACTGGAAGACGTGGTTTTAACTACATGGCCTCTAGCTTGGTCTGATTCCAGGATGTGGTGGTCTCCATGTAGATCATGTGCGTAGATTTCTTGGGGTAGCACTCAGCCCCACTTTGGTCTCCTCTGTAACTATAGTTCCCTCAGAGGGGAGCTTTCATATTTTCCGGGAGCAGGAGATCATGCCCTCAACCTTGTCCTCATGAGGCCCCTTCACAGAAGGGAAGTATTTGCATCCCTTCTAACCTGTACATAGTGTTCAGGACCATGTTCAATATGTCATAGTGAATGTTCTTTCATAGGAAGCTCTTGAAGTTGCTAAGCTCCTCTTCGAGTGGAAGTTGCTCCATCTTTTTCCCGGGGATCTCACTTACAATCCCTATTCAGCTTCCTGGGTCAGACTACTCCAGCAAGCCATTTTCCTTCAGAAATGTCCAGGAAGGAATCTGGCACCATCTTTATGTTTATGTACCTCCCAAACTTCAAAGTACTTATGTCAAGTTCCCTTCATCACCCCTAGGATAACACCAGGGTGGATTTGCAGTATTGTGCAGCTCAACAAGCATCCAGCTTGGGACAGAGAGCTCGGTGTCCATTCCTGCAGGCATTCCAGTGGCTGCACTGATTCTCCTGGAGCTTCCTGACTTAGCCTGGTGAGAGGCTGAAAATGAGTTCAAGGACACACAATTTAAATAATTTCACATTCAACTTCCCCTCTTAGCCTCTGTTTACATAGACTGGGAAAGGGTTGTAGGGAGCAATGGGGAATTTGAGACTGGGGTGAGTGGTTGCAAGGCTATGTCTGTCACTTCTTTATTAGCTCAGGAGACAGTAGCTGATCCCAATTGTTGGAGGTTCCTTCCAGAACATTCAGAACAGGCCTCTTTGTTTTCCCTTTAGTTTTGGGCTCTGGTCACCAATTCTAGGGGAATATCTTACTACACAGGAATAGGATGTACACTGGAAGACTTTTATAACAGTTGGAGGTGTCCCTAGACAGACTGAACTGTCCTGAAAAGTCGTGAGCTTTTTGATCATTGACTAAGTGTGTTGTGAAGGGAATTGCTGTTTGTGAAGAATATGAAAAGGTAACTCTGTCAAGAATTTTTCCCATTCTAACATTTCTAGAGGTAAACATGTTTTTGGTTTTGGTTCTGTTTTTTTGTGAGGGAGGGGTTAGGAAAAAGCAATCATTGAATTTTGAGCCCTTTCATCCATTTAACGACTCTATAAGCATCTATTGGGCACCCAGTTGGTGCCAGGCACTATGTTGAGATATTGTGATACAGTGATGAAAGGCAAAAGTAAGAGTCAAGTGCAATGAAAATATAGAAAGCTGCCTCCAATCCAGTGAACAGCCATTGCCTATATTCTCATCTTTTCCTGGATATTTCCTAAGCAAGATGTTCTGTTGCATATGCAGCTATGTGGTATATTAAGAACTATATATTGAGGCACGGTCTCTGCCCTCAAGGGTTTATGATGAAACTAAAGGCAAGACTAACACCAAAAACCATTAAATTTCATTATAAAAATTAAATAAGACTACACCATTATGTGCAAGCTCCCAGAGCCATTCGTGGTTGTCAACAGGATTCTGCAGAAAATGAATTTTATGAATTCAATGGATCTGGAATGGTTAGAGAAAACTCAGAGGGGACAAGTCTTGAACATATGAAAAACCTCAGGATCCCCTCTGCTCCCTTCTTCAGGAAGAGCCTGAAGAGCTGTAATTTCAAGAGTCTTCTGTGGGAACATCCTATTCTCTAGATAATGAGCTGTTGAAGAAAGGGTAGCATTTTCCCTCATGTTTGGGTAGGACAAGCCAAACAGTTTAAAATAAGAATCTCCAAGATGGTCTGTGGGTGATGTGAACAGCAGCTTAACCAGCTCTGTTATTATTAGGTACAGATAGTTTTAGGTGAGTGGAAGTGACTATTCTATAAAAACGCAATCTCTGAGTCATTCTCTGAGTGTGGCAAACCTCGGGTGCTGAGCCTCCAACGTCCAGTGGCTGCCCCTCCCCAACATGTAATGTAGCAATTCTCTTATGCAGACGGCCCTCCCTACTCTCATCTGTCACGTGAGCAAGGAGAAGAAAATTAATCTGTTGTCCATGAACAGAAAAAGTATCTGGGTAATTTACTTCAAGGATATTTAAAAGTAAACAAGAATCAAAGCTGCATGACTAGGGATATTAAGTGGATCCCCTCCCCAAGGGCACAATTACACATGTTCTCCACTTAATTTTATCTGAGTGGCTGACAGAGGTACCTCTATTCCAAACTATTGACTTCTTATACCAATTAGTTTCCATACTGTTTGAAATTCCAACATTATTGACTCGTTTCTTCTGTTTTCTCTCTCCCTGGGTTCTTTGATATACAAGCAAATAATCCATTCTGAACCGCTAATAAGAAGTCTGACCTGCTTGTCCTGGTTGTCTTGGGGAGAAAAACATAGAGGGTACAGTGAAAGCAACATGTTAAAGCCTGAGAAAAACCTTGATTCACTTGGAATATACCTGTTTGAAAAATATCATACCAAGTCAGTCTAAGAATAAGAAAATTCAACAACCAATGAGGCCCACTAGGACCTCCAAAGGGTGTGCTTAGTGCTTCTTACTCCTGGAGGACATGGAAGAGTGGAAGCTGGTCTTCCAGGTGCCCTTCTCTCCGTGAGCCCTTCCCTAGGCCTTCTGGAGGCAGAATGGCTGCTTCCTCCAGTTCCTGTGGTTCTCTCCTTGTGCCTTCACTGGATACTTTCTTCTCTTGAACGAGTAGTCAGCTGGAGCATGTTCATATCCATTTCCCCACCAGACTGTGGGGATCAAAGACTGTAAACTCCTAAGGCAGGGACCACGCCTTTATCATCTCTGTATCTTCCCACTGACGAGCAGTCATCCATTCAGTTTTTCCATCCTGGAGTCACCAGGAAAATGGGCATTCAGTCTAATACAATTATCCACCCCCAGCTAAGCCCTGAGAACACAATTTGGCCTTGCCCTCACAGAGCTTATGGTAGAGAAAGATAGATGAAAAAAGAGGACAGTAAATATCTGGAGATTTGTAAAGCAAAATTACGGAAAATGTTTTTTCTATCTAGGGTGATTAGGAAAGGAAATGTTCTGAAGGTTCTTGACTACAAAATAGAAACTGCTCTAGAGCTCCCAGTCAAGAATGAGGACTCCTGTATGAGGGATGATGGCTGGCTCCAATCAGCGTGGCCAGGAGCAAGGTCCTGAGACCTGGGTGTGACCCTCTGTAAACGCTGATTCGGAGGGTCGGGAAAGTAGAAGGAAGGCAGTTGTGAGAGGCGTAAAGTGGTCCTTGGGCCTCCAACTAGGGTGGAAAGTGTAGTTTCAAGTGGCCCAGGAACCCTCATACCTGGAAGACCGAGACTATTAGAAAGTCAGCCTTTAAGAAATGTTTGGTCAAGGACCAATAAGTAGGTGGGGTTTATGCTGAACACCATTCCAAGAGGGATAATCAAGACCACCAAACAAGATGACTAGGACTGAGTGACTGACGGTGTAGGTTCTCATAAAAACTAAATGAATGAACGAATGAATGGATAAAGTCAAGGGGAAAGGTCAAGGCAGATGATTTGCCCCATAGACTGGGATAACACAATAAATGAAGAAGGAGAATAAAAAGAAAGTTGTGTCTCTTGGACAAACTAGACAAAAAAGTTCATCTAGTTTGGTCTTTGCTCTCTGTTTCTCCCAGTGAGGCAGTCTCTGTGGAAGTTTGCCTAAGCCCTGCCCACACCTTTGTGAAGAGTCTTTACACTAAACTCTAACTATTCTAGTGGGCTGTCCTCTTCCTTCTCAGACCCTGCCTGCCGGCCCGGTCACCCTGTGAGCCAGTTCACGGTGCGAACCCATCCACACAGGAGCTTGTCCTGCCTGGCAAGCCTGGCCTCTCAGGAGTGGAAATCCATTCACACTGCCTGAAACCCCCTCAGCGACCCCTTCTGGACTCGGGGTGTAAGCTCCACGGTCTAGCAGCTGAAGCCATCGCTGTGTAGGGTTTTGCAGTCAATGGTTACTGAGCCTGAATTTCCTCACCTATAAAATCTGGATAGGGGCCGGCCCGGTGGCATAGTGGTTAAGTTCACATGCTCCGCATCATTGGCCTGGGGTTTGTCAGTTCAGATCGTGGGCGCAGACCTACACAATGCTCATCAAGCCATGCTGAGGCAGTGTCTTACTTAGAAGAACTAGAAGGATCTACAGCTAGGATAGACAACCATGTACTGGGGCTTTGGGAAGAAAAAAAAGAGGAAGATCAGCAACAGATGTGAGCTCAGGGCCAATCTTGGAAAAAATTTAAAAAATAAAATAAAATCTGCATAATACCATTTGTCTCACAGAACTGTAAGGAGGATGATTGAGTAGAGTGACTAGCCCAAGGTCACCTGTGACAAATTGAAATGGCAAGCAATAGGATATATTGGAGTATATGAGGAAGCCATTTGGTGTAAACCTAATTCGGCCTGACTTTGTTTTTCCAAAAGGGCCTGACTGTGGCCATTGAGCACACATTGTATATCTGCTTAGACATTTTGAGATAAAGGTACAACTTCCCTCCCCCTCCCAATGTTGGCATCTCCTTCAAGATTAAGCATCTTTCCTTAGGCTGGGAACTGATTGCAGCACTCATCTGTGACCACCCAGCTCGAGGCAACAGACCTGCCACCCTGGGGGTTCACCGAGACAGCAGACCTATCTGCTGTTTCCATCAATCTCTGTGCCGACAGAGCAGCCTCATGACTATTGTAAAAGGGACATTTCAATCATATGTGAAACATCCTTTTTGAGGGTATATAACCACCCTGTATACCCCCACTTCTTTGGAGTGCTCTGTTCCTTTGTGGAAAGACTCTCTTGGTTTATAATCCTCAGATTTCAGCTCAGAATAAACTCACCCAAATTTTCATTTATAGATTGGTTATGGATTATTTTCGTTGACACCTGCTAGTAAGTGGTAGAAATAGAATTTAAACCCAAGACCTCTGGCTCCAGGTTCGGGGTCCTTTCCACCAAACTGTGTGCCTCTGACAGCACATCATCTTTGCACAGTTCTAAGTGAACACCAGGGAGGTGGCAGGTGCCGCACCAGAGAGGTCCTTGTGAGGGGTATGAAAGAAACAGAAGAGCTTCCTGCACTTTTGGAATTTAAAAGTTATTTTTGTTTCTTCTACTAGATGGTAAGGACAGCCAGATGTTCACAAAGCACTGCATCAGCAAATGGAGAATAATATGGAACCAAGAGAGTAAACTGGAATAATGGTAGTTTTACCATTATATTGAGTGCTGATCGTGTGAGAACTCTCTTATACACACCATTCCTAAAACTATGTCTGAGGTAGCGGCTGGCCCTGTGGCCAAATGGTTAGGTTTGCATGCTCAGCTTTGGCGGCCCAGGGTTCACTGGTTCAGATCCTGGGCACTGACATGGCATTGCTCGTCAAGCCATGCTGAGGTGGTGTCCCACATAGCACAACCAGAGGGACCTACAAATAGACGATACAGCTGTGTATGGGGGGCTTTGGGGAGAATGAAAAAAAAAAAGATTGGCAGCAGATGTTAGCTCAGGCCAATTTAAAAAAAAAAAAAACTTCCTTAGAGTCCTAAACTGTTCTTAGCTTAAAAAAAAAAAAAAAAAGTGAAAAGAAATAACTCTGAGGCAGCCGTTGTTATCCTCACTATATGAATGTAGAAACGGAGATCAGTAACCATTCAGTTACTAAGCAGAGTCTAAAATTCAACCTGGTTCTGCCCAGCTCCACAGCGTGGGGCCTGGGGCCTTCCTCACCATGTTTACCTTCCGTCTCCTCTTCCAGAAAAGACAGAAGATACAAAGGACCTGCTCCAGGGAAATACTGCCTTTTTCTCTTCATTAGGCCTTCAAAGGATACTCAAGTGTCAGTGAAATGACCATTGCTATATTACAAGTGGGGGGTGATGGTCAGCTTTTCATCTACACGGAGCTGGCATCCCCTGGAGGTGGACCCAGAGGCCCACAGTGAGTTGGTTTTTTTTTGTTTTTTTAAGAACTTTGATTTTATTTTTTGAAGATTGACCCTGAGCTAACATCTGTTACCAATCTTCCTCTTTTTTTTTAATCCCCAAAGCCCCCCAGCACATAGTTGTATCTTCTAGTTGTAGGTTCTCTAGTGGGAACCTGCCTCAGTCCACCCAAGCAGAGCTCAGGAGCTTGACCCCCCCAGGCCACGCCCCCCCCCCCCCGCCCCCCCCGGAGTTCTGAAGGAGAGACAGCTGTCGTCTTGACCTTGTACTGTTCAGCCAATTCCGGGATCCCCATGTTAGTGAAGACCTGGCTAACTGTTCGTGCTTGGGTTTCCTGCACACCTGGCCTTTTCTGCTGATTAATAATTGAAAAGAGATGAATAGCAAACGTTACCCCCACGACAATTACTAAATTCCTGCAGGGCTTTATAAATGTTGAACGGAGCTCCTCCCATCTCTGCAGGGTGTGGCTTGACTCCTTCGTGGCCTCTGGTCATGTCTCAAGTCCCCTTTAACCAGGTGGTTTGAAAGCCCAGGGCACCAGAGTCACAGACCACGCCAATCAGCAGAGGGACTGGGGAGCGGCCCCTGGTGATGTCGCTGTCACGGTGATGCGCACATCACACTTCCACAGAGCCCCTCGCTCTGCAGCCTCCGGTCCTCTCTGAGTTACCGGCTCTGCAAGGAGCGCTTGAGCGAGTTCTCCCAGGCTTTTCTAGTTATTTTGTTTGTTTTTGCCAGGGTCAAGCACTCCTATTCAAAACGCTTTTTGGACTGGAGCTTGAGATAAATTACTCAGAGCAACCGACTCCTTAATGTAAATAATTTAGCTCAATGAATAAGTTAAAGTCTACATTCCCTTCAGCGTGTCTGGCAGCTCATTCTTCTCCTGTCTCCTCTGCTTGTCAAGCTGTGCCTCTCTGCCAGGACTTCTCCAGGCTGATGGCCTTTTCTTGACCTGTCACAACAAACAGGATTTTGTAAGAGAGCGGGTTCCCCCCAACAGGGCGGCAGCCCTGCGGGCGGGGGCGGTGGGGCCCCTCGGAGGGCAGGCGGAGAGAGCGGGTGGGGGCAGGGGCGGGGACGCGGTGCAAGGACATGCGAGCCCCAGGGAGCGGGAGACAAGGGAAAGCCGCTTGGCGAGGTTGCGACCCTGGTCGAGGCGGCACAACAGGCAGCATCGCGTCGGGAGTCACAAAGCAAGTTCAGAGCTGACAGCCTGGGGAAAGTCGCTGCCCTCTCCAAACTCAGCGTCCTGCCTTCTGCCAGGACAGGGAGGGAGGCTGCCTCTTGGTGAGGGACCACTGTGTGCAGGCCTGGCAGAGGTGCTGGCACACAGTAGCCCTTGGATTCCCGGAACAGCAGGGGCAGGCGCCAGGCGGGTGGCTGCCCTGGCATTCTCCGCGTTTCTTTTGGCTCCAGCACACTGTGATCCATCTCCTGTAAGCCTGGCGGAGACAGGAGGCTCCAGAGTACACACATCCATTCACAAATGAAATAACTGCTCCTATTTGAAGAGTCCGCGGCCGCTGTGCCATCCAGGCCCTGACAACACAGCCGTGTGCTCACCTCTGAGAGGGGACCGACTGTAGCCACGGCTGCCCTCCCGGGGCCAGGGCCGTGCAAAGGACGGCGGGCAGAGGCAGCCGGAACAGGAAAGTCACCCCACACCGAAGACGGCCGTCACCCTGAGCGCAAGCGGCCCAGCACCCCACCCCGTTAAAGTCCTGTCTCCTGAAAGGCGCCCGCAGAAGAGGGGCGGCAGCTCAGAGGGAGGAGGGCGGAGCAAGCATCCTTCAAGGAAACCTCGTGGCTTGAAAACGCAAGGAACAATTTCTCTAGATGGAAAATGAACGCAATGAATCTGAGTGCGACAGGAAATCTTATGAGAAAGTAAGACTTTGGGAGGATTTATTGAAAGACATAATTGCAACAAGTATATTGATTTTACATAGATAAGAAAACAAATGTTAGCAGGGATTGAATTTGGTTTATTACATTTATTTCCCCACAGAGTTAATGCATTTAAAGACGTGGTTTATTTTTCAAATGGAGAAACATTGTTTTCAAAGACCTTTATTAGGTTCCTGGCGGTTCTCCTGACTTGCCTTTCCAAGAAAATTCGTTTGTATGTGGAGTTGGGGGGAGGAAAGATGTGGAGGTCCTCCTCTCTCTGGAAGGTTCCAGAACCTAAACCTGTTGCTCTTATCAGCAGGGAAGAGCCACAGGCTGGTACTTCCCGCTCTGGGTCCTGCCTCCCGCCGTGCCGGGAGGGGAGCCACTGGCTCTAGGATGCAGAGAGGTGAGGACCACGAGCAGTGGTCATCCTCTTCATGCACGTCTAGAAGCACAGACCCAAGGGACTGCAAGACCATGTCCTCAGACAGAAACTCTGGAAGCAGAAACCAGGAGCCCTAGCCTCTGGTTTCCCTTTGGAAATCCTTGCACAAATCCCAAATTTCCATTGATACCACGGTGGGTGTGATGTAGCATTGATAACCACCGTTTTTGAGAGCCTACAACTTGTCAGGTACTGTGTTCATCCTTTCCATGGCCCTGTAGGAAGGAAGCTCTAATCCCTATTCCCAGACGTGGATATTGGGCCTCAGAGATTAAGAAACTTGACACATTGGTCTGCCTAACTCCAACGCCTGTGAGTTTAACTTCCCTTCCATCCCAGGGCTTGAGTTTTGTGCCAGATCTTGTAATAAGGTATCTGTTCTTGGTTGTGTGCAGTGAAAGGAACCAAGGTCCAGATCCTAGGAAGGATGGCCCCCCAAGCCTAGCGGCTGTGTGCGTAGCTGGATCTGAGGAGAGGCAGGGAAGAAGGGACACAGGCAGGAAGAATGGAGACCCCCTCTGCTGGGACTCTGACCCTGGTACTTGAGGACCCCTCTCAATGAAACCAGTGTCTTGGGCTGGCTCACCTGTTGGCCACACTCCTGCATCCTCTTTGCCTCCCAACAGTGCTTGCCAGCCACCGCTTGACCCTCCCGCAGAAGCCGACATTTGAGAACACTTTAAGTTAGCACGAGGGAGCACCTCAGGGACATTTAGCACTTTAGCACATTTATGTTGTTTAAACCATAAATTATTCTTAAATTTCTAAGGCAGAGGTTTTACAGAAGGAGAAACTGATATTCAAAGAAGTCAAGTGCCTTCCCTCAACTTTCACAGCCAGTAACAGGAAGACCCAGGGCCAAGTCACGTGTCTCCTTGAGGAGCCGAGGACTCGATGCCTGGTCAGGCTCCTGCTGACTCATGGAGGAACAGGAGCGGCAGCCCCACCCCTCCCTGGGCATGCAGGGCACCTGGAAGGCGTTTCCATGCCTCATCTAATAGCATTGGCTGTGCAAATTACTCAGAATTAATCCTGCTTGCTCCTAAATCTCCTGCAGCTTTTCACAAGTAACTAATACTTGTCTTAATCATGTCCGAGGTACAGCTTTATATGCCACTTGTAACAACACATTCAATTATGATTGATTGGAATTTAAGTTCTGATTTCTCTTAGAACATAATCAGTCCTGAATGGGAAATTTTTACAGTGACAATTAAAATAATGAAAGTGAACTTTAAATGACATTCAAACGATGTCACCTGGGAATAACTGCACGCTGCCGACCTCCTGCTGCATTCTGGGAGCTCCACCGCTCAGCGGGCACCACCATTAATTCCTTTGGTGTGATATGAGGACTGGGGTTAACCCCTCACTGGCAGCCCTTTTAAAATCCTCTGCACGTTGCCTGCTAGTTAAGCATGTGTTTTCCTGGGCTGATTTATATTTACATCTAAAAGTCACATTAATTGTGCAAATTTGTAAACAGTCACCAAATAACTCCATCAAGGGACCCTCTCTGCTTTGGGAATACTCCTCTAGCAAACAGGTAGAGGTCTGAAGGGTCTTTCTAAGTGGTAGATCCGGGCCCTCTGAATGCCATTAATCTGAAACATCAGCCAATGTTGAGGTCCCCCTCCTAGTGAGGGCTTCCCAAACTGGGTCTGATCCAAAAGGATGCATCTGGCTGGGAGCCTGGTCTTCCACATGGCCTTCTCTGCTTATAGAGAACATGTGTGGTGTGACCTAAGGTGTTATTCCCATGTGAACTCATCACACACAAAATGAAAGGAGATTCCATGTGAGACAGAAGGCAGTTAGGTTCACATCTTAGACTCTTAGAATGACCTGTTTTCCTTCCTGATCCGAGACAACAGGACACATGCCTATCAGGTGGCCCTAGCGGTGGAGGCTTCTGACATCTAGCTCCGTTGGACTCCGTCCCAGACGAATCATGTTAGCCTCTCCCTTGCCTCATCAGCACTGCGTGGCGTTCCCTCAGGTCTTGTTTTAATTCCGTTTTAACCTGGAATGCCTTCCTCCCTCCGGCTTCCCTGTGTCTCAAACTGCCCATCCTCGAAGGTCAGCTTGTTGTGTCCATCTTCTCATTGACACCTCCCACGACAACGCCAAGCCAGCCTTGTGCACTTCTCTCCCTGGTTATCCCTGAACGTTAAATTTAATCTACACTTTATTAAGATATCAGTAGTCTTATTGTGTTGGAACCAGAAACTACCTTGAAAATCTTGTTTATTTTTAATAAAATATGGAACAGTGAAAAAGATGTTTAGTGAGATTTAAAAATATTGGCAGAAAGGGGCTGGGCCCGTAGCTGAGTGGTTAAGTTTGTGCGCTCCGCTGCGGGTGGCCCAGTGTTTCGTTGGTTCGAATCCTGGGTGTGGACATGGCACTGCTCATCAAACCACGCTGAGGTAGCGTCCCACATGCCACAACTAGAAGGACCCACAACGAAGAATATACAACTATGTACTGGGGGGCTTTTGGGAGAAAAAGGAAAACAAATAAAATCTTTAAAAAAGAAAAATATTGGCAGAAAATGTTTTCTTGCATTGCGGGACCCCTGAAGCATGTTTTGAGTTCATTCCCTTCAGTTCATTGCTGAAAATACTGAGGCTCAGATATTGTTCTATTGCTTTTCAATGACTTTATTACAAATTATTCCCTGCAGTGGGTGGTGAGTGGGGTCACGTGTGCATGCCCATGTCCGTGGCCATGCCAAGCACAGTTCCGGAAGCCAGGGCCAGTGTCAGTCAGGTCTCATGAGGAAGTGAGTGGTGTTCTTCATGAATTTGAGGGCAATTTAAAAAAGGGACATTTTCACAGATTTGGGCATGGTTTAAAAAAAAGTACAAGACTCCAGTTCTAGCCGCTCAGAGGAGGCATTCCCACCCCTGGGGCTGAAGGAGCAGAAACTTGGAAGGGTAGCCATTAGGAGAAGGCCATCTGAGCAGCAGAGACTCAGCAGGAAGAAGCCCAGACACAAAAGCCTAGTCTGCTCCCACCTCCGAACCCCTGCTGGTGCATCCTGTTGGCTGAACCAATGGGAAGCAAGAGAGCAGGAACAGTGTGAACACCTGCCCAGTTTGCCTGGAACTGAGAAGCTTCCTGAGAGGCAGGACGCTCAGTTGAAAATGGAAATGTCCTGGTCAAGTCAGGAGGGTGGGTCACCCTAGCAAGGGAGCGGTGCATGTAGGCTGGCTTCCTGGGCGATGCAAAAGGTGGAGAGGGAATTTGGAGGTGAAACCAGGAGATATACACTATGGGGCCACAGTAAATATTTATCAGCTTGAATAAAGAATCATGTTTATTGATATTTATGAGTCTGTATTTACTTCCTCCTGATTTATAACCTCAAGATCAGGTCATGAGAAGATGATAAATAAATAAGGCTTCCTTTTATCTTAATTTCCCTAGTTTCAGCTCATTTCCTCCAGGCCCATGGATAACGTCCACCCTGCTGACCTTTTCAGATAACTTGGAAGACACTGCTGTCCTTCACTCTTCACACATAGTCATACAACTGCGTTTCACCAAGTGCCTGCTCTGTGCCAGCGACCGTGCTAGGTGCAGGGCACACACCTGGAAAATAGCGTAGGACCACTACTGTCAAGGAGCTAACAGGCTCCAGGAGAAGCCGAGGGTATGTTAACTGAGAGTTAGTGACATCAAACTTTATAGGTGGTAAAGGAAATCAATATTGGAGAAGTCCTTTTAACTTGCCTCCAGACTTCTCACTTCTAAATGACAGTCTGGGGTAAAAAGGTCCTAGGTCCCTTCTGGCTCTCCAGCACTGTGACTGGTAGGCATTCAAGAGAGAGCCATCTGCTTGGGCTGAGGGAGTCAGTGCAGTTTTCACAGCAGAGGCGAACACTAGACTTGGAAAGAAAAAATGGTCATGTTACTATGATTCAGTGATTACTATGTGTCAAGCAGGTAGTATTAATGAATTCTCACAATGATCATTTGAGACAGATATTGATTGTCTAAATTTCACATGTGATGAAATTCAGAGAGCTTGTGTACTTTCCCTTTGTGACGCAGCCAGTAACTCAGGTCTGTCTGACTCCAAAGTCCACGCACTCTCCCTCACATTGTGCTGCCTCTCCGAGAAGCCTTAAAAGAGGGTGCGATTTTAAGTGTTGTGGAGATAAGGAGATGCTTTCAACTTTCAGGAATATATCCCTTCTTTCCATGCACTGGATCACAAAAAATGACCACGATTGTTCATGCTTCTCTGTATTTATAGTTTTTGCAACGTGACTTTGCAGTTTCCTCCATAAATAATTGAAGTCTATTTCCTTTCCCCCTGAATCTGAGCTTTTCTTGTAACTTGTTTTGGCTAATGCAATGTGGTGAAAGTAAGCATCTGCTAGTTTTAAGCACAGGCCTCAAGAGACCATGGACAATTCTTCTCTCGACCAGAACCCTTCTCAGCCACCGTGTGAAGAAGCTCAGGCTAGCCTGCTGGAAAGACCACTGGGAGCAGTGGCAAACCGTTTCATCTGAGGCCGTCCTGAACTAGCCAGCCTCCACCCAACCCTGAAGATGACTGTAGACTTTTGAGTGAGCCAAGCTGAGACAAAAATAACCATTCAGCTGAGCCTAGCCCAAATTGGTTGTTTGCAAAGTCATGAGCTAAATAAAAGGTTGTCATTTTAAGCCTCTAAGTTTTGGGTGCTTTGAGTACAATATAAACTAAGCAGTTCACTCTATAACTACTAATGCAGTACTCATTCCGTCGTTCTAGAGTGAGTCAGCTAGATAAGCTGGGCTCTCCGCCAGACTAAATGCTATCTGGGCAACTCCCTCAGACCTAACTTTTTTTTTTTCTTTTTTGGTCAGGAAGATTGATCATGAGCTATTTTTAGCATGTTTTAGCATATTTAACAGATATGCTAAATATCTGTTAGCAATTTTCCTCTTTTTTTGCTCAAGGACTATTGTTGCTGAGTTAACATCTGTAGCAATCTTCCTCTATTTTGTATGTGGGATGCTGCCACAGTATGGCCTGATAAGCTATGTGCAGGTCTGTACCAGGGATCCAAACGAAAGTGGAGGGCAGGAACTTAACCACTACGCCACTGGGCCAACCCACAGACTCTAAGTTTTAAAGGCCGCTATCCTCATTCCCTTCTCCCCAGACTAGCCACTGAGCCACAACTTGGACTAAGTCAGTGCACCCACATATGCAGAAGTCAGTGTTCCTGAGCATCAAGGTATCTACTTTGCTACACATAATGGGTTTGACAGTGGCCAAGACAGTTCACGTAGTAGAGAATGAATGGCTGAAATATAATAGATTGATAATTAAGTTTGGAAGAGAATAATAGATTCCCTCACTGAAACTGAATTTCTATCTGTCTCAAATTTTCTAAGTCTCATATTTCTTGATGTTTGAAATTATGGCTGGCTCATTAAAACATCTATTTTCTTTCTTTTCTTCTTCGTCTCCTCAAAGTCCCCAGCACATAGTTTTAGATTCTAGTCATGAGTGCGTCTGGTTGGGCTCTGTGGCACACCCCCTCAGCCTGGCCTGATGAGCAGTGCCACGTCCACGCCCAGAATCCGAACCAGTGAAAGCCCGGGCTGCTGAAGTAGAGTGCAGGAACTTAACCACTTGGCTACGGGGCTGGCCCCAAAACATCTATTTTTAAACTTTAAATATTTTTTTCTCTTCGAAACTAACCCAACTAAATCTAAAGTTTCTAAAATATTTCATCAACAGATCTGTTATATAATAAAAAATTACTAGCTGTGCAAAGAAGCAAGGAAAGGGAGAAATAAAATACTCAATAGAAGCAGACCTCTAATAATCTAAATATTGGAGTTGGCAGCAGAGATTTTCAAAATAACTAAGACTAACTTATTAAACAAAATAGACAAAAGGTGGACAGAATGAATGAAAATATGAAATTCTTTGAATAAGAAATAGAATCTAGAAGACAAATCAAAATGACATTCTAGCATTACAAAATACAATATCTGAAATAAAGAACTTATTAGATGAGTTTTAACATGGCTAGCCACAGCAGAAGACAAGACTAGTGAAGTCAAACTGGAGAATGAACAGAACATTAAAGAGGTATGGGGCATAATCGAGAGGTCTAACACATGTTTAATTGGAGTCCCAGAAGGAAGGGAGAGAGACTTGAACAAAAGGCAATATTTGAAAAATTAATAGCAAATAATTTTCTGATTCATAAGAAAGATGTCAACTAATATATTCAAGAAGCTCAGTGAACCGTAAGCAAAATAAGTAGGAAAAATACAAAGAAAATTTCAATATGACACATTATAGTCAGATTGCTTAAAGTCAAAGACAAAACCATAAAAAAAATGCCACGTTAGCTTCAGCACTTCTCACCAGAAAACACACAAACACAGAAATGATATCTTTAAAGTGCTAGGAGAGAAAAAAATATCAACTAGGATCTATATCCAGTGAAAATATCCTTTAAAAATACAAGCAAAATAAAGACATCCTAAGATAAACAAAAATTGAAAGAATTTTTCACTAGTTCTTCTATAAGAAGAGTGATAATACTAGTTGTGTTTTTATAGAAAGAATGGAAGACTGCCAGGCATGATAAGCATTTGGGAAAACATAAAACCTTTTTTTGTTTAAACTTTCCCTAATTTTTTGAAAGACATTTGACTTCTCAAACAAGACTGACAGCATTATATTCTGAGGTATACAACATATAGCAGTAAAATATATGATGAAATCACAAAGTAAGTGATATAGGTAAAGGAAGTATACAGTTGTAAGATTCTTACACTATATGTATTCTGTGTAATATTAGCCCATGGTAAACTTGGAGAAACTAAAGGTGCATACTGTCTTTCCCAGAACAACTATTAAAAAATATATCAGTAAGTAAACTAAATGTGAATGGGCTAAGTACTTTTATTAAAACACAGAAGTAATCAGAATGAATTTTTTTTAAAATACCCAAATATTCTGTTAACAAAAAATATGCTTTATATATAAAGATACCAGATATTCCAAAAGCAAAGTGATAGGGGCACAAAGAAGATTTACTGTCAAAACACTAAACATAAGAAAGTTGGTGGGCAATATCATCAAAGTTGTCTTCAAAACAAAGGGCATTACCAAAGACAAAGCGGGACATTTCATAATGGCAAAAGAGTCTATTGATCAAGAAGACATAGTGATCCTAAATGGTTATGCACCCAAAAAGAGAGCTTCAAAGACATGAGGCAAAAAACAAGAGAACTAAATAGAGAAAGAGTCCACAATCTTAGTTGAAGATTTTTAACACTCCTTTAGAAATTATCAAAGAAAAGAAAAAAATCAGTAAAGATAGAGAAGATTTGAATAACATTATCAACCAACTTGACCTAATTTATAGGTTATTACACTCAACAATAGCAGAATACATATTCTATTCAAATGTATGTGGAATATTCACCAAGATATACCATATAGTGGTCCATAAAAACAAGTCTCAATACATTTTGGGCTGAAATCATAGTGAGTTTATTTTCTGTTCAAAACACAATTAAGTTAAAAATCAACAAAAAAAATATCTAAAAACTCCACAGATATTTGGAAGTTTAACAACACAATTTAATAAAATCACAATGGAAATTAGAAAATATTTGGAACTCATAATGAAAAGAAATCACATGGTATAATACGCTGAATAATGACCTCCCACAGGTATTGTGTCCTCCCTGAAACCTGTACATATGCTACCTACATGGTAAAAAGGACTTGGTAGATGTGATTAAGCACCCTGAGGTAGGATGATTATCTTAAATTGTCTAGATGGGCCCAATGTAATTACAAGAGGCAGGTAGGAGGATCAGAGTCAGAGAGAGAAGATGTAAGAATAGAAGCTAGGATCAGAGTAGAGAGAAGATGGTACACTGCTGGCTTTGAGGGTGAAGGAAGAGGCCACAACCCAAGGAATGTAAGTAGATTCTAGAAGCTGGAAAAGATATAGAAATTAATTCTTCCCTAGACTTCCAGAGTGAGTACTGGACTGCCAACACCTTGATTTTAGACCGGTGAAACAAATTTTGGATCTTTGACCTCCAGAACTATAAGATAATAAATTTGCATTTTCTTAAGACACTAAATTTGTGGTAATCTGTTACAGCAGCGATAGGAAACTAATACACAGAAAATTAGAAAATATTTGAACTGAACAATAATAAAACACAATATATTAAAATATGTGGGATGCTGCTAAAGAGTGCTAAAAGGCAAATTTGTACCTTAAAATGTTCATGCTAGAGAATAACAGAAATTTAAAATCACTTACATAAGCTTTCATCTTAATAAATGAGAAAAAGAAGAGCAAATTAACTCAGATGATGTAGAAAGAGAGAAATTATAAAGAGTGGAAGTCATAAAGAGTAGAAATCAGTGAAATAGTAGACAGACAAGGCACAGAAAGAAAAAGCAAGAAATCCAAAAATCACTTCTTTGAATAAGGTTAAGAAATTTAAAAATCCCTGAGAAGACTGATCAAGAAAAAAAAAATGAAAAACAAAAGTTACAAAATTAGGGCTTTAAAAAGGGAATATCACCAGAGAGCCTACAAATATTAAAAGGATAAATAGGGGAAATTATGTACAACTGTATGCCGCAAAAAACTTGACAAAAACTCCTTTGAAAACACCCTTTACCAAAACTGACAGGAAAAAAAAATAGGTGACTTGGATAGCCTGATATTTATTAGAGAAATTGAATTCATCATTTAAAATTTCCCCACAATGAAAATGTCAGGCCCAGCTGGTTCTTCTGCGAAATTCTATTAAATGTTTCACAAAGAAATACTTATATTACACAAACTGTTTCACAATAGGAAGAGGAGGAAACTTTCTCAATTCGTTTTATGAGGCCAGCATAACCATAATGTCAAACCTGACAGGGACCTTACAAAGAAATGAAGTTGAAGACCAACCTCACTCACGAACATCGACGAAAGTGCAGGTGAGGCAACACTTTACCTCTATCCATCTTAGGTCTTCAGCTGGGACTCTGCCACAAGAAGACAGATGAGCAAGAGGAAAATGGTTTATTCACACATGGAGCACGCGTCCCTTAGGAGAAACCAAAACTAAAGCTAACTCAAAGCAGCAGCTTAGGACTCAGGCTATATGGCATCTTCAACTAAGAACGATAACCTGTAGAAAAATGAGGGAACAGAGGAAGACGTTTTAGGCTTCCAGGGGCTGCAAACTTGGGAAGGTAAACCTGAGGGAGGGCCGGGAGGAAGTAAAGGCTGTGTGAGATTCCTCCCGTGCCTGCCCTGGGCTGATGGGAGTCTTTCTCCAGCAAAAGGAGAACTTATATTCTGCCTTCAGGCAGAAAAGGGGGCGCTTTTTCTGCATTTGCTGTTTCTTGATGGCCTTCAGCTCAAAAAAGTTTTACGTCAAAGAATCATATTTTGGGGGGACATATTCTGGTTTCCTTCAAAAGCAAAATCCATAACAATTATTATCAAATTGAATCTGGCAATACATAAAAAGTATAACGTATCATGGTAAAGTGAGGTTTATCCTGGGAATGTAAGGCTAGTGTGAGATTTGAAAATCAATCAGTGTAATTGGTCATATTACAGAATATAAAGGAGGAAGCTTATAAGATCATTTCAATAGATGCAAAAAGCTATATTAAAAACTTAGCACTCATCATGATAAAACAAAATAATAAAAAGGAACTTCTTCAATCTGGTAAAGGGAATGTATGACAAATCTACAGCTGTCATTGTCTCTAATAGAGACACATTAAACATGTTCAGGACCAGAACTGGGAACAGGCATGGTATCACTCTGCCACTTCTATTCAACAGCATGCTGGAGGGCCTATCCAATGCAATTAGGCAAGAAAAAGAAAAAAACGGCATGAGGGCTGTTAAAGAAGTAAAACTGTTTATTTGAAGGTAATAATAGTTGTGTATACGGAAATCCAAAAGAATCTCCAAACAAAACAAAATGAAAATAAAACTACTACATCTCATAAGTGAATTCAGCAAGATCTGAGAATATAAGACCCATACACAGTATTAATTATGTTTATATATATATATATTAGCAACTAGCAATAGAAAAAATTAAAATTTAAAAGTTAATGCCATTTATAATAGCATCAAAATCATAGAACTCCTGAAGAAGAATTTAACAAAAGGCATAAAAAAAACCTCTACAAGGAAAGCAGCAAATATTGCATATAGAAATTAAATAAGACTTAAATAAATGAAAAGATATATCATGCTCATGGGTTGGAAGAGACAACATTATAAAAATGTCAGTTCTCTTCAAATTGATCTGTAGATTAAATGCAGTACCAAGCAACATCCCAGCAAGCATCTTTGGAGAAATGAATGATCTGGTCCTAAAATGAATATGGAAATGCAAAGTGATGCCAAAACAGTCATGAAAAACAGGACCACGACTGGAGGACAAACACCATCTGATTTCAAGGATAACAGATAAGCTACAATCATCACTACAGTGTAATGTTGACATATGGGTAGGCAAATTGATCAGTAAAATGGAAATAGATCCATGCACAAAAAGTCAGATGGTTTTTAACAAAAGTGGCAAAGCAATCAGATGAAGAAAGAAAAATCTTTTTAAATAAACAGCACTGGCTCAACTTGACCTCTGTAAAAGAAAAGAATTGAATTTGACCTACATCTCACATTCTACCAAAAAAATTAAATTGAGATGGATTATAGATCTAGCTATAAAAGTAAAAACTATAAAGCCCCTAGACAAAAACAGAGGAGATTTTTGTGACCTAGAGGTGGATAAAGATTTCTTAGAGATTATAATAAAAGCTCTAACCATAAAAGAAAAATAAAACAATAAGCTAAATTTCATCAAAATTAAAAACTTTTTTCATCAAAAAAGACAACTTAAAAATGAAAAAGAGGGGCTGGCCCAGTGGTGTGGGGTTAGGTGTGCTCTGCTTCGGTGGCTCAGGGTTCATATGTTTGTATCCCAGGCGCCGACTCACACACCGCTCATCAAGCCATGCTGTGGCAGCCATCCCACATACAAAATAGAGGAAGATGGGCACAGAAGTTAGGTCAGTGACAGTCTTCCTCAAGCAAGAAGAGGCAGAGTGGCAATGGATGTTAGCTCAGGATCAATCTTCCTCATCAAAAGAAAAAAATAGAAAGAAAGAAAAAGTCACAGACTAGGAGAAGAAATTCTAATATATAGGCATTTTATCCAGAAAATATAAAAGACTTCTACAATCAATAATAAAAAGACAAAAAAAAAAAAAACCCTAATAGAAATAGGTGAAAGATATTGGAAAAACATTCACAAAAGAATATACCATTAGTCAAGAAATACATGAAAAGACATTCAACATTTTTAATAGTCAGTGAAATGAAATTAAAAGCAAAATGAGATTTCACTGTACACTTGCCTAACGTGGCTAATATTAATAGCTTTAAATGTTGGAGAAAATGCTGGGCAAATGGAAGTATCATACATGGCCAGCTGAGGTGTAAAATGGTACAACTACTGTGGAAAACTATTTGGGAATTTATTATGATTATGATAATTTTACTCCTAGGTATTTACCAAAAATAAATTTTAAAACATATGCACACAAAAAGACTTGCATAAGAACATTTATTTCAGCTATATTCATAATAACATAAGATTGGAAATCACCCAAATTTCCATAATAGGTGAATACAAAATTAAATTTTAATATACTTAGACAATGGAATATGGCTCAGCAATTAAACATGGACTAAAAAGTCACACCGCAACATAAGTAAATCTTAAAAGCATCATACTGAATGAAAGAAGCCAGCCGCAAAACAGTACCTATGTGTGATACTATTTATATAAAATTCAAGAACAAGCAAAACTAGTCTGTGGAAATAGAAATTAGAGTAATGGTGGCCTTTTGGGGTTCGGGAGGAGGGACACAGACTGGAGGGGGAAGCAGGGGGATTTTTAGGGTGATGGCAATGCTCTATATCTGGATTGAGGCATTGATTCAAAATTCATTGAACTGTATACTCAAGATCTATACATTTTACTGTATGTAATTGCATCTTAACAGAAATGCTAACAAAACAAAACAAAAAAACAGCGGTCTCACCCCTGAGCTTCCTTTCAAGATAAAAAACCCTCTGAACCAGATTTATACCTGCCTTCAAGCCTTCCCGGAATATAACTAAGAACACGAACACTCTCCTAAGGCCAATCCCAATTCAACAGAACGCTGGTAAAACCAAGGCATTGGCGATCCTGGGATGGGAAGCCAGGCAGATCGATAGGACTGTGTAAAGTTGAGTCAGGGGTAGAAATCGTGGATTGCCCAGTGATTAGCTTGCAAACAGGGACTGAAGTCTAAGGATAGAGTTGAAGGTGGTTGTCAGTCCAGGAAACCAGCCCAGGAAGGATGTTAGCAGAAGACGCATAAGGAAAATCCCATCTAGATTATCTGTCCAAGTAGGGATGGGGCACGTATTGGCTAAATTTGAAAACGAGGACACAGGCCGAGGAAGTCTGAAACCAGGGATCTGGGCCCCAGGCATGTGGACGCTGAATACAGGATCCAAGTAAGGCTGCTCCACCATGATGGAACTAGGATGCAAGTCTGGAAGAGAGAAACCAGGAAAGCTTTGATGTGGTACAAGCAACAGCCTAAGTCATTGGGAGATGGCAGTTTCAAGTCAGATTGGAACCCTCCCTACTAGTGGTTTAGTGTATTCTCCACAAAGACCAGGCTGAGTCTGCAGATTGAAAGTAACCATCACTATTATCCTCTCAGGGTCAGGAGGGATGCGGGGTCAGCATTGGCATGGCCCATGGCCCCCTGGGCTGCGGGCTCAGAAGAACACTGAAAAGTACTCCTCCCCATACAGCCCTGGTCATGTAAAGGTGTAAATCTCGTCGCTAATCTGTGAGGCCTGAACCCTTACCATTAGCCACATAGTTTTAAATAAACCTTTCCAAATGAAATACAAATGTCCTAGTGTGCGCAGCATAACGAACCAGCTGGATGTCTATTGCAGTGTCTGAATGTCTATGAGCCATTCTGTGTACAAGGGATCAGATGAAACACGTGTCTGGAAGGCCCCTGAAAACACTAGGCACTTTGCAGGGGGGCACACCAACAAAGATTCGAGCAAGGAGATTTAAGCAGAAACTCACTGTTCTCACCATAGGGCTACGGTTTGAAATCCTGTTGATCACACTGTGTGACCAACACTGCAAAATCTGCACAACTCCCAACTGAGAAGAGAGTGAAGGCAGGGCCTCTCTCAGTGCCTGTCTCACGCCATCGTGGCAGCACTCAAACAAGCACACTCCCCCTGCCCTCCACTTTCGTCCTCCCAGCTCCACGGCTGTTCTTCCTACTCCTGTACCTCAGGGGCCTGCTGTGTGATTAGGAATTCACACCAAGGTGATAATGGGTGATAAAAAATTAACAGCAATCCAAAGTGTTAATGGTTATTCAAATCAACTAACCACCAGCAATATACTAGCTAATTCACTTGCAATTCATCAGACTTTAGCCCAAAGGAATAGAGTGGTGGGCATTCCAGGCTGGCTGTGTAGATATTATGCACCAATAGCTCATTTCCGTTGACCAAGCACCAGACACACATCTACCTAATACACGATCATTGTCCCATGGTGTGTACGAGGAGAGCACCTTACATTCTCAGTGAAAGCCTGACTTGTGGTCTTTATTTTCCCGGATTGCAATGATAACGGCAAACATCCCTTTGATGAGCTTCTACCAGGTACCAAACACAGGTAAGTGCTGGGGATGGGGAGGTGAAGACAGCATTGGCCCTGCCTTCTGGCAGCTCGCAGCCGTATGTTTTTTGCCTCTCCCTGCTGTGCATCCTCTTGACAAATAAAAATGGCAAGCAATAGGATATATTGGAGTATATGAGGAAGCCATTTGGTATAAACCTAATTCGGCCTGACTTCGTTTTTTCCAAAAGGGCCAGACTGTGGCTATTGAGCACACATTGCATATCTGCTTAGACATTTCCTATGGCCAGAACAAAGGCCCTTGAGATAAAGGTGCAACTTCCCCCCACATTAGCAATTTTCCTTAGGCTAGGAGCTGATTGCTGCACTCACCTTTGACCACACAGCTCACCTGTGAACACTCAGCTGGAGACAACAGACTGCCACCCTGCTGTGTTCACTGAGACAGAAGACCCCCCTGCTATTTCCATCAATCGTTGTGCCGACAGAGCAGTCTCGTGACTATTGTAAGAGGGACATTTCAATCCTATGTGAAACATCCTCTTTGGGGGTATATAACCAGTCTGTGCACCCCACTTCTTTGGTGCCCTTTCTTCCTTCAGGAAGAAAGGCCCTGGGTTATAATCCTCAGATTTAAGCTCAGAATAAACTCACCCAAATTTTCATTTATAGATTGGTTATGGATTATTTTCATCGACAGTTCTTGGCGTAGTCGGCAGGATTTCCAGAGGCCACCTGGAATCTACACTGAACCGGCATTTGGTACCAATAAGGGCCTATTGAGCCCCCTGGATCACTGCATTCTTCAGGTGACCTTGGTGAGTTCTCCTGAAACCCGGACCTCCTTATTTTAAGTTGACGGTCCAAGAGTTTATATGAGCTGGGTAAGGTCTTAAGACTAGAGGTTTTGAGGGGTACTGGTACACTTCCTAGGTGGAGAAAAACCTAGAGAGAATTCCTAAGCCTCAGGGGCTTAGAGGAGCTTGGAGTGAGCTGGGTTGGTTGTCCTTTTAATTTGGCTTTGAATTGGAAAGAATTGTGTTTATAAGTTCTGAACAAACTGCTTGATAGAGAAATGAGAGACTGAACCTGTTCAGCTCCGAAGAAAAGGGACACTTGCTCCTCCCGGCCTTTATCAAGGTGACTAAGGACCTCAGCGGGAGTGTCAGAGGATCAATCCTCGAGACGTGCAGCGGTCCCATAGGGAACCCCACTCATTCACGGTAATTAATTACAGGCTCGTCTGGGGACGCTCATATAAGGGCTGGTCACCTGTGCTTCCGAGCTCCCACGGCAGTATTAGGTGGCCGGAGGGAAAAACCAAGGCACGTAAGAGAGTGTTTACGACCTTTCTATAGGGAGTAACACTCACAAGCAGCACACTTCTGACCCACTACACTGTCCTTAGAAATTGTTCAGACTTTATTTAAAAAAAAAAAAACAGACAAGCAAAAAGAAAATGGGAGAACCGTGCTTTTAAAGCCAGCCAGCTCCCAGATGGACAACCTCCCAATGGAACTCCAGCTGGTTTCCTGTATGGAAACAATGCTTGCAAGTATCTAACAAAATGGGAAGGATTAACTAAGAATGACTTAAGTGGCCAAAGTGGGGAATATTCGATATCTCAAAGCTACTGTATTTGCGCGCACAAGTAGAAAGAGCCGGCTCTAAAACTAAAGCAAAAGAATGGGAAGCTTATTATGATTGGCGTTTAGAGGCTTCAAAACGTAATAATGATAAAATGAATCCTTTACAGGAGACTAACCGTAAATTGGCAGAGACTGTAACTGAATTAAAAAAGGATAAGAATTCAGAAACTGTCCCAGGCCGCTTATCCCTTCCATCTCCTCTGCAGCTGCCTTTGGAATCTCAGAGCTCATCTCCTTCTTTTCTAAAGAGCTCTATTCCATTGACTTAAAGTAAGCGCTTACAAAAAGTTTTTCTGAATAGAACTAACCCAAATGTCTTCATCTCTCTTAAGAGTTAAAATGGCCATTTTCGCCTCCTTTTTAGCTTTGCAACCGGGAAACAAAGAAATCTTTAAAGAGTCAAAGGCTCCACCCCTGGGAGCCCCAACTTTGGGTTTCTGGGCCTGATCACCCCAGCAACCCTAAGTGGGGTGCCCTCTCTTGACAGTTGACTCATTGAGTATTTTAGTCACCTACTGAGTCAGTTATAAGGGTGGGAGACCTGTGATTTATTCTGTGAACTGTGCTGCTGGGGTTGTGTGCCCAGCATGGGAACTGTTGTGTGACTGTTATCTTGATAACCCTCTGGAAGAGGCCATGAGGGCGAGGTCTGATCTCATCTCTTTTCTTTGTCTGTTTTGCTCATCATCTCTTCTGTTGTCACCAAGTCGAGGTTAAGTTCAGGCTGGACCTGACCAGAACCTGGACCTTCTGTAAAATCGAAAACTTGGGTTTCTCTGTGCCTTTGTGATGCAGTTGGACAGGTAGATCAACCTGGAATGTAATTTGAGTTACAACCCAGTTTCTGGGAAGTCAAGAGCAACTGTCCTTAGAAAACCCTTGAATGACTGGAAATACTGCTCTAGAGGCAGTTGAGATTCCACCCAGTTCCTTTATCTCGAAAAGGATTATCATCTCCCCTCTCCAGGAACTATTACCTAGCCCATCACTAATTCCTAAGACTGAAGAAAAAAAAAGGGGGGTAGGAAAAAACAGCTTCCAAATTCTTTTTGGTAGCAATCTTGAGTTCTGCTAAGTTAAGTGATAAAAATCTGAGTATCTGGGTAATTTTTGGGTTGGATAGAACAAACGTTGCTAAACATCTAAGTTTATCTGCTTTTGGTTTTTACTGCAGAGATGCTAAAAGTCTTTGGGTCTTTTATTGTAAAGTGATGAGTTCCTAGAAATTATGAAGTGTTTAGAATGCTGATATAAAAGACAATTCATAATTGCTTACCTTTTGTCTGTTAATGGTTAAAAGTTCTAATTAATGCTATTGGAAATTAATAAGGAAAACAGCTCTGCATTCAAGGAAAGTTAAAATGTAAGTTTTCAGTAACGAAGGTATAAAGAATGGAAATATTTTTGTTTGGTTGGTTAAGAAAGATAAATTTGTCCTAATGTTCTAGAAGGGAAGAAAGAAAGCATGGGACAAATTCTGAAGGCAAAAAGAGAGTTATAGAAGGTTTGTGAAAGAAAGTCTGAAAAGAGTTTTGTACCTGGTCAAGTTGGTTAAGATTGAAATGCATCTAATTAAGTAAATGGGTTTTAATATGAAAAAAAAAGTAAACTGGTACAAAAATTAGAATTTGGCTCTCTCCCTTTAAAGGATAATTTTCTTAAACTCTTAGTCTGCTCTTGATAACGAGATTGTAAAAGGTTTTTCCTTCTGAGTAAGTTTACAAAGGATCTATGTTTTGTTGTATCTATGTTTATGTTTCCTAGGTGCAAAAAGACAGAGGTCTCTCTATTAAGGTTTTTTTTTTTTTTTTTTTTTTTTTTTTGCTGTTGATACCTAAGCATTGTTTCACAGTGAGCATTGTTTAAATAAGTGTTTTAAAAACGTTTTGATATTTTTGGCATACTTTTCTCTCAAAAAAAAAAATTATTCAAGTCCTAAATAAAGGTTTTCCTTTGACCTGAATGAAGGAAGAGAATTTCTCTGAGGATTTTCAGAGGGCCCCTGAGACTTCACAGAGAAAATTTGCTCTCTCTTTCTATAAGATGGAAGATTCTAAACTAATTAGGCTTATTTGGTCTGTTAAATTACATTGGAAGCATTGTCAGATAAGTGATGGTAATCTTTCTTAGTTGGTATTATGTGGGTAAATGTTATTGATATAAGTGTTTTGAAAATTATACAACATTCCTAAAATTCTGATCTGTCCTGGTTATCAGTCATAATTCTAATTATTAGTTTAAGGTGTTGTATATCACAGGAATAATAAGTTTCTTTGTCAATTGCCATTTTTAAGTCTTTTGTTGTTTACAGTCAGTTGTTTTACTCTGATGCTTTTTGCTTTTGCAAATATGTCTCATCTTCAGAGGAATTCATGGAAAGGACTCTGACGCTTACTCTGGAATACAGGTTTCTGACAAACTTTCAGATCATAGAACTGAACTGGGTAAGAAATTACAGAAATCTAATGGAGAAACTAATGACCACATAAAACTGCTAGTGAAAGATTAAGATCAACAACCGATTAAACAGGACTGTCTGAACTGATGAGGATGATTGTAATTTTTTATGACTTCTGTTTGAAGTACTGAGTTTTGATGTGTTGTTTTGTTTTCTCAGATTTGAGAAAATCTTTTTCTCTTTTCTCTTACGCTAACTATGACTTAGCAATTTGGTGAAGTTGTACCTTTGTGAGCAAAACTGAAACATTTATCTTTTTCTCCCTACCTGATCCCTCCAGAATTTGGAAACTTTTTGTGAGTGAGTATGGTTATTTCATGGCAATATAGTTATTTGCATAAGTTCAATAAGAATCTGTTCTCCTTATAACAGGACATTTGTTATCTTACCAAAGCTTTGACTGGAATGTCATGTTTGAGAGAAACACACAGACTCAGATATGACAATACTGCCTTTGAGGAATAAGGTTGACTTTCTGGGTATAAAGCCACTTGGAAATATGGGCCCGGTACCTTGCTTTACAGAGAGAGATTCCAGCAATCTTACCTGGTAAGTAAGGTAGCTTGCTTATCTGGCAGGTGCAATGAACCTCGAAAAATTTTGGGGAATCTCAAGAAAGGAGAGAAATTCACCCGAATCTAAGGTATTGCAGGCAAGGCTTGATGGCACAAATCCTTGGCTTGGCTTTCCTGGCTTCGAGAGGTCTTTAAAGTTCAATCTGAGATTCCTCATAAAAAAATTCCAGCAAAGCAGATTTAAGAGCCTATATGATCAACTGCTATTCTTGCTGCACTTATGTAAATAATTGGGCCAAGTTTCTTGAAACTAAACTTATTTTGCAAACCAATTAGTCTTAATTTGACTATCTTTGGTAAAAATGAGGGTGATTTTGGAGAGAAGAATTAGGCTTCAGTGAAAAACTAATATACACATTTGTGGATGTTGGATCCTAGTTCTGTTAATTGTCTTTGAGGTTTTTTTTTTCTACCTGTGAACTGGACCAGACCCTCATTTCTGCTGAAATATCTGGTTACAAATCTCCAAACTAATGTTTTCAATTTTTACCTCATTTTCATTTGGAATCATTGAGAATTGAACATGCTCTTTTTCCTGAAACCTTGCAAACTGAAGCTGAACGACTTGATAGAAACTTAAGAGAGATTCCTCTCTGTTGCTGTGTAAGCTGTAAGCCACTCAGAAAGATACCTGAATGCCCAATGACATCATCAGAGACCTTTCAAGCTGCAAAAAGATGCTTTGACTCTGACATCTAGAAGTCTTCTTGACTGCCTGCCCCCTGGACGCAGGAACTAATTTATAATTTGCTCCAACCATTAACCTTGTTACCTTGCTTCCAACATCACAAGGGAAAGAAGACCACGACTGCATTCTATTGTTTAATTTGGTTTACAAATGAGTCTTACTTAAATGATAAGTGAGGATGTTATGCTGTCTAGCCTCAAGAATGCCTGTCACTTTCTGTTAACTCTGCTAACCCAGTAAAAGATTTCCTTCTACAGGCTCAAGAAATTGCCACGGAACAAGAGAAACAGATATGGCAGTCAAAAGGGGGAATTTTTGACACCCCCTCGCAGATGTGGTTCGGGCCCAATAAGAAACCCACTCCATGGGTCACAAGGCCACTTTCCCTTCCTAAGGGACCCTTCGAGGTATGACAATTGGACTTTGTCCAAATGCCACCATCTCAAGGATAAACATATCTTGTAATGATCTGTATGTTCTCACATTGTTTTGAGGCCTTTCCTTGCAGAAGAGCGATGGCTTTAGGTAAATTATTATCGAAAAGAATAAATTCCTGTTTGAGGAATTCCTCCCGAGTTACACAGTGACTGGGGGAACTCAAATCTATTTGTAATGTTTGGCCAATATTGCAGCATTTCTACTGTGCTGACCGTCCTCAATCCTCAGGATTGGTAAAAGGAACTAATGGCACAACCAAAACTTAATTGGAAAGCTTTCAGAAACATTTACTCCCTCACGGCCAAAGCTCTTATGCTAGTGCTCCTTAATCTTAGATCTATACTTTTTGTAAACATCGGCCGTCTCCTTTTTAAATAATACAACAGCCTATGCAATTAAATGAAGAAATATATGAACCAGCTTTGCTTAAGGGATGTATTACATTGTTTTCATGGTCTTATTGTGGTGCTTAAAAGAAATGAAAGATTTGTAGCTGATTCTTTCACAGAGCTCCCAGAACTTAAGGATCTTGGACTTTAACCGGAAGAATTTATTTATTGAAAGAGACATCAACTAAGACTGTTTGCAGCCCTGTCAAAAGGACCAAACCAGGAGGAGAAGAAGACGACATCTGTTGTAGACAGCTGTCCCAAGACTCCGGACCAGGCCTGTATTCCCAACCTTGTATCTCCTCATTTAAACATTTGTTATGCTTGAACTGTATACCTATTTTATAATTTGTTTGGAATATTATTATGCTTAAAGAAAGTGATTAATTTGGAACAGACTGGTCTTGAAGGCCAGGAATTTATCGAGTGACTCCTAATGGAACTCAATGGTTATGTGGAACAAATCTTTGGCCTTGGCTACTGCCTGGATGGCTAAAACACTTCACCCTGAGTTTCCTTTTAAAGCAGGGAAGGAGTCAGGCTGAGTTAAAACCTCTTGCCAATCTCCCTCTCTTTAAGGCTGGATGGGCTTGTTCAGTGTTCCACTGGTATGGCTATATTTGCAGCTATATTTGCTCCTTCTTTGGAGCTAAAAGATGTCATTATTACATATGGAAGATCTGACTAAATTTACTCAAGAAGCTAGTCAAGCAGGAATGGTCTCATTAAATACTGAAATGCCTTTAATGAGAAGGGTTGTCCTTCAAAACAGAATGGCTTTAGATATTCTTACTGCATCCCAAGGTGGTACATACACAGTCATTCAGACTGGATGCTGTGCTTTTATACCTGATGAGTCTTCCAATGTGTCATCTCTGCTAAAGCACATGAAGAAGCAGGTGGATGCCTTAAGTGATCCTACACCCAGTTTGATTTGCTTGATTGGTTCCCTTTTCAGTATCAGTTCCCTTTTCCGATCCCGATTGGAATTCCTATTTCTACTACTTCTTGGAATTCTTGTACTAGTCATAATATTCAAACTAATTGTTGTTTTCTTTACTCAGTGTTGTAAGAGTAGCATACAAACTAAAGTAATGATTGCTCGACGGCTTGAGATGGTTGATCTGTCTTATAACCCTGGACAAATTTCCTTTTCTGATAGGGACTATGACTAAGAATTCATTTCAGACTAATACTTTTAAAAATTCTGAGTTATTATTGTTACTGTACTTGTTCTATAATCATATACAGTGTAAATGTGAAGTGTCATAAAAAAGCACATATAGAATGTTTGTGCACCAATCTAAAATTAATTGGAAATTACATGACATATGAAATGCTTCCTCTGTTAATATATATATAACTCTATGCTTGTCCACTATTTCCTCTGGGGGGCTCTGGTAGGCCATATGGAGGATTTGTTCTCTGTCCTAACATTAATGGAAGGCTACTGTGGGGTTTTAAGCAAGAGAACAACATGAGAGAATACTGTAAAGTGGGGTAAATTATTTGCTTTGTGAGCCTTGATCTTCTATAAACTAAGAAAGATCTACTGAATGAACTTTTAGGTCCTTCCATGTCTAACACTCTGTGATTCTGTAGCCCACAGATACATTCTCCTTGGTGGTTATCAGCACCAGTCACAGACACTTCCACGTCTTCCTCTGGGCACATTGTACAATTACGCTCCCCCAGATCCTCGGAGTGAGATGTGGCTAATGGTGTGTGAGCAAAAGCGACCTGTGAAAATTCTAGGTGGAAACGTTAAGAGCCATATGTGATTTGCAAGCTCCAAGCTGGCCACAGTGGCTGGCCATGCTTTAAACAGTGGAATATTTGGGTCCTGAAGTGAGGATAATGGGCAACACAACTCTCAGATAAACTACGATGGACAAGGAGAGTGATAAACTAACTAACTAACTAACTAAATGCATCTTTGCTGTTTGAAGTCACTGAGATTCAGGGGTCGTCTGTCAGCACGTCACTGCCTGGTAGAACTCCTATGCATGAACACCAACCACATCATCAAGGACATCTCAGGCAGCCCTTTGGTCTATGGTAGAGTCTGTAGTTGATGCTCAAGAAATATTTTAAAACCTTGTAACCTTCAAGCTGATGCTTTCCAAGTCATTAACTCTGTGCCTTTGTTTATCTCATCTCTGAAATGGAACTGATGTCGCTCCTGGAGTTGCAAGAGCTGGAGGCTGATCAGAAGATGACAAAGTGCTCAACATTTGTGAAGAGCCCTCCAGATGCTAAATAACAGAGTGAGCTGGCACAGGCTCCTGGCCCTGGCAAGAGCACACATGGAAACCATTGCCAATCCCTCCCTCCAGCCTTTCTCTACCATTCAGTGAAAAATCCAGGCTCCGGAGGAAACTGTTAGCTCTTTCATGCTGCAGTGATGAGAGCAACTGTAATTAAGTCCTTACAGATGCCACCTTGTTTCTTCAGCCTCTCAGGAATGAGCTGACATTTCTGCAGGCTGAGTCAGGGCAGGAGGAGAAGAAGTAGCAGTAATTTCCCTCTGTATCTTTTGCCCTGCTGAACTCTCAGCCATCTTTGATGTCTGCCTTGAGCCAGCTCCATCATCCCAGCTGCCTTCTCCACACATTCACACACACTCTTACACACTACACACTCATACCTCACACTTACATACTACATCCACTCCACACTCACACCACATTCACACGCACACATTTTCTCACATATGCTCTCTCATACACACAGATCACACTGTCTTACACACACGTACATACTCACACCACATCAGCATTGTCATCTGTTAAAAAACAAAATTCAACTCAGTAAATTTGCAGATCTAATTGGTTTCGTTCAATGATTGATATATTGGGCAGCCTCCTATCTAACAAGTAGAAAGGAGCTCCTTGGAGCTGTACAAATGGAAGGCTTTCATAGTCAGGAGGGGTGGAAGGGGAAGTTTCTAGCAAAGAGTAGATTGTTTCAGGCCAGGTCGCCTTCCTTTGGGGGAAGGGCAGGGGTCCACAAGGCACAGTACCCCACCAGTGCTGACCATGCTGACCAGGTAATTCCAGACTGGCTGGTTAAAAAGGTCGCTTTCCTGGGAGAGGCGGAAACTGTAATTAGGTTGGATATGAAGTCCTGGTTTGCTGACCTGGGGCTTAGTGTGAGCGACTCCATTTGGGACCTGCTGTTTCTGTTTTTTCGAACAATTCCCGCACCCACCCTGGGATCAGTCTCTCGGCCTGAGAGATGTGATCAAAATTTCAGGCATAAGCACTACTCTCGGCTTCCGCTCTGTAGTCCTCACACCTTCGTTAATCCTCTGTGTGACATTCACAGGTTGTGATGTCTTCTGCTGAATCTCTGTGGTATTCACGGGTCATGACTCCAGGTTCCCCTTTCTTAAGTCAGTCCTTCTCTTCATTCCATTTCTGGTGTTTCAGTCTTAGGGAGATCATTTGCTTGGTGGTTAGTGGCTGTGAATATGCATTTAAAGCTTTTGAGAGAACACAGGGCACCAGGGAGATTACCATGATTATTATAAGCAGGATAATGCCCAAGGTCTGGCGAGCTCTTCAGAGCCATGGTCCCTAGGCCCCAAACAAATCAAAATCAAACAAGGGAAAATAAGGCCTTGTTGAAAGAGTTACCCTTTCAAGTCAGGTGACTGGCTTGGTGACCTTATGTAGCTGGGCCTCAACTTCCCCAGAAGCGTTCATCCAGGGGCAGCAGGCAGTGTGGGCCCCAGGGCAGAAACCTCCTTGCTCAGTTAAAGATAACCAAGGGCTATCCTAGTATTAAGAACAACTTTGGCCAGAGAGTCTAAGGGTTTTTGTTGGGCAGCTGTTGCTTTAGCAGTGGATTCCATAATAATTTCAAGAGTTGAGGAGAGGTCCCTGATCACAGCCTCATTTACATTTACTTTTAACCAAGGAAGTGAGGCCCTGCCAATAGAAGAAAACCTTGAATCATGCATGCTTCCTGGTCATTCCTACCTGAACCTGTGGCTCAAAACTGAAAAGGTGACAGCCATGGAGGTCAGTAAAAGTTAAGGATCTACCGACCACGTAGGCAGTTTTATTCGGCTTACACTTGCCTTGTGTCCCTTTCTTTGCATAGAGCCTGAACTCAAAGTTCTTCAAGTTTGGGGCTGTTAACCAGAGACAGGGAGATGAACCAGGGGGTCTCTGGCATCATGGACAGATCAGAGATCTGTGATGACAAGTCCAGCAGTTCAAAAGGATACCCCCACCCCTTAGGAATGGCCTGAGAGACACAGATGATGGCACTATCTTTCCAGGCTAATGCCAGAGAAAAGGAAAGAAAGAAAAGAAGAGAGGGTTTCATGTTTAGCTGAAATATGAAATCTTAAACCAGCATCTTGGGAGTAAGCAGTGTACCCTGATGTCAGCTACTTCTCTGCCTCATCGATTTGATTCAGAGGTCTCTAGCATTTGCACAGGACCAGATGGTAAGTGGAGCCTTCTTCAGCTGTAAGATGTGCACCCAAGGTTGAAGTCTCTGACGTTTGGTTACCATCTGGGTAGTGAGGAGGACCTGGTATAATCCCTTCCAGGGAGATTCCCTGGCAGGCCTTGTTCTTAGTGATTCCAAATCAGACGGTAGAAGTGTTAGTTTGGAGAGTTGTAGCCAGCTATTTGAGGAAACTAGAAGAATTCAGGATCCAGTCCAGGTTACAGGTATGTAACAAAACCTCAAAGACAATTACCAGGATTAGAACCCGATGTAGACAAAGATGCAGACACAATTTTTCTCTCTACAATTATCCCCATTTCTTTTTTCCAGGGATAGTCACAGTAAACTAATTTGTTTGCATTAGACTTGGCCCGATTATTTACATAAGTGCAGCAAGAATGGTGATTGACCATATAAGCTATTTTTAAGACTGCTTTGCTAGAACCTTGTAAGCAAGGTAGCAGGCTGATTCTTCCAAAGGGCTTTATTGGCTACATAAAGCCAACTGTAGTTCCTTAAAACTGTCTAGTCAGATCTGAGTTTATGCACATTTCTCAAACATGACAATTCAGTCAAAACCTTGGCAATATAGCCAATATTTCCAATTGTGACCCATTACAAGGAGAACAGATTCTCACTGAACTTATGCAAATAAGTATATTGCCATGAAAAGAATACTTAAGAGTTTCCAAAGTCTGGAGAGATCCGACAGGGACAAAAAGCAAATGTTTTATCTTTGTTTAGAAAGTTATACCTTACCAATTGTTGTAAGTCACACATAGCTTAAGAGAAAATTTTCCTTGAAGCTGGAAAACAAAACATTAAAGAAGCAGCAACGTTTCAAACAAGAAGTCATAAGAGTTATGATCATCACCCTCAGTTCATTCAGTCCCGTGTTATTAATTCTTTTTCTGCTTGAATCCAGTTTTTTTCCTTAGTTCTTACCTACGTCAGTTTTATGATCTTAAAGTTATCAGAAACCTGTGTTTTCCAGAGTCCTTTTCCTGAATCTCCTTGAAGATGAAGCCTTTTTGCAGGAACACTTTTGCAAAAGCATCTGAGTAAAACAATAACTGCCTGTAAATAACAAAAGATTTTAAAAAATGCCCATTGTTAAAAGTTTGACGAGAGTTTATCATAATGGAACTGGCAAGGAAATTTGGTTATTTCTGTGACACACAGCATTTTGAAATGGTAACTAAAATTATGAGGATAATGTAACACCAGGACATATCAGACTTTGGGCACTTCATGCAGTCTCTGGAACTATTACAACATGTACCTCTAGAAACAACACCAAGAAAGCTTAGTATTACCTGTTGACAATGCTTCCCATATAGTTTAAAACATATCAAATAAGCCTAATTAGTTTAACATCTCCTTTCTTATAAGAAGAGAGAACAAATCTTTTGAGATGTTCCAGGGACCCTCTGGAAAATCCCAAAGTTGGTTTGAGGCTCAAAATTTGTAAAACATTTCAAAACATTTTAAAATGCTTTGTCAAATAGAATCATAGGTCACTGTGAAACAATACTTAGTTATCCATTTAACCATAGCGACAATTAAAGACTTCGCAAACAAATGCAGAAAGCTAAATAATTGCAAAAAAATAGCTTTTTTAAACAGAGAAGATTCAGTTTTCTTAGGTAATTAAAGACCTGTTAAAGACAACACAGGAAATTTTGACGAAATGCGGAATCTTTGTTTGCTAGGCAGATTACTTTAAAAGTTAAGGAGAAAACTTTTACAATCTCTTATCAAGAGCAGACCAATAGTTCAAGAAAATTTTGTCCTTTTAACAGAGAAAAAAATAAATTCTAATTTTTCACCAGCTTACTTTTGATATTAAAAACTCATTCAGTTAATTAAATTTATTCCAATCTTAGCTAGTCCTGACCATGCATAAAATTCTTTTTCAAAGATTTCTTTTCCACAAACCTTAGTGGCTTTAGTTATATATATTAGAAGTTTTAACCCTTAAAACCTCAGTTTTTAGTGAAAATAAAGAGGTACACAGTTATGAACTGTCTTTTACATTAACATTCTGTGGCTGGGCAAATTTGTAAATACTTTTTATGATTTTTGGAAACATGCTTTCTCTCAGAAAATTTCTCAGCACATCACAAGACATGTTCACTAACAGACCAAAAAGTCTTTAGTTCTTCTGTAAAAGGAAGCCAAAAGTAGTTAAATCAATGTTCACTAATTAGTATTTCAGTATTTTACCTTATTTGGAAATGATCTAGATAGTTAATAAGTATCCATAATTTAATTTAACTTGGCAAAATTTTAAGGTTTCAGGTTACCAAAAAGATTTGGGGAAACTATTTAAAATGTTCACCTAAAAACTTTTATCCCACTTAAATCTATTTAATTCACCTGTTCTCAACAATTATGTTTAGATTACCTATGAAAATTTCACCATACCAAGTTATTTTTCTTGCTGACAAATTTTGTAACAGAGAAAACAAGAACTTATTTGATCAGTAAACTCAGGTAGAATGAGTTGTATGTCTGCATTGTTTGCAACATTGATAGCTCTAAAGACATGTCTATTTTAAACAAACCAACAAACTTTACATTAGCTTTAATGCTGAATATTTTCCCAGATCATGTAAAACTGAAAAGCATTTGGGCTAGTTTCCATTATATTTCTGAGAACTTTATGAATATTTAATTTGTATAAGCCAATTAAATAGAACTCTTTTACAAATTAATTATAATAATACCATCCAGAGGTAGAAAATCCCATACATCTACAACACATAGCTAGACAGTCACAAACAGAAATCTTACAGCTTCCATTTTAAAATTACTGCTATGAGTCAGTTACAATAATATAAAACTCACTAGCTATAAAACAAGTTGGATCTAAGTTAGTTTTCTGGTAGATGGGATAAGTTAAGGTTACCTGCTCAGATGGCTAAAGGTTTTTAAAAGAACTTTTTTATTAACCTAACGTCAAATGACATTTCCCCCTTTTGTTTTCCTTCTGATAAAAGTTACCTCCCTGAATTTTGGAGAACATTTACATCTCAAAGGCATAGGGAAAGAATGCAAGTTCTTCCAAGAAGGACTTTGGTTTCCTAAGGACAGAATTTTACAATACTTACTAGCCTTTTGCAATAAATAGGGGAGGTTTTGGGGTTAATAAAAAGGAATAGTGGACTTTGAATTGCCTCTAGAGTTGCATTTCTAGTTTTGCAAAGATTTGTAAGATAAAGACAGTTGCTCTCAATTCCACAAAGAATTGGTTGCAGCCTAAATGATGTCATAAGTTGATCCACCCAAAAATTCTTTTACAAAGACTTAAGGAGGTTTTCCTTTCCCTCTGGGTACATGGTTTTGTTTTAGCTCTGGAAAGAAGGCCTAAAAAAATTTCCATCAGGCTTTGCAATTTGGCCAATTTCTGACCATAGAGCTGCTTAGTAATTTTTAGCTGGGGCAAACAGCAAATATTTCTGGCAGTATTGAACAACCCCTTGGACTCCAAAAACATCCCCAAAGAGGGTGCAAAATATATTTCATTTTCCTTTCTCTACTGGGTACTGCAGACAGATTTAGGAGAGCTGACTCGGGTAAGAATTCTCACCCTTAGCCAGATTCTGCCAGTTTTCCCAGGAGCCCATCTGCAGGCTCTGAGTGGGGTTTAAGTAGAGAGTGCAGCTCTGGTGTCTACCAGAATTTGGCAAGGTTTGCCATTAATTTTAATTTTAGTTTCCTTTGGCTATTAAAGGGAATAACATAGCAGTTTATTAGAAAATCTCTCAAGAGTCCTGTCAAATTTGGGAGGGGCCCTCCTAGATGCCTTCTTTGAGGGTAGATATGGGGGTGTCCGTAAGCCCACTAACTTGGCATACTTTTGTCTACAATCTTGTAGTTTCTTCAGAGCATAAAGACAATTCAGACGAAAGATTCCTAAAATGAGTACTCAAATAAAGGAGAATGAGGGGAGCAGTAGGAGTTATGTCAGATTTATAGTCTTTTGTTTTAGGTATTTCTTATGTCTTTAATTTTCATTAACCTTTTGCAATGAATCTTTCAATAAAGCTAGTTTGAATTTTGAAGCCATGTGGAGGCTTCTGCATACCAATTAAAATAGGTCCCCATTCTGTTTGTTTGATTTGGGAACACCTACTTTCAAGTGCAGTTCTTAGGTGACCTTATCTACTTGCAACATTCCTCGTAAAGGTCACTGTAAGTCTAGGCTGTAATTCCCTGAGGGCTGGCAGCAGTTTGGTAGGACGCTAGCTGCAGATGGAGCTCAGCACACATTTTCTGTCCTGTCGTATCTAGCCACAAACAGGCTATAACCCACATTTCTCTCTGCCCATATTTTGGTGTCCCAAACCTAAGTTCTCAGGACACAAAACGAGCTTAGTAAGATTTTGCCACTTTTGTAGATATTTATAGCTTCCAGGATGATAGTTGTTAGACATAAAATAAGCAGGTGTGCCACACGGTGGTGCGCTCAACTCTTTGTAATTTAAGAGGCTCATTTCATGATTTATTTATTATTAATAAATAAATAAATAAATTTAGCTAAGCATTTGGGTCTCTTAGATCCACACATACCAAGCGTGTGCCACTGGGCTGGGAATTGTGTGATGTTTTACAGCATATCCTGTTGCATGGAAATTTTCTTGAGGTTAATGGGTGACCTAGTGTCAGTCTAACCCATTCTGTGACCAACTTATCCTAACACAAGAGTCTTTGGGTCAGGTGGTAAGCACTCCAACAGCCTTTAAATGCTTGACCAATGCCCAGTAATTTGGAGCTGCTTCTGAGATTCCCATTAGCAATAGCCTTTACCTACATAAAATACCCTGGACCCAGCCCAGCTTAAGTTGAACCCGGCTCGACTCCAGATCCAGTCTGGTTCAGGACCAAGCCCAGTTTTTAAGGTGGATCCAGTCTGATTGTGGACTCAGTGTGCTTTTTAAGTCAAACTCAGTCCCATTCTGACTGCTAACTACCGACAGTTCCCAATGTGGAATCTCGGGGTTGGGGAAAAGACTGAACCAGCAGACCTCAACAAATGGGGACTGCAGACTGGGGCCTCCTTATAAATGGGGAACTGTGAACTGCCACTAACAGTTCCCACGTGGATCCTGGGACAGAATCGAGGACTGGGGTCTCCAAGCAAATGGGAAACTGTGAAAAGTCAATTGGATTGTGAGCTCAACACAGCAGAGCTCAGAACCAAGAAAACCTTCCCCATGGCCTTCAAAAATGGCAAGGAAGACAGACAGTTCAAAAACGGGTCCCTGGGTTTCACACTTGTGTTTATTGTTGTCCCCAAATGTGGTCAGACGTTCAGCTCAGATCCCACCACTGCCACCAAATCTGTTAAAAAACAAATTAACTCAGGGCCAGCCCCAGTGACCTAGTGGTTAAGTTCAGTGCTCTCTGCTTTGGTGGCCCAGGTTCAGTTCCCTGACAAGGACCTACACCACTCTGTTAGTGGCTGTGCTGTGCTGGTGGCCCACGTACTGAAAAATAGAGGAAGATTGGCACAGAGTTAGCTCAGGTCAAATATTTCTCAGCAAAAACAAACAAAAAAACCTCAGTAAATGTGAAAATCTAATTGGCTTTATTCAATGATTCGTGAATCAAGCAGCATCCTTCTAGCAAATAGAAAGGAGCTCTGAGATGCTGAGCAAAATGGAAGGCTTTTACAGATGGAAGAAGTGGAAAGGGAAGTCTCCAACAAAGAGTGGATTGTTTCAGGCCAGGTCACCTTCCTTTGGGGGAAGGGCAGGTGTCCAGAAGGCACAATACCCCACCAGTGCTGACCAGGTAATTCCAGACTGGCTGGTTAAAGGTCGCTTTCCTGGGAGAGGCGGAAACTGTAACTAGGTTGGATATGAAGTCCTGGTTTGCTGACATAGGGCTTAGTGTGAGCGACTCCATTTTGGGTCTGTTGTTTCTTTTTTTTAACATGTCGAAGGGCAGCAAGAGCCCAGTGATCACGCACGTGTGCCCTGGGCAGAAGCAGAGTCACAGTGCGGGGAGGTGACTGAGCCTCCCTATCTGGCTGGGGGAGGCATTCTGTCCTGTGCAAGCTGACGCTTTAAAAACACACTTGCATGCACACAGCACCCAGCAACACACCTGCTCCCTCTGCCTCGTGTAATGGAGACGCCCTGGGATTCGGATGTTAGAGTTCGGGGTCTGAGACTTGCTCCTGCCAAACCTGTCTGTGTAATCTTGGGCAAGTCTCTTAAGATTTCTAAGCCTCAGTTGCCTCATCCATGAAATGGACCTGAGGACTAAATGTAAAAAAAAAGGTTTGAAAAACAAACTTGCAAGCTCAGGAAGCTCCACTCAGTTGCCTTTTCTCCTTACGGATATCACCATCACTGCTAAGGCAAAAATGGGGTCTGTTGTCGGCCTCTTCCTGCTCGCTCTCCCCCTTGTGTCCCTCAGTTCTTCTTCGGTTTATGTTTACCATAGTGTTCATTTTAGCCGGATTCTCCCTAAGGAAGAGTGATCCTGAGCTGGCTCCCGGGCCTCCTCTCCCGCACCGTGGTTGAGGGCGTCCACATGTTGTCTGTGACTCAGGCTGCACTGAGGCCGAGAAGGAGACCAGCAAGCCCCTGTGAGGGAGAAGGGAGCTAAGTGCTCATTCCTGGCTCCTAACTCTGAATAATATCCAGGAGGTCTGGGGGGTGGAAGTTCCGGCTCCTGGAGAGGGGAGGGTGGGTGATGGACAGAGGGCGTTTAGGGAGGAGAGCCTTGAGGCTGTCTCCTGGGAAACAGGTCTGTCACCTCCTCCCCTAGTTATTCTCCATTGTTCACTGCTGAATGCCTCATTGCTTGGTTGAGAGGCCCTCTGCCAGCCCCCTTCCCCGCCTCCACTGGGATCCAGCCTACCACCCCTCCTTCCCCACATATACCTCTCGGCAGCAGCACCAGACCACGCTCCAGACAACCTGAAGAAGGAGATGTTGACAGGCCTCAAAAGGAGCAGGAAAGGAGGTCAACAGTCTTCGTGCAAGTGTGAATTACGCTGTGTTCACCACGCACATATAGAACCACTTTTTCACAGGCCCTCTTTTATAGTCCTCCCGTGGGACATTTTGTGACACTCAGGGTCCATGGGAATGATGCAGAGGCCCCATGTTTCTGACTCCCCTGCCCACAAGAGCCTGTCCTTCAATCTAGGATAGACCTCCCCACCACTCCTATGACAGACCCCCGTGGCGCGCCTTCGGGGCCTTCATGAACCAGCCTGGGCTCAGTTTCCTCACTCGCGAGACAAAAAGGGTGTGCCACCGGATGGTCTCTCACACAGGACATCACTACCTGGTGCCTCTCAGGCAAGCAAGGAGCTCCCTGGAACTTTGTGCAACACTGGTGGTGTTGGTTTAGGCCTTTAAAGTGGGGGGAGGTGAGGGTCCATGACCTCACCAAGCCCATTCCCTGGGAAGTCCCGGCATTCGGGAAGATCCCTGTCAGAGAGACGGGGTGAGGGTCGGCAGGCCGCTCAGTGGGTACAGCAGCTGGAGCACTGCTCCGGCTCTGACTCGTGCCCTGGGGACTCACCCTCTAAGCAGAGTCGGCTGCAGGGGGCCAGCAGGGCCCAAGCGAGGAGTGCAAGTGCGCCGGGACACGGCCCAGCACTCCCCGGGCAGCAGAGGCCCAGCAGACAGGGGTGCTCCCTCCGTCCTGGGCCTCTGCAGTGTTATTACCCAGGTTCTTCCTGACACTCGGTAGGGACAATACCACGGGTTACGTCGCCATCCCTTCCTCCTGGGGTACAGAGAGACCACGTTTCCCAGGTCTCCCTGAAGATAGCTGGGGTCTACTTTCTGGCCAATGGGACATGAGAGAATTGATGTAAGGCATCCCAGCCCTGGCTTTTATGCATATCTGCTTCCAATTTCTTGGTGACCATAAGGCATGACTGCACGTGATATCAAGTAGAAATACACTTGATTGGGTGAAGCCATTGAGATTGGAACGTTTATTTGTTGCTGTTGACGGGCCTAGACTTTCCTGATTGATGCAGCTCTTCAGTCCTCAGCTGTAAGACAGTCTCTATTTCTGAAGGCTACCGACTAATAAATAGAAAGCGCCTGCAAGGCAGCCAGGCCCAGACCTTGCTGGTCTCATGACTGATCGAGGTGGTCACGGCAGTGACTGAGCTGCTCAGACCCGGTGTGGGTCTGCCTCAGAATGTGGTTGCATACTTGGTTAAATAATACCTTAGAAAAGAGGAAATCTTTCCACGTATTTCCATCCCAGAAGAGGAAGAGGGCATCTCCAAAGGACTGCTGTAGAACTCTGACTAAGAAAGCAGATTCTGGAACTAAGTAGCCTCAGATTGTACCCTAGTTCCAACACTTACTAGCTGTGTGACCTTGGGCAAGTTGCTTAGCCTTCCTGTTCCTTGTTTTTCTCAACTTTATTTCATAAAGTTATTGTATCAGTTAGTGATTTTGTGTAACAAACTGCCTCAAAACTCCACAGTTTAAAATGTGTAAGTATTTTTTATTGCTTACAAGTCCAGGAGTCAGCCAGTGGGTCTGGTCTCACTCACGCAGCCCTGGCTGGGGAAGCAGCTCTGCTGATCTAGGCCGAGGTTCTCACTATTTTGACCCTATTTTGGGTCAGCTGGTGGTGGGCTTGTCCAGTGGCCTCAGCTGGAACAGCTGGGTTGGAGGCTTATTTCAGATGATCTAGGCTTGTTTTCTTGGCAACAGCAGGATTCCAAGAGACAGCTGTGTGAAAGGCTTAGAATTAGCACAACGTCACTTTCACCTCATTATTCTAGTCAAAGAAAGGCAAAGATTCAAGTGGCAGCCAAATAGACTCAATCAATCTTGGGGGAAAGTCAACCTGCAAAGTGAGGGGATACAAGGAGTCCGTTAATAGGGGTCATCAGTGCAACCAATCTCCACAGTTATTGTGAAAATGAAATGCACTAACACACGTAGAATACTCAAAATATTGGTTAGCCTATAGTAAACGTCCAATACACACAATAGCTGCTATCTCAACCACCTTTTTCTCTGGAAACTCTTCACTGACAGTAATAATTGAACACTTATTGTGTGCACTGTGTTAAATAAGGTCATTAACTGTTGTGCTTAATTATCTTATTTGAGGTTCACAACCATCCTAAGACATAGATTTTGGAATTCTTTATTTTATAAATGATAAAATTAAACTTAGGGAGGTTAAGTAACTTGCCCAAGTTACCAGCTAGCCAGTAGCAGAACCAGGATCAAACTGAATCCGTAGTCTTAATCACTAAATGAATAGCCTCCACAGGCTTAGAAAGATCACTTCCTACTTATGTATGAGAAAGTTTGCTCCAAGTTTCAGAGGGACGCAAGTTCAGCTGTCC